>NC_091687.1:107721818-108323636 GCF_041296265.1 Equus caballus | reverse complement strand
ATCCTAGATTATTTAAAACCCATGAGGAAATTAATTTCCAGATGATGACTCTTCTTCAATGAAAAAAATTAAGGTTAAATTCAAATCAGCTCATTCAGGTTTCCTAGAAGATCACAGAGATTTCGAATTTTAAACTATTGGCCAAAAGAGGGAATGAGGCTGAGGATCATTTATCTTTGCTTTTCATGAGGCACAGATTATAACCCCTTAGATTTATGTTGCACTTTTTTAATATTTCAAATCTATTATCTTATTTGATTATCTGAGATGGGTACAGAAAGCGTCACTCTCCCATTTTAACAGATAATGAAACTGAACTCTGGAAAGTGAAGTAAGTTCATCGTGAAATCACCAAGTTGGAATTGGATGGTTAGAATAGGAAGGGACCGTAGAAATTATCTATTCCAATACCTCTTTTTAGAGACAAGGAAACAAATTCCAATCCTATCTTTTACCTTAAAATAACATTTCTCTGGATGTCCTCATCTTCACCATTTACAGTAAATGACTTTGTATATTATTAGCAACTAACCAGCCTGATAACACTGGGATTAAACAAAGCCGGTACCATGAATTCTCATCATTCCGGTGTTAAAAAGATAATTTTAAAGGTAAAATTATTATTCTTGTGCAAGTATAAAATGAATACATTTCAAAGATTTGATTTAATTCATTAACTAATGAGGGAACCAGTAAGATGTTACAACTGCTTCAAAAGATAATTCAGCAAACAGGCAATGATATACAGTGATTTTACAGTATATGCAAAATAGGTCTGTCCTCAGAGCAACTGTAAATTGCATTCCACCAGACACAATTAACTTGCATTTCTAGAGACAAGAATCGTTTGCATTATTGTCAGTTTTCTACAATTCGCAGAGTTGTAAAACAGTTCAAAGACAAAGAAAGGCTGAGACAGCCTAGAAGCATGAGCTAGACAGGACATACCCGGTAAACTTTTGTGTCCATTTCAGTCTTTCACAATTTTCTCCTACACTTGTGAGAATTCACATTTGAATGCTACCAAATGTCAAAGGTATAAATAATAGTAATTCTGCACAAACTCTTCCAGAGAATCAAAAAGGAAGGAACACTTCCCAACTCATTCTATGAGGACAGCATTACTCTGTTACCAAAACCAGACAAACACGTTACAGAAGAAAAACTATTAACCAATATTCCTCATGAATATAGATGCAAAAATTCTTAACTAATCAAATATACCAATATATAAAAAGGACAATACATTATGACCAAGTGGAGTTTATCCCATGAGTACTAGATTGGTTTAAACATTTGAGAATCAATCAATGCAATTCACTATATTAACAGGCTCAAAAAAAACCCATCATCTCAATAGATGCAGAAAAAGCATTTGACAAATCCATCATCCCTTCCTAATAAAAACTCTCAGAGAACTGGGACTGGAAGGGCACTTCTTAACCTGAAAAAGGGCATCTGTGAAAGACAGACAGCTAACGTCATGCTTCATGGTGAGAGACTGAATGCTTTCCTTCTAAGATCAGGAACAAAGCACGGATGTGTACTCCTGAATCACTTCAATTCAATTTTGTAGAAATTGACAAGCTGATTTTTTTTTTTTAGGAAGATTAGCCCTGAGCTAACTGCTGCTAATCCTCCTCTTTTTGCTGAGGAAGACTGGCCCTGAGCTAACAGGGCTCGGTGGGAGCTCAGGGAAGTTTTCTGAAGCTCCAGGGATCTTAGAGGATGAAAATGACTTAGCCTGGCCTTCTTGTTGTTTGAGGTGGCCGTGGTTCCATCTACGTTGGAGAGGGGCAGCTGGGGGAAGGGACCAAGCGAAGTGATGAAGAGCCGAAATAGCATTTAGGTGCTGGAGAACGGCTAACAGTTTGTTCCCAGGGGAAGGGTGAAGCAGGGAGCAGCAGGAATGAGGCTGGTTAAGACCCACTCATGGGGGCCGGCCTCGTGGCACAACGGTTAAGTGCGCACGTTCCCCGTAGGCGGCCTGGGGTTCCCCGGTTCGGATCCCAGGTGTGGACATGGCACCGCCTGGCACAGCATGCTGTGGCAGGCATCCCACATGTAAAGGAGAGAAAGATGGGCACGGATGTTAGCTCAGGGCCAGTGTTCCTCAAAAAAAGAAAAAGACCCACTCACGGAGGACCTTCTATACCCTGTTAAGCTCTTTTTCCCTAAGGGCAGGGGAAACCCTAAGAATTTTAAGCAAGGAAAAGCTTTGGGCAGATTTTTACTTTAACATTATCACTGTGTTGGCTGTGTAGAAAATCCACGGGAGAAAGACGAACTGGCCCCTGTGTGATTGGTGATGGAGGGAAAGCAAGTGGGTCTGACGGTGGTCAGGAGGATTGGTTGTCGAGAAGCGGGGACAGAAGCTTAAGACCTGTTTAGATTTGCAGGTGTTTCGGGGTGAGAGAGGCAGGGCCCCCAGACGCCTCCCCAGGCTGAGGCCGCACCCGGCCGTTCTAACCGCGCACCTGTCCAGCTCTGGGCTCATTTCCTTGCAGGCCTTCCCGCACTGGCTTCTCCACTGCAGGAAGCACATGGTGGACGCTCAGAATTGCTACTGACTAGCTCAGTGAATGGAATAATTAATTGATTAATCACTCTGCTGAGTAAATTGCAGCTAAACATAGTCCTTTTTTTTCCTTTTCGCTGAGTGGGAGTGGCGCAGGGAGAATCTGGGAGTCTGCTTCAGGTTGTTGTGACTGGAATTAAACATTTATGCGATTCTCTGTGCTTGCAGAAAAGGGCTCACCCTGGGGTTGCAAGTAGGCGGGGCAGCAATGGACTCTCCCTCCCTATTGTCTGGAGCAAGTAAACCAGCCCAGGGCAGCCTTGTGCTCAGCTGTCAACCCCCGAAGCCAGGGAGCCAGGATTTGAACCCTCTGGGGCAGACGCGGGTGGAGGGTCCAAGGATGGTCCTTGGGGTCTAGGCGGTGCTTAAGTGTCTTAGACTGTTTTTCTGTTTGGCCTCAGGGGAATCATGGAACCACTGAATTTTAGATCCTCTGATAGGCTGACCCTTTCTTTTGTTTTGTTTTGTTTTGACGGGTGAGGGACATGAGGCCCCAGGTCACAAAGCTGGTTAGTAAGGGAAAGCAGCCTAGACTCCAGGTGCAGCTTGACAGACTTTTCAGAGGCCGAGAGACAGGCTTTCCAGGATAGTGAGAGTTGCTCTGAGTAATGAAGAAAGATGGGACCCTGTGTGCACTTTATTCTGTGAACTCTGCAAAACCCACGACACTCCCCATTTGCAGGGAGGGGACGAAGCTCAGGCTGAGTGACTGAACGCAGCTGCTCTGGGGCAGAGTGCCTCAATATTCCAGATCTTCTGCTCTGAACGGAGTTCACTGTGGCTCTGTTTTTCACTGTGTAAATTCCAGGCAATCTGGAAGACATCTCAAGGAAGGATACCTGATGGAAAGAGTAACACTACCCATATGCAGAGGCAGCTTCTGCAGCATTTTGATGGACTCCCGTGCAGCGTTTTTCTGTGGCCATACTGTTTTAGATCTATAAAAGGCCTCGGATATCCTGGGCTAACCCTCATTCTACAGATGAGCAGCTGAGGCCTCAGTAAGTGACACGGCCGGCCGTGGTCCCTTTTGCTATAATGGCTGGCAAGAACCAGCATCATAGCACCTTGAAGGAAACTTACCATTTGGCCTTCTCCCGATGCAGGAATGCCCCGTAGCACGGATGAGACTGGCTGCTGTCCTTGCCGGGGCCTGTCTGAGCAGGGTGCCTAGTGGAGATGAGACGGTGATGGTTTAGGTTCAGTCCCACCCGGGAAAACATAGCATGTTCTCTTCCCTTCGCTTGAAACTCAGGCAAAATTAAAAATATAAAAGGTAACAGCCCCCACCTCCAAGAACCCTGAAATATGCCCCAGCATTTAGTTTCAACGTAATTTTCCATAGCTTCATAACAATGACTTTTAGTAAACACAGAGGCTAATCAATAGATTGTTGGGAAGAGAGTTTAGTGACAGAAAACTGGGTGAGCTGTAACATAGCAAGTGCAAGAGCAGCCCCTCCGCCCCCACACCTTGTGCGTGACAGGAAGAGAACTTAAAGCCAACCGCTCCCATCCAGAGGGTCCCCGGACACAGCCTACACTCAGAGCAACGGTGAGCAATTGGATGCAGAATCAGACGGGAGAAAATTTGATGGATGTATCTGGGGGGAAAGTTGACTTTTTTTTTTTTTTTTTTTTCACAATTTCCCTGGAAAGAAATACTAAAGTTTTTAGCAAGCAACAGATGGTAAAGAGAAGTCTAGTTGTACATCAGCCACCATTAGTCATTTAAGATGTGGAAAATGTCATTGATATTCTCTTTACTTAAAGTGCTTCCTTTAATGCTTCATTTTAATGAAGGCAGAAAATAGTCGAAAGGTTCTATACAGCGTCGTCCGGAGTTTGCACCCCTCCTCTGCTTATTTTTGCTGCAAGTTGTAGAAACTGTAGAAGAGATAGTCTGCGTGAAATAAGGACAAGTGACAGAAAATCTCGAGTATCAGAGGGAGTTTGAACATCGTCTTGCCCCTGTCGGCAACTGGGAGCGTTCTGAGTGGGCAGCGAAGGCATTGAAGCAACGTTTTAGGAAAATGTCATCAGCCTCAGTCTGACGGATGAATGGGTGAGGTGGGGAGCGGGAGAAACTAGAAGAGGAGCGCGGATCTGCAGGCCACTGCCACCGGGAGTGCCGCGTATTTTTTACTATTAGGGGACAATATATCATAACGGTGATGAGGACGGGCTTTGAAACCAAATAAAGCCTGGTTCCAATCCAGGCTGTTCCCCTTCCTAATCATGTGACCTCGAGTTAATTATTTAACCTAATGCTTTGGTTTCCTCCTTCACAAATGTGGGTTTATTACCTAAAACCCCTCTCCCAGGCTGGTTGTGAGAATACGCGTCAAAGCCTGAGCACAGCACTCGGAACACGGTCTATCCTAAACAGAAGGGAGCTTTGGGGCTGGCCTGGTGGTGCAGCGGTTAAGTTTGCATGTTCCGCTTCTCGGCAGCCCGGGGTTCCCCGGTCCGGATCCCAGGTGCGGACATGGCACCATTTGGCATGCCATGCTGTGGTGGGCGTCCCACATACAAAGTAGAGGAAGATGGACATGGATGTTAGCTCAGGGCCAGTCTTCCTCAGCAAAAAGAGGAAGACTGGCAGTAGTTAGCTCAGGGCTAATCTTCCTCAAAGAAAAAAAAACAAAGCGGGGAGCTTTTTATTATGGCTATTGTGTCACTTGTGACATTACGGAAAACCTTAGAAAAGTCTTTTCATGTGGCCAACAACAAGAACAAAAATGTCCCCAGATACACCCACCTACGATCTCCTTTTTTCATACCAGCTCCCTGTCAGAAGGAAGCACAGATCTGTGTTGGTCGTGCCCTGGTTACCGCTAACCAAGCTCAGTCCTCCCCGACTCCGCGAGTTTGTCCCCAAGGAGACTCAAATAGCAGGCAGAGCAGCCCCCTGCACGGGCTGAAAACCAGCAGTCCCGAAGCGCGGGGCCAGAAGCAGGGGTCAGGCCTGGACCCGCGCTGGGCCGCTAGTCTCCCAGGAGCGCCCAGGAGAAAGCTTGTGCAATTGTGCTGGCTAGGAAAACTCAAACAGGGGCTCAAGTTTTCAGGCCCAGGGAGAAGGATGAAATCATTAGTTTCACAAACGTTTGAGGGTTGAGTGTCCATTCTCTCCCTGAATCTCAGAGCAATGGATGCAGATACCAGAGTCAGCTACATCGATGACACAGCAGACACTCCGATCAGAAGCTCCGGGGCTGTTTGCAAAGCTGAAAAAGGTAACCATTTCTAATTCTAGCCGGAGGCTGGTTGACCTAGCACCAGGCTCTCAGATAAAAACTGGGAAAAAGTCCGTTAAGAATCCAAATATCATTAAGTCATTTAAACTAAATATCCAGACATTTAGTAACTTAAACAGTACAGTAATGTTTACTGGGTAAATATTCGCCCAAAATGATTGAAATTTGCATTTGTTTATTTACTTCTGTTTTTAAAACTTGTTAGAAAACCACCACCATCGTATCAGAAGTGCCTGAAGAACAGACGGAAGAGCCTTGGGGCCCTGGACAAGTAGAAGACCCTCTCCTCAGGAAAGAGAAATACTTGGGCCTGGTGACCTCATAGTTCGGTTAATGCAGTGTGACTTCAAGCTAGCTGTGGGCATGCTGGCTCAAGTCAAAGAGAATCTGGCTCTGCTGTGGAGGGAGGCACTGGCGTCCTCAAACAGTGGTCGGTGGAGGCCAGGCATTGCAGTGTAATCAAGCATTCATTCCCTCAACAATCGCGACTTAGTGGAAACTACCTGGTGGAAAGGCTGGGAGAAGGCAAGAACGCGGAGCACAGTCTTTGCTCCTCCCCTGGGCTCAGTCGGCAGGGCAAACAGGAATAGTTATAGCAGGAGGCTAAGGGACACAGGGGCACCACGGCTGGTCTGTAAAAAAGGACCAGAAGCCAGATTTCCTCCCCCTCCCGCTTTATTTAAAGCTCTGGGAGTAAAAACCCTCTGAGCCTAAGGTCCCTCATCGGTGAAAGTGGAACTGAAATACCTAATCGGCCGAGTTACACTGAGTTCTGAAACGTGTCTAACACGTGGTGGGTGACTGCTCTGTCGTTTATAACGATTATTACAGCAGCAGAGCGGCGGACGAGGCCTGCAGAGGGCGTGGCTGCAGGAGCTGGAAAGGCTTAGCGGAGAAGGTAGCGTTTGAACTGAATCTCAAGTAAGATTTTAATGTCGGGTTCACGGGCCTCTGTGGAGTTCAGGTTACAGGCCTCAGGGAGTGTACGAAGCCTCTGAAATTGGGTTCCAAACTTTATGTCGTGTGCACTTGTAGTTCCGGAGGGGCAGAGGCTCCATGGTTTTCAGCATGTTCTTAAAAATTAATGGTCGCCTCCAAAGGTAAGAACCACCTATGCTGGTCTGAAAGTATAATTAGAAGTTTGCCAGGTGGGCAATGTCAGAAAGGTCATTTCAAGCAGAGCAAACAGTTTACAAAAAACACGAACGTGATGCAGAAGCAAAGTGGCTCCGTGGATGTGCAAGCTGTGCAGCCCCACAGAATCCCGCGCTCAGAAGGGCCCTGCGCTCGGTTTAAGGCTGGCTGTCACTGCCTTCAACTTCTTAATGATCGTTTAACAAGAAGCCCTGCGGGTTTCCTTTTGCACTTGCAAATCAGATAGCCAGTCCCGAGAAGTACGGCATTTTCAGAGAATTCCCAACAGGTGGCGGGCATCGGAGCTGGAGGAGACTGGTGTGAGATGAAGTTAGAGGGAGAAGGACAGCCACCTGAAGGAGGTGACAGTCCAGCTAAGAAACTCAGAAATGGCTCCACAGGTGTGGACACAGGGAGGGACTTTACAAGTGAAGTGGCACGGCGTTTCACTGTTTCAAAGATCACTCTGGTGGCTTATGGGGGGGGGGGGAGATTAACAGCTGTGGACGATGAAACCAATGAGGCAGCTACCACAGTGGTCCAGGGAAAGAATAGGAGGGCCTGGATAAAACAGTAGCCGTGGGAAAGAGGAGGGGGAAGGTCAGGAGGCAGAACAACAGGTGGCCGGTTGGATGCGGGCTTTATGGAGGCGGCCAGCATGGCTATTATAGAGCAAACGGGAGGAGGAGCAGATTTTGAAAGAAAGATCATTAATTCAGTTTGGGACCATGTTGGGGTATCTTTGGGTGTTCTAGGTCAGGAAGTCTGCTAGGCAGTTGATGTTTAGGGAGGGGCAGTGGGAGAGAGAGGGCGGGAGGGAGAGGTCTGAGCTGGAGTGGGAGAGTTCTGAGTCATCAGCAACGGTGGGAGCTCTCCTCCCAGGGAGTCAGAACGTCGAAGACCCAAGCCCGGAACTCTGGGAACACAAGCGGAGGGGAAGGAAGGAGAGCCTGAGAGAGACTGCGCCGTGAAGCCAACGGACCGAAGGGCTCAGGGGAAGCCAGAGGTGCACAGGGGCAGGGCACACTAAGGAGAAGCCCTTTCAGAAGGGACAGAGTGGCGGATTAGCCAGGGAGTTGAAATAAGATGAGAGCAGAGCCAAGTCCTGTGGGGCTAGTTATGGGATGGTCACTGGTGATCATTAGCAAGAGTGACGTCGGGAAAAGCCAGGCGAGGAGTGAGGGAAGGGGAGAGCGGTGAAGACAGTGAGCGTGGACTCCTCTCTCAAGAGCCTCGGCTCTGAGAGAAGGGAGAGAGCGCACTGGAAAGAGACTCAGTCCAGGAAGCGGTTGTTGGTGTTCCGATTTGGGAGAAGGAGGAGGAGGAGGAGGAGGAGAAGGAGGAGGAGGAGGAGGAGAGGGAGGAGGAGAGGGAGGAGGAGGAGCAGGAGGAGGAGAGGGAGGAGGAGAGGGAGGAGGAGGAGATGGAGGAGGAGGAGGAGAGGGAGGTGAAGGGGGAGGAGGAGGGGGAGGAGGAGGAGGAGGAGGAGAGGGAGGAGGAGAGGGAGGAGGAGGAGCAGGAGGAGGAGAGGGAGGAGGAGGAGGAGAGGGAGGAGGAGGAGGAGGAGGAGAGGGAGGAGGAGGAGGAGAGGGAGGAGGAGGAGGAGAGGGAGGAGGAGGAGGAGAGGGAGGAGGAGGAGGAGAGGGAGGAGGAGGAGGAGGAGGAGAGGGAGAAGGAGGGGGAGGAGGAGGAGAAGAAAACTGGCGATGGATATTAGCTCAGGTGCCAATCTTTAAGGAAAAAAAAAGAATATTCTTCCCCTGGATCTCCAATGTGTCTGCTTCCTTCTCACCAGTCAAATCTTCCCCCTAGTAGTTAATATGCCTAAAATTATTATCTTATTAAAATTAGACCTGTGTATCTCTTTGTTTACACCTCTATTGTCTGTCTTCCCCCAGTGGAATGTGGGTTCCTTGCAGGCTGGGCCTCTACGTGCTTTGTTCCAGGTGTCACACTGCGTGGCACGTGATGGGCAGTAGATAAATATTTGGTGACTGGCGGCTGTGTAGGAATTGAGATGGCAGATGGTTTGGCTGAAGTAGGAACGTGGTTTGAAAGTAGCAGTGGAACGGTAGAATTTTTGCAAGAACCTATTCAGATATCACTTGTGTGCTTAAAAACGAGTAAGTGAACAGGAGCGGCAATGGGAAGCTAGGAAATATCGCAGCCAAAATATGGTGAATCACACAATTTTAGAATTGGAAAGAAGCTTAAAGAGCATCGAATCACAGTGGTCTCAGTAGACAGATTAGGAAATGGAGTCTTCTCCAGAAAGGTGACTGGCGTGGCCCAGTCCCACTGGCGGTTAGTGACCCAGCCCGAGCACACCTTCTATTGCCTTCCCCTGATTTTGAACTTTTTTGGAAACTCATTAGTTGTCTTAGAAATTAGTTGGGACATTCCAGATCTCTCTCTACGCTTTCTGAAGATTACAATGATCTCTTGCTGGGAAATAATGCGTGGAGTTTGCCCTCCCCTTGGCTCATGCCCCCCAACGTTGGAAGAGTGTGAGTGACGGAGTGCTTAGCTGTGCCTCGCATTGCAAAGCTTCTCTCCGTCTGAAACAATGGGGTCTAAGTGCCTCTCTGGGCTCCAGGTAATTATTTCCCTGTGAAGGCTCAGGTTCGGAGTGTCAGAACTGTATGAGGCGAGGAGACACTGCATCAGACTTATGATTCCTTACCTTTTTTTGGGGTAAATCTTACAGAAAGCAGTGGTCTATTTGTTTTGTAAAGGATCTAGCCCCGATCTGGAATAGAGAGAGAGAATGCCCCAACTGGCACTCAGCAAACAGGACGGGTGTGCTCCCCAGCCGTGTGGCTGTCCTGTCCTGCTCTCACTCAGCAGCAGGCGATTGTTCAGGGCTTCTTGGCCTCAGACCCAAGGGCAGAGCTGCCAGACAGAGGCGTTTTTCCCAGAAGCCCTTGGAAGGAGCACAATCCAAACTTGTTTCTAGAATAGTGAGGCGGCGAAACCCTCCCTGGCTGCCCATCTCCCAGCTCACGGCTGAAGTGACCTCAGTGGATTCATGGAGGAGGTAAATCTCACTCTGTAAAAACGCTAATATTCCAGAAAGGCCACACACTGACGGGACCATCCATCCATCCATTCACTCATTCTTGCAGCAAGCAACTATTGAGCACTTGTTTTGTGTCGGGCCGATGCTGGATGCCGGGGAACAAAGGTCTACAAATGAGTGGTTAGATCTTGACTCTGAGTGAGCTACTCTTGCTCCCTAAGCCCGGCTTCCTTCTGGTAACAGACTGTAATTCTAGAAGCTCAAAGCAATTCGTAATCAATACTTATTACGCAATATCACTTTTGCTAATTTCTTTGCACACGTTGGTTTCTTGCAGCCCATTTTCTCTTCAAAGATTCGTTTCTCTTCTTCCTGGAGAATGTCTTCTATTCATTCATTCTTTCAGAGAGTTTGTAGGTCATAAAGCGTCTCAGCCTTGGCAGCTCCAAAAATGTCTTTATTTTACTCCTGATACTGAACGGGAGATTGACTGAGAATACAATTCTAAGATCAAAGATGATTTCCTCAGCACTTTGATGATATCACTCCATTGTCTTCCTACGAGCCAGGTGGTTGATAAGCTGTTAGTCTATTCCTTGGTAGGCAATCTGCCGGTCTTTCTCCAATAGCTTTAGGATTTTCCCTTTATTTGTAACTATCACGTGTCTAGGCGTGGAGTTTTTTGTTTGGTTTTATTCTTTTCAAGACTCCACGGGCTCTTTTTTTTTTTAAGATTTTTTTTTTTTCCTTCTCCTCAAAGCCCCCCAGTACATAGTTGTGTATTTTTAGTTGTGGGTCCTTCCAGTTGTGGCATGTGGGATGCCGCCTCAGCATGGCCTGATGAGTGGTGCCGTGTCTGGGCCCAGGATCCAAACTGGCGAAATCCTGGGCCTCCGAAGCAGAGCACGTGAACTTAACCACGCGGCCATGGGGCCGGCCCTCCATGGGCTCTTAATATAAGAACTATATGTTCTAGGACATTCTGAGGTCTTTATGTCTATACTTCTCACCCCTCCCTTCTCTCCTTCTAGAATTCCTATTAAAGGAATATTAGAACTTCTGTATCTTTCCTCTATGATTCTTACCTTCCATATGATAGTGATTTTATTTCATGCTGTAGTCTGAAAGAATACTTAAATGAAATCTTTCTAGGTCACTAATTCACTCTTCAGTCCTTCCAAATCTTTTATTTAGCCTATCTACTGAAATTTTAATTTTAAATTTGTATTTTTTATACTAAAGGTTTTTTAATTGGTTCTCTTTTTAATAGTAGGGTTTTTGTAACTCTCTGTTTTTGTTTATTGGCTGTGATTTCAACCTTTCAACATACTGACAAAATTAAATGTACTTGTTCTAGAATCCTCTTCCTATTGAGTTAACTCTTTTTCCTGGGGTTCCAATCTTCTATTTGTTGTATTTATTGTTTCTCTTTAATAGTGTTGATGTTCCCCAAAGTTGAGTGATTTGGGGGGAGGGCGGGGCTTATCTTGTACAGCAACAGTTCTCCCTGCGCAAAGCTTGTCCTGGCTGGGCGCTCCTCGCTGGAACCCCAACAGCTTCCCTCTGTCGTCTTAGGAGTCTCCTGTCACCACCTCAACCTATTACTGTGGCCTCCTGTCTCCTTTCCTCCTTTTAGGGATCAGAAAGTATTCCCTTTCTCTTCAAGAGTGACTACACATGGGGCCGGCCCGGTGGTGCAGCGGTCAAGTTTGCATGTTCCGCTTCTTGGCGGCCTGGGGTTCACTGGTTCGGATCCCGGGTGCAAACATGGCACCACTTGGCAAAAAGCCATGCTGTGGTAGGCATCCCACATATAAAATAGAGGAAGATGGGCATGGATGTTAGCTCAGGGCCAGTCTTCCTCAGCGAAAAGAGGAGAATTGGCAGTAGTTAATTCAGGGCTAATCTTCCTCAGGAAAAAAAAAAAGAGTGACTGCACACTTATAGATTTTTATCTCTTCTATTGTCTCTATGTATAAGAAACAGAAAGGAGAGATTTCCGTGTGTGTTTACTCCACCTTCTTAAAACAGAAAGTCCACCATGGAGTTTGAGTTTTTTTCATCACAGAATTTTAAGCTGAGGAGGGAATGATCATATATGTGTTTTTGAAAAATTATTCATTTGGCGTGGATGGTGAACTCAAGATAAGCATAAAGTCTTAAAATAGGAAGTTGTGGCAATGGCCTAGATAAAAAATGATGGTGGTCTGAATGAAGGCCGTGCCAATGGGATGGAGAGAAGGGAGCAGATTCAAAAACTGTAGAAAGACAGGACTGGGAGCTTGGTTGGGCAGGCAGGGGTGAGGCGGGATTGTATGATAAACATCAGGTTTCAGACTTGCCCCCAAAGCTAAAATGGGATGCCATCCTCTGGGAAAAATTATATAGAAGAAAAAGCAACGATGAGAGATGAATCCAGTTTTTGACATATTAAGTCTGAGTTTGAGGTGCCCATAAATACAGATATCCATCTGTAAATGTCTAATTGGCTCTTGGAAATAAGGATCTGAGCCAGAGATTGGAACTTGGGAATTATTAGTACACAAATAATAACTGAAGTCCTCAATATGGAGTCAGTCAACAAAGGAGAATATGTAGAGGGGAAAGAGAAGAGGACACAGGAGAGAAACTTGGGTACCAGCAACATTCAGTGAATGATTCAAGGAAAAGAAGGCAGAGGGCTTGACGACCAGGAAAGCGAATACTGAAACATTCAAGGAAAGAGGTGTCGGGGAGGAAGACATTTCCTCTACCCACTCTAGGTCCTTCCGGCTGGACAACAGATTAAGTTGACATGAGACAGAATAACAGGAGAAAGTCAAACAAAGCTTTATAACAAGTATACATGGGAGAGACCCAGACTGAATTGGCGAGTTTACTCAGAAAAACTGAGTAACTTGCCAAAATGGCAGAGGTTCTCATCTTAAATACCCTCCTCAGCTAAAGGCAAAGGAGGATGTTGGGGGAGGGAGGAGTGAGTTATGGGAGATCACCAGAAAAGCACAGTAAACAAGAGTAAGGTTGTTATGCAGATGTAAGTCCTTGTTTTCTGCATTGATGAGAGTGTCCAGAGGTAAGGTCATCCCCCCTTCTTCCTGGTACAGAGAGGGAGACACCTTTCCTTTACAAATTCCTTTCCTTTACAAATGTGAATGTCTCTTAACAAAGGGTAACTTCTGCTTTTCAGAGTTTCTCTCATGTCTGCAGTTTTTAAAAGTTACCAGCCCAAAATGATCCTCACGCCAAAGAGGTGCATCTTGGGGTGGCCAATTCCAGTCCCCCACAGAGGGATTTCAGGGAGGGAGGGACCAACATTGTCAGTGATGCAGAGAAAACAAATTGGATAAGGGCTGAAAATATGCATTGCATTTGCCCACTACAAGGCATTGACATCCTTAACAAGAATAGTTGTGCATTTGGGGAAGTAAAACCAAATTTTAGTGGGTTAAGTAAGAAATGGAAGTTGAAAATAGAGAACACAAGGGAGGGACACTCCAGAATCTGGGCAATGAAGGGAAAATGAGACAGGGTTAGAAGGCTAGAGAAGACAGGGTCAAAGGAGGACTTTTTAAGAAGGAGAAATCTGAACATATTTATAGTCTTATGGGAAGGCGGACTTTGAAGATCTAAGAGAAGAGGAGTAGTGATGGAGCAAGGTTGTTGAGGTTGTCGGGAACGACACTATGAGCAGGGGTCTAGGAGTTGGCGCTGGGAAGAGGGAGGAACACCTCTTCCTCTGAGCTGAGGAAAGAACAATTAACAAAGAGTTAGCAGTGGAAGCGTCAATGGGGATCGCCCTCTTCCGCGAAGGGGGAACCGGTGCCCTCCTTGCTTCCTGCGACGTCTTCCAACCATTTCTCCTCCCTCCTTCTTCAAAAACCCCAGCTCTTTAGAAATCCATCCTTTCCTCCTGTTGGATAAAATAACCCTCTCCGCTCCCACCAAAGGTGAACTCCCCCACATCTGTTGCGCATGGCCATGCAATCACTTCCTGTGGGGTTGCCACCCGTCGCCATCACACTAAAGCGATCCAGATGCTGACGACCATCAGTCCAACTCCAGCCGTAAACACTCCCCACTACCCCAGACTCACACACCTAACTGCTTCTCGATATCTCCGTGTGAATGTCTAATAAACAGCTCAGACTTGGCACGGGCAAGGCAGAATTCTTCACGCCCCACCTCCCCAACAACCTGCTCTTCTCCTGCTTATCCATGTTCTCTCACTTGCTCTCTTCCCCACACTTAATCCATCTACAAGCCATATTAGTGCAAATTTTAAGACAAATTCCAAGTCAATCCACTTCTCTCCCTCTCTTCTCACGTCTCCCTGGACAATTGCAAAGGCACCCTGACTGCTCTGCCTGCTCCCTCCCTTCCCTTTCCACAACCCCTGGGTCACATAGCAGCAAGTTACCTTTTAAGTATAAGTCAAAGTTTGTCACAACCACACTTAAAATATTCCAATGGCTTCCAGTCCCACTGGGAATAAAATCTAAACTTCGTACCTTAGATTACAAAGCTCAACATGACCTGGCACCTGCCTACTTTTCCAGACTTAATGCTTGCTATTTCCCCCTCACCACTCTGCCTAGAACGCTCTTCCCTGGCCTTTGAAGAAGTAGACCTTTGGTTCATTCAGAACTCAGATTAAGCATCGTGAAACCATCTGATATGAAATAGCCACCAGCACTCTATCACGTCATCTTGTCCATTATCTTTCACCATCAACTTTTTAAAGTGTGTCTGTTTGCCTGTTTGCTCTCTGGCTTCCCCCCAGCCTCCAGCAAGAATAGAAGCTTCTTGGGCTCAGGAGCCTCAGCCTGATGCGCTGCTCTGACCACTGCCTCTGGAACGTCAGGTGCTTAGTGAATATTTGCTGCATGAAGACGGGTCTGCTGTGAAGAATGAGCTTGGGGGAAGGAGTAGAAAAGGAAAGGAGCATGAGGAGGACTGGGACATCACCTGAAGGAGAGCACGCTGGGCGGTGAGCGAAAGAAAATTAACAGGTTGCTGAACGGCGCAGGAGCGCTGAAGGCCCCTGGACTTGGCCCTCAACTTGGCAGTGACATCCATCTACTTTGCTCTGTGATTTTTTTCTCCCACAGGGTTCAAAAGTCCTGGGATAAGAGTGAAAAACACAGACGGCCTCTGTTTCTTCATTTGTAAAATGCAAGTGTTAACGTAGATAACCTTTAAGGTTGCTCCAGCTTTAAAAATCTGTGATAATTCAAACATACTCAGGAAGCCAGGTACTCAAAAAATCTTCTGTTAAGTGAATAATCAATGACTCCCCGTCTATTCTCTTGTCATTCTGAGTTTTACCCATTCAGTTTCCTTGATAGAATATCCCTTTTTACTTGTGGGTACACTTCCCCCCCAGCTTTATTGAGGTATAATTGACAATTAAGAATTGTATAAATTTGAGGCTGGCCCAGTAGCATAGTGGTTAAGATCGCATGCCCCGCTTAAGCAGCCTGGGGTTCGCAGGTTCAGATCCCAAGCACAGACCTAGCACTGCTCATCAAGCCACGCTGTCGTGGCATCCCACATAAAATAGAGGAAGATTGGCACAGATGTTAGCTCAGGGCCAATCTTCCTCACACACACACACACACACAAAACTGTATAAATTTAAGATGTGCAGTAATGATGATTTGATACATTGTGAAATATTCATCACAACCAAGCTAATTAACATATCCATCCCCTCACAGTTATGATTTTCTTTCTTTTGTGTCTGTGTGTGGTGACAACGCTTAAGATTTACTTTCTTAGCAAATTTCAAATATGCAACACAATATTGCAAACTTTGTCACGTTGTTCCTGGCTCTACTTTTTAAATGTTTTCACATGCATCCGAAGTGTAGATGAGCTTACTTATATCTACATATTTTCATTTTGATTTGGCATAGATACACCTTCTTTTTCCCTTATAATGTAAATTCCTGAAGGGCATATTCTGTGTTTTAACTGTTTCATCAAACTTCCCCCGTGACCATAACAGCAATGTCACTCTGACAACTGGTACTCAGTGAAAAGAGGTTGATTATGTCAGACTCCATTAGTAGAAGAAGTGGTACAAGGGGCAGGGGCCCAAGGGGATGGTGTGTTATACAAATGGAAGGCATCTCCAGCCAGAACCCTTGGCACAGGAGAAGCTTAAGTTTGCAGATTAAGAGGTAGTGTTTAATGCGGCTGCTGGAGAGCAGCCTGGACTGCGCTCCTGATTCGGAGGGAACAAATATTCCAAACACCAGGCAGGTTCCTATTCTACAGTTATGCTGAACTTTTCTGTTTTTCAGTGCTATTGTATATAAATGCATGTATAACATATTCTCATATCTTTCATTGATTTATTCCCTTAATCTTTGTTAAATGTCTATAATATGCAAGACACTGTGGTAAGGGCTAAGGAGAATACAAACGAATGAAATACACATCCTGCCTTCAAAAGCAAAAAGTAATAGGAGGAAGAAAAATGTCCACCAACCTCACAGCAGGCTGTGAGGTGCTTTGGAAGTTCAAAGGAGGGCGAGCTCACCTTCGGCTGGGAAAGGACTGGACTCACTTCACGGAGGAGCGGGTGTGGGGTTGAGCCTTGAAGGAAGGATGAGCTTTCTAAAGGCACAAACGGAGAGGTGGGAAAGCTGCTCTGGGCTACGAGGGAATGGAAACTATCGCACGGGGAGGGCTTCAGCTCCTCACCAGTGTCACTGCAGAGGGTAAAACTAGGGCCAAGGATGAAAAATTTTAAATTTCAGTTTAATGTCAAACTTTTTGGCAAGTGGGTATCAAGCCCCTTGTGTGCCAGAAGCATTTCTTCAGTGGATGAAATGTTGGACCAGGTCTGTGTTTTCAAACTGAGTAGTGTATGGATTCATTTTAAAGGAAAAAAATTCTCACAAGTCACCAATATTATTTAATTAATTAATTTATTTAATTTCTATTTTTATTTATTTTTTTGCTGAGGAAGACTGGCCCTGAGCTAACATCTGTGCCCACCTTCTTCTACTTTATACATGGGATGCCTGGCACAGCATGGCTTGACAAGTGGCGCATAGATCCACACCTAGGGTCCAAAGTGGCGAACCCCAGGCTGCTGAAGCAGAACGTGTGAACTTAACCGCTGCGCCACTGGGCTGGCCCATATTTTATAATAGTATTATTTTAAAATGGTAAATACGGGGGCCGGCCCTGTAGCCGAGTGGTTAAGTTCGAGCGCTCCGCTTCGTTGGCCCGGGGTTTCACTGGTTCGAATCCTGGGTGCGGACATGGCACCACTCATCAAACCATGCTGAGGTGGCATCCCACATGCCACAACTAGAAGGACCTGCAACTAAAAATATACAGCTATGTACCGGGGGACTTTAGGTAGAAAAAGGAAAAATAAAATCTTTAAAAAACAAACGGTAAATACAAGCTTAGACGTAAACTCGTGACTATAAATCTTGTGCCACACGGAAACAAAGATAATTGCAAACATATACAAACACAAGTGCAAAGCAAATAAAAGTCAGATTAACAACTTTAATTGAATATAACACTTGGTTTCTTTTTTTTTTTTTCCTTCTTCTCCCCAAAGCCCTCCAGTACATAGCTGTATATACTTTTTAGTTGTGGGTCCTTCTAGCTGTGGTACGTGGGACGCCGCCTCAGCATGGCCAGACAAGATGCGCTGTGTCCACACCCAGGATTCGAACTGGCAAAACCCTGGGCTGCCAAAGCAGAGCACACGAACTTAACCACTCGGCCACGGGGCAGGCCCCAGTTGGTATCATTTTGCTGAAACAAAATCACTCTTCACACAAGAATATAGTACAGCTGGCCCCTGCCTGGCATGTCCCGGCCACGGCTGTAAAAGGTCAGTTTTTCTGCTGCTTTTCTCGTTCAGACTTTATCTTTATGTGAACAGGCCAAGGCACAAGGTCCGTTGATGCTGAGCCTTCACTGGATGCGGATGATTCATTCCCAGATTCAGTCCATCTCTCTGCTAATTAGCCTGGGAAAGTGAGGCCCCCCACTCGCTGCCCGTAGCAGTCAGGACGCCGACAGAAGGCAGAGGGCACGCTCAGCCCGGCCAATCTGAGGACAACTCTCAGCTAAGCTGTGTGTTGGGGGCGGGGGGGGGGGGGGGGGCGGGGGCTGGTGCCAGGTGGGCTGTGTGGGGAATGACCAAGAAGGGCAGTTACCCACTCTGTCCGAGCAGTCTCGTTCCCCCTCCATCTCCATGCTGCGGCTCTGCTCTTGTGTCCAGCTTTGTGTCAGGGGCTCTGGGGAATAAGGTTAGTGACGTATGGTGCCATTCTTGCACTTGGGGAATTGAGCTGAGGACACAGCACTAGCATCCATGAAATAATTGTAAAAACATTAAATAGGAAAGTATATATAGTGTGAAATACACGGTAAGTATTGCAGATCAAAGAAAGGCAAAGTCTTCTTGGGTTGAAGTATTCGGGAAGACTTCAGGGGAAATTTGAACTGGAATTTGAAGAATGGTTGGATGTAAACAGAAAGGAAAAGGGACAGCATTGCAGGACTGGGGACACTGTGTGTGAAGGGAGAGAAGTCAGGCTGAGTGGCATGTGTTCAAACGACGAGACGATGAGCTGGCAGGATCAGGATAACTTGCTGAAGAATAGTGAGAGAGACGTGTTTGACGAGTACATGGTGGAAGGACTTGAGATTTATATGTCAGTGTTAATATATTTACTCTCAAAATGTACATGAGGGGCTGGCCCCGCGGCCGGACGGTCAAGTTCGTGTGCTCTGCTTCGGCGGCCCAGGGTTTTGCTGGCTCGGATCCTGGGTGTGGATATGGCACTGCTCATCAGGCCACGCTGAGGCGGCGTCCCACATAGCACAACCGGAAGGACCCACAACTAGAATATACAACTATGTACTGGGGGGATTTGGGGAGAAAAAGCAGGGGAAAAAAAAAAAAGAAGATTGGCAACAGTTGTTAGCTCAGGTGCCAATCTTTAAAAACAAAAAATGTACGTGAGATGAATTAGGTGCCAGTAATTCAAAAGCTTCCTGCTTCCTGCCACATGGAAACGTGAGGACGAGTATCTTAACCCCTGGAGAAGTGTTGGTCGAGACAGAAACTAAACATCCTTATTGTTCTCAAGGGGCTCCATCCTCGAGGAGGAAACTCGCACGGACATATCCAAGGAGGATGAAGACTTATTTCTACTTGCGATTCCCTCACCAACTCTCTCCTTTACAAGAAAATTGCTGCATTCTGATGGGATTTCTTTGTAATGGTGAGCCGCAACTATCATCATCGGATTTCAGAGGCCCCCTGTGGGTGATGATGACTGCAAGGTACCACAGGGGAGAGCGGAGTCCCAATAGGTTCTTTATTATGGAGTTTCCTGCTTATCCTGCTTCTATTTTTAAGGAAAAATAACTTTTATTTTCCTATTACTAGATTTTTATGTGTTGAATTTGGAAAGAAACGTAAATACAATAGACTCAAAGAAGAAAATTCAAATTATTCCATTGCTTAAGTTACCACTTGGTGGATATCTTTTCGCTCCTTTCCCACTGCATACATAAGCAATTGTCTTATTTACCAAAAGGAGACGATAGTGGTTTATTCTTATACTGAAACATGGATTTTTTTTCACTTACATCATAAACATACTACCATGGATTGAAAAGTCGTTTGCACATTCTTCCCTTGGCTGCCTGGTATCCCACCCTGTGAATGTGTCCTTGCATTTAGTCAGTCTCCTAGGGTTGACAATGTGTATTCTTTGTCTTTTCTATATCACAGCGACTCTACCATAACAACTCTGAATGTCTTTGCAACTAAAGCTTTGTGTGCGTTCTTATTTCCTCAGGATAAGTTCTTATAAAGAGCACTTCTGAATCAAAAAAACATGCACGATCTTTGGTGCCTGGTGCTAGCCTGCGCTTCAGACAGGCTGCAGCCCGCTGTACACAGCAGAGTGCCTATTTCTCTGCGACTTCACAAGTCCTGGATTTTTTTCGGTTAAGGGTGAAAATAGATAGCGTCTCTGTGCCTCACTCCGCAGCTCCTGACTTCTGGGGAGCTGTCCCTCTCCCATCGGCCTCTCTTCTTGTCTGTCGCTGTTCACAAGAGGCCGCACGGGCAAGTGGTCGGGACGATTGGTTCCACTCTGCCTCACTCATCGGCTGTTTGGTCTCAAGTAACAAGTAACTGCACCTCAGTTTCCGTGTCTGTAAAACGCAGATAACATACGACCCACAGAGTCACTGTGCGAATTCGCTGAGTTTATATGCCAAGCACTTTCGCTGTCAGCACTCCCCAAGTGTTAGCTATTATTTGCCCTGTAGAAAGATGCATAAGGGGACTTTATTATGGATTACCAGAAACTTTGCAAATATTTTGCCTGGTATTCCTTTTTTAGAATGTTTCATAATTAAATCTTTACTTGAGAGGTCTGGCAAGAACAGGGAAGAAGATCTTTAAAATGACACTATTGGGCCGGCCAGGCGGCACAGCGGTTAAGTTCACACGTTCTGCTTCGGCGGCCCTGGAGTTCGCTGGTTCGGATCCCGGGTGCGGAGATGGCACCGCCTGGCACGCCATGCTGTGGCAGGCATTCCACATATAAAGTGGAGGAGGATGGGCACCGATGTTAGCTCAGGGCCAGTCTTCCTCAGCAAAAAGAGGAGGATTGGCAGCAGCTGTTAGCTTAGGGTTAATCTTCCTCAAAAAACAAAAAACCAAAAATTAAAAAAATAATAAAATGACACTGTTTTCTCCAAATGTTATCACAATCAGTGTAATATTTGTGTCTCCAAAAGGAATTGTGTCAGGAAAGTGACCTCAAGACTGATAGGCTGGAACTGTTCTCCTCGTGAGTGAGAGGCATGCCTCCGGCCAAGTGGACTCAGCGGGGCACTTTTTTCTTCCTGACTTTCCCTTCATCTGAGAAGAAATTGTCATAGGGAAGAGTGACCATCTTCAACACTAGAGAGGCAACGATGTCGAAGGAAAGGAATATGTGGTTGCTTTTATTATCTGAAAGTGTAAAAGTTACCAGGAAGTAGGTTTAGGCCTAATCTAGGAAGGAACTTTTTTTTTTCTTGAGGAAGATTAGCCCTGAGATAACATCTGCTGCCAATCCTCCTCTTTTTGCTGAGGAAGACTGGCCCTGAGCTAACATCCGTGCCCATCTTCCTCTACTTTATATGTGGGATGCCTACCACAGCCTGGCTTGACAAGTGGTACCATGTCCACACCTGGGATCCGAACCGGCGAACCCCGGGCTGCAGAAGTGGAATGTGTGAACTTAACCGCTGAGCCACCGGGCGGCCCAGGAAGGAGCTTTTTAACCACCAGTGAGAGCTGTCTGGGAGGCCGTGACTCCCCTGCACAGACACAATCGAGCAGGGTTGAACAGGAGCAGAGATTCCAGCAGCAGCTGGAAGCCTGGATTAAATGAACATGATGTCTCCTCATAATGTAAGATTTATTTTCCCCTAAATTCAATCTCTGCTGTAATATTCCTGGCTCTGTGCTGCCTGATGAGAAACTGTATCCACCTTATCTGGTCTCTCCCTCTTCCTTCCACCAGCCTACCAGACTCCCCAGGAGCTCCTGAGGCGGTGGGGTACCCAAGAAGGAAGAGGGGAGCGCTGGCTTCGCTTTCAGTCATTTGGACATGGCCATGTCGTTCCAGGCTCTTGTCTGCATAAGTCAGTTTCCCCCTTGTTATTCCGAAGAGCTCCCTTCCTACCATTGTTGAAACTCAATGATTTCAGTATTTGTCTGAAAAAAATGGCCACATAACAAGCCAAGTAATTTATTTGCAGAAACATTCAGAAAGGTTAGTTGGAGTAGTTACCCGCTCTGCAGGTGTACAGAGTTCCATTCTGTGTAAATGTGGCTAGAAATCCCAGACCCTAGATAGCATTCCATCCCGATCTCCAATTAGGATGACCTGAGAATGAACATGGAGCCACTCCTAAAACCTCACTATGGTGCACTCCAGGTGGGGTCGTGTCACACGGTGACCCGCCCCGGCTTTCAGGGCCTACTTGGAGATGGCTGTAGCTGGATATTTCTTACGCTATTTAGAACTCCTGAAAACGGATCGCATCTCAAGGCATGCATTACCTTCCGGATCGCATCTCAAGGCATGCTTTACCTTCAGTCAGGCCCTAGGAAGGGCTGCTGGCAGGGCTCTCCCTGCTGTGAAGGAAACTGATGGGGTTGGAACCCACACGTGAGGCAGTGGACCAGGGAGCTGGGTACGAAAGTGAAAAGGAGCCCATGCGGGAGGAGATGGTGACAAATACTTCCCGCCCACAGCCACCCAGAGGTCCTGGCCAGCAGTCTCTCCCTCCCTTCCACAGTCCTTTTATCCAGGCCCTTCTGTAAATTTCTTCTTCCTTCTTTCTAAGCTGATCATCTAAGTTGAAAGGGAGTTGGGAAGGGACAAAGCAAACAACGCTCCTCCCAGAGACCCAGTCCCGAGGGAGAGCTGTACAAATGTAAATTGTCATCCTCTTAACCGCAATCACGGCTGTGGCCTAGAGCCCTGAGGCCCCCCAGGGCAGCCCTTCATCTGGTAAACAAGAGGATACAAACCCAAAAACATTCCTTGACTAATGGGAAACACTCCCAGAAAACAATCTCTTGGAAAAATGCCTCCTCAGCCAGGGGGATCCAGCCCTGGCCCGAGGCCTCCAGCTTCTCCTCTCCTGGCCTGTCTTTACGTCCTCACACCCCCAGGTGGCCATCTTACGAGTTGAGAATAATTAGCCTTTGATCAGCACTGGTTGCATTTTCATCAGCTCCATTTCCAAATTCTTGTAATTTCCACTTCATCCAATTAGTATATTTTGGCCCATTCTCTTCCAGCAGACTGGGAACAGAGACATCACCCACACAGAAATAACAGCTGTTGGCGAAAATAATCCATAACCAATCTACAAATGAAAATTGGAGTTAGTTTATTCTGAGCCAGATCTGAGGACTAGCTTAGCCTGGGGCCCTCCTTCCCCAAGGAAGGAAGGGCACCAAAGAAGTGGGGTGTTCAGAGTGCTCATACACCCTCAAAAGGATGTTTCACATACGATTGAAATGTCCCTTTTACAATAGTCACAAGACTGCTCTGTCTGCACAGTGGTTGATGGACACAGCAGGTAGTAGGTCTGCTGTCTCCAGCTGGGTGGTCACAGGGTGGGCACAGCAATCAGTTCCTAGTCTAGGGAGAGGCTTCTCCTTCAGGAAATGCCAATGTGGGGGAATCTGCACCTTTATCTTAAGGGCGTTTGTTCTTGTCCTTGGGACATAGCAAATGCTTAAAGCAGATATACAACGCATGCTCAAAGGCCACGTCAGGCCCTTTTGGAAAAGCAAGGTCAGGCCGAATTAGGTTTACACCAAACGGCTTCCTCATATCCTCCAACATATGCTATTGCTTGTCATTTGTTTGTCACAGCCTTATTTCTAATAAATCAGATGACATTGACGTTTAGGGTGAGCCCTGGCCCCATTTTTCCAAGGCCTTAAAAATTAACTTTAGGGGCCAGTCCCAAGGCTGAGTGGTTAAGTTCATGTGCTCCACTTTGGTGGCCTGGGGTTCTCAGGTTCAGATATTGGGCGTGGACCTACACGTCACTCATCAGGCCATGCTGTGGCAGCATCCCACACAGAAGAACTAGAATGACTTACAACTAGGATATACAACTAGGTACTTGGGGCTTTGACGAGAAAAAAAAAAAGAGGAAGTTTGACAACAGATGTTAGCTCAGGGCCAATCTTCCTCATCCCCCAAAAAGAAAACCATACAAGGAAGAGAAAAAAGTGAGATAAAAAATTTTTTAAAAATATTAACTTTAGTTAACCTAGTATTCTAATTCTATCCTGAAATGGCTGCCATCTCAAGAAATAGTTTACCTTAAATCAAGTTTCTGGGAAGAATATTTTGATGGAATTATAGTACTCTAATTCTAGTTCAGCTATTGAACGATACATTCATGAGCAGCTTTCTATTTCCCACACTCTGCCCCCCAACACTTACATTTTAAAGGGAGCTTCAGTCCTCTAACCCAAAGTGTGAACAGCATAACACTGATGCTATGAGCTCTTCCCCCAAAATAAGTTCCCCATGGCGAGAAGCTCTGCATGGCATGAGTCATATTACATGTTGATGAGCGTAAGAAGCCTCTGCTTCATCCAATCCAATATTTTCCACACTCCCTTGATGGTGGAACCTTTTGTGAAGGCAATCCTTAGCTAGGTACCCAGGCACTCCGTAAACATCTGTCGAATGAATTGCCGAACCTTCCGAAGAATGCACTCTGCGAGATGCTACTTTAGACCAGAGGATTAAGTAGCATGGGAATATTAAATTAAAAGTTCAGGAGCTATATTGTGGGATAGGTGGCCTCTTACGACTCCTCCCCATCACACTCAGAGGGCTGTGTGCACTGAGGGCAGCCCTGCTTTGGTACAGGCCCAGTCCCATTAGCCGACCAACACATCCTTCCTTATCTATCCTAGCATGGAGCAGCGTGCCTGGTAGCTACTAGATGCTCTTAATAAATAAATGCTTAAAGGAATTAATAATTTAATTAATCAGTGCTTAGGGGATGAATAAATTAAATAAATATCACCCTTAGGATAAGAGACTCTCAGCTAAGAGAGAATTTCTTCTCAGAAATTCTTAAAAGTCAGGTATTCCAGCTCTTACTCTACAGCTGAAGGAACTGAGATCCATAGAGAATTGAGAGGTTTGCCCAAGGTCATGCGTTGAATTAGTCATGAAGGTGCTTTATAAGTACTCTTCCCAAAATAATACCTAATGCTGCGGCACTCGTCCAACCAGCTTGGGCTGTTTCAAACCGTCTACTGATACTGCGCCTCTTATTGCAAAGCAACTTCTTCAAGCAAGCCAACGCTGCATGCAGGCACCATCGTTAACCTATAATGAGAATACCAACAACTATATTACAAACATGTGTTTAATATTCTTAGCTGCAAGACCAGAAATGTTCAAATGTCTGAGGGATTTTTAACTTTGGTACCATCACTTTAACAATCGGATTATCCAGGAATTTTTCCCGTCAGTATTTCTTACTATTATGGAAGCCTTTTTTTTTTTTGGCTCCCCATTAGATTCTTTGGAAGCTCAAAAGAGCTGTGTCTATTCCCTTCTGAAGCTGACTTCCTCTCCAGGGGATGGTGAGAGGTTTGTTTTGCTAGCAGAAGGATGAATGAGCCTTGACAAACTTCTGGCCTTTTCCTGGTAAAAAACTGAAGAGGGATAATTGTTTTGCTCACTGGAGTATTGAACTGGTCTACAGAAGGCCTGAGGGACTCTTTCTAACCTATCCATTCCAATTTTCTTACCTGCGCAATCGCCAAATCCAAATAAATAAGAGATCCGGTGATATAATTTTAGGAGCAACAAATTGGCCCTTATGTCCAAAAATATTTCCTTCCTTATTTTCCTCAGTTACTATATTCTAGAGTAAGATTTTAACAATTTGGATTAAAGCTTTGGCCACAGAAGTTTAGTGGTTAAGAGAACAAGCATTCAGCCAGACAGTAAAGAGTTTATATTCCAGCTCCGCCACTTATTAGAGGTGGAGCTACAGCCATATCGCATCAGCCTTTATTTCCTAACCTGCAAATGGGACTGATATAATACGCATCTCATAGAAATGTTGTGAAGACTACAAACAACAATGCGTGTAAAATCATCAACACAGTATCTAGCTCAATAAATAGCGGCTGCTATGATCCTATAATTATCTCCTTCCATCCCCTTATTTTGCCAAATCGAGAAAGGAAGCATTCAAAACTCCCAACTCCGTCTAGGACACATTACAGACCAGACACTCGAATGCTCTTCCAACCTTCAAGTGAAACCCATTTGTCATATGGTTTCCAACCTTGAGGACAAGCTGAGAACAAGCCCTTCTGAGAAGTGACTAGAATGTGAAAGGGTGTGTGGGGTGCCTGAATTTCTGAGAGGGCACCAAAAGCAAGATAGGAAGCTTCCAAGACACATTTCAAAATGAAAGACAGATGTCACCAACCCTGCAATTTCGCTGAGGGTCCACTCAGGCTACCTCTATACATGGCTCTTTTCTAATTGAGCCAATCAAGGATCAGTCAAACCAATCCACTTCCCATTATTAAAGCGAAAAAATCAGTAGATATATGGCATTGAGTTTATGCCAATAGAGACTGCTTATCTTTCAGGTTCTTTCAATTACTATTGATTAAACAGGACTAG
This sequence comes from Equus caballus, assembly GCF_041296265.1. NCBI lineage: Eukaryota > Metazoa > Chordata > Mammalia > Perissodactyla > Equidae > Equus > Equus caballus. The sequence goes on along the minus strand of NC_091687.1, from coordinate 108,297,399 downwards.
AGCACATTGATTAAGTTTACTACATGCCAGGCACTGGCTATCTTCTGGGAATACCAAGATTAACGTGACATGAACCCTATCCTCACAGAGGTCACATCGAGAGATGAGACAGACCCATAAACAAACCATTGCAGTGTAACAGGGTAAGCACACTCAGGGAGAGAGGAAGAAAGGAAGTGCTGTGAGAACAAAAAAGAGAGGTCCTACTATTTCCTGAGCTCTTCCAGGAGACAAAGGACTCTTGAGTGTTTCTAGGTGAATCAGAAGCTTTTCTCAATTAAGACAGAGGAAAGGTATTATTGGAAGAGAGAAGAAAAATTGTCGGAATAGGCCATGTAGTCATGGTGAAGACCCAGGTTCTGGAGCGAGATTACCTAGTTGCGACACTAACTAGCTGAGTGACCTTAGGCAAATTACTTAATGTCATCATGCCTCAGTTTCTTCATCTGCAAAATGAGAACAATAAAGTGATGTTCTGGATCACAAACTTGGACAAGGAACCAAAATGAGCAGCAGGAAGGCTAGAGCTGACTCAAGGTAGATTATAGGAGGGGGTCAAACCCAAGTAACATCCAAGAGGATGTGGCCAAAAGAGAGCCAGGGCTGAAGTTGGGCTGATGCAGTGATGGCTCGAAATCCACAGTCATAGGAGCAAGGTGGCATATACACCTTGAAGGATGAATTGCCATGTATGAGCAAAACAAGCAAACAAGAAAACAGGCCATCATTAAGCATCAACAAAGCAGGCTAAAGTGGGAACAGAAGAGAAGCAAGAACTCCAAAGAAACTTTGATTCTGAAGCACATCCCAGGCCTGTCTAGATGCTTCTTGAAGTCTTCCTGCCACGTCAGAAACTATCTAAAGACTTGGCCAGCCTCACAACTATGATCAAAGGCAAGAACTGCAATGGCATCTAGATACAGAAGTACCCGGATTGAGAAATAGGGCAGACCCTCTACATTTCACCTGCTGGTGAGGCATCTGCTGAAATCTTTTCGAATGGGCCGCACCACATCAAGGAGGACCTGGAGGTTGAACCTTAGATACAGTAGTAAACAGAGCAGGCTCAGGGAAAGATAAGGTGAAAATGAGTCAAGAGCCACAAATAAAAGATAGATAAAAGTTCACAGTGAAAAGCTAAAACTTAGGAGCATTCATTTATTCACTCACGCAATAAATATTAACTGAACATCTTCTATGTACAAGGTATGGGTAATCCAAAGGCAAACAAGACATATTGTTCGTGACATCACAGGACTTTGAAGACTGGAAGATTCCTTTACACATTGGAGGATTCCAACCAAAAAAATTAAAAATCATAACGCAATGTGGTAAGTGTCATAATTCAACATTCACAGACAAGGCTATGGTAATACAGAGGGGAATCATCTAACCCAAACTTAGGGCATTAGGGAAGTCTTCCTGGAAGAAGCAAGACTAAGCTGAGTCCTAAAGGATGAACAGGAGTTGGTCAGACAAAAAGCCTGTTGGGCGCAGTTGGAGGTGAAAGATAAATGGTTGGGTGAAGAGTGTTCTAATATTCCAGATATCCACAAATTTCAAAGGTGAGAGGCACACATTCTAAGACTCAAAAATGGAAAACTAATAAAGTAGACTTATGTCCTATACTTAAGTAAATAATTCAACAGAAGTACAAGGAGGAATAGTCAACTCTACTATTATCTTGGGAGATTCGAACACACCCCTCTTCAGTAACTAATAGAATAAGAAAAAAATCAGTAAGAATAGATATGATTTGAACAATAAGATGAAGAAACTGACCTAATGGACATAAATAGAACACTCCACCCCAAAATTCCAGAATATATACTTTTTTCAAACTCACAGGGAACATTTACAGCAATTGATCATATCCGACCTCACGAAGAAAGTCTCAACAATTGTCAAATGACTGAAATAAACAGAATATTATGCTAGAAATCATTAATAAAAGTCTTAAATCTCTATATTGGTGGAAAGTAAGAAACATAATTCTAAATAACTCATGTAGTAACAAAAAGAAAACAGTGTAAATTATAAAATATTTCACACTAAATGATAATGAAAATACTACACATAAATCTAGTGGGATACAGCTAAAGCACTATTCAGGGAAAATCCATAGCCTTAAATGCTGTATCATCAAAGAAGAAACACTGAGAGTTAATAAGTTGAGCGTCTGCCTCAAAAGTTAGAACAGGGGGCCAGCCCATTGGGGCAGCGGTTAAGTTTGCATGTTCTGCTTCTCAGTGGCCCGGGGTTCACCAGTTTGGATCCCAGGTACAGACATGGCACCACTTGGCACGCCATGCTGTGGTAGGCATCCCACATACAAAGTAGAGGAAGATGGGCACGGATGTTAGCTCAGGGCCAGTCTTCCTCAGCAAAAGAGAGAAGGACTGGCAGTAGTTAGCTCAGGGCTAATCTTCCTCAAAAAAAAAAAAAGAAAAAAACAGGAATAGCAGAAAACACCAAGTGAAAGTTGAAGGAAGAAAATAAAATAGACAAGAATATACATTAATGAAATAGAAAACGAACATAAAATAGAGAAAATCAATAAAGCCAAACATTGATTCTTTAAGAATATTTGTTAAGGGGCTTGCCCTGTGGCACGGTGGTTAAGTTTGGCACACTCCATTTCGGTGGCCTGGGTTTGCAGGTTTGAATCTCGGGAGAAAACCTACAGCATTCGTCAGCCACGCTGTGGCGGGGACCCAAATATAAAATAGAGGAAGATTGGCATAAATATTAGCTCAGGGCTAATCTTCCTCAGGAAAAAAAATTATGAAGTTGATAAATCTCTGAAGAGACTCCTCAAGATGAAAAGAGGAACCAAAAAGTATATTTGGAATGAAAAAAGAGACATCACTACAGATCTTGCAAACATTTAAAAGATAATGAGTATACTACAAATAACTTCATGTAAAAGATTTGAAAATTTTGATGAAAAAACTGACACAAACAGAAATAGAAAACCTGAATAGTCCAACAACTGTAAAAGAAGTTAAATCTGTAATTTAAAACCTTCCCAAAGAAAACCACAAGCCCAATTGGCTTTTCCCATGAACTCTATCAACATGTAAGAAAGAAATAAAAACAATCTCATGCAAACTCTCCCAGATGACCAGAAAAGAGAAGACACTCTTCAACTCTTTATATGAGGCTATCCTAACGTTGTACCAAACCCTATCAAGGACATTACATGAAAAAAATAAAATAAAAAATTACAAGACAATATCATTCATAAACACAGATGCAAAAATACCAAATAAAATATTTCCAAACTAATTCTAAAAATGTGTAAAAAGCAAATACATCAGGGCCGGCCCAGTGGCTGAGTGGTTGAGTTTGTGCCCTCTGCTTTGGCGGCCCAGGGTTTCATTGGTTTGCATCCTGGGCATGGACATGGCAATGCTCATCAGGCCATGTTGAGGCGGTGTCCCATATGCCACAACTAGAAGAACCCACAACTAAAATATACAACTATGTACTGGAGGGATTTGGGGGGAAAAAGCAAAAAAAAAAAAAAAAAAGAAGATTGGCAACAGTTGTTAGCTCAGGTGCCAATCTTTAAAAAAAAAGCAAAAACATTATAACTGATTTGAGTGTATACCATGAATGTAAAATTTGTTCACTAAAATACAGTGTAATTTACCACACTAACAAAATAAAGGAGAAAAATCATTTTAATAGATGCATTAAAATATTAGATAAAATTAACCTATGCAAATATAATTAATAGAGAAATGTTGTAAGTTTCCCCTTTGAAATTCAGAATGAGGAGAAATGCCCACTATCACCACTATATTCAACATTTTACTGGCAGTGGTGGTGGTGGTCCCTCAGATAGATAGAAAGATAAGAAATTAGAGAGTAGCATTTCTGATAAGGATGCTATGTTCCAGGGATGGCAAGGTTCTGGCATACCATTGGAACAGGTACCTGGCTGAAAGAGAAAGGAGGCGAAGAAGACTATAGGAGTTGGAGGTGAAGGAAGCTTGGGCTAGAATTTTATATAGATTATTCAGATGGGCACTAAAGTCACTCAGGATGACAGGACGGAGTACTAAACCTGTGCCAAAGCCTTCAGTGAATATGGAGGAATGGCCAGGATTTGAGTAGATGGCATGGAGGAGGGGTACAAAGTAATACAGCCGAAAGGTAAACCTTAGAGCATGAGGAGCTCACGCTAGGGTAGAGGTGTAAAGATGTGGAAACACTGGTGGGTACCAGGAACCAAGAGAACACTGATCTCGAGTCCTTGTGACATGGGGTTTGCATAAACAAACCGCCTCTACCCACCACAGCTCTGCAGGGAGCCTTCCACTAAACAAGGAGGTAAAGAGTTTCCCGTGAGATGATGTACACAAAGCACCCTCGGCAGTGCCTGGCACGGAGGAGATGTTCCCTGTCAGCTAGAAGGCTCCACAGAAAGGGAGGAGGGTGGTGTGCAAACACAGGTCAGGGAGGGGCGGCCCTCACAGGAGGAGAATGAGAACACAGTCTTACACTTGGGTGGTGGTGGGATGACAGCGGTGTGAAACGCAGTGGAACTACGTGGCCTGATAGCAGGTTCCTAGCGTGTTCAGACTCTTTTGGGTTAATGGTTGGAAGAGGGACATTGGGGTCAGATTCTCTCTCTCTAAGGAGCTTGTGTGGGCCCCTAAGTTCAGTTGGTTGATAGGTTCTATAGTGTCTTCTTCCAGGATGCTTCTTATATCCCTTTTTCCTGTCTGTTTCCATTAACAATATCCTGATCCAGGCTCCTATCATCTCTTTTCTGGACTGCAGAGCCTGCCAACTGTTCTGTCTGCTTCCTATTGCCTCTTATACACTACCTCAAAGTTAGTCTGCCATCATTTCCCTACTCAAAAATCCTCAGTGCCTCTCAACTAGAGTTGTCTCCTCACTTAAAGGTTGAGACCTTCCTCAATATGCTGATAACGTTTTCATCCTTGTCTTCTACCACGTCACCAGTTCCCACTCGCTGTTCCCCAAATCACTGTCTTATTTTGTTTCTTCTCTGCTTTCGTTCGCATTGTTGCTCCTCCCTGGAATGCCCTCTCCTGATTTTTACTTGTCAAAATCCCCTTCTTCTTGTCAGCTTCCCTCTTTCACCAGGAAGCTTATGAAGCCCCTTATCCCACGCACACACCCAGGCATGATATTGAAATATTTCACCACTGCCACACCATAGGTACCATCCAATCAGAAGAAACTCTAGCAGTCGATAGAGGATGGGCTCTAGGACTCTGCCGGGATGGGCGTTAACCCTTTGTTGCTGGATTGGGGGTGGTCTATGGGTTCCCCGGGAGGGAGACAAGGCAGGTGGAGTTTGGGGAGGACAGTGAGGGGCTCAGGGCAGAAGGATTTCAGTATTTAACAGTGGGCATAACAGTGCACAGCAGGTGAGCATCAGCTCCTTGCATGCCCTCGTGCAATCATCCTCTTTTGGCAATTCCCAGTGTTCTTGGACTTCTGCAGCATCTAACGCACTCTGTTTTATATATAAGTTGTGCACATCTGTCCATCTCATTCATCCCAACTGCAATGAGACTATAAGTCGCGTCAAAGCCTGTCCTGCTCATTACTGTGCAATCATACCGCATCGTGCACATCGCAGACACTCGAGCGTTCGTTCCTCTGAATTGAAGAAAGGAAGATTGCTAACTTTCAAATGTCAACAAAGTACGGTTCTAAGGGAAAAGATAAATAATGTTTAATGAATACCTACTCTGTAAATGTTATCTCATTTTATTCTCACAATAAACCCAAGAGGTTGGTTTTCTCATTCCCATTTTACAAATGAGTAAATCAAGGCTTACGCTTATTCATTGGTCCAGGGTCACCCAGCTAGAAGTGGCAGAAATGAGATTGCCATCTTGTTTCTCTCACTCTAAGCTGAGCGAAGCTTTTTCGAAGCTTGTGTGTCTCTTCTGAAAGGTAATTGTTTTATTTCCTCTGTGGTACAAATCGGAGATTACATGAAATTTACAATGTGGCTGTAGTGGCTCTTTTCAAAGCTTGCTGGCTTCAGGTATAGATTTGAAAATAAGTGAATGAGAGCATTTCTCACTCTGGACTAGTAACCTAAATGAGACCTGATGATCAATTTAGTGGCAAGATACCTTTTATTTAGTCTTTTCAATTCTGTTATCGCCATTTTCTTTTTCACCAACTCACTTAACATTTGATAGGGATCTTTTGAAAGAGCTCTCCTTCTGAGTCTTTGCAAAAGGACAAATTTCAGCACAGCCAAAAAGTATAAAGGGAAACCATTTTAATTTTTTAATTCATGCCATTATTAGCTCCCCTTGCTCGCATCAGCTTCTTCTAATTATGCAGAAGTGCACACATCTGACAGAGTGCCTGGCCCTGACTCATGACTTACTAATGAGATCATATTTTTTATTACAATTCCAAAATCCCATCAATCTTTTCTTAATTATTTTTAAGCGAATCTGCTGCTTTAGAAAGGAAAGGGCGTATGTGGCACTAGCAGAAACTAGGAAAGTTTCATGCGATTTCAATTTCAGAAACTTTGTTGGCAGGATGGCCCGTAACTGTTGCCAATGTTAATAAATCAAATCTCAATGTCTAGGAATGGGTTTAATGCCATGGGCCCCCCCATGTACCAGAACTCACTCGCAGATTCAATGAATCAGACTTTCAAGCATTGCCACACAGCAAAGCTTCTTCCAAATCTCTCTGCCAACACGTATTACAGTCATCAGTATAGCCAGGGGTGATACGCGAAATGTTTGACAATGGACACTAGCTGTGACACTGAAACTGGGTCCTGGACGCCAGCTATGTCCAACTTAACCCTGTAGCAGCTGGATTTTAAGAAGCTCCAGGAGGTGCCTAGAGGGGGCCAGGAGCAGATTTTGGGGTGGGGGGAGAGTGGGAGTAGCTTCTACTTAACGGCTGGCACAGAAGTTTCAACAGTTTACTATGTGACCTGGTGCAGGTGCTTAGCCGCGTGCACCCCGCCTGGAGCAGCCCGGGCGTCTGAGCAGCCATCTCCTCAGCCTGGATCCGAGCCACCTCCCAATCACGTCCTTGTTCGTTATGTCCAACACTCTGGGTGAGCTTTCGTTAACAGGATCGCACCTGGAAGTTCCCCTCCACACCGTTACATCGCGTCAACTGCAAAATGAGCCGATGGTCTACTCCTCATCCCCAGGGGTCTATCCCGCAGATGCGCACTTGTCTGAGGTTTATGGAAATAAGGGGAAAACCACGTGGCCAGGGAATTTTGTCGGCCTTGCTAGCGCTGAACTTTGTTCTCCACACTAACTTTTATATTTTCCCCATGAAACCAAGGACCTCAAAAATGAAACTGCAGTTGTCTGATTACAAAGTTAAAGAGTTTAATTTAAAATTAAAAAAACATAAAGCAGATGTTCAATGTCAACGCCACCTTACGTAGCCCTTGGCAGTTCAGGAACCCCTTGAAAATGCGACTGGAGGAGGAAGTCAAATCTGTGAGCAGGAAGGGGGCCTGCTCGTCCCCACGACCAGGCCAGACTAACGGGGCTGGTTAGGGCGGAGGGGGACCACGAGCCCGCGCGGAGGCTTCATCCACAGCTGCGACGCCCCCCCGAGTTCCCTATCCTGGCAGCTCCGCCTTCACCCGCGCCCACGTCAATCCTTTGCCCTTCCTCGGAGCAGTTTTCTTTTCACGTGTCGGTCTACTGTGCACCTAGGCCAGGCCTCACTCACCCCTCACTCCAAATCAGTACTGTGGATAGAAATGTCAGAGGCTGGGGCAGCCAGAACCCCCTACCGGGAAGCTGGCTACCAGGAGACAGGCCCAGCCTCCACCCACTACCACAGAAGCAAGCCCGGGGAGGCCGGCCCAGGGAATGTGACCGATGACCTCCCGCTGATGTCACCCCAGGGCCAGGGAGCCCCACTCCCGCTCAGACTGCACTGCCAGGCCCGGCCTCCAGAGTCTTTCCTGCCCCCTTCTGTGTACTGTAATAACTAAGTCAACTGGAAAAGAAACACTGCAGAAAGACTAAGGGAAACAGCACACGGGCAGCCGTGGCCAGGAAGGAGAGCACGCAGCGAGGCACAAAGGGGCATTGTGCTGGGCGCCTGGGGCCGCCTAGGACTTGGCACCCCTAGTCAGCCGAGCCCACGACGACCCGCTTTCTCTGGAAGGGGCTCCTTGGGTCCCTGCTGAATGAACAGCAACGTGGGAGGAGGGCAAGGGAGGAGGGAGACGGCAGAGCAAAGTGGAAAGTTGAGTGAGAAGGAGGGCTGGGCCAGGGCTGGAGCACAGGGTGGGAACAGAGCCCTTCATCTTTTTGTTGTGTCCTCATGGCTGGGGTTGACCAGATTCCAATCATCTTGACCACTGTCTACAGGGAGAGCAATTTGCCAAATGACCAGTTAACAAGTGTTAAAAGCATGCTCTTTCAGGAAGAGGGGGACTAGGAAAGAAATTTAGACCCCGTTGCTGCAATGGTCCGTTATGGGACCTTGACGAGGCTTTGCATTCCTGTATAAGACTGCAAGGAACGGGGAAGGGGGCAGAACAAAGGGGGCACGTCAGTTGTGGGATTTCTTTTTCATCTTGAATAACAGCAACTCCTCAACTTCCTGGTTTGGGTACCTGCTCCCTCCCTTCCTCCTGATTCTTGCCGGGGAAGGGAGAATAGAGCTGGGAACTGTCCTCCAAAAGTGACAACATTTGTTCAGGAAATTTGCTGAGGAAGTCAAGAGAAGCTCGGAGTCAAGGGCCCAAAGGGGCTTGGAACTTGAGCTCCCCTCGCGCATGTCATCGCTCCTCAGCCCCTTACCGCAGGAGTAGTCCACGGGGCTGCCATTCAGCCTCTCCTGCCCGTCCAGGGGAAAACCCAGCTCATCCTGGACCAATGGTTTGCCCTAAGAACAAGTTGGGGGTGGAGAAGACTGAGACGAAGCCAAAAAAAAGTGTTAAGAGAGGAGGGAAAAGCTGGCACTGCCGAATGGAGAAAGGTTCCAGCAGCTCGAAGCATCTTGAACAGAATCATTAATCGGGTGCAAAACTCCTAAAAGGAGCAAAACCGGGACCGGCTCCTTCCAAGGGCAGCCTGCCAATCTCCGCCTTGCGCTTTCCTTTGCAAAGCCTTAGTGTCTTTGTATCAAGACTGATCCAAGAGCGCCTAGTCGGGAGCCACCTGTTCACGTCCCCTCCCACCTCCCTGACCTCGGAAGTGAGAGGAGAAACGATGGGAAACCCAGACAGCTGCTGCGACCCCCCTCCCCCTCCCCCCCAAAACAAGCCTCCAGATTCTAGGAATTGGGCCAGACCCTGGCAGACGAATTACTCTCTGTGAGAAATGCTGCTGTAAGCACATTAACTCTTTCATTCACTAACTAACTCTCTCATTTAATAGAAGCTAAAATCAGGGCTAGGAGGAACCTCGTAGATCAAACCTAACCCTCCCCTCCTTGTTCCAGCCCAGAGAGTTCCAGTGACCTGCCCAAGGTCATGACACGGATTACCAGCAGAGTTATGGCAGCCAGCCTCCAAGATGGCCCCCAATGATTTCTGCCTCCCAGGACCCACAGCCTTGGAGTCTCCTCTTCCAGTGAATAGGGCTGGCCTGTGAAACCAATAGGATCCTGCAGAAGGGACAGTGTGACTTCCAGGGCTAGGTCACAAAAGACATTGCAGCTCCCACCTTCTCTATCTTCACTGTGTTGGGAGCCAGCTGCCACGTCACAAGGACACTCAAGCAGCTTTGTGGGGAGGCCCACATGGTGAAAGCCGAGGCCTCCTGCCAAAAGCCAGCACCAACTTGTCAGCCCTGCGAGGAAGCCGCCTTGGAACACCCTCCAGCTCCAGTCAGGCCTTCAGATGAGAACGGCCCCAGTCTCTATCGTGAGAGGCCTTGAGCCAGAAATTCCCGCCTGAGGCTCTCCTGAAGTCCTGGCCCACTGAGACTGTGTGAGCTAGTAAGAGTTTGTTACAGTGTCAGAGGGAAGCAGAGCAGCAGGGGAGAGAGACTTCCACATAAACTGAGCTTGCTCCAATTTTTTTTTTTTTGATGAAGATCAGCCCTAAGCTAACATCTGCTGCCAATCCTCCTCTTTTTGCTGAGGAAGACTGGCCCTGAGTTAACATCCATGCCCATCTTCCTCTACTTTATACATGGGATGCCTACCACAGCATGGCTTGCCAAGTGGTGCCATGTCTGTACCTGGGATCTGAATCGGCGAACCCTGGGGCAGCCAAAGCGGAACATGTGCATTTAACCACTGTGCCACGGGGCCAGCCCTATTTATTTTTTTAAAGATTGGCACCTGAGCTAAATCTGTTGTCAATCTTCTTTTTTTTTTTCTTTTTCTTCTTCTTCTCCCCAAAGTGCCCCAGTACAAGCTGTATATTCTAGTTGTGGGTCCTTCTGGTTCTGCTATGTGGGACGCTGCCTCAGTGTGGCCTGATGAGCGGTGCCATGTCCACGCCCAGCATCTGAACCAGCGAAACCCTGGGCCGCCGAAGCAGAGTGTGCGAACTTAACCGCTTGGCCACGGGGCCGTCCCCTGCTCCAGTCTTGATAGCAGACATCCCACATGTTACAGTGATTACAGAGCCTCAGCCAAAACACGCGAGACAGTTGGAGAGCAACCCCTGTCCGTGCCCTCGCTCCCATGATCACTCAGGGCCCAGCAGATAATTAATATACTTCCAGACTCAGCAGGCACAGCGGGTCCTTCCTCATTGCACACACCTCCCCAGGCAAAAGCCCTCCAAGTGGGTGTGTAATCTCACGTATGAAAGCAGTGACGCGCTAGTGTCAGGCATCAAGGTTCCATGTAACCAGCTTGCTGAGCATGTCCCACGTGTCAGGCAGGCTCTGACGACACAGAATGAGCATGCTCATCTCTGGCCTCCAGGAGCAGAGTTCTGGAGCCCAGTGGAAGCTTCTTGTTTAGATTAGGTTTTAAGAGTCAGGGTTTGTCAAACGCAGCATGAATTCCTTCACCCATATTTTAAATGACTTTGCCCCCACTGAGCTGAGGGTCCCTTGGGAGCACAGTGGTTGCCAGAAACATTGATTCATTTCTTTAAGCAGAGGCCAGCATCATCATAACCATACACAGTCGAGGTGACGAGATGTTCACACACAGCCACCTGAATGGACTTCACCTTCTTTCTTTTAAGACATTGCAGACAGGTGTGTGCCCGCCATTTAGGACCAACTGGACGACTGATCAATACCATCAGCAATAGTCTACACCGGGGCGGCCATTCTTCTTAAAATGCAATCGGAGGCCCCTCGATAGACACTTGTTACTACAAACTTCTTAAAACCCATAAACATCCTTAACATCCATATTCAAGGCAGAGTGACAGTGGTGGTTACCCAGCAGCCTTAGAAAGCAGGGCCTTCAGCAAGACTCAGCGCAAGTACCACTTCCTTTTGGTGTCCTCTAACCTCTTTGAGCAGAATTAAGTGTCCCCCTTCCGAGCTCAATGCCTTGTCATAACTCCTCTCCCCGCATGGCTCTAACTACTTGTCTCCATTCCACTGAACCTCTGATTTCAGGGACCCTGTGGTCCACCTGTGGACCTGGCGCTTGGAATAGTGGCTGGCAAGTAGTAAGCCCTTAACAATGAGTGTAGGATGAATGAATGAATAAAAAAAAATGTCCAGGAAGACAGCTAGTTATTCTTGAAGTAAATTCTAAATAGACAATAAAAAGTAGGCAGTTTCGAGGGCAGTCCACAAACTGTCAGAGTGATGGTCTAAAACTGAGGTCTAAGCCGTTTCTTCAATTTGGCCTGCATTTTCCCAAAGAAACACGGTAATGAAACCGTGGGCAGCGCAATGGTCAACCCACGAATCTGTTAGCCCACGATGTCACATAATCACTATGTTTAGTACAGGTTCCAAACTACAAATGGACTTCATTCATTTGTTAATTTAGCAAAAAAAGGAATATTATTCATAGGAGACACCTATTGTTTGCCAGGGACTAGTGCTAGATGGTGGAGACTCAGAGGTGAGAAGCAGAGTCTTGGGGCTGGCCCCGTGGCCGAGTCGTTAAGTTCGTGAGCCCTGCTTTGGTGGCCCAGGGTTTCGCTGGTTCGAATCTTGGGCGCGGACGTGGCCCCGCTCATCGAGCCACACTGAGGCTGCATCCTGCATGCCACAACTAGAAGGACCCACAACTAAAAATACACAACTATGTACCTGGGGGGGGCTTTGGGGAGAAAAAGGAAAAATAAAATCTTAAAAAAAAAAAAAGTAGGCAGAGGACACAGCATTTTAAAAGCACAGAGGTAAAAGGAGCTCAGTGATTTAAACAAACCTTTAGAGGCAGACAGACCGGGTTCCTGTAGGCTGCTATGCTGTCGCGTTGTGCTGCTGTGGCTCTTTGGGCAAATTACTGAGCAATCTCCAATTAATTTTCCCAACTGTAAAGTGGGTAACACCGATCTCATGGGTTTTTTGTCAGCACAAAATGGGATAATGCATGTAAAATGCTCGCTATATTACCTGACACGGGGTCTAGGCTTGATCAATTTCAGGGGAAACCTCAGGGACAAGGGAAAAAATGGAAAAATGATTGCCACTCTGGGTAAGAATCAGGGTAGGTGTAGACCAGGAGGGAGTGAAGTGGGATCAGTATGAGGAGGAGAAAGGAGCAGAGGCAGAGCTGTTAGGCTGCAGACAGGAAAGGGGAGATGGAAACAGAAGAGCGGGCATGTGACGTGGTGAAAATGAACAAGCACCCAACCCATCGCCTGAAAAAGGAAGCTGTGGAAGCAGAGGAAGGTTCTGTGAATTGTGGTCCAAACCTCAGCAGGAGAAACCGAGGCACTACTATTCTAGCTGCTTCTAATTTCAACTTCTCTGCACCTTTATTTTAGGTGCAAATTACCCAAGTGATTGGCAATTTTTCTTACAGCCATAGAGAATATGCCAAAAGTGGAAGAATTAAGCTTCAAAGACAAAAGATTTAATTAATGTTTAAGATCCCCAAATGGGCTCTTAAAAATGAAATGGCTCAAGAATACATTTAAACCAAAGTTAGATTTCAAAAGTCCTGGAATTGCAGAGGGGGACAGAGGGCACTGTCACGTGGAGCCTCGTGTGGAGCTGGGCCCCACCATCCAAACGCTGTCAGATCTGTCCTTAGCTGTTTTGGTCACCTTCTTAAAAATAGAAATGTCCAATTGCATTGTGAAAAAAGTATACACAGGCATATATGTATGCGAACGCAAAATTTGTATCAGTTAGCATCCTCAAACATCACAGTTTCTCCTGGGTGACACGGGACACTGACGGTGCCTCCTAGACAGCACTCTTGTGCAGACACACGTGCCTGGCACAGAACAAACACGCAGGAACCATTGGCAATAAGAGTAGTGTACCTCAAGCCTGTCCGTCTTGCCTCCCGAAGATCTCCTTCATCCAGCAGTTCTCCAAGCGGGTCCTGGGGCCCCGGGGGGAGGGGACGTTCCTGAGACCCTTTCAGGGTGTCCACAGGCCAAAACTCTTTTCATGCTAACACTAGGACGTGGTTTGCCTTTTTCGTTCTCATCCTCTCACGAGTGCGCAGCAGAGATGTGCAGAGGCTGCACGGCACGAGGTGCTGTGACAGACGACACACAGAAGCAGAGAGGAGAACCCAGCCGTCTGCTCATCGGCCAGACATCGCAGGGATTTGCAAAAATGTAAAACGATGGCACGTGTCCCCCTAAATTTTGTTTCTTTTGGGAAAACAGAGTTATTTCTCGTAAAAATTAACTTACTATATAATGGGCTTATTATTGCTTATTTAGAATCAATTAATAAAGATTTTTAAATTTTCTCAGTTTTAGTTTCTAATATGGTGCAACTTGAGAGCTATAACGGGCATAAACGAGTCATTCTGGCTCTCAGCAACTGTTCAGAGTGAGAGGGGCCTGAGACCAAAAGGCTGAGAAGTGCTGGTCACCCCCGCTCTCCTCTGGTCTTCACCAGAGTCAACCACAAGCGCCACCGCCCCCCCCCCCCCCCCACCGGCTGGGCCCCCCAACCTCCGGGAAGCCGCTCTGAGCCCAGCGCCCACCCTCCTTACAGAGCCACAGAAGGCGCCGCCCGGTACAGACACTGTGGGAGGAAGAGGAGATTCGAGGCAGCCATGGCCTTTCCCCCATGGAGCTTAAATGAGGACCATTAGAAACAAGCAAACCCAAGTCAAACAAATAACATCACTGCAGGTTGTAATAAGCACGATGAAGGAGGAAAGGATCACGGGGCTAAGACAGAACGAGAGGGAAAGTGTGGCTGGGCAGGCGCGAAGAGGAGATGCTTTCTGGTTCAGCCCTGGGAACCTGCCTGCACAGGGTGGGGAAAGAGCATCGCAGGCAGAGGGACCAGCTCGGGCAAAGGTCCCTGTGGGAAAGGGCTTGAGGAGTGAGCCTGGGCTAAGCAGGGGCAGGTCACGCAGCACCGTCCCTGAATGCCACACAGAGAGCGGTTTCATTTGCTCACATTGATTAACTCATTTCACTGGCTTCCTATTGTCCTTAGAATGAAGAGCAAGTCTTTAATGTGGCCTTCAAGGCCCTACAGATCTGATTCCTGCCTATGCCACATCTAATCTCATCCTACTCTTTAGATTTTCCCTTCACTCAGGGGTGCTCACTCCTGCCTTCTTTCAGTTCCCAGAAGCCAAGTTCCCTTACACCACAGGGCCTTTGCACATGCTGTTCCCTGTGCCTTGAAAGTTTTCTCACCTCTTCTCCCCAAGTTGCCTAATTAAAGCTTTACCTAACCTTCACTAAGGCCAGGTGTTTAACACCCTGCACCTTTCCTTAAGAGCACTTAACACATTTTGTAATCAAAGATTTGTATAATCATATAATTAGTATATCTCCTCCACTAAACCACAAGCTTCTGGAGGACAGAGCTTATGTCTATTTTGCTTACCATCATATTCCCAGTACCCAGCATGGTGCCTGGTACATAATTAATGCTTAATACATATTTGTTGAACGAGTAAATGAATGAAAGCTTTTTTATACTGTCTTTAGAGATGCTTTTACAGTAAATTCACCCTTGAAAGCATTTAATCAAGTGGATTGTGTGTCCCACCAAGACAAGAACACTCTATTCATCCTTGTATCACCAGAGTTTAATATTGTGCCTAGCACATAATAGCCAATAAATATTTACTGAATGAGTGAATGAAACACTATTAAATGCCTGCATGATGTTGAATGGGGGGATACAAAAAGTTTAAGCCACGTTGGCGGTCCTCAAGCAGATGGCAGTACAGACCGGGGGAAATGTCGTGGGAGGAAGGGTTCCTGACCACGTACAGAAGGTAATAAAGGGTCCAGGTCACAGCCGAGGTCGTTCAGTCCTCTGGGAGGTGAGGAAGGAAAGGAACTGAGGTGGCTCACGGAGGGAGAACGTCCCATCTGACAGCCAGCCCTGGGTGAGTGGCAGCAGCAGCCACGCCGACAGGCAGGTGCAAGGAAAGAATCCAGAGATGCTTCCCTAACTTTAAGGCAAGAGTAGTAGAAGGAAGAAGACCGTGCTGAGTGAGAACGCAAGGAGCGATGGGAGGAACGGAGAAGAAGGGAAGCACTGTGCTGGGCAAACTCAAGTACTCTTGAGGACAGTTGGAAGCCTGCTGAAAATGCAAATTTTCAGGGCCCACCAGCTGATTCTGGTTCTGTGGAATGAAGGTTGGGCCCAGGAATCTGCATTTTAAACCAATCTTGTAGGTGCTTCTGAAGCAGGTGTTCCACGGGTCACACTTTGGGACACACGGACAGTTTTAGGTCGAGTCCTCATGGCTGGATGAGTGACCCAACCCAAGAACCCCATTCTGATACTGCTCCCGTCCAGCAGAGCCTGATGCAGGCATTCTGGCAGTGAGGCTTGTGGAGGGAGTGCACTTCAGGGAGCCCCTGTGAGGGAGAGAGTGACGCCCGGCAGGGAAGGAGAATGAGCTGGCAGAGATGTGATTTCAGGAAGTACAGTCTTGAGACAAGGGCAGCCCTCTGTGCCTCCACATCATGGCTGTGGGTTACCCTTGGGTAGGGGATGTGGGACAGCAAACACCCCTGGCCACCTGGCTCCCCTCAGTGGAGGACAATATCCCAGAGAAAGAGGCAGCTGGAAACTCCTGGCAACCACCTTCCTCACAGCGGCCGAGGTGGGTGCACTGGCCCAGAGAAGGGAACCTGGGGGGTGGGGGGGGGCCTCACAGCTTCTAGCTCACTGCCTGGGAGAATAAAGTCCTCTGGAAATAAGATGGGAAAACTCTGAGGAAAGAGCGAACTAAAGCATATAAACAAAGCAGGGGGCTGTGTTTGTCCAAAAGGATCTACACCCTTCACCCTGTCCTGAGTGATGCAGATTCTGAGGTCCCCTTGAGGGTAACAGACCCCAGGTGACATCAGTCCCCCAACTTTTTTTTTCCCCTGTCAGGACGACCTTCAGCCTCGGAGCTGAACCCCGACTTCAGTTCCTGCCTGGCAGCTTTGGGACAGACACCCTGTGCCACGTGCAGCTGACCCCCTACCTTCTCACGCAGGCCAACCCTTAGCTAGCGTGCTTTGCATCTTCCATCCATCTCAACCTCCTTTTTCAACACCCTGGTTCTCACTGTTGCAAGCTTGTTGCTACTTCTCCAGCCCCTGGGCCAGCGCCAGACTTCTCGGAAGCAAGTACCAAGATGGAGTTCAAAGGCTGAGAGACTAACTGGGGGAAGGTCAGTGGAGGAGAAAGGGGAGAGGGGGCAGGAGTCGGCAGGAGGGGCTCCAGACCGTGATGCAGGTCTGACAGCTGCGGCTGGAGGGAGGGAAGGAGCAATCAGGCTGCCAGGGAGCCCTGAGCATCTCCACAGGCTGGCAGTGAGCCGAGAGCCACAGGCCTCTGTGTACCCCATCTCCTCCACTCCTCCCACAGCCAGGTGACATGGGTGAAGTTCCTCCACATTAAAGCTGAGAAAACAGAGGGTCCCCCAGGTTAGGGCATCCACCCACAGTCACACAACTCAGCTGGCACTGGCAGGGGCTCCAAACCCCAAACAGCTAAATACTGGTTTCTCTTGTGTGTTCGTCTGTGGACGCCCTTCTCATATTACCATTGCTGATAAACTCCTTGAGTTTGGCTCTGAATCCTACTTCCTTTTTAAATATACAAGTGCTTCACGGGGGCGGTGCCGTGGCGTAGTGGTTAAGTTCGTGCACTCGGCTTCGGCGGCCTGGGTTCACAGGTTCTGATCCCACGCACAGACCTACACACCGCTCATCAGCCATGCTGTGGCGGCCTCCCACATACAAAATACAGGAAGACTGGCAGATGTTAGCTCAGGGACAATCTTCCTCAAGCAAAAAGAGGAAGAGTGGCAATGGATGTTGGCTCAGGGTGAATCTTCCTCAGAAAAAAAATATATAACTAAGTGATCCACACCATCCTCCACCCTATAGCTGGTTCAACCAGGCAGTGTAGGAGCAAGCCTGAGGAAGCCTCCTGTCCTGGCTGCTGACCAGCAAATAAATCATGGGTTAGTCCCCCCACGGCTATCCCCACGGCTATCAGCGGTGACCTTGCAGTGACCCCCCGGATCCTATTACTTGCGCCTAACCACCGCCACAGCTCAGAGCACCCCAACTTCTCTGGTGTCCTCTCTTTCTTCCCGAGGCACATTAGCCTCCTGAACCAAGTGCAGTAACACAAAAATACCAGAAAACAAGCATCCAAAGAAAAAGTTGGCAGCATATCTGGGGAGAAGTTGCCAAGTGCAGCCTGGGTGGGTACGGGGTGCTCAGAGGAGAGGCGGTGCTGCTGGACCAGCTCCCGAGACCAAGGCTCGCTCTCACCCCGACATGCACTTGCCTCACAGATGCTTGTCTACATTTGGCTTTATGACTTGAGGGGAATGGTTAGGGATAGACTCTGGATTCATCCTGCCTGGGTTTGAATCCCAGCTCCACTGCTTACAAGCTGTGTGACTTTGGCCAAGTTCCTTCACCTCTCTCTGCTTCCCTTTCTCATCTGTGAAATGGGAATAAACAGAATCTTCCTCACTGGGTTGTTGTCAAGATTTCATGAGTTAATAAAGGTAAAATTATGTTAAGACACAGCTTGCAATACAATAATAGCAATTTTATCATTATTATCAGGAAAATGTTCTCCTCCAAAACAAAACAAAATTTTACACATGCAAATATGTATTTGTCTCTGTCCTGTAGTCTGCTGAAAATTGTAATCTCTTTGCACTGCTAGACAGACAGTTACACACTGGTTGTTATCTTCAACTCTAACCTTTTTCTCCCATATGTGTTTTAAATTTTTTCCCTTTTTATTTTGCCTTGAGTATAGACATGAAATTATTTAAAATAGGAATAGGAAGGGAATCTTAAAAATTTCTGATGACCCTATTGTTTCACTGGTTATTTTATTATATATGCTTAATAATTCAAGAATTTCTGCTTTGGTTTGGATTTTTTAATTACAAGATAACATGAATCCACACATTCTTGTTGTAGAAGATTCAAACAGAACACAAGCCTGTGGACAAAAAATGTGACTGTCCTCTCTGCCACCCCCCCTTTGCACTGTCCCCAACTCCCCGAATTCATCACAGTCCTCACCTGAAGTGACCTGCAATCTGCGTTCTGTACCCTCACATCTATAGAGCTTTGCTTCTTTTCTATACATAAAACCATCTGTATACTGATTTTTCAACTTGCTTTTTTCCACTTCACATATCACAACAGCCTTCCATATCAGGACAAATTGAGCGGTCAATAGACATTTCACTCCTGTCGGCAACGGCTGCTTTAACCGCCCTTAGATTCCTAGACATTTATTTCCAACTGTTGCTATTGCAAACAATGTTGCAGTAAACATCCTTGTACATATATATTTGCATCATTATGTTTTATATCTTCTTTATTTATACCCTGCTTACTACTAAAAAGGATTTTCAAAAGCTAAAAATTATTTTCTAAGTTGAATCCAAATCTAAAATATGCCAGTTGTGATTTTAGATAACAAGAGTGGGGAAATCAAGCAAATGTCAGAAAATTCATAAGTGAATTAAGCTAAAATGCTAATTTGGAAAGGGTAAAACAGATGGGGCTTTGTAATATGGGATCCAAAGGTTTCTGGAGACACTTATGTTTGAATTAGAAGATGCAGCATGAGCTTTTTTGGCAGCAGAAATTGAAAGCAAAGTGATGTTAAATTGATTTTTTTCCCAAACAATTACTCCCACCAAATCATTCTTCATCATTCTATTTTTAAGTAGCAGTAAGAACATTAGACACATTTAAAATCAGTGAATGTTATTTAATGAAGTTTTTATTTACGTACATTTTCCTTTTTTATATATATTTTCATACTTTTTCTATCTTTTCACTTCTTTTTTTTTTTTTTTTTTTGAGGAAGATTAGCCCTGAGCTAACTGCTGCCAATCCTCCTGTTTTTGCTGAGGAAGACTGGCCCTGAGCTAACATCCGTGCCCATTTCCTCTACTTTATATGTGGGACACCTACCACAGCATGGCTTGCCAAGCGGTGCCATGTCCTCACCCGGGATCCGAACTGGCAAACCCCGGCCAGTGAAGCAGAACGTGCAAACTTAACTGCTGCACCACCGGGCCGGCCCCTATATTTTCATTTCTAATGTTGCTACTCTCCTTGATATTAGAAGTTTTATGAGAACTTTGCCCTGTCCTCTGTACTAGCCCATTCGGAAAAAGGAATGGAGCTACCCTATGAGGTCATTGCCCACAGAGAGATGTACACCCATGAAAAATCGATCCAAGGGCAGAACAGAGCACTTCCAATGAGGGTCCCTTCCACCCGCTCCCAGACTCTGTAAGGAGGGACTGGGCAGAGATGGCACCCTAAGGGGAATCCTTCCAGGAGTTAGTGAGGCCGAGTCAGATTAAACTAAACTCCGGTGCTCCCAGGGTATACACCAGAAATACTAGTGAGGATGACCACAGCGGTAATGACGTTGTGGGAGGGGCGATGGGCAGAACACTGGAGAGAAATCCAGTTAGCAGTCAAATGGAATTTCAATACAAAGTAGGGACAAATCGGTTCTTTCACTATTATACTTTTTCTACCACTCAATTAAATCATTTAAGTCCCCTGATTCTTTTTGCCTGCCTCCCCGCAGTTACTTCCCCTGAGCATGCTCAGAGGGCCCAGGCCCTATCCTTGCTCTGGGAGTCACTCCGCAACCTCCAAATCACACCGTCAGGCATCCAGTCACTACTGCCTCTTGTTCACAAGGTCTTTCCTTCCTAAAGACTGTGGCCTCTAGGGCAGCAAACCTCAGCCGTCTCCAAGCCAGCTTCATCTGACACGACCGCGGCTGGACGCTGTCAACGTCACTGTCGTCTGAAGTCTGGGTCTTTGCTGGGGACTTGCAACAAAATGTTCCGTGTTGGAATCTTAGTTCCTTCCACCATAAACTAGATAGTACTGTACTGTAGCTCCTTTTCCTCGTTCCCCCATCGCTGTGACAATTAGGCCACTCACTTGAAGCGCTTCAGGATACTTGAGAGAAAGGCTGCGTCCACAGGTGAGCTGGAGCTGGAGGCGTGCTGGCTCTTCCAGCCTGCAAGAGCAGATGGTTACAATATTCTGCAAGCAGGTGCCTGTCGCACTGGCGGCCTGGAATCAGTCACGGCACAGTGTTTACTCCATGGAAATCAGCAAACACTACAAATCAGGGCCTTTTAATACATATATTCCGGAGAGCTGTTTACTAAACAATTACCAGCAAACCACGGGTCACATTTAAGTTGTTGAGGCAGCTTTCTAACTGCGTCTCAACCAGAACTATGACGAAATGGAAATGCAAATGGGTAAGGGGAGTCAGTAATTCTTCTGAGACTGTATTTTCAAAGATCCTACCCACTTTTTTTTTTTTTTTTTTACAGATTGGCACCTGACCTAACAACTGTTGCCAACCTTCTTTTTTTTTTCCGCTTTTTTTCCCTCCCCAAAGCCCCCCAGTCTAGGAATCGAAGGGCAGTTAAAGCAGCCGTTGCCATGTCCGCGCCCAGGATTCGAACGGCCGAAACACTGGGCCACCTGCAGCAGAGCTCAAGAACTTAACCACTTGGCCTCGGGGCGGCCCCCCTACCCACTTTTCTTTTCTTTTTTAATTGGCACCTGAGCTAACATCTGCTGCCAATCTTTTTTCTTCTCCTTCTTCTCCCTCTCCGGCCCCCTCCCCCCTCCGTCTCCCCCTCCCCCCTCCCCCTTCTTCTCCTCCCCAAAGCCCCCCAGTACATAGTTGTATATTCTAGTTGTAGGTCCTTCTGGCTCTGCTATGTGGGACGCCGCCTCAGTGTGGCCTGATGAGCGGTGCCATGTCGGCGCCCTGGACCCGGGCTGGCGAAACCCTGGGCCGCCCAAGCAGAGCCGCAAACTCAACCACTCACCCCAGGGCAGTCCCTGATCCTACCCACTTTCAATGAAATAAACTAGAAGCAAACTGGAAAGTGTGGGCGCTGAAAAGAACTGCTGTAATGCTCTAGAAGATTCCTCAAAGTCCTGGCTGACACTTGCACCTGCTTCTGAAGTCCTTTCTTAACACAACTGACCAGGATCTTCATTTGTGCCAGGCCATAAAACGCACAGGAGGAACAAAGTGTGCTTCTGGAGCTGGTTACGCAAGGCGAGGGGCAGAGGGCTGCTTCAAACCAGCCTCACTGGATCAGGGGACTCCACCGGCGGGGCAGAGGCGCTCCACTCCGGAACCGAGGCCTCACCTTGTTTAATGTTCCTACTTGTGCTTTGAAGAGGATTAAGGAAACAGTTTTAGGTTGGAAAAAAAAGAAAAAGAAAGGAACTACAGTGAGGTCAGCTGGACCTGAATGAGCCATAAATGTCTGGCTGGCTGTCCTGAATTTATACCTGTGGCACGGATGGCGTGCAGAACGCGGCTCGCAGTCAGCCTGCTTGGTTAGCGCCCCTCTCCCTGCACCACACTGTGTCCGCAGGCTATTTGCTCCCTCCGTGCCTCAACTTCTTCATCTACAAAATGGGGACAAGAATAATCTCTAGCTTTACAGGCTTGTCTAAAGAGTAAAGAAGCAAATCCCACAAAAGGCGGGCTGCGCGGCGTGCAGGGAGGGCGGTGACGCAGGACCCGTGGGCAAGGGTCCACACTCGAATGAATGTTCTGCGGTCATCGTCTTGCAATTCTTAGTGTTATCTTTTGAATTTCTGTTTTGTAACTGAAGTCCCCTGGGACACGGGAGCTTGCTCCCGGGCTTGCAGGCTGCACTCATGCGTGGTCCCGCCTCCTGCCTCCCCCAGCAGGTTCTGGGCTGCCAGCTCCCAGGCGCCCGCTCCCCGGCCTCCGCCCCCGCCCGCCTGGCCGCCCTCCCCCACGCCTGGCCGCCCCCCACTTCCCCTCCCCCCTCCCCCTGCCCCTATCCCCACCCCGCCCCATCCACGCCCAGCCACCGTGCAGCGCTTCGCTAGGTTTGGCCGGGAGTGGGCCCAGGAGAGTTCAGGTCGGGAGTGTGGCCCGCGGCGTCTGTCCTGCCCAGCGCTGGCAGACCCCACCCCACCCCACCCCACCCTACCCGACCCCGTCCCACCCTCACCCCACCCCCCACCCCACCCCCACCCCTGACCAGCCACCCAGCAAGTCCAGGTGCAGATGTTGCAATGCCCTGGGGGGGGTCCCTTGTCTGCCTGGGATTGGGTGGCAGGCTTCCTCACCCCCAGCCGGCACGTGATGCGCTGGTTTGGTGGCCTTGGGGAGAGGGATCCAGCAGCTGGTAGGTGTGGGTGTGAACACAGTCTGACAAGACAGGGCCCCCAGGCACCTGGGAGGGTCTGCACCCCCCCCCCCCCCAGTATCCCTGTGCCCCCAGGGAGTGACAATAAGTAGAAAATAAAAATACCCTCCAGGTCCAGAGACAGACCGCAGAAGAAAGGAAAATACTTAATATTTCAGTACTTTTAGCAGCACTTTTTCTTTGGTTTTTGAACGTGGGGCCCCGTATCTTCATTTTGCGGGGCCCTGCGAATTATGTAGCCAGTCCTGCTGAGAACAGGAGCGCATACAAGTTGGCTCTTACAGTTGTTATAATCCGTATGTTCCTCCTGGAGTCGGGGGTCTGAAAGGCCTTTTCACATCTTGAGGGGCGAAGGTTGAGGGCGTGTCTGCTCAGGGTGCTACCAGGCCTGACACAGCCCTCTCCCACTGATATGGATGCCCACGGTGACAAAGCCCATCACGGACATGACTATTACCATTGATTCTGACAGGTTAAACCACTGCTTTCTGTCAAATAGCCGAGCACTAAATCTTCATTGCATATCTACCTCAGGGAGCAGACTGTCTACCTGGATCTAGAGGGCAGTACACATGAATCCTTTAAAAGGAAACTCGCCCAAGTAATGGGCTGTGACCCCTCAGAGGGGTGGGAGTCTAGAGGCAGGAGAAAGCAGTGTGGCCTAGAGCCGTGACTGTGCGTCAGAGTCACTGAGCCCCCAGACACCAGTGGCTGGGCCCCCCTGCCCCTCCCCCCTCCCCCGCACCCCACCACCTCCGAATTTCCAACTTGGTAGGTCTGGGGTGGGACCTGACAGGTTCCAGGCCCTGGGGATGGGGGTGGGGGGTGCTGCTGTGCCCCATTTGAGAACTACGGGTTTAGACTAGAGAAGTCCTGAAGGCTTCCTGGAGGGGAATGTGGAGACTTGGGAATTAGCACAGTCAGGTGATGGGTGGGGGGAAGAAAGCAATTTCATGCAGAAGGAATAAAGAAGAAAGGCACAAAACCCAAAATGAGAGCGGTCCTGGGAGGCATTCCGGGAGACTGGTGATGCACCCCTTCTGATGGACAGTAACAAGTAAATTGGTAAACTTTTATGGCTTATAAAACCTGTCATCAAACGCAGGGGATTGGACCCTCTGTGGATGTAATTAACCCCTTTCTTGTGTCTCAGAGCAGGTCAGAGCCCTGGACAGCAGAGGGGAAAAATCCCAGAGATCCACCCACTGGGATGTCCTAGTATTTTATTATTATGGTTGTACATTAAACGCAACTCTAAAACAATAGAGTTTCTACACAGATAAAATAAATGTTCCTTAATATCTAAAGTTATTAAAGTGTAGGGGTGGAAAAGCTTCCTTCTACCCTCCTAGGTTCTGTGGCTGCCCTAAGAATTAAAGTAACATTAAGACACATTAACAGGAGAAAAGCATAAAAGTTTATTTAATATTTTGATGTGTACACGGGAGTCTTCTGAAGGAAAATTAAGACCTGAATACTTCCCTGTTTTTGTTACCTATAACCAAATTATTTTGATAACCAGTGCATCACCCTGTCCTTAGCAATAAAAAAAAGCAGCCGGGCCGGCCCCGTGGCCAAGTGGTTAAAGTTCTGTGCACTCCGCTTTGGCGGCCTGGGTTCACAGTTTCCAATCCTGAGTTTAGACCGACTCTACTCATCAGCCATGCTGTTGGGGCATCCCACATATGAAGTAGAGGAAGATTGGCACAGATGTTAGCTCAGGGCCAATCTTCCTCACCAAAAAAAAAGTATGTATATTTCAAGTGGAAGCGTCATCCTGTGGGTTAAAAAATAGAGGTAAAGGTTTGTTTCTGACCAGCAGATACCTTGTGGTGGGAACAGCGAACAAGAGGTGGGTATGCAGCCCCTTTCACAGCCTGTACCTGTCACAGCACTTCCCTGAGAACTCTCCAGAATTATCCTCAACCCAGCACCCCGGACAGCCAACACCTGTCTGCTGTCAGAGCTGGTGCCCAAGATGAAGCTCATTGGCACTCTCTGCTCGTTGGCCTGGACAGCCATTCAGCCTCAGTTTTTTATTAGAAAATCGTGCCATGATAGTAGGATTTTTGACTTCCATTGTAAAACTGGTGTTATAAGCCGTAGAAGTAAATGCTATTTTTTCCTAACCCTTCTCACTAAACTGTGTATGTATAAAATATTAGATCACAAAGGACAAAAACACTTCTGAAATTAAAATATTGGTCCCTAAATGAGGTCAGCCCTGTGGCCTAGTGATTAAGTTGGGTGCACTCTGCTTTGGCAGCCTGAGTTTGGTTCCTGGGTAAGGACCTGTACCACTCCTCAGGGGCCATGCTGTGGCAGCAGCTCACATACAAAACAGAGGAAAGATTGGCACAGATGTTAGCTCAGGGTGAATCTTCCTCAGGAAAAAAAAAAAAATATATATATATATATATATATATATATATATAAGGCCAGCCCAGTGGTGTAGTGGTTAATTTCATGCTCTCTGCTTCAGCAGCCCAGGGTTCATAGGTTTGGATCCTGGGCACAGACCTGGCACTACTGGTCAAGCCACACTGTGGCAGCATCCCACATAGACTAGAGGAAGGTTGGCACAGATGTTAGCTCAATGACAATCTTCCTCAAGCAAAAAGAGGAACATTGGCAACAAATGTTAGCTCGGGGCCAATCTTCCTCACACACACACACAAAAGATACTTTCTCCTACATTTTGTGATTTTTTGAAAATTCAGTTTATATAACTGTTCTAATGTAAATATTCCCTTTAAAAGCCCTGTGTCTTTAGATGTTCTTAAATATTTATTCATCCGAGAGCTTCAGTTCAAGCTGTTAGTGGCTATTGATGTTTTGATTTAGTGCCCTTTGCAAGTCCTTTAATAGTCCAGCTGCCATCTTTCTAAACATTGATGGTAAGAAGAGTAATTTACTGAAAATAACAAGGGTTTTAGAGGAAGACCTGGTTCAAATCCAAGCTTTGCCACGTATTAGGAAATTGCTTAATGTCTCTGGAAAATAGAGATAATGACTCACATGTAGTCACGAGGGTGAGGTTCAGCTGCAAGTGAGAGCAGATGCCCCGGACAGTGGCTTCAGCAGGTGGAGGGTCACTTCTCTCTCAGGTCAAATCTTAGGCAGGTGGCTCAAGGCAGGTACGATGCTCTACGGGTGTTTGAGGCAGACTCCTTCTACCAGGTTCTCTGCTGAGCGTTACCCAGTTGGCCTCAACGGTCCAAGCTCGCTGCTTCAGCTCCTGCCTTCTCTTCTGCACCTTGGCTAGACAGAAGGAGAAAAAAGGCCAGGTTCCAGAAGCTGCGCACACTAGCTGTAAGAGGAACTGAACATTGTGGTTTTCACAGCCACATACCCAGCAAAAAAACAGGGATTCTGTTGCTAGAAAAGAAAAGGAATACAGAAATTGGGGAGAACTCATTTAGATTATATTTGTAACATAGCAGCTACAGTGCTATACAAAGACAGTCGCAAAACACTAATGATTATTATCATCACTGTATGTATTTCTGTTTCCCTTAAAAGGATCCTTGTCTAATTTCCACAAGTAAGAATTTCTCCAAAATGATTGACAGAAAATGTATCATTTCTTTCCTCCTGTGCTGTAGAACAACAAACAAAGAAGGGAAAATAAATAAAATATATATTCTACATAATTTACCAGATTGTATGCCAGA
Organism: Equus caballus; assembly: GCF_041296265.1. Taxonomy (NCBI): domain Eukaryota; kingdom Metazoa; phylum Chordata; class Mammalia; order Perissodactyla; family Equidae; genus Equus; species Equus caballus. The sequence goes on along the minus strand of NC_091687.1, from coordinate 108,270,937 downwards.
GATAGATAAAATACTCCTCCATCATTTAGGATGCTTTCTGCTCTCAGAAATGGAAAACCCAGTTAAATAACAAGTGAGCACATTGTCTCATTGTAACCCATTGTCTCATGTGACAAAATTTTGACAAGAAGTCACCTCTCATTCTTATTTTTCTTCCTTTGGACATATCATGTCATTGTCTCTCGCAATTCTTAAGATTTTCTCTTTAACACTAGTTTGATGCATGTCTATTACAATGTGCATTAGCGGTGGTTTTTTGTTTCTTTTCCTTGGGGTTCATTACAGTTTTCATCAAATTCAGAAAAAATTTGGCCACTATTTCTTCCAATATTTTTGTTCCCTCCTCTCTGTCCCCTAATTCCATGTATATTAGGCCACTGAAGTTGCCCCACTTACTGAGGTTCTGTTCATTTTTTTAAGGCTTTTTTCTCTTTGTGCTTCATTTTCGATGGTTTCTATTGATATGGCTTCAAGGTCACTAATCTTTTCTTCTGCAGCATATAGTCTATTTATCTCATCCAGTGTGTTTTTCTTCTCAGACATTGTAATTTTCATCTCTCTACATTCCACTTGAGTCTTTTTTATTTCTTTCATGTCTCTCCCTATGCTTTGATTTTTCTCAGCCTTCTTGAAGGTGTAGAACACTGTTAGAGTAACTGTTTTTTTGTTTTTCTTTTCTGAGGAAGATTAGCCCTAAGCTAACATCTGCTGCCAATCCTCCTGTTTTTGCTGAAGAAGACTGGCCCTGTGCTAACATCTATGCCCATCTTCCTCTACTTGATATGTGGGACGCCTACCACAGCATGGTTTGCCAAACGGTGTCATGTCCGCACCCAGGAGCCAAACCGGCAAACCCCGGGCCACCAAAGCAGAATGTGCACACTTAACCGCTGCGCCACTGGGCCGGCCCCTAGAGTAACTGTTTTAATGTGCCTGTCTGCATCTGTGTCAGCATCATTGGTAATTTTCTCTTCAGGTGGCCATTTTACTCTTTCTTTGCATTCCTGGTAATTCTTTATTACATGCTAAACGTTGTGGATTTTACCTTCTTGGTGTTGGATATTCTTATATTTTTAAAAATATTCTTGAACTTTGTTCGGGACACAGGTAAGTCACTTGGGAATAGTTTGGTCCTTTTGAGGCTTGGTCAGAGAGGACCAGAGCAGCCTTTAGCCTCAGGCTGATCTTTCTCCACGGCTGAGGCAGTCTCTGGGTTCTCTACCTCATGCCTCTCGTATTACGATGTTTTCTCACTGGCTGATGGGAATACCGACTATCCTGGCCCTGTGTTGGCTTGGATTCCCCTGCCTGCTCCTTTCGGGTGGTTCCTTCCTGGCCGTGGGCACTTGTGTCCCTGTGTGCACTGCTCAGATGAGGGGACTCTCTGCAGATCCCTGGAAGAGGTGCTCTGTGCAGCAAGCTTCTCTCCAGTGCTCTGTGTTGAAACTCTGTCTTGGCTTCTCTGGCCTTCCAACTCTATCTTCTCCTTTTAGGGAGACCTCTGAATTCTCCAGCTCCCGGGTCCAACAGCACTCACAGCAGGCTCTCGGCACATCTGACCCCTCTCTGGACATCTGCCCACCAGCCTCAGCTTGCCTGCATCTTGGAGATTGTCTTCCAGAGCCCTCCTGATGTAACGCCGGGCACTCCAGGCTTCCTGCTTTCAGCAGCACCCAGATCCCTGTGCATGCCCACCCCCTGTGCCCATCTGTGCACCCGCCCACCAGCACTGGCTCACTTGTGCCCCCCAGGGTTTCTTCTGCTTGCCTGGAAACTGGGACCAGCCCTGGCCCAGGCACCCAGGAACTTCTCTGCCATCCAGTGGGCTACAACTGCACCTTCTTCAATGAGGTCTGAAACCTCTTTCCAAGTTGGTCCCTTAAGGCACCCTTTAGAGGTCTCTTTCCATTGTTACAGTTTACTCTCCCATCACAGCTTAACAATGCTTTACATTAAACTTTCCCTGTTTAATTTACTGTGTGGTTTCTGTCTCCTGGTGGAGCCTAGCGTGATACAGACACTAATTATCTTCATTTTTTGAACCTGGCACCATTGCTGAATCTCTCATTAGTTCCAATAGCTTTTTGATTTTGTTGGCTTTTTAACAGAGATGATTATATCATCTCAAATAGTGACAGATTTGATGCTCCTCTTCCTATTCTTATATCCCTTATATCGAGCTCCTCTCATTATGTTGGCCAGGGCCTGCAATCCTGTGCCCAGTGTTGGAGATGATTGACAGCTCGGGTCCTTGTCGTGTTCCCTTTCTTAAAGGAATGCATCTAAAATTTCTCTATCACCTATGATATCTGTGTCTAGATTTTTGATACCAGGTTAAGGGAATTTCTTTCTATTCCTAATTTTCTACTAATTTGTTATGATGAATGGGTGTTTAATTTTTTCCCATGCTTTTTTGGAAGCTTTTGAGATAATCCTGAAGCTTTTCTCCTTTGGACTACTGCAAATTTATTGATATATATTCCCCTAATCAGAGGACGGAGAAGGAGTACAATAAATTGTGGAGGAGATTCCAGTTAATATTTTAAAATATTGTCTTGTAATCCGTAGCTGTAGAATCTAGAAAATGTTAACCTATTCCAAGAAGAAAGAGGTTCTGCTTTATATAGGATCCGCACCTGCTCCAAGATCTGATTCTTGGTTGTAAAATATCAGCTAGGAATAGATTTTGTTCCCAAAAAGTCTCTACTCTAACAATACAGCATAAGAGCTGGTGCTTTTAAGTTAAGAGTATTTTTTCCAGATATTGAGCAATGGGGAAAATTTTATTTTTTAATTAAAAAGTCTTAATGATGAAAGTAGCACATGCTTATCAAACAAAAATTAAGGCAATTTTCAAGGTACAAAGTAAAAATAGAAGGTCTCAAATCGCCTCTTTCTTTCCCCATTCCTGTTACAGAGGGGTGGTTTATAATCCAGAACTTGGGAAAATAATTTTTTACTATCCCAATTTGGCAATATCACCCATCAATTTTCTGAAAACCAAACAGATAGCATGGCAAAGAATATATATTTGAAAAAACTAAGGAAAGCTCCATATAGTAATTCTCTAAAAGAATTTTAAGATATTATCATCTCTGTTGAATCCTTATTTTTATATGATAGCAGGAGCCCAGAGGAAGATAGAGAGGAGAGAAGTGTGAAATTGCCTCCTCTTGAAAAAATTCTTAATCATCTTTTCAGCCCCAGGGACATCTGAAAGACAGTCATTTTCATCTGAGAGGAATAGAGTGGTACCTTGCATTGGTATGAGAATTGATAGCTTTCCCCAGCTTGGAGAGGGCAGTGGGGAGGAGCTGAGCGGAGGGGTAAATTTGGGGAAATTCGACAGAACTCGAAGTCCTCCTGTATGAACCCTCCACATATGAGTTCATTCTTTTATTTGAAGTATTATGACATCCCCAAACTTCAGACGGGCCCAAATTCTTGTGTAATTACAAAGACTACCTTACAAGCCAATGATCAACAATTGTAGGATTAGTTGACACTTTGGGTTTACCCGTGCTGCTGTAAACGCTGCAATAAGAAAGAGGCCGGGATTTGTCAGCGAACATTCTGCGGAGTATCAACCCCGATATAAACACTCAAACAAACGTTCAACGACAGCAGCAGCAACAAACGACAGCCCAAGGACATTCACTCCACAGCCTCTAATTAATGATGAAACGGTAGCAGCATTAAGCCGGGAGGCAAGGCAAAGGGTTCAGAAAACATGCTGGATTTTTGCCTTAGTCTCCATTATCCGGGCCGCTTCTTGTCATGATCAAAAAGAGGATAGAAAAATTCTTGGAAGGACAGCCAAAAGGATAGGAGCATGTTTAAAAGACTCCCAAACTGTAGTGGAGGATCCACAAGATTAGTTTTAATTCCTGACTTGATGCCTTTCTAAATACACATTTCTTAAACTCACCTCAAATCGCTCACGTGGAGCGCACCATGTTTTCCCACCGGGAACCTGACCAACACACAGTCCAGGTCAAAAATTTTATTCTTATCCTAAACACAATGGGGAGCCATTGAACGGTTTAAAGCAGAGAGGAAATGATCACATTTGCATTTCAGAGAGATCGTTCTGACTGCAGTGAGGAGAAGAGACTGGAAGAAGAAGTGGAGGAGCCTCATAGTCGTCAAGGAAAAGGGCGGTAGCTGGGACTTGAGAAGGTGGCAGATTGTATTTTCCAAAGATGAGGTTTGTGGTATTGCCCATCCTAGCCGTTCTTCTGCGCTGTTACTTGTCTGTTTCTTTCTCCACTCCCTAGACCCTGGGGGGGCGGTGGGATTGCTTTGACTAATACAATATGGTGGAAGGGACACTGCCATCAATAGGAAGAATCTTTAACTGGGCTGGCAGTGTCACAGTTCCCGCCTTTTGGAATACTTGCTCTTGGAACTCAGCTGCCATACCGCGAGAGGCCCAAGTCGCATGGAGAGCCATATGTAAGGACTCCCACCGACAGCTGAGCTCCCAGCCCACAGCCATGTGAGTGGGCCAACCCAGACCAACCCTGCCAAGCTTTCAGACGACTGTAGCCCAAGCTACTATCTGACTACAGCGGCATGAGCAAGAACCGCCCTGTTGAGCCCAGTCCACTCACGGGCCATGAGAGGTGAAAACTGTACTAGTTTCCCAGGGCTGCCATGACTAAGTACCACAAACTGGGCCGCTTAAACAACAGAAATTTATTGACTTACAGTTCTGGAGACTAGGAGTCTGAAACCAAGATGTCAGCAGGGTTAGTTCCTTCTGAGGGCTGCGAGAGAGAGAGACTGCTCCAGCCCTCCCTCCTTGCCTTGTAGAGCGGCATCTTCTCCATCTCTTCATATCGTCTTCCCTCTATGTATGTCTCTGTGTCCAAATTCCCCTTTTTAATAGGACACTAGTCCTTGCGGATTAGGGCCCACCCTAATGACTCGGTTTAACTTGATTACATCTGTTAAGACCTTATTTCCAAATAAGGTCACATTCTGAGGTGCTGGGAGCTAGGACTTCAACGTACGAATTTGAAGGGGACACAATTGAACACTTTTAGTATTTCTTTTAAGCTACCAAGTTTTGAGGTCGTTTGCTATGCTTCAAAAGATAAGCAGAATAGTAGTGTGGAGACGGAAAGAAGTACACATTCCAGGAGACATTTAAAATCTCTAGGGCGTAGCAGCTGGGTGGGTGTGGGGCTGCAGAGGAGCTGGACGCCTCCTACCCAGCAGCCATCCTTTTTGTTGTTGTTAATATCACTTCACTGGGTTCAGGTCTCCATTCTTTTCTGCTGGCCATGTGTTTCACTAAATTCTGGCCCCATTCACCTCTTAGAAGTTAAGTCCTAATTAGCCTAAGCAAATCATGATAATTATATTCTTATTCTCAGTGACTGGATTAAGAAAAGGCATGTGACTCAGTTCTATGAAATAGGAGAGAGAAGTCTGCTGAAGGTGCTCCCCTCTTAGAAGAGACACAAGGAAACAACAATCCTTTCTTTTCCTCTGGGTCTTGGTGTGTGAGGATGCCACGACTGGAGGGAGCCAGGCGATATACGGACAACGGCAGCAAAGAGTGACGGCAGCCCCCAGGTACATTTTGAGTCACTGTATTAACCACCCTGGAGTCACCCCAGCTCAGGGCTTCTTGTTATGAGATTCTAAATCCTGTTGTTGTTTACATCCTTTTGAGTTGAACCGTCTGTTCCTTACAGTTTGCGCTTGTCTGTCAAGTAGGTAGTTGACTACTCAGGAGTTCAGAAGAAGTTTGGGAGGGAACCACTAGAAATTTTCTAGTCATTTAAATATGAATGGATATGGGTGCTTATAGGTAGATCATCAGGAAAAAGCAAACTTCAGTAGAACATAGGCCAAGGATATGTGGAGGAAGTTTCTATTCATTCACTTAACAAATATTTACTGAGTGCTTACTGTGTGCCAAGCACTTTTCTAGCCTCTGGGATAAAGCAACGAACAAAAGAATGCAGAAATCCCTGTTATCACCGAGCTTCATTCTAGCATTGGCGGACGGGGGAAATGCAAAAGGATAAGAACTGGAAAATGCTCCGCTTCAACCGTATTGAAGAGGTACAAGTCACTTACATGTTTACACTCACTTGGCAAAATGTCAGCTCTTGACAGTACCTAGCACTGGCGATGGCATGTTGGTGAGACTACACCTCTGTACAGCCTTACCGAGGATCAAGTGAGTAACAGTTATCGGGATTCCACCAGGACATTCACTGGAACAGGAAAACCCTGGACACTAGGAAAGATCCCTTGAGACGGCACTGCTCAGGTAACATATGTGCAGTACACCTGAGCATGAAAGTACATCTGTATACGTTAACTTGGAAAAGCTTAAAGATACCTTATTAGATGATTAGCACAAAATGCAAAACATTATGTTTAGCATGATCTCTTTCTTGTTACAACTTTGTAAACATTGAAATTCGTATATAATAACATATATCTTAAAGTTTCCGGGGTTTTTTCTAGAAAGAATCACAAGAAAATGCTATTAGTGTTTATCCTTTAGGGACAGGAAATCACATCTATTTACTTTGTTTCTTAATTGTAGCAGACGCTGTCGATGGGTTCCCTGGTGTCATTCATGACCCCACCCCCTTGCCTCCCTCTCCTGGGACGGTGGGAAAGCAGAAATGCTCTCCTCCTCAGATCCCCTGCCACTGGGCCGGCCCTGTTGCTATGCAGGTATTCTCCCCAAGGACAGTAACGGAAGTCTCTGGGAAAGCCATTTAGAAGGGACTCACCTGAGCACACTGTAGCACCGCCCTGCCTTCTCCAGCAGCTGATGCGGGAGGAGGCTGGCCTTCGCTCCCATCGAGACTTCCCACACTAATTGAGACTGCAACCACATCAGAGCCTCTGGGAAAGAGCAGAAGGCACCCGAATCCTCGGCTGCTGCAGAGCCCACCCACCCGCCTTCGATGAGTCAGCCACAGAGGCCACCATCGAACTGACACCATCCAGGCAGAGAACAGTGGTGTGAAGATGGAACAGTTGAAGGAACTAGAACTTATTCGAAAGAGCCAGTGACCAGAGCACCACAGGAACCAGCACCTCCAGGGAAGCATGGCCATCACCATGCTCATCCTGGAAATGAAGCAAGCGCTCCATTAGAGGGGCACTAGCCTGCTGCCCACAGCTTTCCAGAAGATTCCGAGGTTCAGAACCTGACATCTACACAAGAGAGTTGATCGTTTTAGAAAATTAGTGCAGTATTGCAGAATGGGGTTCCTAGCTGAGGAGACGCATTTTTCAGCAATGCACCTATCCTGGAGAGGCTGGAGGGTAACTGACCTTTCCAAATTCTTGGGTGAGAGGGACATTTCCGGACTCTGTTGCACAAAGAGGCTCACCAAAAGTCTCTCTGCATTGGAGAGAGAGAAGCTTCCTGCACCTGCAGCCTTTGCCCCAGTCGCCACCCTTCCCCCTTCCTCTGCCTTGAAACAAGGACACCGTAACTCAAGGTCCAGCAGCCAGAATACAGTCCTGAGGACAAAAGCCCAGTGCTGAGTATGACAGAGCAGGAGGTAGGAGCAGTTTGGAACTTGGTGACGTCCTGCACAACCACCTCCAGAACCTTTCATTGCGTGAGAAAAATAGACTTCTCTCTGTTTAAGACGTGTTGGTCTGGTTTTCTGTTGCTTTCAGCCAAACGTGATCCTAACGCCGCTAGATGTTTTCTATTTGCCTCTCCAGGTCCACATTCTGTCCTTCTCTACTGCTCAGGGCACCCGAGGATGGCTTGTCTGGACTGCATCAACAGGTTCACCTGCCCTCTGGCTTCTGGTTGGGCTTGGCCCAGAAATACTCCTGCTGCGAGTTACTCTGTTATATGCTTGCGAAAGTACACCAAGATCATTTACAAGGACGGTCCCTGCAGTATTGTTTGTAATGGCAAAATTATGGAAACTGCTCATATATTCCTCAGTTGGAAGACTAGTTAAATAAAATATAGTGTAGCATACCTTGGGACACTTTGTAAAAATGAAAAAGGGATGGCTCTGGAGGTGCTGACTTGGAAAGTTCTCCCAGATATATTTTAAATGAAAAAAGCTATGGTATGATCCAATTTATGTAAGTAAACAGGAGCGTATATGGATATATCTCTATATAGCTTTTCAGAAAGGATAAACAAACTGTGGCTACCTTTTTAAAATAATGTTTCTGAAATACTTAAATTTTCTTACCATGTTTGTGTTACTACTTTAATTTTTTTTTGTTTCTGGTGAGGAAGACTAGCCCTGAGCTCACATCTGTGCCAGTCTTCCTCTATTTGGTATGTGGGATGCCGCCACAGCATGGCTTGATGAGTGATGTGTAGCCCGTGCTACATGAACACATGAACTTAACCACTATGCCACCGGACTGGCCCCCTACTACTTTAATTTTTATTATTATGTTGTTGAAATGTCAACAGGACTACCTGCCTAAGGCCTGTCCTCCCCTAGGTTCCCTGGAAAGTAGAGGCTGAAGCCAAGGCGTATATGGTCCTGCTTTAATAAGGAATGCAATGTCAGGAAAGTGGGTGCAAGGGACGGAGGAAGGAGGCAGGGAAGGAGGAGAGCCAATGGCAATGTGTGTCATCATGCTGACCACTAGGATGAGGGATTGTTCAATCTCACAGAACATTCTCTGAAAAGTGATATAACCTGCCTTTCAGGATAATCTTCCCATGGCAGCAAGAGGAAAGAATTTGTTCATTGAGTCCAGTATCCCAGTGCTCACAGGTTTGTCCCGAGAGACATTAACTGCTCCACTCTTGGGACTGTGTATGTGTTTGATGCTGAGCAAGGCCACTCCACAGCATTAACAAGGAGCCCCTAGGACAGAAGCTGGGAGGTACCTGGTCAGCGCATAAAGTTGATCAGGGCCCTCGCAGACCTGGTGGTAGTAGCAGGAGCTGGTACGAGAAGCAGGTAGGTCAGAAGGATTGGAGGCTGTGCACAAGTGTCTGATACATGAGTCTTCTTTAATTGTCTTCTCTCTTTTTTTTTTCTGAAGAAGATTGGCCCTGAGCTAACATCTATTGCCAATCTTCCCCTACTTTGTATGTGGGATGCCACCACAGCATGGCTGCTGATGACTAGTGTAGGTGTGCACCCAGGAACTGAACTTGGGCTGCTGAAGGGGACCAAACTTAACCATTAGGCCACGGGGCTGTCCCACTTGTCTTCTTGATATGTGTGTTAGTTTCCGAAGGCTGCCATAACAAATTACCAAAAACTGGGTGATTTAAAATAGCAGGAATTAATTTTCTCACAGTTGAGAAGGCCAGAAGCCCAAAATCAAGGCGTCAGCAGGGTTGGCTCCTCCTAGAGGGCTGAGAGAGACTCTGTCCCATGCCTGTCTCCTGGTTCTGGCAGTTGCCGGCAATCCTGGCTGCTCCTTGGCTCGCAGGTGCATAAGTCCCGTCTCTGCTCTGTCATCGCATGGCTGTGTTCTCTCTGCGTCTGTCTTCATGTGGCCTTCTCCTCTTTGTGCGTGTCTGTCTCTCTGTCTCTTCTCCCCTTAGAAGGATGCCAGTCATACTGGATTAAGGGCCCACCCTATTCCACTATGACCCTATCTTAGTTTGACTAATTACATCTGCAATGACCCTGCCTGCAAATAAGGTCACATTCTGAGGTTCTGGGAAGAACATGAATTGAGGTCGGGGGTGGGGGGCACTATTCAACACAGCACCAATATGTTTTTGTATTTTAAAATTGAAATGAGGGGCCAGCCCAGTGGTGCAGTGTTTAAGTTCACACCTTCCGCTTCAGTGGCCCTGCGTTTGCCAGTTCAGATCCTGGGTGCAGAGCTACGCACCACTTGTCAAGCCATGCTGTGGCAGGCATCCCATATAAAGTAGAGGAAGATGAGCATGGATGTTAGCTCAGGGCCTGTCTTCCTCAGGAAAAAAAAAAAAGAGGGGGATTGGTGGCAGATGTTAGCTTAGGGCTAATCTTCTTCAAGAAAAAAACAAAAATAAAAAACAGTAAAATTGAAATGAAAAGAATGTTGCAGGGGCCAGCCCTGTGGCAGAGTGGTTAAGTTCGCTTGCTCTGGTTCGGCAGCCCAGGGTTTGGCCAGTTCAGATCCTGGGCGTGGACATGGGACCGTTCATCAAGCCATGCTGAGGTGGCATCCCACATGCCATAACTAGAAGGACCTACAACTAAAAATACAAAACTATGTACCGGGGGCTTTGGGAGAAAAAGGAAAAATAAAATCTTTAAAAGAAAAAAAGACTAAAAAAAAGAATGTTGCAGAAACACAAGTCTCCCACAAAGAAATTCTCATTGGATGTGAGGGTGACTTGGTCACATCACCTGTCACCCACTGCTCACCTGGACAGCTTCGATCTGTCTGAATGGACAGAAATCCCCCCTTCTCTTATCATTCCGTTTATAACCCCCATCATCAAGGATCTGTGAATGATTTAGTCTCCCACTAAAATGTCTGCTAAAGTTTTGTTTCGGACTAATGTTTCAGATAAAAATTAGTTTACTTAGGGGCCGGCCCAGTGGTGCAGCTGTTAGGTTCACACATTCCGATTCTCAGTGGCCCGGGGTTCACTGATTCGGATCCCAGGTGCAGACATGGCACTGCTTGGCAAGCCATGCTGTGGTAGGCGTCCCACATATAAAGTAGAGGAAGATGGGCACAGATGTTATAGCTCAGGGCCAGTCTTCCTCAGCAAAAAGAGGAGGATTGGCAGCAGATGTTAGCTCAGGGCTAATCTTCCTCAAAAACAAAAAAATTAGTTTACTTAATGGAGTTGGCAAAATAGTTTGGAAAAAGATCCTAGAAGCAGTAACTTAGACCCGTGGTTCTCAGAGTGTGGGCTCTGGACCAGCAGCATCAGTACCACCTGGAAACTTGTTAGAAATGCAAATTCAGGCCCATCAAAATCTATTGAATTGGAAAATTGGGCAGAACCAGTCCTGCAGGTGATTTGACGCATGCTCCAGTTTGAGAACCACCGGCCTAGGTCAACTGTGTACTTACACCACCACGGGAAGAAGTTTGAAGGCTGGAGAACTCTTCATTTGACAATTTTGACTTCTTTCCATCCAACGTGAAAACAATGTGCAATGTGGTATATGTTTCTGCTGGAGCCGAAAGTTCTCCACATAAAGTTTTCAAGTTTTTTGGTTTCAGAACAATTTTACACTCTTAAAAATTACTAAGCGTCCCCAAGGAGATTTGGTTGTGTAGGTTACATTTATCAACATTAGAAATTAAAATTGAGAAAATTTAAAAACATTTGTTTATTAATTCATTTTAAAGGGACAATAATAAATCCATTGCATGTTAATTTAAATAACACATTGTGTGAAGAATAATTATATTTTCCCAAACAAAAAACCATGAGGGGAGTGGCATTGTTTCACAGTTTTGTAAATCTCTTCTATCTGGTTTAACAGAAGACAGCTGGATTCTCATATCTGCATTCAGTCTACTGCAATATGATGTTTTGGGTGGAATTATCGGAAGAAAATCTGGCCTCACACGGACACGTAGTTGGAAGAGGGAGGGTCCCACAGACCCTCTGAAATGGTCCCCAGGATCCCAGGGCTCCTCTGACCACACACTGAGGACCGCTGTGCCGGAGCAGGGCACATCTTAACAAAGGTGGGACAGTGCTGGGGAATTAAAATGTTTACTCTGAGAACTTGGCATTAACGTGAAACAACTGTTCACAATTCAGTCATTTTCATGAGACTACAACTGGAGGTTGGAAAATTCTGTACCTGTCGATTCTTCCCCATATCCAACACGGCAGAAAAGTATAACTTAAATACCTTAAATAGTAAAATGAAATAAAGGGCTAAATGTGTAATTTAAAATACAGTTGTTGGTATTTCATGGAGAAAGAAACCATATCCAATCATGTAAGTATTGAAAATATGAATAAATGTATAGATACATTTTTCCAATTTGTAAATTGGTAGGTAAGATATGTACCAGACACGTAAAAAACTGTGATTCATGGTTTAAATATTTATTTTTAAAATATATGAATTGAGTCATGAAAATAATAAAATTGTAGCATTAAACAGGATCTTAAAGATCAGATAGGGCAAGTTCTTTAGCAGATAAGGAAACTACCTCAGCAAGGTTCAGATACTTGACCAATCTAATCTACAAAGGAGTTGAAGCTCAGCTCATTTAAAAACAGTTGGCTTAATAAAAATCATTTTATTGCATAAGGGCTGAGGTAAGTAGAGCCAATGGGGAAAATCTTAAGTGAGAGAGTTTTATGAGGTTAATTTTGAACTCAATAACAATAATAGCTAATATTTAGTGGTGCCAGGAATCTTACATACAGCATATAATTCAGTTTGCACAAGAACCCAATTAATTTATGTTTTTGTCAATTCATGCTGCTATACCCTACAGCCTGGGTGGCTTAGATAGTTCTGGAAGCTGGAAGTCTGAGATCAGGGTGCCGACATGGTCAGGTTCTTACGGGGACCCTCGCCCGGGTTGTGGATGGTAGTCTTCTAGTTGCGTCCTCACATGGTGGACAGACAGTGAGGGAGCTCTCTGAGGTCCCTGTAACAAGGGCAGGAATCCCATCCATGAGGGCTCCACCTTCATGACCTAGTGACCTCCCAAAGGCCCCACCTCCTAATACGGTCACATTGAGGGTAAGGATATCAATATAGGAATTTTGAGGGGACACAAACAGTCCATAACAATATAGATACAGTCATCTCATTTCACAGATCAGAAAAGTGAATTTAAATAAGTTTAAGCAACTTCTCCACAGTCACACAGCCTGCAAGGGAAGAAGCCATGTCCCTCTGATTTCCAGGTCCTTACTCCGGACAATGCCTCACTGCCTCTCAGCAAAGCGCTCCTTTAGTTTCATGGTTTTAAAGTCATACGACTCACTTAACTTTTCAGATCTCAGTTTTTACTTCTGTCAATTGAGAAGGTAGACCCATCTCTAAAAAAATTAGTGATTTATGAGATCCTGAAATGAGCTTGTCTCTTCACTTCTGTAGATTGCACATGTTAATTTATAAATGAGGTAATGTTGCATGTCATTTCTACAGCAAAGAAAAAAAGAACAAATATTTACTTCTATTTATACTTCAGTTATTAAATTGTTGGTTTAAGTCAGAGTTGCAAAGGCTGAATGGACTATATCCGGCCTCACAGTGTTTTAGCAACATAATCCGAAAATATCACATAGAAGTCTGGATTTCCAGCTTTATGGGAAAATTGAAAGATCAGGCATTATTTGTTCCACATTATAAAGTGGAAATAATGGGGGCCGGCCCCGTGGCCAAATGATTAAGTTCTCGAGCTCCGCTTAGGCGGTCCAGGGTTTTGCTGGTTCGGATCTTGGGCACGGAGATGGCACCGCTCATCAAGCCATGCTGATGTGGTGTCCCACATAGCAGAGCCAGAAGGACCTACGACTAGAATATGCAACTACGTACTGGGGTACTTTGGGGAGAAGAAGCAAAAAAAAAAAGAAGAAGATTGGCAACAGATGTTAGCTCAGATGCCAATCTAAAAAAAAAAAAAGAAAGAAATGGAATTAATGACCCAGAGGTGACTAGCAGGGACCATCTGTAGTCCACTGTAGTTCCTGCCACTTTTCTGTGATCCCAACCCTGAGGACGAGTTTGGCCTGCTTCACTTATTTACTCAACTGGCCTGTCTTTATAGTCATGTGATTTTTTTCAATCCTTAGGGTAAGAAAAACTTTATACAGTTTTCAGGGACGGTAACCATGTGCTATTATAGGCTGCACCTGGATTTATATTATGAAATTCCAACAAGTCAATGTATTTGTGGATCCAACTGACATAAAATTAGAAAGAACTTCCTACCTCAATATTTCTCAACGTGTGGCCTACAGGAACATCATTTGAAAGACATTTGCAGGTTAGTGTATCTTTCTGCTAGAGCATTAATTCTCAAACTTTGAGAATCTCTGGAAGTAGGCCGTTTTATTTTATTTTATTATTATTTTTTGGTGAGGAAGATTGGCCCTGAGCTAACGTCTGTGTCAGTCTTCCTCTATTTTATATGTGGGATGCCACCACAGCATGGCTTGACGAGCAGTGTGTAGGTGCGCACCCGGGATCCAAACCCACCAACCAGGGGTTGCCAAAGCAGAGCCCTCACACTTAACCACTATGCCACCAGGCCGGCCCCAGGGATATGCATTTTAAACAAGTTCCCCAGGTGATCCTTATGTATGCTCAATTTTCAGCACCATTGTCCTTGTAAAGCAAGTAATTAGCTTTGACTATTAAAGTAAAAGCAGAAAAATAACTCATTAATTTGCAAATTGTTTTCCCTGCAGTAGTCCCCAACAGAACAGAAAAGAAAAGTTTGAAAATTCAGAGGAGAGAGAAATTACTCCTAGCTGGAAAGATCCGGGGAGTCTCTTGATGAATCTGTAGGATGCAGCCATGTGGAGAATGGAAGGAAGGGTGTTTCAGGGAGCAGAAGCTGCACGAGCAAAGGCACAGGGGCAAGAAACTTGGGGCACGTATAGGCAAGGCAAGCAGTTGGCTTCGGTTGTCATAAAGGTTCTTTAAAGAGAGTAGAGGGCATAAGCTTGGCAGAGCTGGAGCCTTATCATGGGCGGACATGACTGTGTGATTAAGGCACACGGCAGCAGGAGGGTTTCTGAAATGAGGGCTAAGGTGATCAGAACCGTGCATTGGGAGATCTGTCTAGCACGAGTAGAAGCAGAGAGTGCAAGAGGCCAAGAGGTGCTTTCATGATGCTTAAGCTGAAGAGAGGATACTGGGACCAGAAAGGAGATCCTTTAGGATAAGTCATAGACTGGACTTGTAGCTGCTTCGTTGCAAAGGGCAGAGTCGGGGATGGCCCCAAGGCCTGGATAAGTAGTTTTCAACCTTGGCTGCGTGTTTGAATCACCCGGGAAGCTTTAAAAAATGCTGAGGGCTGGCTCTCACCCATATTCTGATGTCATTGGTCTGGGGTGAGGCCCGTGTTATCTTTTTATAAGGTTTCCCCCCATGCCGTTCCAGTGTGCAGCTGATGAGACCCACCTGCTGAAGGCCTGGGGGAACACCGGCAGTGTCACAAGTCCAGTCATGAACAGAAATAGAGAACACAGGAGATGTTGGTTTGGGAGGAAACAGAAAGTCCTCCTGGGCCCAGCGAGGCCAAGGTGTTGGTGGCACTTCTAGGTGGAAGCACCCAGTAAACGTTGGAAATGCAGACTAGGAGCCGTTGAGAAGGTGGGATTAGAAATGTAGATGTAAGAATTCACTGTGCAGAGGTGATCATTGAAAATGGCTGCTCTGCGTATTGCTTGAAAGCAGGTTGGGTATTTGGCAAATAGTAAGTTACAAAATTATCATGGGAGACAACAAGGGACAAAGATGGGCCAATGCTAGAAGCAGAGGACTGTCTAGAAGCAGGGACTCAAGAAAGGAGACCGTTCCAGTGTTGAACTCCCTTCCTTCCTTCCGCAGTGGAATTCCATCACATGTTGGGGCTTCGTATTTGTGTGTTAGGAAAAGTAGAATGTAGAGAGTGGTGAGTTATACACTTACATAATTAAATTCCCAATTTAGACCACTTTGGCCTCTATCCTGGGTTAGCTTTGCCAAAACATTACACCATCCCTTAGAAAAAATCCTATAGGTGTGGGATTGACTGTGGGCATTGCCAGGTACGTTGGCCAGGAAAGGCTAGGACTCAACTGGAACTGATTAACTTCTCAGATGCACGGTAAAAAGAAATCCAACAAGTTCTTGGGCTTGATCACAGAGATCAGAATTCACTTCTTTTTGAGAAAACATTGGCTTATAAATTGTCTGTTAGCTACACAGTCAGTTCACTAACACTCACTGAGAAGAGGCTCTCCCCCCGCTTCTCTGTTAGGTTTCCTGTTAGTACTGTGTTGGAGGGTATGCCAGACCTGGCCTCACACTCATGCTGTCCTTACTTTTACAGTGATTTCTTCATGGACAAACATCTTTATTAATTTTCTGCGAGGGGAGTTTCTTTCTTTTCTTTTCTTTTCTTTTTTTTTTTTGAGGAAGATTAGTCCTGAGCTAACATCTGCCACCAATCCTCCTCTTTTAGCTGAGGAAGACTGGCCCTGAGCTAACATCCGTGCCCATCTTCCTCCACTTTTTAAATGTGAGATGCCTGCCACAGCATGGCTTGATAAGTAGTGCATAGGTCTGCACCTGGGATCTGAACTGGCAAACCCTGGGCTGCCAAAGCAGAACTTAATCACTGCACTACCGGGCCAGCCCCAGCAAGGGGAGTTTCTGAAGGGAGTGTGCCATCTTCGGCCATGGAGAAGGAGGTCTGCTTGCCACCTCGTCACCCTCCAAGGGGACAAAGGAGCACCTTTTGGCACCTTGGGGTCACAGGAGCCAACTCCGCCTGTGGAATGATTGTGAGGGAAGCCAGTCATGGCTGAAAAAAGACAAGTTGGTTTTGCCAAAGGCTGACCTGGGTGCAGCAGTGAAAAGCACCATGAAGGACGACAGTATCTGATCCATTTCTGTCATGCCAAGGGACATTTGTGCCCTTTCTCTGGGACCCAGATAACAAGGTTAAGATTTCAGTGGTGGCTCA
Organism: Equus caballus; assembly: GCF_041296265.1. Classification (NCBI taxonomy): domain Eukaryota; kingdom Metazoa; phylum Chordata; class Mammalia; order Perissodactyla; family Equidae; genus Equus; species Equus caballus. The sequence goes on along the minus strand of NC_091687.1, from coordinate 108,254,338 downwards.
TGTTGACAGACTTGTAATCCACCTGGATCAAATTTGTTATAAGATTGTAAAACTCTATTATCTTGTGTTAGCATCCCCATGCCCACCTCAGCCCTGAGATGTACGTAGCGCCGGTACTGTGTGGTCTCACCTAATAAAGAGAAAACCCACGTATGGAAAGTGGTGGTGATTAGCCCAAGTTCACACGGCCAGCTACAGCGAGATCCAAACTGGAGGGCAAATTTCCTGGATCCACGCCCTGCATGCTTTTCACAATGAACACTTAGCAAATTGCCATGTGCTCTGCCTGTCCACCACCACCATCCGTTGACAAGTGGAACCTATGACCAGCCTTTGCACAGGTTCTCTTTTCTATCCAGGCTGCGCCTGTTCTGCAATAGAGAACCAGTTCAAGATAACCTCAACTTCTCAAATCAATAGGTTGATTGTGTAGGGGAGGAAGACATTTCCTCTACCTTCTCTGGGTTCTTCTGGCCGGAGAACAAATTAGATTCACATGAGACAGACTAGCAGGAGAAAATCAAACAAAGCTTTATAACACGTATACATGGGAGAGGCTCAGGCAAGCTGAGCAACTCGCCAAAATGGCTGAAGCCCCCACCTTAAATATCATATCCAGCTAAAGACAAAGGAGGATGTTGGGGGTGGAGGGGTGTCGATCATGGGAGATTACCACACAAGCACAGTAAACAAACGCAGATTTAAGTCCTTGCCTTTGGCGTTGATTAAGAGTTTCTAGAGATAAGGTCATCCCCACCCTTTCTTCCTGGTACAGAGAGGGAGACACCTTTACAGATGGAGATTTCCCTTACAAATGTAAATGTCTCTTAACAAAAGGGCAAGCAAGTTCCACTCCTCAGAGCCTCCTTCCCATCCCAGTTTATTAAAAATAGCCAGCCCCAAATAATCCTCATGCCAAAGGGACATATCTTGGGGTGGCCAATGCCAGTCCCCCACAATTGCCTAATCTACGTTAGAAATATTCACTACTGTCCTCAGTTACTAAATGTCCTCCATGGTGACTGGAAAACTGAAAAAAGTCCTCAGGCTCTTTTGCTCACCAAAATGGGCACAGCTGCAGTAAAACAGCACTTCCCTGTGCTGCCCACTGTGTGCCGGGCTTCTGCTTGGCAGTGGGACTTGAAGAGAGCAAGAGAGAGGGGCGTCCCTGTCTCATGAGTCCTTCCTCCTAGTGCGAGTGAAACTCAACAAGCAAACGAACAAAAGCAGGCTGGAACGAACGCTTTTCTAAAAGTGCTGTGACCTGGAAACAGAGGGGCTTATTTTAGTCAGGGTGGATTGGGTGTAATTTCTTCAGAAAAGAAGGTCATAAAGAGGTAAATTTAGGTGCACACTGGGAGATGACAAGGGGACAGTCAGGTGCTTAGACAGGTCATTTGTATCAGTGGGCTTGGGCTGCCATACCATACTGCGTGCAACTTAAACAGATGGTTACTTCCTCACATTTGAGGGGTCTGGGAAGTCCAGGATCAAGGTGCCAGTGGATTCGGTGTCTGGTGACAGCTCACTTCCTGGTTTTCAGAAGGCTGCCTTCTTGCTGTGTCCTCACATGGTGGGGACAGAGCCAGCTCTCTGGTGTCTGTTCTTAGAAGAACACTAATCCTATCGCATCAGGGCTCCACCCTATGACCTCATTTCACCTTGGTTACTTCCCGAAGGCCCCCGCTCTGGATCCAGTCACGTTGGAGTTTAGGGCTGTGACCTATGAATTTGGGGATATAACTCAGTCCATAGCAGCATTGGAGCTTTCCATGCCTCAGGACTTCCCCAAAATATAATTCCCATGAAGCCTAAATAAAAAGAAGTACAGTAGGAGAGAAAGTCAGTGTTGACCCAATGTCATTTGCTTATGCTGATTGATTTCCTTTGCGTTTCTACTTACTGATGTGGATGCCAAGCAGTTTTCTTACTTTTAAAGGTTTGCTTGAGTCCAACTAAGCAATTTAATATTGAAACAAGGAAGAGATTGTTGCTTGCACATGCAGGTTTCTTCTACTGAGGCAAAATATGGTGGTATTATTTATTCAATATATGTACCCTCACCTTTTCCAAAAGGGACTGGAGCCTGCCACAAAATGAAATGGAGAATTCTTTGGCTCAAATTCAAAATTCTCTTACTGCAGAAAAAGCCAAGGCAGGGTGGAATTTGTTTTATTGTTGTTTGTTTTTGCTATACTTGTCCTCATTTTTTATTTTACCTTCCTAAGACTCTACTTCATCTTTCAATAGAGGCACTGCAAGAAATGTCCTAGGATGCATATTGTTTCTTTGCATTCCGACATATAGATGTTTATTCTTTACAATTGTTTTATTGTAAACAGTTGTAAATGAAAGAATTCTTCATTCTTTACAATTCTTTGCAGTTGTTGGCTGGTGGCATAAATTTACTTTCTAGTGGATCCCCTGGGTAGGCATAATATTACTCATATATCTTAAATTTTAAAAAGTATAAAAAAGCCCATTTAGGATATTCAACAGATCTGCTATTATCTTACCTCCTTTAGTTCTAATAATCTTTTAAGTAAGTTTTCATGACACTGTTGGAAAGTCCTATCCAGAGGTAGGCCTTAAAATTTTCAGTCCAGGGGCCGGTCCCGTGGCCGAGTGGTTAAGTTCATGCGCTCCGCTGCAGGCGGCCCAGTGTTTCCTTAGTTCGAATCCTGGGCACGGACATGGCACTGCTCATCAAACCACGCTGAGGTAGCGTCCCACATGCCACAACTAGAAGGACCCACAACGAAGAATACACAACTACGTACTGGGGGGCTTTGGGGAGAAAAAGGAAAAAAACTTTTAAAAATCTAAAAAAAGAAAAAAATTTCAGTCCTACAAAATTTACATAGAGCCAACTGGACAAAAGTTTCTGAAAACACAGCTAACCACAGTTTATTAATTCTACTCTTGCCAAAGCTTTCCTTCTTTCCTCTTGAAAGCTGTTCATCTTTCTAGTCACACCACTTCTCTTACCAGTACCCCCAGCAACCTAGTCTCCATCCTTCCACTTTAAGAATAATCATACAAGATAAAGATTGCCACACTCCAAGAGCCACCTTCTCCACCAGCCCTCACCTTCTGTTACGGGCTGCAATGTGTCCCCCAAAATTCACGTTGAAGTCCTAACCTCCAGCACCTCGGAATGTGACTGTATTAGGAGACAGGGGTCTTCAAAGAACTAAGTTAAAGTGAGGTCATTAGGGTGGGTCCTAATCCAATTAAGACAGGTGTCCTTACAAGAAGGGATTACGACACAGAGTCACAGAGGAAAGACCATGTGAGGACACATGAAGAAGGCAGCCATCCAGCAGCCAAGGAGGATGGCCCCCTTCTGCAGATGCCTTGATCTCAGGTTTCTAGCCTTCAGAATTGTGAGAGGATAAACGTCTGCTGTTGAAGCCACTCATTCTGTGGGTCTTTGTTGTGGCAGCCCCAGGAAACTGACACACCTTCTTATTTGCTGGGGATCCTATGCTTCTCCTTCCTCAAGGAAGTGGGGTACTAACAGGCTTCAAGGGCCGCAGTAGGGAAAATACTATATACCGTCCTTCTCTGCTCAAAGCTGACATCATGGATGTGGCACCTGTACGACGGGTACTTTGAGTTCCTTTTCCAGCACTGGGAGTAGGTTCTGCTCAGCCGTCTGTCCTCTCCTGCCCAGTCCCCTTGAGATCGTTGGAAAACACCTTCAAAATCTGGAGACGGTACCATCTGTAGCTGTAGTAGAATTTTGTAGTTTTTTCAAGGAACTAAAACTCTTTAAGTACATATTCTCAGCTTGATTTTTAGTTTTTCCCCTGGTTTTAATTATTTTATCTTCTTTCGATTTTATCAGTACTTTATGATCACCAGAAAATTTATGGAAATCCAGAACTACTACTGTTTTGCCATATTTTCTACTAGGCTTTTAAACATATTTATATAATACTTTAATAAAAACTATAAAACAGGGGTCGGCCTTGTGGCCGAGTGGTTAAGTTCGCGCGCTCTGCTTCTGTGGCCCAGGGTTTTGCCGGTTCCCATCCTGGGCGCAGACATGGCACCGCTCGTCAGGCCATGTTGAGGTGGCATCCCACATCCCACAACTAGAAGGACCTCCAACTAAAAATACACAACTATCTACTGGGGGGATTTGGGGAGAAAAAGTGAAAAAAATATATATATAAAACGATATTTTAACTGCTAAATATGTTTTTATACATAATTTTTTTTTAAAGATTTTATTTTTTTCCTTTTTTCTCCCCAGAGCCCCCTGGTACATAGTTGTATATTCTCAGTTGTGGATCCTTCTAGTTGTGGCATGTGGGACGCCGCCTCAGCGTGGTTTGATGAGCAGTGCCGTGTCCACGTCCAGGATTCGAACCAACGAAACACTGGGCCGCCTGCAGCGGAGCGCGTGAACTTAACCACTCGGCCATGGGGCCAGCCCCATTTATACATAATTTTATGTTTTGCTTTTTCTTCATTGACTACGGTATTGGACCATCTTATTAAAACCTTCCTGAACATTCTATCATACAAAAGTACACGTTTTATCTAAACTTTCCCCCTTTGATGTATCTGGACTCTACCTGAATATAACTCTGCAGAGCTTGTCTACTTCACTCTCCGAACAAGCATCAACACCTAACCCAGCTGGACACCAACAGGGAATCTTTTCTGGGTGGCTGCTGTTCTCCTTGGGCTTGTTGCTGATTTTGGTGACGATGTTGACAGGGGAGGAGAGGGTGGGCAGTGGCTGTTTCTGTGTCTGTCTCCGTCTATCTCTCCTTGGTGCAATTTAGCTTGCTTCTCTCTTTCTTCCAACTCCCTTTTTCTTCTTACCACATTTATTGCCTCAGTCTTGGCTGATTTTCTCTCTTCTCTGCCCTAGGAAGGGAACATTTCTTGCTGAGGCGAAAAGTCTGATGCCAATAGGAAAAGACACACAGACCATGTCAGGAAGAGGGCCAAGAGAGGACAAGATTGAGGAACAGTCGGGAAAGGCAGGAACGAATGAACATCTGGGCCCTTTTAGGACCAGAAACAGCCAAAGGTTGGTGCCAGGGTAAGGTACAGCAAATTACAGCACTCCCCTCAAGCCTGGGTTTTAGAGTGTCCAAGGCAGCTGCAGGAAGAAAAGGAAGGGGAGGTAGCCAAGAGGAAACTAAACTATAACAATGTTTCAGTTCAGAGGAAGCACTTAGAACAAGGTCCAGCTCACATTCATGGCTGCCATCATCCTTACCATTGTCATCCTGTAGCCCTTTGGGGAATCCTTGCTTCTTGTACATCTTTCACAATTGACTACTATTCCTAGGTTCCATTAACCAAGACTTCCACTAATATCTACTGGAAACAAGGCAGCGACTTTCCAGGTAGAAAGTACAGCACAAAAACAGTATTTCCATTTTTTATTAAAGTTTTCACTTTTTTTTTTTTTTGAGGAAGATTAGCCCTGAGCTAACATCTGCTGCCAATCCTCCTCTTTTTGCTGAAGAAGACTGGCCCTGAGCTAACATCCATGCTCATCTTCCTCTACTTTATATGTGGGACGCCTACCACAGCATGGCTTGCCAAGCGGTGCCAGGTCCACACCCAGGATCTGAACCGGCAAACCCCAGGCCACCAAAGCGGAACATGTGCGCTTAACCACTGTGCCACCGGGCTGGCCCCTAAAGTTTTCACTTTGATACAGCCTGATCTTTCCCTGTGCTAGGGGACTGATAAGAGAAATAATGGGATACATCCGGTTGCCATATACAATTCCAGTAACTTTCCATTTCTGAGCTCATCATATTTACTGAGAACAAAAACCTAAGATCACCTCTTCTTTCTAAGTTTAACTTCTCTCTGTGATGAAGTCTTTCACGATTTTATAACCTAGAGCAGGTATTCCAAACACAGATTCCTCCAGGGGCCAGGCGGCTGAAATAAATAATTGCATTGAGCCCATGGATGGAGTGTACCCCTTGCCTGGAGGGGGCAGCAGCTAGTCAGCCGCGGCAGCGTGGAACCAGGCATGAAACGAGCCATATCTCTCCAGTTTTCAAGAGAAGCTACAATTGTGAATTTTTATCTGAAGTCTCCCATTTTTTAAATCTTGGAAACTAATTTTAAAATTTCTAAACATTGTGAGAGGCAAACAAAACACATCTGTAGACCACTGGTTTGCCACCTCTCACTCAAGGCACATTTATTTCCCATTCATAGAATCTTTTACCCCTTTAGGTTCAAGCTGAATTTCCAGTCACATAGCCCAGGCTGAGCTGCCACAAGGATGTCTTTACCCTGTGGTAAAGCCACCACCCTCCTCCCCAAAAGAAGTAAAGAGGTTGCCTGGTCTTTCCTTCCAGTCCAGGAAATGCACTACCAACTAAGAAATAAAACTGTGCCAAGACATTTTGGTAGGAATTATTAAAAGCCTCCGTACAGGAGGGAATTATACATGAAGTGTTTAGGCAAAACAGTAACTCCATTTATAAACGTAATTAATTCCCCAAATCTATTCCAAAAGAATTTGTTAGGAAGGGATACCACCGAGGAAATAATTAAGCCAGAATGTTTCTAATCTTCATATTTGAGGAGAAAAATGGAAGGAGTTAGCTTTCTCATGAAATTAGGAGTTAAAAAAAGATGCAACACACCATATGAAAACACTCCTTTTAAGAAACGCTGCCTTCTACCCTTTGTTAAAGGAGTGAAAACATACTCAGTAGTAGCAAGATGATAGTTTTAGTACTGCACTTTGTTTAAATTAAAAAGTCTCTTGTTTTACTTATTAATGTAATATAAGATATCTAGCGGCTAATTTCTAGCATGCAATTTTCGTGTGAGGATATACAATTCATTCTCATGTTTTGAGTGTTGACTTTCTGTTATTGACAATCTTGTGGTTTGTTTGTTGAAGTAAAACACTTATGGTTTTTGGGGTTTTTCTGTTTGTGAGAAAGATTGGCCCTGAGCTAACATCTATTGCTGATCCTTCTCCTTTTGATTGAGGGAGATTGTCATCGAGCTAACATCTGTGCCAATCTTCCTCTATTTTGTATGAGGGACCCTGTCAGAGCATGGCTCAATGAGCAATGCGATTAGGAATGGTGCTAGGTCTGGGACCAGGATCCGAACCCGCAAACCCCAGGCTTGGGAAGCAGAGGGCACTAACTTAACCATTGCCACCGGGCTGGCCCCTACACTTATGGTTTTATTGTCTTCTTAGTGAGTGTTAATTAACATTATAAGGATGGGGGGGAACCTTTCAGTGGGAATTGATAACAAAACTTTCGAAATAAGATTTTTTTTTATATCCCCGATGAGGGCTAAGAGCTTCTAACACTGCTGGGTTACCAATTGATCAAAACAGAACACTGCTCTTTTTGGAAAACTAGCTGGCAGTAAGGAATTGACTATAATGAAACACATAAAAGGTCTTTTGTTATTTTTCTAGATTTTAATTTTTATAATAAAGGTTGAACGTGTATCCCAACCCCTTTTATTGATAATTCTGTATTACAGAGCAATAAATATGGTAGTTCTTCAAGTTATTATGATGCTACTGCTAATCAATAAGTGAGCTCATGTTTATGTTGAATTTAAAGGACATTTTACTTTTTTTTTTTACTTTATCCAGTTTGCTTTCTTGATGACCACGTTTCTTGAAAATGTAAAAAATTTACATCTGTATATTCTGACACAGATGATATAGTATATTGTTTTCTTCCCAATGCGGTAACTAAAATGCATTTAATTAAAGGCTGGACTTTAAAACGAAATAAAATTCTTTTACTGATGAATTACACATTTGGTAAAGTAATAAAAATGAGTACAATGCTTCGTGTATAAACACAAACAAATGTTTGAGCAGAATACTTGCATATACTATATTAAAGAAATAACATTTGTTATTTGAATGAAAATGAAATGTTTGTTCCATTTCACTGTAATATTGCAAAGAAACACTTCAAATAACTACTATGTCAAAAATTCAAATTTAGCATTCAAATTTTAGCGGCTTTAATCCACATTTTCCCTTCGATTTTTATACAATTTGGGAGAAGCGTACAGGAGTTGTCATTGTTAGTTAAAACAATGCATCACCTTTTTCTGGAGGAAAATTAACATAATTTGAATGGCCAAGTAGTAAAAACAAAAGCATTACATTTATAGTCTATTCAATGCAAAAGTCCTAAGCAAATTTGCATCGAGAAATGATAAAGAACAGAATTAATATATTAAGGTAAGTATTGCTTAGAGATAGCACATCAACATCCATTTTGAAGACCTTAAAAAGACGGATAGAGCTCTATTATGGATCCATATTGAAGAGAATGGGCGCCTGGTCTAAGCAGAAGTAAGGGGCATAAATCCCACGAGGGGATGTTGGAGCAATTCCACAACCCCGGGACTTGGATCAGCGCTGACTTCTAGCTGAGGCTTTCCCTGCCTTTCATTCGCCTGGAAACAATCCGAGAACTACGAGTCCAGCTGAAGTAGGGAGAAGTATCCGACGGAGGAAGAGGCCGGGCCGGCGGGGGAGAGCTCCCCCCGCCCGTCACACGGCCGAGACACAAAGCATCGCCCCAGCGCTCCCCCCCGGCCTGGCCCCTGGGCCCGTGCCCGCCGCCCACCGCGGGGGCCGCGCTCCTCTCCCGGGGAACAGGTGACGGGGAAGGAGGGACGCGGCGCGGCGGCCGCCTCCCCGCCTCCCCGCGGCCCCGCTCCCGCCGCCGCCGCCGCCGCCGCCGCGGGCTAGGACGGCTCTCGGCCCGGCGGCGGACGGGATCCCTCCGCCGCCCGCGGTCCTTCCGCGTCAAGTAGCGCGCGGCCGGCCGGCTTCCGCCAACGCGGGCCGGGGGGACGGGTCGCTGTCCCTCGGGAACCAGCGGCGTGCGGACGCCGAGGGTGTGGGGAGTTCTTTATTTTGAGGGACCGCTCGGGCGGGACATATTTTCAACTGCAAAGCCACGGTGGGCCCGGCTGTCAAGGAGAGACCGTGCGGCCGAGCGCCTGGGAGTCGCGGCGGGGCGGCGCGGCGCGGGGCCGCAGGGCGGGGAGGCAGGTGTCCCGGCCGGCCGGTCGCCCCGCCCCCACCGCTGGCAGGAAGAGGAAGCAGCCGGGCCAGGCCCGCGGGCCACCGCCGCGCCTCGCGGGGCGGGGGCGCCCTGGCTCCGGGAGGCGCGTGACCTAGTTCGTCCCAAAGTGGATTTGACAGGTTGTCAGCCCGGCTCCCCGCCCCCACTGCCTTCCGGGTCCCTTTCCCCCGGCGCCGGGCCGGCAGCCCGCCCGCGCTCGCTGGCTCAGCCTCCTATTGGTCTTCTCGCAACCTGGCACCCCGCCTCCGCCTCTGGCTCGGCCTCCCATTGGCCTCGAGTCGGCCGGCTCCCCGCCCCACCCGGCTCGCCTTCCCATTGGCCTCGCTCCTGGGGCCCCGCCCCACCCCGGCTCGCCCTCCCATTGGCCCGGCGCCCGGCGCCCCGCCTCTCCCGGGCCCCTCTAGGGAGCGGAGGCCGGCTGGGTGCCCGGCTCGCGGCTCCCGGTGGCGGCCTCGGTCGCTGGCCTCCCCCTTCCCGCCGATCCTCGCTCCTGTGCCCCGCCTCTCCTCCGCTCCCAGCATTTACCGTCTCTCCCCATCTTGATTCCGCCGCTCCGGGAGCGCGAGCCGCGGCACCCTGCGCCCCCGGCGCCGCCTTCCCCTGGGGCTCCGCGCCCAGCGCTGCCCACACGCTCGCTCCTGCTCCTTTCCTCCTCTTTGCATCACGTTGCATTTTCCTTTCTTCCTTGAAATAAGGGGCACGAATGCCTTCTCCAGGTTTCCTCCCGGTGTCCACTCTGGAGGTCCTGCTCCGACCTCCCCGCCCCTCTCCCCGGCTCCCCTCCCACCGGGTCTCCCTGAGCTCCTCGCACGACAGGGAGAGGGCAGGGCTAGACGTGAGAAATATCAACGTTAAGATGGCTATTGCTTTGGGGTTTTTGAAACAGAAAAGGAACTGGAACACGCAGATTAACCCAGACGTAGGTTCAAGATTGAGTTCTGACAGGACCGAGTGAGACTGTAATGACAAAGTTGATTATTCCAGCAACATACGCGGTCTTTCCTGGGGAATGTATTCTTATATCGATTGTTTTTGCACTATTGTTATTCTAAGAGTTCAGCTTTCTTGTTTTAATTTATGCTACTTTTGTAAACGGCTGCTCATGGCTGTAAGGATAAATCGACTGATAAAGCTAAGGTTTGGAGCTAGTCCCCACACTAGTCTTTTGGCTTCAAATGCGAGATACCCTTGATTATTTAGATGAGGAAACTCAAGTTTCCCCAAGGTCATTAGAGTGGGAGAAATCAAATTTCAACCCAGGTCAGACTCCAGAGGTCCATCAGGGGACTCCATCAGGGCTCACTGATGTGTGTGGAAGAATGGCACACGGTATTTCTGGCTGCATTCCCAGCTAATACAGGGTCCTTACGGAGCCCCCAGCCCCACCCCCATGGCCTCCAAGCCCTGCCTTACAGGATTCCCCTGCCTCTCCAGCTCCCTCCCTGCACCCCAGGCACACTGACCACCTTCTCCCCTCCACCCCCACCCTCACCACCCCCCCCCCCGCCGTCCCCCCCCTCCCGCCCAGCACTTTTTGCCACAGAGGCTTTGCACCTGCTATTGTTTTCCAGCCTGTCTGGATCTGCTCTTCTTCTCGCATGGCTTAGCTCTCATGTCACCCCGGGGAGACATTCTGATACCCATGTAATCTAAAGTAGGACCCCTCCCACCTGACCAAGTACTTTCTATCAAATCCCCCTGTGATTGCCTTCAGAGCAGGCCCACAGTCCAAAATCATCTTGTTTATTTACTTGCTGTGATCTGCTCCCCTTCACCTCCCCTGGACCATTAAGATGTGAGCTCCTGGACACAGGGGCCTTTTCTATGTTTTCTCAGAGCTGTGTCTCCAGGTAGGTACTCAATAAATCCTTGATGAATAAGTGAATGGTACATTAGCTGTGATCAAATGGACTTCTCAAACTGTTCTTCATGGCTGATTCTACCAGAATTTTATAGACACACCCACAAGTAGGAGAATTGGAAAAATAACTATCCTCTTGGTAAATACTTTGTGTTTCTTTGATTCGTGTGCTTTATTTCTGGCTATTCTTTGACAAGGAGAGTGAGAAGCAAGGCCTGTTGCCCCAAGGCCACCCTCTTGCCCACCTCTTCTCCAGCTGTTCACAGCCTGCGGTCACTGCCTCGCCCTCACCCTGACCCCCGGCATGCAGATCCTTGGCAGGCAGCCATCCTTCCTCCAGGGCGGTCTTAGAGGTTCTTTGCTCCACAGAGGGTGGGGCTGGAGAAAGGAAGGAATCCTGACTCAGTGTTACCATCACGCTCAGCTGTGGCCCTGTCCTCAGTTCTACCATAGGCAGGAAAGCAGAACAGAAGGAAACTCCCTTCAGTTTCACCTTCTTCCCCCTCGGACATACTTCTGAGGTTCTGTGCAGCAGCCAGACCTCAGTCTGGTCTTTCTCAGGGATTCCTGTACCGGCTCGCATTCTCTATCTGCTGAGGCCAAGAGAACCCTGGGTCAGTTTCTGGAAAGCTGAAATCTAGTCCTAACCACCCTAAACAAGCAATGTGAGCCTGACCAAGTCTAGTAACTCTGTGGGTCTCAATTACCTCATTTATCTTTGCCTATATTTGTTCATAGTTTTAGGGATAGATTTTAGCTGCTAAAAACTATCAGCCCAACAAGAATCCTGTGGCTTCCCCTTGGGGCCACAGAGAGGCTGCCAGGAGCATTAAAGCCAATGCTTCCTAATTTATGTCCAGGAGGAGAGAACGCACTTCTGGTCCTGCATTCTAGGCCAGAATCTTCCAGTTCACCGTGGCTGGACCATTTGGGCCTGGCCCCAGCCTAGACCAGTGATTGTGGTCAAGAGAAGGAGAAGTGTTGATGAGATTAAACCAACCAGATCATCTCCTTAGAGCAGAGGTGGGTCCGCTCCTGGTAAGTGTGTGTAGAACTGAAATCTAAATGCTTTCAGATGGGGAGGGGGAGGGTGCATGCAGAGGGCGTGGTCGGCAGTGCCCCTCTAAGTAATAGCACAGTGCATGGGAAATAGGGACAGTTACTAAATGTCAGCCAATGCTCTGGTCAGCAAGGATAACGTGGTGTGGGAGCATTAGCTTGGCACCAAAGGCATTCACCTGAGGCCTCTAATCTACTAACCACTAGCTTTGTGATTTCAGACAAATTATGGAAATTATAGTAATTTTAGAAGTGGAAGAGAACTTAGAGGTCATAGGGTTCAAGCCTTCATTGGACAGACTTGGAAACTGACACCGAGAGAGACTCGTGTGGGTCTCAGTTTCTTCCTCTGTGAAGTGGGGCTAATAATGCTGGGGTTGTCCACATTCACAGTTATTATGTGGATCAGAGGAGGTAATGTTTCTACAAAGGGCTTGGAAAGTAACAAAAATGCTATTCTTATGCAAGGTATTTTATTTTTATTATCACTAAGGTAGTAATAATGCCTTATTAAGAGGAGAAAGGGAGAGTACATTCAAAGGGTAGCTGACTTGGTTCCCAGAAGTGAAGAATAACACTTGAGAAAGAGCAAAGTGTGTGTGTGTGTGTGTGTTCTTGTCAGGTGAGGTGGGGAAGGGGTGAGGCCGCAGTGCAGGTGTGGCCCTGCTGTACCATCAGGGAGTGGTGCAGGGAGTGGCTCTCCGGGTGGGAGGGAGGGTGTGGTAGCTGGTAATAAATTGAAGTTATCTCTCTGAGGGACTTTTGAGAAAAGGAGGGTCACTCACTGGAGAGGACAAATCTAGTGAAAGTGTAGGGGTCTGGAATTGGCCACCTCAACATATGTCTCTGTGGCATGATTATTTGAGGCTGGTTCCTTTGCAGACAGGAAAGCAACTGAAAAGTAGAACTTGCTTACCCTTTGTAAGAGACATTTACATTGTAAAGGAACTCTCCATCTGTAAAGATATCTCTAGAAACTCTTAATCAATGGGGGAGGCAAGGACTTAAATCTGCATTTGTTTATTGTGCTTGTCTGGTAACCTCCTGTAACTGACTTCCCTCCCCCTCCCAACGTTGGCATTTCCTTCGGGATTAAGCATCTTTCCTTAGGCTAGGAACTGATTGCTGCACTCACCTGTGACCGCCCAGCTCAAGACAATAGACTTGCCTACTGCTACGCCCTCCAAGATAGCAGACCCACTACCTGCTGTGTCCATCAAGCACTGTGCCGACAGGGCAATCTTGTGACTATTGTGGGAGGGACATTTCAATGATATGTGAAATATCCTGTTTGGGGGTATATAACCACTCTGTGCACCCCACTTCTTCTGTGCCCTTTCTTCCTTCGGGAAGAAAGGCCCCGGGACATGGGTCCTCATAAAGCTTTGTTTAATTTTCTCTTGCTAGTCTGTCTCATGTGAATTTAATTCGTTCTCCAGCCAGACGAACCCACTTTGGATAGAGGAAAAGTCTTCCTCCCCTACAAAAGGAAGAAGCAACCTGTTTCAGAGTAATCTTATACTTACATCTTCCCGTCCTGTGTTAGTACAGGTCCTCTGCAAAACAGAGGCTAAGATAAGACTGTCATGCAAGAGATTTATAGGAGGAAATATCTGTGAGGGAAGAAAGGGGACAGAATTGGAGGAGGCAGGGAGATCTGACCCCTGGGAAGCGGACGAGGGTGCAGAGTGGGTACGAAGGTCTCTGACCATGGGGCAGCTCTGAGATGGTTTTGGCTGGACTGACTAGAGTGATGAAGCCCAAGTTCCCTTCCAAAGAATGTGGTGGTGGCTTCCGAGGATGGCAGCCAAGGCCCTCAGTCAATTACACTCCTTGCAGCAGATCTGAGCAGGGTATTTTCACAGTCCTATGTCAGGCAAGTTTGCCTGGTCAAGATTCGCTGCGTGTTGACCAAGTTGAATTCTGGTATATGGGTAGTTCTTTTATTTTTTTGGTGAGGAAGATTGGCCCTGAGCTAACATCCATTGCCAATCTTCCTCTTTTTGCTTGAGGAAGATTGTCACTGAGCTAACATCTGTACCATAACTCTATTTGTACGTGGGATGCTGCCACAGCATGGCTTGATAAGCAGTGTGTAGGTCTGTGCCTGCGATCCAAACTGGCAAACTCAGGGCTGCCGAAGCAGAGTGTCTGAACTTAACAACTACAGCACCAGGCCAGCCCTTGGATAGTTCTTAACACTGGGTTGGCACTTAATAAATGTGCAAATTGCAATAATAAATCCAACTGCACCCCACTATGACTTGAAACATAATTACATTTACTTCCAGAACTCTCCACTCTCTACTATGCAGAAGGAGAGAAATTTTTAACTATCAGCACTTCTAAAAGCCCATTATTTGGATAAGTCCAAAATAGGAGTTTATGAGGGTTCAGTAGATAAAAGAAGAGGGAAACCTTTATGAAAGTAAAAAGCTGAAGAAATCAGAAAAGAGTGAAAAAAATGAAAGAAGAGAAATTTAATTTATGAAAAGGAAATCCAGATCTTGGGAAGAACATAGGGAATTATTGTTCTGAAACTGCCAGAAAAAAATAAACTTATCCAAGATGGAAAAGAATAAAGTTGAGCAGGCATAGGTGAAATAAAAGGCAAAGAAGATTAATAACTTATTGTAATAAGAACCAATAGAAATTGATGGAAAAGTAGAAACCATGGACAAAGAAATAAAGAAATGGATGAGAAAGATACATTTAGGAGTTTGAAATAAACCAGTGAAAAACACCAGCAGAAAATAAACTGTGGGAGGGAGGAGAAAAGCAATTTTACCTAATGAGTTTCTAATACAGTAGAAAATGAAGTGAAATGTAATAAAGCGGCAAATAGGAATGTTTTCTCTGAGTATTCACTAATACTTCTATATTTTAAATTGTTAATGACATTATCAGTCTTTACTCCGCAGTGCCTCTCATAGCTAGGGAGAAATAAACATTTACACAGAAATAGGAAAGCTTAACTTCTGACTGCAGCTTTAGCACATCAGTCTCTGCAGATCGTACCTTTGTGGTGTGCTGCTGAACATCTGAAAGGAGACTGTAAATGTCAATAAAGAACACATACAACTCAATAGCAAAAAATCCACAGACAATCCAATTGAAAAATGGGCAGAGGATCTGAAAAGATATTTTTCCAAAAAAGACATCAAATGGCAACAGGTGGATGAAAAGGTGCTCAGCATCACTAATCATCAGGGAAATGCAAATCAGAACCACAATGAGATGTCACCTCACATCTTATAGAATGGCTGTTCTCAAAAAGACGAGAGATAAGTGTTGGCAAGGATGTGGAGAAAAGGGAACCCTTGTGCACTGTTGGTGGAAATGTAAATTGGTGCAGCCACTATGGAAAACAGTTCCTCAAAAATTAAAAATAGAACTACCATACAATCCAGCAATTCTACCTCTCGGTACTTATCCAAAGAAAACTAAATCACTAACTCGAAAAGATATCTGCACCCCTGCATTCATTGCAGTGTTATTTACAGTAGCCACGACATGGAAGCAACCGAAATGCACATCGATGGATGAGTAGATAAAGAAGATGTAGTATATGTATACAATGGAATATTATTCAGCCGTAAAAAGAAGGAGGGCTGGTCCAGTGGTACAGTGGTTATGTTTGCTGCTTCCCTTTCAGCACCCTGGGGTTTGTGGGTTCGGATCCCGTGCGCAGACCTACTCCACTCACCAGCCACACTATGGTGGTGTCCCACATACGAAAACATAGAGGAAGAGTAGCACAGATGTTAGCTCAGGGCCAAGCTTCCTCAGGAAAAAAAGGAAAGGAAGAGCTCCTGTCATAAGGGTCTCTCTTCATAAAGGACTCTTGGGAAGAGGTCCATACACACAAAGGATTAGAACAGACTGCTGACAACTCTTTCCTATTGTTTGAATCTTCTTTTCACAGTTTGGAATCACTGACTTTTTGTCCTTCAGAACTCCAGTATTTTTGCAGGTCCCAGTCTTGGGTCTGTGCTCTCTAGTGCCCAAAAGGATGATTGGTTCTCATAACTTAGCCCCGGCCTCCAACACCCAGGCCAGCACCCATCTCCTTCCTTTCCCAAGACTCAAAAGTTCTCGTTTTCCTTCCCTATTTTCACCAGACCTTATTTCTTTTTTCTTTGCCTGCCAGATCAACTCAGAGCCCCATAAAACAATGTTGCTGAACTGCAAGGGATTTGGGATGGAAGAACAGACAAGTCCGCCAGCTGCGAGTTTCATAGAGAATGTGCTCTAGAAATGTTCCTTTCTGAAGTTCAGCTGCTTCTGGAGCACATCTTGGAAGAGAAATATGTAGCCAAGTTCGTGGGCATTTGGAGAACGTGAGACCCTGCTTACTAGGAAATTTTGGTCCTGTAACCTTGGAAGCAGGATCTGGATCCAGTAAAATTGAGGTAAAATTCTGGTCAACTTCTTCATAGTCAGTAGAAGAAAAGAAACAACTTGATGTCTGAGTCATATATTTTGATACAAACAGAATGCTTAAAGATGATATTAAAGAGGATACTTGATTTCTAGGCATAATCAAGATATAGCTTAATGGGATTATGGCTTAGATCAGTGTTTCTCAAAGTGTAATATGCACCCAGGCACCTCGGGATCTTGTTAAAGTGCAAATCCTGACATAGCAGGTCTGGGCTGCAGTAGGGGGTACCCTGAGATTGTGCATTTCTAACAAGCTCCTGAATGCTGCGATGCTGCTGGTGCATGGATCACACTTTAAGTAGCAAGAGCTTAGAAGGAAGGCTGTGGAAGAGGAGATGATCCTCAATGGATGCTAGAAGGAATTGAATAGCCAAACACTTTCAGCTTAAAATGAACTCTCCACGCTGGTTCTTTTCCCTAAGCCCTGTATGCTAGATGCCCCATGGTAGTCTCTTCAACTGTTGTGTGACATTTCCTTTCCTTCTGGAGCAGCTAATGCTCCTTGGATTACAGCTCTGGCTCACTCAAGGAGGTTTATTTGAAGGATACTTGGCAGTTCACAGCACTGAAGAACTGACCAACCAGTCTCAGGACAGATGGGAACCAAGTAGGGACATTCAGGGAGTCTCAGCACCCAAGCTCCAGAACCTCCCCAGCAAATCTCCTAAGATGCCTGAATCCTCTGTGTCTTCCGTGTCGTGTGGGTCAGGTGTCTTTACTTTTAAAGCCGTCAGCATAGGCAAGTTAAAACTGTGTCTGCAGGGGCTGGCCTGGTGGTGCAGCAGTTAAGTACACACGTTCCACTTCGGGGGCCGGGATCAGGATTCCCCTGCCCGGATCCTGGGTGCGGACATGGCGCCACTTGGCAAGCCGTGCTGTGGCAGGCGTCCCACATATAAAGTAGAAGAAGATGGGCATGGATGTTAGCTCAGGGCCAGTCTTCCTCAGCAAAAAGTGGAGGGTTGGCAGCAGATGTTAGCTCAGGGCTAATCTTCCTCAAAAAACAAAACTGTCTCTGCCATACCTTTCTTTGTCCCTTGTAAGACTGTCCTTAATCATTTTAACTTGCATTTACATATATACAATTTTCTGTGTGCATCTGCCTGTCTAGGGGAAAAGGAGATGGTAATGAAATGTTACAATATGTTTTCTCCTCAAATAAATTACAAAAAAATCCCTTATGCATTTAGGACATTTAAAATATACTGTGTTACATTATTTGGCCTACGAATATCTTGAATCTATAACTAAAATATTCCCTGTGAGCAGGAACCATCTTTATCATTTTTTTTCACAAAATAAACATGGCTTTTTGTCTAATTTAAAAAACACTAATTGTAAATTTTCAAAGGGCCATTTTAAGACATACTTTCTTCATAATCATATCTCTGAAAACATCACAACAGAGGAATTTATGATCGGGCAATAAAACAACGAATAAGAGAATGGGTTTTTCTCTTCTATTTACTATGTAACTTTGGCCAATTACTCAGTTTTTCTGAAGCTCAGCTGTGTCTCCTGCAACTGAGAGATAATCAAGCTTCTTATAAGTTTGTTTTGATGGTTAAATAAAATGTATATAAAGTGCTTTTGAACTACTTTATAAAGTTGACTGTTTCTATCATCATCACTATTGCTATGAAATTTGAGACTGCGAGAACAATAGGGAACTTGAGGGCAGGAGAGAAATATGAAAGCACTTAGTTATAGTCACTAAAATATAACGATGAAGACAAAACAAGGAAAGACACCTCCAGGGTGTTTGATAAATCTTAAATTAGTAATCGTGAGTATGGTTCTATATGTTTCCATTTGCTATCCTTGGTTTGCTAACAGCATTTCATGATTCACTTTTTCTGAGTTTCAAAAGAGTTTTTGCAAATTTGTTTTGCTTTGTTGCAGATACTATGCTCACTATAAGACATTTGTTTCTTGAGTCTGATTCTCTCTCCAAATGTTTAAAATTTTTTGTTTTGACTCTAAGAGATTGCAGCTTCCTGTCTCCCAGATTCTCCCCTAGGTTCCACTCTTTTCCCAGAGGCAAAGTAATTTGGGTGGATAAAGTGGAAAAGACTTTGGGTAAGGTGTGCTGCTCTGCTCCCAGCTCTGCTCAACCACCCTTGTTCATGCCCAGGGTATCCAGTCATAATTGGAGCCCCACCTGGAATATCTTGGTGCCGGGTGCTCCCCAGCTCTCTTTACCTACACAACCGCCTTAGGGCAGTTCTCAGGTGTGTTGTTATCTATGCCAAGGATACTTTTTAAAAAAAATTATATTTCTGCCTGCCTGCCAGCTCATTTTCCTTCCTTCTTTTTTTGCCTTAAAATATTATTCCCTTCTTTTTCTAAATAATCACAACAGGAAGGAGTGGCCACTCCTGCAAGTGGAAACTGAAATGTTTCAGATTGCTAAAGTGAGATCAAGATAGAAATTCACATATATTAGAATATCATGCGAGGAATACTCAAAGAGTTGGGAAGAGATTCCCGCACTGTTTTCCGCATCCCCAAAGCGCAAGTACTCAATTTAAAAATCTTCAATAGAATTGAATCCTGCTCTCATTGGAGGAAAGGAACAGAATCTGATGGAGAGAAACAGCAAACAACAAAAGCCAAGAATCTCAAAGGAAATAAAGCAATGAATAGGACTGTTATCATACAGTCCTTTACGTTGTTTTTATCAGAAGAAACGGACTCAGTACCAAAAATGGAGGGAATCACTAAGGCAAACATTCATTTTTGGGGTGTTCGTGCCCTCCGTGGCAATCCCCATTTTATTGAGGATGTTGCTTCTTAGTTTTTCCGAGGACTTTGTTTTCTCACAGGAGATGGATGTTCCTTTGCCTTCTTAGGATAGGGACTCAAGTCCTCTTGAATTTT
Source organism: Equus caballus (assembly GCF_041296265.1). Taxonomy (NCBI): domain Eukaryota; kingdom Metazoa; phylum Chordata; class Mammalia; order Perissodactyla; family Equidae; genus Equus; species Equus caballus. Next base: position 108,235,009 of record NC_091687.1, on the reverse strand, counting down.
GGGACTTTTCTTGGCCACGATAATTTCATCTATGGTCACGAGCTGCAGTGCCACATCAGCCGCGGCTCGGAGTCCTTGGGCTTTGGCTGTTAGGGTGTCCCACACCTCCTCCTCGACCACATTAATTATCCCTTCGGTTCCTACTCCTGTGAGGAAGTTCCCAGCTTGGTGAGCTCCATGCATTTCTGCCATCACTTCTGAGACAGCTAAGCCTGCGTTCTCTGCCAAGGTTTCTGGAAGAGACCTCAGAGCATGGGCAAATGCTAGGAATGCAGGACCCCTAGGCCCTTCCAATTTCCTTCCTTTGTCTGAGAGTATTTTCACCAGAGCCATCTCTGTGGCCCCAGCTCCTGGAAGCAGTCTGGGATCCTGACACAACTGGAAATAGGCATCAATCCCATGGTAGGCAGCCTGCTCTACACCACGCAGCCCCTCAGTGGTGGGCCCCCTGAGGACCAAGGTGAGGGCAGGGGTGCCTAGACATTCCCATTCAAAAACCACAGCCAAACCTTCTCCCAGCTCCTGCCGGTACACCCTGTGGCACTTCCCTGGCTTCAGGGGAGGAAGCAGATAAGGCATCAAAGGTGTGCCCAGTACTTCACTCAGGTAAACCATCTCCCGCCGGGACTTCGCTTGAATCACCATGATGCCATGCTTATCAGCCTGTGGTAGGGTATTCTCGTCGACTTCCCCCCATACCACCGCCACGTTAATATCCGCGCTCGCCAGCTGGCCCACCTGCTTTTCCATCAATTTCTCGCTGCCTTCCCTGAACTGAGTTAGGTCGTCAGGACTGCAGAGACGTGCAGTTGCCGGTCCACTTGGACTGGCAGGACCGAAGGCGCAAGCGAAGAGAGCCACCCTGGCGCCTCTCGGCACCGCGGTCACCTTCCCGCAGGCCTTGCCGGCCACGGCCAGCCCCGGGAGCAGGCACGAGTCCTCCAGCCTTCCTCCGGGCAGCGCGCACACGCCCACGCGCTCGGGTTGGAAGCTGCCGTCCAGCTCCCTGGCCGCCCAGCAGGCGTGGGCCACCAGCTTGGTCAAGCCGGACGTCTGGCACGGAGTGTGCGTATTTATCGCCGAATAGAGGGCCCAAAACGGGTTTTCCAACGGCCCCAGAGAGCGGACGGCCAGGCCAGGCAGCTGGGCCAGTGTCTCCGCGGCGGCGGCGGCGTAGGCCTCCCGGAGCTGCGAGCGCGGCAGGCCGGCCCGCAGCAGCCGCTCGGCCCGCTCCAGCAGCGCCGAGGCCAGCAGGACCACGAAGGCCGCGCCGTCGCCGCTCTGCTCCGCCTGCGTTTGCGCGGCTTCCCGCAGCAGCCGGGCGGCCGGGTGCTCCAGCTCCAGGGCGCGGAGGATGGCCGCGGCGTACCCCGTGACCACGGTGTCTCCTCGGGCGGTCACCAGGAGCTTCTGCCGCCCGTGGGGGCCGTAGCAGGGCCGGATGACTCTGGCCAGGGCCTGCGCCGCGGCCACGCTGCTGAGCACGTGCTGCTCCTCGGCTCCTGGACTCCTCGGGCGCTGCCCCGGGCCGGGCTCCAGCCGCTCGGGCAGCCCGGTCGCCGAAGGGGCTCTGCTGCCCATGGCTCACGGAGAGAGGCACCACCAGGGCCGCAGGGGCGCAGTGGACTCTTTGAAAATGCTCAGGGGGTCTGTGGAAGGAGGAGCCAAACGGCCATCAGTTGGTATCTGGCGAAGCAGGTGCTCTGGGCTGGGGGCAACGATGTTCTGCTGAGAGCTCAGGACCAAACCAGCCCCGAACTGGTTTGTAAAGGAAGCCGGCTCCTGGGGCCTTGGAAGCTTGTAGCTGAAACATCTTATCTTGATGAAGTCACAGAGTGGCACGTGGAACTGGGGGCAGGTAATGAGGTCACAGAAGGGTGGTGTCTGGGAGGCCCGGGGCAGACAGAAGTCAGGCCTGGTTGTCCAGCAGCTGAGGGACACACGTGTGTGCCAGGCCGCAGAGTTTCCCTCAAACGTTGGAAACAGTGAAGAGGAAATCCGGAGAAAACACCTGCTGCTTCAAATTCCCCATGAAGCTGTGGCTCCTCTGTTGTTTGTTTCCGAGAGGGAAACAGAAATATGATGTCTGTGCTTTATTTTGTCTCATTTTCTTGTGCGGCACTGTAATACTAGCCATGTTTTGTTATCTCTCTGCCTTTGCCTCTTGCGCCACCTTATCCGTTTGTGCTGTTCATCAGGCTCCTTATGTGTCTACTGGTCTGTGTGTCTTTCAGGTTGCAGGTGTGCAAGGCTGCACGGTGTGCAACAACTGCTGCCAATGACTGTGATGTCACTGAGTTGGAAAAGGTAGGTTGAGACAAGGGAGGGAAGGATGCTGACCCCCTACAGACAGACTAATAGAAACGGATGCAGAGGGTGAAAGTGAGCAGCCTCCCAGTGGCCAGGAAGGTGGAAAACCAAAGTGAATGCAGTTGGTGTCCTCCCTCCCTTACCCTCACTCCTTAGAATTGAAGTTCCTTCCTTCCATTCTTCCTCCTTCCCTCCCTTCCTTGCTCCCTTCTTTCTCACTGCAGGCTATTGGAGTCCCAGCTGCGTCTTTTTCAGTTTAACAAATATTTATTGAGCACCCACTATGTTCATTTTGATGGGGATACAAAGATGACAAGAATACAGAGACTAGAGAGGGAATGTACCAAATGAACCCAACTGACTGCATCTGCTAAGATTAGGGAAAAGACATTCATTTTCATTTGGAAAAACCCTTTTTACCTTGTTTAATGGCAGGTGTCCCTAAGAAAAGAAACGGAACTCAGAAACTGATTACACCAGTTAGGAGTCATGATAGTATGGTGGGCATTGTTTTAATATTTCCACAGACAAGATGATAGCAAGAAGGAAAAGGAAAAAAATATCGCAGTGAAAGTTAAATATAATTAAGGCTAAAAAGGAGATGATTTTGGAGGAAAAGCCTTTGAACAACAACTTGATTGCTTTTGTAAAAATGATAGCTATTTATTATAAAAGTTAACAAGAAAAATACAAAGAAAGTAAATGTCACTTGGAATCCCAGCCCAGAGAGAATCATTGTTTATGTGTTGATGAACATTGTTACTTTACACATGTATGCATACATAGATAATTGTAGATTTACACAGTTTTACGTAAGCAGATTGTATGATATATATTGTATATGCTATTCTGTAATCATTTCCCCTCAACATTATCTGGGCTGAGACATTTCTAAGGACATATTATTTTGTCTGAAGACTGTGGACAACTATTTTGACCTCTTTTGATTTTGGAGACTCCATTAGAAACAGGTGTGATCCTCCATCCACGCCCAGGCTTCTGAAAGCTACTAACACAGAGAAGAGTGTCACATGGCAAATGTTTGCTTATAGGGGGCAAAGATGACTTGCCTGTTTCTTTATTGAAATGGCAAATGTAACGACCAACATAAACTGTAGCAAAGTATGAATGTATACATTGCCTATAAAGATACAGTTTCTTTTAAAAAATAAAAATAAACACTCCTGTAGAGGATCATCTTAGTTCTTTTTCTTACACCTAACATAGGTTTTCCCTTTATTTCATTATTCCACAACTGTTTTTTGAGCTGCTGCTGAATAATAGGGGTAAAGGGTGAATAAGGTAGACAGCAGTCGCTGTCTCCACTGAGCTTAGTGTGGGATACAGACAACTAACCAGCAGTTCATTACAGGCCATGAGAGCTGTGATGGGGAAAGCACAGGTGTTGTAGCAGCATCCAGGGGGACACATAACCGTCATCATGGAGAGAGCGGTGGTCAGGCACGGAAGTGAAGTCTAAAGTGAGAGCTGAAGAAAAAAAAGTAGTAAATGGCTAGGTGAAAAGAGAAGGGGGATTCTGAGAGCCCCGTCAATTTTGTGGTCCGCCAAAGGTAGTTCTGAAGGCTGGAGCTCGTGGGGAGGAGGAAGGGAAGCAGGGAGGGCAGCAGAGGAGCATTTTGTCTGAACGGTGGCGGGGCTCTCCCAGACCTGGTGAGCCATGCCAAGGAATTTAGACTTCAACCTGAGGGGCGATGGATGGGACTGTAAGTTCCATTTCCATTGTAAAAGTGTATCATTTCAAGTTGTGAAATCCTCACCTGTTTGATCATGCAGTACAGGGGAAAGTGAGGATCTGATCGTTGTCTTTGACCCCTAAAGACAGTCACTCTCATAAAACAGGCCCCACACAGTCCATTTGGGACTGAAATTTTTTGATCTACCTTTACATAGATCAAACTAACCAAGGAACTACTAAACTCAGTTTTACTTTTTACTGTGTGGACACCGTCATTGTTAAATTCACTTTGATTTTATTTATCCTTCAGATAAATTGATTAGATGTGAAATAAATGTAAATAAATTTTTGTGCCAAGAAGAGTTTGCATGCGGTTACCCATTATATACAATTTGCTAACAGTACACATTGTGATCTGTTGAAATGGGTAGGCATTCCTAGAGGCTGGTGGTAGTTATGTTGGGTTGAACACTGTCCCCCCAGCATTCACAGCCTTCCTGGAACCTCAGAATGTGAGCTGATTTGGAAATAGGATTGTTGCAGATGTAATTAATTAAGATGAGGTCACACTGGATAGGGTGGATCCTTCATCCAATATAACTGATGTCCTCACCAGAAAAGAAGAGACACACAGAGAACATCATGTGAGGACACAGACACACAGGGAAGACGGCCATGTGATGACGGAGGCCGAGATTGGAGGGATGTATCTACAAGCCAAGGAACGCCCAGGAATGTGGGCAACCCCCGGAAGCTGAGAGAGGCCAGGAATAGGTTGTTCCTCAGAGCTTGCCACAAGGAAGCAGCCCTGCTGACACCTTGATCGTGGACTGGTCGCTACCGGAACTGAGAGACAATAAATTTCTGTTGTTTGAAGCCCCCCAGTGTGTGGCAGTTTGCTGTGGCAGCCTTAGGGATCTAAAACAGTAGTCCTGCACGTGAATGAAGGAGAGGAACCTAAGAGAGTGTGTGTGTGTGTGTGTGTTTGTGAGAGAGGGAGAGAATGAGAGACGGAGGGAGGGAGGAAGGGGGGAGGAAGGGAGAGGTGGGGAGGGAGAGAGGGAGAAAGAGAATTTTTAGGTATTTATAACACTTCTGGCAGAATATTTTCCATGCCTCTTCTGAATAGACATAGCTGTCTGTGGACTTCTCCCACTCCTGCCCTTCCACCCAGATCCCCAGATGCATTTCTTTTAAAACTATGGTCTTGTACATAATGGATGTAAATATTTAATCTTTCTATTTGTACATTTTTCCATGTTTGTTTTTCAGTTGCCTGTTGCCCTTTTCGTGTTTATCTTGTTAAGTAGTGCCACGTTGAAAGTATAGACCCCCGGAGGGCAAGATGCTATCTGTGTAAACGGAGCTGCCTCCTGCTCTTACACACAAGTTGTTTTTGAAGGTGATTGTTCTGTTTATTTCCTTCTTAGTTTTTTCCTTTAATTCCTCTGTCACACAGGTACACCGTATACACTACTGAAATAACATGTAAAGCAATATGAATTTTTAAAGCTAAAAATGTACTATAGACTAAATATGAACTAATTTTATTTTATTTTTTTAAGATTTTATTTTTTCCTTTTTCTCCCCAAAGCCCCCTGGTACATAGTTGTATATTCTTCGTTGTCGGTCCTTCTAGTTGTGGCACGTGGAACGCTGCCTCAGCGTGGCTTGATGAGCAGTGCCATGTCCGCGCCAAGGATTTGAACCAACGAAACACTGGGCCGCCTGCAGCGGAGCGCGTGAACTTAACCACTCAGCCACGGGGCCAGCCCCTGAACTAATTTTAAATGATTGAAATTCTTTAAAAATTTTTTCCTACTGAAAAATAAAGGACAAAAAATGCTAGCCTATGACTGTAACTTTTTAAAGTGTAACTTTAATAGTAAAAATATGAACACAAAAATTATACGATCCAGAATTTATGTTTTCAGTGGTCCTTTTCCAACTGTAGAAATTTGGTTCCTAAAAAACCTTAAGGAATTTAAGACTTTATGGAAAAACAAAAAGAGAGGGACAACACTTAGTGAACCTATGGGAGAGCCTTAAAAATATTTTTACACTCACTAAAACAAAGCAATAGAGACACCCTCTAAATAAAGACCACATCGATGACATTACAGGCCTTCATTAGGAAGAATGGGCATTGGACGATGAATTTTTACTCACTGCCACTTGTTTGCTAGGCTCTTTGAGACTCCTTTGCTTAGTTTCATGAGACGTTGCTTTTTCTTTGTGGTAGATAGCAACCCTCACCCCCTACCCACATTTTAAAATATTTAATATATATTTTTGATTATACTACATGTGCTCTAATTCAAATACTATAGGAGAATGTAATATAGAAAGTGAAAGTCCCTTGTAATCCAGCCCTTCAGAGATGATTGCTGTTTATACTTTGGTACATAGCTACCATATTTTAAAAACACCTATGTAACGTGTGTACTTCTGGGGCCAGCTCCATGGCCCAGGGGGCTTGGGCGGCCCAGGGTCTCGCCGGTTCACATCCCAGGCCTGGACATGGCACTGCTGGTCAGGCCACGCTGAGGTGGCACCCCACATGGCACAGCTAGAAGGACCTACAACTAGAATATACCACTATGGGGGCCTGCCCAGTGGTGCAGCGGTTAAGTTCGCATGTTCCGCTTCTCGGCAGCCTGGGGTTCACCAGTTCGGATCCATTGTGGACTCAGCGCTGTGAGCTTTGGATAACGGAGATGTGAAAACCCTTTTTTATTTTGAATAAGTATTCCTTAACTACTTCCTCTGCATCCTGGGTTATATTTTATTTGCCCTGCCTATGATAACTTCATGCCGATGAGCCTATCAATCCTTTTAAAACAGATCCCATCTACTTGTCTGCTCTCAGTAGCCAAAGGAATGGAGATTAAAGGTTGGGCATCCTCACCTTCATCACCTTGTGTCTTGTATGCATCACTGCACAAACCTCTATTTCTACCCTTCCATTCATTCTACCCGCTTTTCTGTTCTCAGTCCCCAGTTGTTTCCTTTAAAAACTTCCCTCCAGCAGGAGTGACTTGCAATTTGCACATACTGACACTTTAAATTCTCCCAAGTGCTGAAGAAGTATACTGAAGGAAATTATCCTGATATATAATTTTGTGCATATGAAAGTCGCAGTTGGAAATGACTACTCTAATTTCAGTACCGAACACAGATAAACATTTGGATCAATAATCCAACTTTTGAAAGTGTATTTTATTTAAAGTGTAAAGTGCAGAAAAAATGAAAGGGTAATAATAAACTTAAATATACCACTTCATAAATTTATCATTAGTCATGTATATATTTTATTTCTGTGTATAATAGTCAGACACTTTTAATTTACAGTTTGTATTTACCAAGCCAGCTTCTGTGCAATCTGAAAATTCCCATGGCTGTAAATATAGTCAACTTGAAAGAGCCGGCAGGGATTAAACCCTGAAGGAATTCAAATGACTGTCTTATTATAGTTCTCATTTCAGCCATTTCAAAAAACTATGCTTTTAGTCAGAATAGGCTCTGGAAATCAAACTGTGTGCATTTTGCCCAAATAGGAAACACAATTCAAAGTTTATATTCTGGTTGTTGGAAGGAAGGGAAGGTGAACAACATAGCTGGAAAAACCAGCATTTTTTTTTTTTTTACCTTATACTAAAATTGTGTTGTAAACATTGAAAAAAAATCATAATCAGAAGGTGCCTAGTGTGCCTGGCCTAGAACATTTGCTTATTAAATGATAGTTTATCCTAATCTTTTTGCAAATGGTCGAGAGGTCTTAAGACTCTCCTCCAATTCAAATCTATAATTTTTTCACTCCCGTACATTAATCAATAGTGGATGGAAAGGGAAGCACAGGAGAGCACCTCGTCTATTGGAATACGAAACCCAGAATTCCACGGTTGTCACTGTTCTTCCTGAGAAAGTGCCTATTTCAGATTTCTAATTCTAGCCTCATTTTTCTCTTCGCATTTTTACGTATTCTAAAGGGTGGCTTAGAAGTACTTCAGTTTTTGTCTCTTCATCACAACACACTGAACGTTAAAATCAAGTGGTTGGGTTTTTATTGGTTTATTATGTCTTTCAGCGTTTCTTCCCCAAAATGTCATGGTTCTTTTTTGTCTGACAGCTTGCTAAGCCCCCTCTGGATCATTTTTTAAATGACGTTGTAACACCGAAACTCTCGCTGGAATTGGATTATAACGAAGTTGCACTCCATTTCTTTCTCCCCATAGACACGCAGGAAATCGAAAGCACACTGCTCGCAGCCTGGGGAAGTCCTCCGGATCCGTCCACCCCGGGGGGCGGGCGTGGGGACCCGCCGGGGGCACGCCGGGGGCGGCCTGCGCTCGACCCCCGCCGGAGCGTCCCGGGAGACCCAGCGCGTCTGGAGCGCGGACGCGGCCCTCCTCTTTCTCCCTCTCCCTCCGCGGAGTCCCTGGACCCCGATCCCGGATTCCCTCCTCCGCAGCTTGGCGCTCTCCCGAGCCGGAGCCGGAGCCCGAGCCGGAGTCGCGGCGCGGCCGGGCCGCCGCGTCAGAGGAGGAGGGAGCGGGGGCGGGGGAGGGGCGGTGAGGTCAGCGGCGGCGGCGCGGCCGCGGGCGGCGCATGCGCGGAGCGAGCCCCGTGAGTGGCAGGGGTGGCGCGCGGGGGGCGGCGGGGGCGGCGGGGCCGGCGGGTGGGGGAGGGGGCGGGGGCGTCGGGCGGCCGTGTGTGGGCGAGACGGCGGCGAGCTCGCGAGGTCTGTGGTGCGGGGCGCCCGCGGCAGACCCGGCGCGGCCCTCGCGCGACGGCCACGCTCGTGTGTGTGTCTGTGTGTGGTACACGCACACCCGCAAAACTTCCTCCTCCCCTGCCCGAGGGCGGCGCGGGCGGAGGGGCCGGCGCTCGCGCAGCCCGGAACCCACAACAACAACTGGAGCAGCTGTCAAAACTTCGCCGCCGCCGCCCGGCCTGACGCGGCCCGCACGGGGGAGGCGAGCCGGCGGGGACGCGACCCCGGCCCGCCCGCCCGCCCCGCGCCGGCCCGCGGGCCCTCCGCTCCCCGCGCCGCGGCCCCTTTCTCCTCCCCGCCGCGGGCGGGCGGGCGGGCGGGCGGTCAGGCAGGCGGCCGGCCGGGGGAGGGGCGCGCGGGGACCCCGGCCGGCGCCCTCGGCCCTCAGAGCCCCGCCCCGCGCGCCCGCCCGCCCGCCCGCACCGCGCGGCCCGCACCGCGCCCGGCCCCCGCCCGCGCCCCGCCCGCCGCCGCCCGCACCTCCCCGCCCCGGCCGGCCGGCCCCTCCCTCCGCGCCCCGCCCGCCGCCCCCCGCCCGGCCCCTGCGCGCCGAGGTGCGCGCGCCCGCGCCTATGTGTGTGAGTGCGTGTCCTGCTCGCTCCATGTTGCCGCCTCTCCCGGTACCTGCTGCTGCTCCCGGGGCTGCGGGAAATGCGAGAGACTGAGCCGGGGAGGAGGAACCCGAGCAGCAGCGGCGGCGGCGGCCGCGGCGGCGGCGGCGGGAGGAGCCCCCCCGGAGGAGGACCGGGATCCATGTGTCTTTCCTGGTGACTAGGATGTCGTCGGAGGAGGACAAGAGCGCGGAGCAGCCGCAGCCGCCGCCACCACCCCCCGAGGAGCCCGGAGCCCCGGCCCCGAGCCCCGCAGCCGCAGACAAAAGACCTCGGGGCCGGCCTCGCAAAGATGGCGCTTCCCCTTTCCAGAGAGCCAGAAAGAAGTAAGTTGAGTGTGAGGGAGCCAGGCCGGGAGCCAGCCGCGGCGCCGGGCCGGAGCTGTCACCGGCGCGCCCGCCCGCCGCCGCCGCCCCCGCGCGCCCGCCGCCCCCGCGGTGGGGGTGGGGCCGCCGCCGCGCGTCTCCGGCCCGGGCCCTCCGCCCGCCCGCCGCCCGGCCCCGCGCCGCCCGCCCGCCGCACTCCGCCCGCCGCCGCACTTTACTTTGGAGTTGGGCCCCGGCGCCGGGTTTCGCCGGGGCTGCGCTCTCCGGAGAAATTTCTCGTCGATCCCGCCCGACCTAGCGAGCTGGGTCTCTCACCCCCGCCCCGCGCTCAGCCGGGCCGCCGGGTGGCCGCGCCGGGCCCGCGCGGAGCTGTCAAACGCCCGGCCAGGTGGGCGCGGGGCCGGGGGCGCGGGCGGCGCTTTGTCGGCGAGCGGCTGCCGTAACTTTCCTCGGCCCGGCCCGGGCTCGCCCCCCGGGATGGTGCGTTAGGAAGTCGTCGGACTTCCTCCTCTCCGCCCCCCGAGCCGCGCGGCCGCCCCCGAAAGCCCCGCTCCCGGGGGACCGCGCGGCCGGGGGTCCCCTCGCAGACCACGGTGGGGGAGCACGCCGATCTGGATCGAGAGCAGACGGAACCGGGGCCGAGGCTACACTGCAGGCGTCGACTCCGAGCCGTGGCCGGGGCACGGATAGGTTTCGGTTGTTTTCGAGCGTGCCCCGGGTTATCCGGTGTCTAGAGCCGTCCTTTACAAAATGGTTATCCGGCAACTTTGCCTGGCCGTGGAGACGCCGCTCCGGGTCGCGGTCGCTCGGCTCCGGGGCCTCCGGAGGGTGCTGGGAAGGTCGGCGAGCCTCTTTCCAAGTTGCAGAGTGGTGTGGATCGCTTACTCATTTCATTGTACGATCATCCCATTGAGCTGTTGGTGGCGGACGCGGAGGAAAGCAGCACATTTGTGGCTAGTCCGGGTTTTTTGTTGTTGTTGTCCGGTGCATTCGTTCGGTAATGTGATTGTTGCGTTGGGAGATACATAGTAGAAATGGAGTGTTACTGAGGCAGAGCAGAGCAGGGTGTGGGAACCCCGTGGAGCCCTGCGCTGGGTAGGCTTCTTTGCTTGGCTGTCCTTTTACTATGAACATGATTCAGGCCTTCAACTTGCCTCCATATTTTGTTGCCAGCTCTTACTCAGCTGTGACAGACCGTGAGGGAAGCATGTACAGGATGTGTACGTTATTGCATTAGCTTCTTTGTGATACAAAGTTAGAGGGCATTATCTCACTTGAGTTATAATGTAACGGCCGGTAGAAAATGCCATTGTTTTTCCTGTATGAACTGAAATTTGGAGAAGGAAGGTGGAGTTTTAAGTAACTTTAAACTTCTTTGCCACTCTTTTGCGTCCTTTAAAGCAACACATATCAGGCCATATGATCGTTTTAATTTGATTGCTTCCCATTTTCACTATTTGGAAAGCGTTTCTTGGCTTCTTTCTAAACGTTACTTTGGGATTATCGTGTGTTTTAAATTCTTACTCTAGAAAGAGTAGACCTAGTTATGTTGTCACGCCCCTCACCCACTCACACCCACCCACCCACACACACACTCACACACACACTTCCCTTGAGATTCCTGGGTGCACTGAAAGAAAGGCTGATTTAGGGTATTACTACTTTATTTTAGTTTTTATCGTATTATGAACGAAGAAAATGGTAGCCATTTGAGAAGTTAAAAAATTTCTACACACTGCCACTGATCTAGCAATATAAAAACATCAACACTTTGGAAAAATGTTTAGAACAATTCTAAAGCTTAAGATTTGAGAGCTGGGACGGCATTCCTTATAGGAAATTAAGTCTAGTGGTAACTTTGATGGTCGCAGACTTTTCAGTGAATTCTTTAAAATTAGGAGTGTCTTTTGAAGGGAATGGAATCTCCAGTTGTTTTAGAAACATGTAAATGGGAACTAATATGTGAAATGGAAAGCGAAGAGAAGAGTTTTCAGTTGTGAGTCTCCACACGGTACTAGGATACACACAGGAAAAACCCTGTAGTTAGTTGGGTAGTCTAGACCCTGAAAGTGAAACTACTGTGTAACAAATGTAACTTAGATGTGTAAATGCGCAAGTTATGTGGAGTTGCAAGTAATTATTTAAGGAATGAAAATTTGTATTATTTGTGAAGTGCAATGGAGATAAAGGATTTTAAATTGTAGGTGTCATTTAGACGGTCACTAGGTGGGCTCTTTTACTGTGGGGAAGATGCGTTGTGAAGCTGTTCTTTTAAAAGCGGATTTGTGTGTGTGTCTTTGGGTTAAAAGAAAAAAGGTAACCGTGCACTGCTAGTTAGACTTTCTTTGAGTTTGAATTTTTGAGTTTTTAATAATTAAGTAAATAAGTTAAACATTTTCTTGTTTTGTAGTGTCATTTAGATAATTTTTATGTTTTAGCATATTTAAAAAGCATACGCTCTGTAGTTACTGGTTTTAAAGTGACTATTATTATTTTAAAATTATGTTTCCTATGTAAAGTCAAGAATTTTGAACCGAAGCTATTAATCGTGGAGGTAGACTTTGGAAAGTAGATGTATAAATAGGGATTTCCTGTTGTACACATGTCAAGTGGAGCAGTGAAGTTTACATTTGTTTAGCAAGTCTCCTGAGCTCTAGGACTGTCTAATTATTTGGAGCAGCTCATAATCTTTATCAGAGGTACAGGTCTTCCCCGTGGTGAGGAAGCTTCTGCCGTGGAGTAGGCATGTACGAGGTCAATTTATTTTTCTATTAATGTTAAGGAAACTCTTCCTGAAGCTTTCATTTTAATTTTTCTTTCTTAAAATATGTATTCATGTTACTAAATTGGGGAGCCAAGGAAACGATCTACTGTATTTCTTACCAAGTCAACAAAGTTGCTGGTCGAGATGGGGTGGGTGTGGAGGGGGTGCAGAAGCAGCAGGTGGTAGGGATAGGATTTCTAAGGGACTGTCCTTGACCTTTTTTAAATGAACTTTGTACTCTGAACCGCTTTCTTTTCAGAGGGCAATTACTGTTAGAAAGCCACCTTGAGCATTATTGTTGTAAAAAAATTAGGCACAACCAGTGATGTCATACAAGGGATCACCAAAAAATGGCTATGCCGCATGTGACTCTTGCTACTGTATATTTGTAAGCCCCTCCCCCAACAAAATTTCTCATTTCAATAGCTATGAACTGGAAGTAAGGTAAAAAAAAAACTTGCCTTATAATATATGCCGTTTCAGAAAACAATGGTTTTAGTTGAGAGATATCATCATTATTCATGCTTTTTAAGATAATACAAATTTGTAATTTTTATGATAGTTTTATTTTTAAAGAAATTATATAAATGGATATTTTCTGTAATTACTGGTCTCTGGCACTGAAATGTTTTAATTTACTTGAAAAGCTTGTCCAGGAACGGCAGCCTCTCATCTGTTAGGTGGTTGTTCTCTAACCTGATCTCATTGTAGTTTGTTCTTGTACTGTTGTTGGTCTTATTCATGAAAACTCTAGTCTTTGAGAACGTGATGCTTTTAGTCTCATATACAATTTTATATTCAGTGTATTGGTTACTGACATGTAAACTTGATAAACATAGATTTGCATGTAAATTTACAAGTATCAGAGCAGTTTATTTTTGCATTTTGAAAATAGTGATTTAATACATTTTTCTGTTAGCTCAGTTGATTCTACCATGCCAGGCTTGTAGTCAGTGTGCAGGGTGACCAGACACACTGCTTGACCCTCCCCCTCTCCTCCAACCTTTTTTGCAAAACTGCATGTTATTCCTCAGGCCACAATCAGATTTCCCTTGGGCAGATAGTGATTGTCCAACCGTGTATCCTTAAGCCACTTAGAGTTATGACTAAGGGGCTTCCATGAAACCCCACTGACCTTCCAAAATGAAAGTGGAACATAAACACTCTCTCTGTGCTCTTGCCTGATGGGGAGGTGTGAGATACTCTTGGTATGATTTGACGTAGTTTTTAATCTGTGAGGTGTCTGGACTGAAGACAATTTTTGGCTGCTATAGAATAAACTTGACAGTTATTGTATGTGTGTGTGTTTCCCTTTCTTATTTCTTCTTTTTTTTTTTTTTTTGGAGGAAGATTAGCCCTGAGCTAACATCTGCTGCCAATCCTCCTCATTTTGCTGAGGAAGACTGGCCCTGAGCTGCCCATCTTCCTCTACTTTGTATGTGGGATGCTTACCACAGCATGGCTTGCCAAGCAGTGCCATGTCTGCACCCGTGATCTGAACCGGCAAACCCGTGCACTTAACTGCTGCGCCACTGGGCCAGCCCCCCCTTTCTTATTTCTTTATCGTTTTGGCTCATCTTTTAATTTCAACAAGCTGATTAATCCCTTCCTCTACTCTTAAAATTTTCTTTATCGTATTTGTGCTACAGCAGCTGTTTTCAAGGAGTTGCTTGGTAGCATAAGTTGCAAAAGTTATGGAGTGAAATAAGAATGATTTCTTTTTTCTTTTGTGATGGCCTGTGTTTAAATATATGCTTGTGGTTAGTGTGAACATACAGTAGAAAGATCAACCTTGAATTTGTAATTGGAAGCGTCAGTCTATTTGCAGAATTTGAAGGATTTAAGAACACAAGAGAAGCAGGAATGACACAGCTCTTTTTGCACTTTCTCTAGAAAAAGCCTCATGTAAAATAGAGGAAAATTGTTTGACTTTGCTTCTGCTGTTAATTTTGTGACAGCAGTAACTACATGTGATGCACAAATGCTGAAACTGGTTAAGAAGTATGAGAAATAGACTCTTCTCTAACTTCTTAGATCTTTCGTTTGGCGCACGTTATTCCAAGAGCGTGTAAGTGCTGAATATATGCTGAGGTGGACCATCAACTCTGGACAAAGGTTCGCTGTGGCCAGGAGGGGTCCACGGCGACGCGGAGGAAGTGATACTGGAATTAGACCTTGAAGGAGCCACCCGATTTAGCCAAGTAGTCACACAGTGAGAAGCGAGTGAGAGCGTGTTCTGAGGTAACAATATGAAGAAAATTATTGGGGAGAGAAGTGTAAAAGGTGTTTTCGTGGTGGAGTGTGACTAGGACAGAGGCTTAATGTGGGGGTTGGGGCCATGCTGTGAGGGTCCTCGAGTACCAGGCTAATGAGTTTTTCCTTTATAGTCCAGAGGGTATAAACTGTTTAAAGGGACCAGGCAGATAATTTAAATGAGTTATGGCAGCTTATAAGATCCTGGATGACACCTGACACTTAAGGCCTTGGTTGGGGAGAAAGTGGTGAGTAAAAACAGCCTGGAGATTCCTAGGGGTCTTTCTACTTTGCTTCGGTGCAACTGATAGACAATTCTGGCTGATGGTTGCGGTATGAGACTCTGAGATACTGTTTCTAGATACTCAGGTTTTTCAACAGAGGCAGCAAACTTGGATTTTTATGTGAAACCTCTGGGTTTTTAAGTATTTCCCATCACTTAAGATCTAAAACACTGTTTGGGACTACGCCTTGTGGGCTAGGTTTAATCTGTGGATGACTAGTGGGCTGCAGGTCTTCAGCTTCTGCTTTATGCCCAGGTTATTTTATTTTATTATTTATTTATTTTAAAATGTTTTATTTTTCCTTCTTCTTCACAAAGCCCCCCAGTACATAGTTGTATATTTTTAGTTGTGGGTCCTTCTAGCTGTCGCATGTGGAATGCCGCCTCAGCGTGGCCTGACGAGTGGTGCCTTGTCCGTGCCCATGATCTTTTTTTTTTTTTTGGGGGTTTAAAATTTTTTTTTTATTGAGTTATTGATAGGTTACAATCTTGTGAAATTTCAATTGTACATTAATGTTTGTCAGTCATGTTGTAGGTGCACCACTTCACCCTTTGTGCCCACCCCCCACCCCACCTTTCCCTTGGTATCCACTAAACTGTTCTTGGTCCATAGTTTTAAATTCCTCATATGAGTGGGGTCATACACAGATTATCTTTCTCTTGCTGGCTTATTTCACTTAACATAATTCTCTCAAGGTCCATCCATGTTATTGCAAATGGAATGATTTTGTTCTGTTTCGCAGCTGAGTAGTATTCCATTGTATATATGTACCACATCTTCTTTATCCATTTGTCTGTTGATGGGCACTTAGGTTGCTTCCACGTCTTGGCTATTGTAAACAGTGCTCTGTGCCCAGGATCTTAACTGGCGAAACCCTAGGCTGCTGAAGTGGAGTGCGTGAACTTAACCACTCGGCCACGGGGCCAGCCCGATTTTTATTTTATTTTTTAAATTAAAGTTTTAAAAGGAGGGGCTGGCCCCATGGCCGAGTGGTTAAGTTTGTGCGCCCTGCTGCAGGCGGCCCAGTATTTCGTTGGTTCGAATCTCCTGGGCGTGGACATGGCGCTGCTCATCGAACCACGCTGAGGCAGCGTCCCGTATGCCACAACTAGAAGGACCCCCAATGAAGAATATACAACTATGTACTGGGGGGCTTTGGGGAGAAAAAGGAAAAAGTAAAATCTTTAAAAAAAAAAAGTTTTAAAAGGAGATATTTGCAGTCTTCCTGAGGACAGAAATGTGATTAAATTACTTTGTATTCTGTGTTGCATTTTATACAGTTGAAAGTGGGTACTCTAATACTTGGTGACTTGATGATGGCTATTATAGGAAAATCACCCTGGTAATAATATAAAGAGAGGCATTACCTGGAGGCAGAGATAAGAGGCTGTTGCAGTAGTCGAGCTGTGCAGTGATCAAGGAACAGGGTGGGTTTATAGTGTGGCTGGAAAGGAAGAGAGACTTCAGCCAGTGCAGAGGAGGAACTTTGGAGTTTCTAGCATAGATGTCTAGAAGATAGAAATGTCTGGGAGTATTTGGGGGATGTAGGATTGGGGTTTAGGAGCTAGATTAGGATATGCAGTTAAAGATGTGATTTACCCAAAATCGCTGAGAATATGGAGAGTGTGTGGAAAATAGTAAAAGGATTAGGCTGCTTACTTACCCTTTGGGAATGAAGGAAAAGAGACCAAGAAAGCCCATAAAAAGGAGAAAGGAAATCAGAATATATTCCCAGTACAAATGGGCAAGTATATACGTGAAAAGATGCTCATGGCAGCGAGAAAAATAGAAAACTAGTAGAGAAAAATTGGCAACAGCAAAGTACCAATCAGTGGCCTACCGTGTAGTTTCATCAGGATAGAGAGGTAGACCTGTAGGTACCAAAGTGGGAGAATGTCTCTGGTACATTTGTTGACTTGAGGAAAAAATTTCCAAGAGTTGGAAAGTGTGTAAGTTTGGTACTAACTCTATTTTGTAAAAAGCATGCAAACCCAGAATATATATATAGTTTGTGCATAGAAAATGAGTTGGAGGGGCCGGCCCCGTGGCCGAGTGGTTAAGTTTGCGTGCTCAGCTTCGGTGGCCCAGGGTTTCATCGGTTCACGTCCTGGGTGTGAACATGGCACTGCTCATCAGGCCACGCTGAGGTGGCATCCCACATGCCACAACTAGAAGGACCCACAACTAAAATATACAACTATGTACTGGGGGGATGTGGGGAGAAAAAGCAGGGGAAAAAAAGAGAAAATGAGTTGGAAGGATACATGGTAAATAATACTTCTGGGGAGCGTATACTTTCATATGTACATCTATGCAGTTTTTAAAAAGCCAATAATTTAAAACCATAAACTTGTTTTACAAAGGAGAAAACCAATTTCCGGGGACATCACGAATTCTGGGGTCAAGATTACCTGAATTCAAATCCAGCTTCCACTACTTATTAACTGTTTGACCTTGGATAGTTACTTAATTTTTTTGTGCCTTGTTACCTCTTCTGCAAACTGGGCGTAATAGCACACCTAGCTTAGGATAGTTGTGAATTTATGTATGTGTAGAATTTTTTTCTTTTTGTTAAAGATTGGTACCTGAGTCAACATCCATTGCCAATCTTCTCTTTTTTTTCTTCTCTCCTCAAAGTCCCCCACTACACAGTTGTACATTCCAGCTGCAGGTCCCTCCTGCTGTGCCATGCAGGACACCGCCCCACCGTGGCCAGATGAGCTGTGCCATGTCCGTGCCCTGGATCCAACCCTGGGCCACCGAAGCGAAGCACGCGAACCCAACCACTCGGCCACAGGGCAGGCCCGTATATATATGTGTAGAATTTAAAACAATGTCTGGCACAAACTAAGTGCTATTAAGAGGTGCTGTTATAAGAATTTGCTGTTATTGTTATTGCCACTATCATCAATTATTGTCAGTCAAGCGTTTGACTGATATAGAACTTGTTAGTGACAGACATATAATGAGATGCCAGACTCACTCTAAAAATACCATGGCATAAAATAAAGTAGTAGTCATTGGGGGTGATAAAGATTTCTTTTCTGTACAGATGTCCCTAATAAAGGGCAAAGAAGAAAGATAAAAAGGCCAGGTCAGCAGAAATCTCTATCGAATGTTTCTTATTATGAGTAACACATGAGAAACAACCAAAGCAATTCTCTAGAAGCTGTATATGTAGTAATGGTATTACAAAATCATTTAAAAAAATTTCATTACCCAGACTTGTGAATATTGTCATAGTGATCTTATTATATTACAACTCTGGTGACCACAGTTTTTTTTTAGTAGGTCTCCCTAAATAAGACTTATTATTAGGTGATTTTAAAATAATTTCTTACATCTTTTATACTGGTTCACTTTTTTTTTCTGAGAAAGATTACCCCTGAGCTAACATCCATACCCATCTTCCTCTACTTTATATGTGGGACGCCTGCCGTGGCCTGGCTTGACAAGCAGTGTGTAGGTCTGCACCTGGGATCCGAACCAGCAGACTCTGGGCTGCCGAAGCAGAATGTGTGTACTTAACTGCTGGGCCACTGGGCTGGCCCTATACTGGTTCACTTGTAATCTTTATGCCTCAGTGTAATCTATTTACATTAGAAGCAGCATAGTTGATGATCATAGTGAAGTCTGTGTGGTTTTGTTCTTAATTCCATCTTTTAGTGGAGCCTAGCAAAAAAAAAAAAACTTCCCCAATTTCCTGATCTTTGGGATCCTTATGACATACACCACATGCTTGGAGTAAGCACCCTGTTGCATATAAAATAACAATATGAAAAAAGAATAACCATATTCCTTTCCTTAAAGCTCACATCATTGAATTCTTCTACCAGGGTTGAAGCATTTGGTTAGTATGGCCGGGTTTTTCTCATATCAGACTTATGTACTTACAGAGTTAGAGAATATTAAAACAGGATGAGAATTCCAAGAAATTTAGTCTAATCCCTCATTCTACAGACAGCTGAGCCCCAGAAAGCCTGTAACATGCTAGAGGTCATGCATCAAGGTGCTAACCTGTATGGTAATTAAAGGGAGAGAAGGCAGCCTGTTCTATCGGTGACCCCCAGTGAATGTGCCTCCTGGCATTCATGCTGTTGTATAGTTACCTCCCCTTGTATCCTGGCTAACCTTATGACTCACTGTAACCAGCTGAATGCAGCAGAAATGACACGGTGCTAGTTTGGGGCCTAAGTTTTAGGCCTGGAAATTCTCCTTTTGCATGCTTGGGAGCCCTGAGTTGCCACACAAGAAGCTAGGTCGTCCCCTGCTGGAGAGACCACGTGGTGTGGGAGGGATCCTGAGAATGCATGGAAAGAGAGATGCCTGACTATCCCAGTGTCCCCGCTGAGTTCAGCCCTAGTCAACTTGCCTATTCAATACTGCTACAAAAGTGACTACCAGTAAGACTCGGAGAGGAACCAGCCAGGTGGGCCCAGCCCAGGTTGCAAAATTGTGAATAAATAAAATGGTGGTTGTCTTAATCTGTTAGAATTTGTGGTGGTTTGTTGTACAGCAATATAGAGTAGAAGCAGTTTTGTGTATTAAGGGACTCTAACAAAAAATATTTGAGACACAAATGATGAAAGTTGTTTTCTTTTTTCTTTTGATTTAAATTGTTTTTTATTCTTAGTGAGGAAGATTCACCCTGAGCTAACATCTGTTGCCAGTCTTCCTCTATTTTGTATGTGGGACATCACCATGGCATGGCTTGATGAGTGGTGTGTAGGTTCGTGCCTGGGATCTGAACCTCTGAACCCCAGGCCACTGAAGCTGAGTGTGCAAACTTAACTACTGTGCTACAGGGCCCGCCCCGTGTTATTGTTTTCTAACTTCTTTTATTGAGATAGTTAAATGAGGCTGCCCCTACCCTCTGCCTCTTACTTCACTAAGGTATTTTGAAATAGAGATGGAATTTTATTATTGGGGAATTTAAATGGTATTAAAAACGTAGTTGTCACAGTGTAGATTGGACTATTGGACTATAATTAGATACTATATAATGGGAAAATAAAATAATTGATAATCAACCTTCAAAAAGGTATGATTTTTACTTTTTTGACTTATACAGAGATCTCATATATATTTGGAGTGTCATGGACTTTATGTCAGAATGCCTGGGTTCTATTCCTGGGCCTGGATTACATTTGTCTTTATGTGATAGAAAACCCCCAAATAATAATGACTTGAATAGGAGTGCTTATTTCTCTCATATCAAAGTCTGGAGGGCAGGTGCTTGGGCTGGTATGGTACCTCTGCACTGCAAAATCATGTAGGACTTGGCTCCTTTTATCTTGCTCTTCAGACTTCTCTAGGATACGGCCTTTGCTCTCAGATTCCATGATGGTTACTAGAGCCCTATCCATGTCCTATGAAGTAGAATGGAGGAACAGTATACCAAGGGAACAATCCCTCCCTTTAAAACACTCTTCTGAGAAGTACCATATGTTTCAGGTTATGTATAAACACGTAGCTGCAAAGGAGGCTGGGAATGTAATCCTTTAGCTGAGTACCTTGCTGCCTAGAACAGATTTAGAGTGTTGTTACTAAGGGTAGGAGTGGGCATTGCGGAAACAGCCAGTGGTTTCCACCACTTTGAGCAACCGGTTTATCCTCATAGGCCTAGATTTTCTTGTGTGTGAGAATGATGATATTGAACCACTTGGGGTGGCAGATAGATTTCATATTGAGGGCTGGCCCCAGCTGATTGGTAGTGACTGCTTGCAATGTGCTGTTGAAGGTTTTAAACAGAAGAGTCCCTAGGTTTTGGTCTCAGCAGGGTGCAAAAGTAGTAGAAGTATTTATTTTGGGAGTGATAGCATGCTGCCATTAATATACTACCCCTGTACCTTAGCCTTTTTGTGTGCCATTACTTCAATTTTTGAAATTTTTTCATTGAAAATATTTTGTTGTCCTGCTAACTGTTGAACTATCTTTTTTCCCTCTTTAAAAATATTTGAAAATTCATACTATGTTTAAAAAGTTTGCTAATAAACCTGAATCCTAACTTTGTGCAGAACATTCTCAAAACTAGAGATGGGGGTGATGTAGAGAAATACTAAATTCCTTTTTAGGTGTATGTCAGAATATCTAGAATAGGGCCGGCCCCGTGGCCAAGTGGTTAAGTTTACGAGCTCCCCTTCAGTGGCCCAGAGTTTCGCCGGTTCACATCCTGGGCGCGGACATGGCACTGCTCATCAGGCCATGCTGAGGCGGCATACCACATGCCACAAGTAGAAGGACCCACAACTAAAAATAAACAACTATGTACCGGGGGGCTTTGGGGAGAAAAAGGAAAAAATAAAGTCTTTAAAAAAAAAATCTAGAATATGCAGGGGTAACAAACAACCTTGGTTCTTAGTGGCTTGAGTCAACAAAAGTTTATTTCTTGCTCATGCTACAAGTTCATCATGAGCTGGCTTGGGAGCTTTACTCCACAGCATCTCTACCCAGGCTGAGGGGGACAATCTCTTCCTTCCACAGTTGCCAAGGCAGGAAAAAGAGAACATGGTTGATAGTGCTCTGGCTCCTAAAGACTCTCCAGAAGTGGCATAAGCAGCTCTGTTTACATTTCATGGGCCCGGGGAAGTCGGGTGGTAGCACCTAACTTCAAGGGGGCAGGGAGAACTGGAAATATTTGGTGAAGAACACTAATGAACACCGCAGAGGGTCAGACCTATTTGAGCCCAAAAGTTCATCTTTGAATATGGAGTATGTTTTGTTACCTGTAATTGAATATCACCATCTGGTGCACTGTTGTACTACAACGTAATAATTTACGGGGTGTGTTTAATAATACTATTAGATAGAAAAACATTTGCCAGAGGGAGAAATAATATAGGAGGCATAGGGCTTGGCTTCCTGATTCTTTCTCTACTGTGTTTTGTGCTTTCTTTCTCCCACCCACATGAAAGGAGGGAAGGAATCAAATACTAAAATTGCTGTGTAATGTTAGTGAGATTAAGGGTGACAAAATCTTTTTTCAAAGTAAGTTATTAAAGCATGTGTTTTCTTTTCAGAGTTACTTTGTCCATTTGTTTTCTTATTAACCACCCAAGGAAGGTGTTACTGAGCATCTACTATGCATTGTACACTGGAGAAACCAAAATAAGACACAGTCCCTACCCTCAGTTTCTGTCACTTCCATGCAAACTATAATGCACAAGAACAAATGCTGCAGTGGAAGATTGCTCAAAGTACTGAAGAAGCTCAGAGAAGGAAGAACTTAAGACGGAGCTATTGAAAACACAAAACATCTAAGTTGAGTCTTGAAGCATGAAAACCAACTTCACTGAAGAGAATGGTGGGAGTGAGGAACTAGTACATGGCCCTTGTGGGTTAGGCACTCCTGTGTGTACGAGAAGTTAGCTCATTTGAGACTAAACAGTTACATGCAGTAGAATCTTTGGTTCCAGTTAGAGATGAAGGAGCCAAGCTTCAGGAAGATCACATAGCTGGTAAGTGATTGAGTCGCAATTGGAATCCACATGTGTCTGACTCTGGTCTTTGCTTTTTAAGAAATTCTAGTCCAACTTTTAGCTATGAAATGAATAATGTTTGAGGATATAGTGTGAAACCTGGTGACTATAGTTGATAACATTGTATTATATAATTGAAATTTGCTAAGAAATAGAACTTAAATGTTCTCACCAAAAAAAAAAAAAGAAAAAGAAATATGTGAGGTGATGGATCTATTAATTAACTAGAGGGGAAGAATCCTTTCACAATGTGTGTGTGAAAGGATAATATCAAATCATCATGATGTACACTTCAAATATCTTAGAATTTTATTTGTCAATTATACCTCAGTAAAGCTGAAAAAAATAATAAAATGCTCAAGAGCCAAAAAACTAGAACCTCTAGTCCAGTATGTGAGAAAATGGGGAAGGGAAAATAAATTGGGAATTTTAAATTTTTATTGTAGGCAATAGGGAACCATTGAAGATTTTAAATAGAAGAGTAACCTTGTATTTGGGTTAGAAAAATCACCTGGGCAACAACTGGGAAGATGGTATGGAGGGAGTATATATCCCATTTGTCATGTCACAGGGACCAGAATGAGAACCCAAACTGATTGACTGTGTACTCTGTTTTTTTTTTTTGAGGAAGATTAGCCCTGAGCTAACTGCTACCAATTCTCCTCTTTACGCTGAGGAAGACTGGCCCTGAGCTAACATCCATGCCCTTCTTCCTCTACTTTATACGTCGGATGCCTGCCACAGCAGGGCTTGCCAAGTGGTGCCATGTCCGTACCCAGGATCCGAACCTGCCAACCCCGGGCTGCTGAAGCAGAACGTGCGGACTTTGCTGCGCCACCAGGCCGGCTACTGTACTCTTTTTCATCAAGAAATACTATTTGCCTCACTTTCGTTTTCAAATTATCCAACCTGAGAACTAGAAAGAACCTCAGAGTCATGTATTCCAATGTTTTCTTTTCTTTTCTTTTTTTTTTGAGGAGGATTAGCCTTGAGCTAACATCTGCTGCCAATCCTCCTCTTTTTGCGGAGAAAGACTGGCCCTGAGCTAACATCCGTGCCCATCTTCCTCTACTTTATATGTGGGACGCTTACCACAGCATGGCTTGTCAAGTGGTGCCATGTCCGTACCCGGGATCCGAACCTGCGAACCCCGGACTGCTGAAGCAGAATGTGCCGACTTAACTGCTGTGCCACTGGGCTGGCCCCTATTCCAATGTTTTCAATTTATGGATTAGGAAATTAAGTGCCAACAGGCAAGTTTGACATCTGAGATTACACTTTAAGATCAGGAGACATTAGTCTCTTTACCAGTTACTGGTATTTATCCTAGGTTCCATTAGCTAACAACCGAATGTGAGACCTATGCCTGGAGGAGTGTCTGAGGTCTATCCATATTGTTGCTTGGAGTAACAGTTTGTTTCTTTATGTTGGCGAGTAGCATTCCATTGTCTGGATGTAGCACATTGTGTTTATTGATTCATTAGTTGATGGACATTGAGATTGTTTCCAGTTTTTTGTCCTCTGTGAATAATGCTGCTGTGAACGTTTGTGTCCGTGTCTTTGGATAACTGTTTTAATTTCTCTGGGTAGATACCTAGCAATAGAAATTGCTTGGTTGTATGATTAGTGTGTGTTTAACTTTTTCAGAAACTTCCAGTTTTCCAAGGTCCCTGTACCATTTTACGTTCTCATTAGCATTATATGAAAGTTCACATCCCTGCTAATGCTTGGAATTCTATCTTTTTGATTTTAGCCATTCTAGCTGGTATGTGTGGATATCTCATTGTGGTTTTAATTTGCATTTCCCGAATGATTATGATGTTGAGCATCATTTCAAATGCTTCTTTACCATTTCTTTGTCTTCTTTGGTGAAGTATCAATTCAAATCTTTACCCCATTTTGGGGGGTTTTATGTCTTGTTTTTGGGTGGTAAGAGTTCTTTTGTATTTGTATGTATACATTAGACTTTATTCTTTTTAGAGCAGTGTTAGGTTCACAGCAAAACTGAAAGGAAGATATAGAGATTTCTTATATACCTTCTGCTGCTGCGCCCCCTCAGGGCCCCCGTTATCAAC
Source organism: Equus caballus (assembly GCF_041296265.1). Classification (NCBI taxonomy): domain Eukaryota; kingdom Metazoa; phylum Chordata; class Mammalia; order Perissodactyla; family Equidae; genus Equus; species Equus caballus. The sequence goes on along the minus strand of NC_091687.1, from coordinate 108,210,438 downwards.
GTACCTCACCAGAGTGGTACAGTTGTTACAGCTGATGAACCTGCCTTGACACATCATTATCACCCAAAGCCCATAGTTTACATTAGCGTTCACTCTTGGTGTTCTATGGGTTTGTTGTATGTCAGAACATGGGTTTTCACAAATGTATGATGTCATGTAACCACCGTTATAGAATACAGAGTAGTTTCGCTGCCCTAAAAATCCTCTTTGCTTCTCCTATTCATCCCTCCCTTTCCACTAAGCCCTGGCAACCACTGCCTTTTTTTTTTTTTTTTTTACTTTTTCCGTAGTTTTGCCTCTTTAAGTATATTTTTGATACAAGTCCTTTATGAGTTATATGATTTGCAGGTATTTTCTTCCGGTTTGTGGCTTGTTCTTTTCATTTCTTAATTGAGTCTTTTGAAATGCTAAGGTTTCTAATTTTGGTGAAGTCCAGTGTATCATTTTTTTTCCATTATGGATTGTGCTTTTGGGGTCATATCTAAGAGCTCTTTGCCTATCACAAGATCTCAAAGATCTCCTGTGTTTACTTCTAGAAGCTTTTATAGTGTTGGGTTTTACATTAAGGTCAGTGATACACGTTGAGTTAATTTTTGTGTATGGTGTGAGGTAAGGTCTAAGTTAGTTATTTTGTATATGGATGTACAGTTGTTCCAGCACCATTTGTTGGAAAGACTGTCTTTTTTTCATTGAATTGTCATGGCACCTTTGTTGAAAATCACTTGATTATAAATGTGTGGGTTTATTTCTGGACTTTGTTCTGTTCCATTGATCTGTGTGTTTATCCTTATGCCAGTACTACAGCTTTATTGTAAAAATCAGGTGGTGTAATTCCCCCAACTTTATCCTTCTTTTCCGAAATTGTTTTGCCTATTATAGGTCTTTTGCATTTCCGTACAAATTTTATGGTCAGTTTGCCAGTTCCTACAAAAAGTCCATCGGGATTTTTATAGGGATGACATCGAGTCTGTGGATCACGTTTGAGAGAATTGATAGCTTACTCTTCCAATCTATGAAATGACGCATCTCTTCGTTTTGGTCTTTAACTTCTTTCAGCAATATTTTATAGTTTTCATTGTATAGGTCTTATGCTTTTTTGTTGTTGTTAAATTTATTTAATTCTTTTTCATGCTGTTGTAAATGGAATTGTTTTCTTAATTTTTTGGTAAATTGTGGGTAGCATATAGAAATAAAACTTTTTTTAAAGATGATAAGACTTTATTTAGGGGTGCTACTACAGGGGGTTTTGCCGTAGGGGAGAGAGATTGGGCTCAACTCTTGAAGTATAATTGGTTTTGATATATGGGTCTTATACTCTATTCTCTTGATAAACTCACTTATTATAGTATTTCTTTTTTGTAGGCTCTTCAGGATTTTCTACATCCAAACAGATAACTTTTAACTAATCAGATACTTACCTTAAAAATCCCAAGCAAAGTTTTATCCTGGGACAAAGTGTCTTTCAAGTTCCTCTTTCAGCACTTGTGGTACTTAAGGTCTTTCTTGAATTGAGTGATTTATCTGTCTAATTGGCAGCCTGCAGAGAGTCTTTGACAGCAAAATCACGTAATTTTCTTTCCAACTAAAGTGAGGGTTCAACAGAAAGACGTTAGCTAAGAGAAGTAGGAAATGTGCACACAAGCAAATAGCCATGTTTCATTTTGGGAAGTTTTACAATTTTTAAACAGAACAGCTGTGTGGCTTTTGGCAAATGGCTGCGTGGTGCTTTGGTTGTGTCCTCTACCAAGTGGGGTAGTAGTAGTACCTGTCTCATAGAGCTGTGAAAATTAAATCAATTAATGTGTTAGAGTGGCTAGAATGGAGTCTGGCGTGTAGTAATCACTTCATCAGTTCCTAAGTTTTATTAACATTAGATAGGCAGGAATCAAGCATGAGGATTAAGTGAGGAAAACTGCCTACCTGAGCTGAGTCAGATCATTGTAGTGTGAGTTCAGTTAGATCTTGGGTGGTTCTTAATCGATTTTTTGGGGCTACAGATCCCTTTGGATGTAATAATGTGCACATCAATATAGATACAGAGATTTTATATAATTTAAAGGAAGGAGTTCAGTGACCTCCTGAAGCTTGTCCAAAAGCTTTGTAGGGGTTCATAGCCCCCAGAATAAGAACTTTCCCTCTAAAAATACAGTGCCCTCTGAAGGAAACTGTCTTGGATGCAGAAGGGGATGGAGGTCTTTCTCCTCAAAGCTGAGTCCTTGAAGGGAACAGTTTAGGAAGTAAACACAGCATCACTGCTTTTTTCTTGTAGGAAATTACTTGACAGATGACCTTCAAGGGAAGGTACTCCCTTGTGAAAAGGATCAGACTCCGGTAGAATGTGGGTAATGTGCATTTCAGAGTTATTTTATGATTGTACCGGAGAAAGCAGGCGGAAATACGAGTGGGTGGGAGGGAGGCTGTTACAGGGATAACCTTAAACTGCCCTAATTTATTTTCAAGTAAATTTTCACAAACTTCAGTAGTTCGAATATAATTAATAAGAAAGTACTTGTGACAAACCTTATGTTGCAGTGTTGAGACTGAAAACTGTTACTCAAAGTTCAAGATTTTGCAGGTAAACCAGGACACAGTTGAGGGAGATGGTAGACCAGACTTCGCACCTCTTGAAGGTGGTGCCTATGGGTTTTCAACATTGTATCCCCACTGAACAGAGTGCAAAGTTTTTGATACCCCTACATTTTTGTGGGGTTTGGTTTTTTAAAGAGTGATGAAAGCTGAGAACAAACCAAAGTATAGATTTTTCCCCCTCAAAGTAACTAATTTATATCAGGAATTATTATCCCTTTCTGTTGCTAGCCTCATTTCTTTGCTTTTATTTTTACTTTGTCTTTACCATCAACCCACTTATTAGCCTCTTTAGTGACCCTTTACTCTTTGAATTAACCCTTCTTTTTTAGCCCCTTTATCTTTTGGTTCATTCTTCCTATGGCAGGGAGGAACTGTTCATTAGAAGTAGCTGAGCTGTGGAAGCGTTGCACTGGCATAGCGTTGGTGACAAGTGTGCTGAGATCTTTGATACTTGCCAGTACTGCTATTGGAAAATGATGCTGGGTAAAGAACTTAAGAACATTTCAAGTTTTAAAAAATTATTTTTAGGCTCTCATCATTGCCAGAATTCCATATTAAATACCTATTTATGAGGTCTCTTATACTTTCTAGTCCTAATTTATTATTTTTTTTGAGGAAGACTGGCCCTGAGCTAACATCCATGCCCATCTTCCTCTACTTTATATGTGGGATGCCTGCCACAGCATGGCTTGCCAAGCAGTACCATGTCCGCACCCAGGATCTGAACCAGCGAACCCTGGGCCTCTGAAGTGGAGCGTGCGCACTTAACTGCTGCACCACCGGGCCAGCCTCTAGTCCTAATATTTTTCAATCCTAATCTGGTTCATGGTACCTTTTATTTATTTGTGTTATTAAGAGGCTACTGTCAAATGTAGGCCTTTTCTTTCAATGTCTTCGGGATAATAGTGATAGGTTGACATTAATCCGAGTTTTGGTTAAAATAGAATTTGTTTAGTTTAAAATTAGCATGACTGGGATTATATTGTGATATAATTCTTTTCTAAAATTTTTGAAATATGACTAGATTATCCTTCTGCTTACTAAAACATGTCAAAACATTGTTGTCTTTTTGAGTTTGAGCCTGAATTTCTTATGCTATCATTATGTGACCTGTAGATTTCTATTGTGCAAATCTATTTCAAAAACTTAAATTTTATTTAAAATTATATTTTTGTTACAGAAAATGTAGAACATGGAGAAAAAGAAAAATTCACCTTTTTCACACCACTCTAACATAGACATACTATTATTTTGATCCCTTTTCTTTCTTTTTTCATGTGCATATTTTGTTTTCATTGTATTGGTGATGGTATATATAGAATTTTGTAGCTTACTTACCCCTTAACATGTAAAAGAAAATTTTCATGTTGTTAATCTTCATAACATTTTGAAAGGTGCTTAATTTTCCATTGAGTAAAGTTATGTAAACATCCCCCAATCACCCCTATTCCTCCACTTCTCTTAATATTATTATTATGATTTTGCTTATTATTACACCATGTAAAATCTCTGGCAGACATTTCTGTAGACAAAACCCTTTTCATATTTTGGATTATTTTTATAGGACAGATTTCCGTAGGCAAGATCACTAGGTTAGAAGAAAGAAGCAGGCCATCCTGGTGGCCCGGCGGTTAAGTTCACACGTTCTGCTTTGGCAGCCCAGGGTTTGCTAGTTGGGATCCTGGGTGCGGACTCATGTGCCGCTTGGTGAGCCATGCTGTGGTAGGTGTCCCACATATAAAGTAGAGGAAGATGGGTGCAGATGTTAGCTCAGGGCCAGTCCTCCTCAGCAAAAAGAGGAGGATTGGTGGCAGATGTTAGCTCAGGTCTAATCTTCCTCAAAAAAAAAAAAGCATTTGATGATTCTTGATACAGACATTTAGAGGTAAGTGGGCTCTAAAGTCCAATTGCTGGGTCTCAAATTCTGGATCTATCACTTTCTAGTTGTTGGACTTTGTGTAAGTTATTTAATCTGTCTGTGTTTGTTTACTCACCTGTAATATGGGGATGATGATAAAAAGTCCCTGTCATGGGTTTATTGAGAAAATTAAAGAGGATGCATATTCAGAAAGCCTTTAGAACAGTGCCTATTACTCAGTAAGTTCCTACTAAATGAGAACTCATTTTTTAAAAAGTTTAAAATGTTCCCCAAAAGGACTGTTTCAAATTAGGTCAACAGCAATATGTTAGGACCAGTTACACTGAACTTTGGTCATGCATGGTATATTAAAACCCTTGTCTTACTTCTTAGTTTAATAATTGAAAAACAGTACTTCAGTTTTAAATTTTTATTTACTTGAGTTGTAGGACTATTGAACATTCTTGAATTTTACTAGTATTTCTATTTCTTGTGAATTACTCAGTCATGTTTTGTCCATAGTTTATTGGAGGAGGGGGAGCATTCTTAATGTTTTTCGTATTATTCATTTAATCTCTTTAAATAACATTTATTTTAAGACAGTTATTGTACGTATTTTGCCTCCTTTGCCTGTAAAGAAAATTATATTTTCTCTACTTAGGTTCTCTTAGTTTTTTTAGTGCATTCAGGTTTAATTCAGTTCTTGGTAGGAGAGAATTAAGAAAAATATTTGTAGATTAGGATGACAATGTATTAGGACTTTTGATTTTTTTTGAAAATCAAAGCCTTAGATTTAATGTCCTTTTTTGTTCAATCTCATTCTTTGTCTCATTAGTAGGGCATAGTACTGGGAGGAGAAAGTTCTTTAAATTTTAATCATGGTATTGTTTCTGGTTTTGTTTTCAATGACCTGGGACTATGAATCTTCTCTTTTATCAGTGAAAATATTGATAAGTTATTTCATAGTAATGAAAAATGGTCAGACATTCTGAGAGTCACAAATAACCATGTTATACAAAATCAGAGTGGTTCTGTTTCTTTATTACTGTCACACGTCTCCTATTTTTCTTTAACTCTTACTGCTTTTCCTCCTTTAATATTTCTGTTGGCAGCTGCTAAAGAGCGCCCCCCCCATGCTTCCACAGGGTGGTGGACTGCACTGTGCCTGTAATGTGTTAGCCCTTGTAGGTGATATTTAGGATTTTAGGGGAAGTCGTGGGGGAAGTAAGGGGAATCATGGAGTGGGGGAGGGGAAGTGATAAGTTAATTAAAGCCAGTAGTATTTGATTAATCTTACTGCTGCTGACAAGATTCTATTATACAGAATAAACCATTGTGCACATCTTTGTGTTTCGGTGGAAGGGCACAAAACCAAAATTGATTACATGAAGGAAGTCTATTAATTGATGATAATAGAAATGCTTTCTCTAAATGCAGTATTTTTATTAAATGTTACTGAGTAGTTTTCACCATTGGCAAATCTTTGTGTTTCATATAAATTTTCCAAAAGACTTTTGTAAATTTAATTTAATTAGAATAAAAACCTTGGGATTAAAATTTGTCTAGTATTTTATTCATGTTTGAAACTAAGTACTTCATTACAGAGGAAATAAAAACTAGAAACTATTTTGCATTGTGTCGTCTAAAACCATTTAAAATAATTTCACAGTTCATTATGGATGATTTTTTGGAATGACATTGTTTAACTTTGTTAGAATAAAAGAATAGACTTGTACTTTTCAGTTGTTTTCTTTTGACCAAAAAGCCTGGGTTTATCCCTAGTCTGTCAGTCTGCATACAAGCACCAATCATGCAGTCATTATTTTTGTGGAGGCTGCTTTCTTGGTTATGTCTTAAGTCTTAACTCCTTTAATTTTACTATTCTGAATTTTAGTGTAACTACTATAACATTTTAAGTTTTGAGAATATTGCATGTAAGATGATGATCTATAAATCAAGGTTCTGAGTTGGTAAGATTTTACAGGATACCAGATCTGCAAAAAGAAATTTCTTGACCTGGCCTCTATGGAATCAAGGGCAAGAACTTGACTCCCATTTACCCTGCTCTTCTCCCCCTCCCCCGACCCCCTGTTGAGAGTCTTTCACTGTTACATCATCATTTAAACTAGTTTATTAGAACAACAGAAGTGGACTACAGTTACATAATGTTTCTTTTTATTTGTTCAGTGCCGGGAGTAGAAAACACTTGACCAGTTTCATAGAGGATTAGAAAGTTTGAGGAGGAAAAGTAGAATTCTTTGTTTATTGAGCCGCAGGGTAATTGTCCGTAATTACAGATGCGTGTTTTGAGGTTTGGGAAAGGTGGTTAAAAAAACTTACATTTAAATAAAAACCTGTGATAAACATCTATAAATAAAAGGAGGAAGAAAACTTTGGCAAAAATAGTTCTAGCATCTTAAGTAGTCTTGTTTCATGAAAAATTCCTTTTGTTAAATGGAAAAGCCGTGGTTTGGGAGAGAGAGACCTGAGTAGGACATTTTTGGTAAGCACTGAAGACCATTTTAGGTGGTTAATATTTCAGTTTTGACCTCCTCACTTCAGAGATATTAGATTAGGAGGGATTTGGAGGTTTACCGATAGGAATATCCAACATAAGGTTTTAACGTTGTGATGCAGAATGATGCAAAATGTGTGTTTCCCTTTGTTTTAGATTCTCGGCTCCCAACAAAATTTCATGGAATGACATAAAATAATAAAATGTCCTTTGGTTTATTTGAAATTAAGCCTTAGAGGGGGAAGTTCCTGTAAACGGTTAGCAAAGAGTTAACCTCGGGGGCTTTCTCTGTCGGCGCTCTGCGGCGAGGTTCCGGATCTGGGCTTTGGAGAAATCCATCCCACCTTTTTGAGGCGCCTGCTACACACGGATCTACTTTCTCTGGTCTACTTCTCTGGTCGTGCTTTTTCCTCCTCCTACCTTCCCCCTCCTCTTTCTTGTAGGCTCCGCGGTGTGTGTCTGTGTGTGTGTGTTTGGTGGTGGGTGTGTGTGGCGGGAGGTTCTCAAAGCGTAGGAGATGGAAGCTCCGCGCTGGTTGGTTCTGTCTGGTCTGGGCGCTGCGGTGGGAGCGGGTTGGCAGCACCTGGGCGGGAGCTCGGGAGCCGGGAGCCGGGAGCCGGGAGCCTGCCCTACCGAGTCGAGCTGCCGGCGGTGGAGGGGGAAGCGGAAAGCGCTCTTATCCGGTGGCATTGGATCTGGCAGGGTCAGATGGCTGATCGAGCGGGGGTAGCAGCTTTTATAAGACGGTTTAGGTACAAAAATGTAAAGTGACAATAAAAAGAGCCAGAACCTCGAATGCCCTAAGGCTAAAAAGTGTTCGTTTCTTTTCAGAGGATCATGTTTTTGCATCTGGTTCCGGAGGGTGACTTGGCTTGGATTGTTACTGTTAAAAATAAACAAAGACAAGACTAACCGAAGTATTGTATTTCTCTATTATGTATTTAACTGTATTAAAGCATTAAATGTGATGACACTAGATATTGAGATGTGTATTTTTATCATGGAATCAAATCTAGGTTTGGAAATAAGAAAAGAACAAAATGATCATAAAAGTTTTATATTCTGGATTTGGAAGTTGGTTGATAGAAGAGTAATGAGAATAAAGCAGTATCTTTAACCCCTCTCCCTCTAGTTCTCAAGATTTTTCACTTAATTTCTTAAGTGTTACATTAGCTAATTCTAGAATAATTCAGCATTTTGGTTCCAATTCTGTACTTAATATATACTTCTATAAAATATTTAAATGGTAATATGAATTTAACACATTTTGAAATATATAATGTGAAAACTCTCTGAAAAAACACTTTGACTCAAGTATCACAGGTTTGAGAATTTTCAACGTAGTTCTTCATGTGTGCTTAATTTCAGTTATAATTAGAAATGAAAAAAATGAGAAGTAAAATCTTTGGTCCCTTAACCAGTATTTAAACATGTCTCTTCTGGTAATCTGCTAGAATTTAATTAGATCAGAAGAAATTTAAAAAACTCAAAACTATTATGTAGCTAATGTGTTTTAGAGAACTTGTTTCAGGTTGAGAGAAAAACAGTTTGATAAATTAAGTACATGGCCTCTTTTTGTTAAGTGAAACTATGATTGTATAGGGTATAGTTAACCTCTTTATGTTCACAGTTAAACTCAGACTGTTACCTATTGTATTTAATATTTAGATACAATATTTACAGTTATGTTATTTGTTATATATAATATTTAGTATATTTAACCTCGTGGTATTAGTCACGTAGTTTTTTTATGAAACCTTGTAGTATATGTTAAGTATGATAGTTATCTCTTCTAGAATAATTTTTATTATATATTGAAGCAGCAGTGCTTAATCTATAAGTAGAAGTATGTTTTCCTTTTTTTTTTTTTAACCAAGGTGCAAAATCCTGTGTGGCCACTTTTCTAAAAGTAAAGTTAAATAATGCTGAAGCATATGTTTTATTTGCTGTAGAGACTATTTATTTGGAAACAATGTATTGTAACAAGATAAATTAGAATTTTAACTGTTTGATAGTTTGTATTTCAGAATAAACAATTACTGCTTCCAGTGTTCAGTGTCATATTTGTCATAAAATCATTATTGTTCTAGGGGCCGGCCGGGTGGCACAGCAGTTAAGTTTGCACATTCTGCTTCTCGGCGACCCGGGGTTCGCTGGTTTGGACCCGGGGTGCGGACATGGCACTGCTTGGCAAAACCCATGCTGTGGTGGGCCTCCCATGTGTAAAGTAGAGGATGATGGGCAGAGATGTTGGGTCAGGGCTGGTCTTTCTCAGCAAAAAGAAGAGGATTGGCAGTAGTTAGCTCAGGGCTAATTTTCCTCAAAAAAAAAAATGTCATTATTGTTCTAGTTGTATAGTTTTTTTGTGCGTGTTTTTAACTTTTAGACCTATTTAAAATGTAAAATAAATAAAAGACTAATGTGATAGAGTTGTGTCCTTTCTAAACTACCTAATACCTTATTAAAGAACACCGAACCATTTTTTCTTTGCTGCATTTTAATGAGAACAAAAGTGTAATTTCTCTTAAGTGTTAAATTATGCAGTAGCTTTCTATATTTTGGTTTGAGAGGAGTTTGGTAAATTATTTTTTAATGTTTCCTGGCTTTTTGTTATATTTCATGAATAATGGAAAAGTGAGTCTGACTTGACTGAAGTGTGCTGTCTGATGCATTCTCTTGTGGCCATCACAGACACTTGGCTCTTAATGGGGAACTGAGACTGTTCTTCCTACGAACAGTTGCATTAACTCATGTTGTTTGACTGATATTGATGACACTCCATAATGTTAAAAAAAATAAAATGTTGTCATCATATGGGAGCTTCCTCACAATGTAGTTTTTTTTTTTAAGTTTTTATTTTTTCCTTTTTCTCCCCAAAGCCCCCCCCGGTACGTAGTTGTGTATTCTTCGCTGTGGGTTCTTCTAGTTGTGGCATGTGGGACGCTGCCTCAGCGTGGTCTGATGAGCAGTGCCATGTCCGCGCCCAGGATTCGAACTAACGAAACACTGGGCCGCCTGCAGCGGAGCGCGTGAACTTAACCACTCGGCCACGGGGCCAGCGCCAATGTAGTTTGTTTTTAAATGTTTTATTAAAAAAAAAGCTCTGTTTGTTGAGTAGAATCTTGTTAAAATGGTTAACACTGTAAACCATAATGCTGTAGCATCTCCTGGCAGCTGCCTTCTCCCTACAAAAAAAAAAAAAGCCACTGCCTCTAACAACAGAAAACAAAAACAAATACTCCTTTTTATCTGGGAAAACTAACGGCGTAAGATTTTCCTATAAGCAGTTTTGGTATCTCACTTGAATCTTCCATCATAGGTTAAAATTGGATTATGTTTCTCCTAGAATTTGGTTTTATTTTTGCCTTTGGTCCTGCTGCGAACCTATTACTCTGTAGTTTTGCATAAACATTCTTTGTTTTAACTAAATTGTCTGTTTTGAATAGTAATAAATGATAACTTGTTCCTTTTCGCATCTTGTGTTATATATAAACTTTAAGAAAGAGCTTTCCCCTTTCAGGTTCTAACAGATTAAGAAATAATGAAATAAACTTTATATTACCTAAAAGTGTCTTATGAAAAGTACAAAGGAAAAGATGGAATGAAAACTGAAGTAAATTTAGGTGTGTTGTATTCGAAATGCTGCTGTGTATACCACTTACACCGATAAAACCTAAAGCAGTCTAAAAAAATGGTGTTAAAGATACATTTCCGTATGTTAATATAAACATTAAAATTGAGAAACCATGGATGAATATGGGTGTTTTGTCTTGGTTGAAGTACTGTGAATTAAATTTGTAGTTATATTTTGCTTTAATGTGTGGAGTGATGATCCAATAATTTTGATGATAGTGATATATACATCCTGTAACTTGACTTATTTAGTTGTCTGTAACTACCTCTAAAGATGGTTGAAAAGCCTCAGAAATTACCTGGTATTTAGGAATGTTAGAAAAAAGAGGACGTTTTATCCATTATATTATGGGGAAACATTTAGGCAGGATGTATTATGCATTGTTTTTCATGAGGTCAATATTCTTGGAGGTTTTTTCCTTAAGTCCATTTAAAAATTTTACAAAGTGGGGCTGGCCTTGTGGCCGAGTGGTTAAGTTCGCACGCTCTGCTTGGGTGGCCCAGGGTTTCCCCGGTTTGGATCCTGGGTGTGGATGTGGTAGCTTTCATCAAGCCATGCTGAGGCAGCGTCCTGCATGCCACAGCTAGAAGGACCCACAACTAAAAATACACAACTATGTACCAGGGGGCTTTGGGGAGAAAAAGGAAAAATAAAGTCTTTAAAAAAAAATTTTTACAAAGTAATATATGTACATAGTCACTACATAGAAAGAAGTCAGGTAGCCCAGAATGCTTACAATAAAGATCAATAACCCTTCCTCACTCTTTAGTGCGACTTTCCAAAGGAAACTTTTTTTTTTGAGGAAGATTATCCCTGAGCTAACATCTGCTGCCAATCCTCCTCTTTTTCCTGAAGAAGCCTGGCCCTGAGCTAACATCCGTGCCCATCTTCCTCTACTTTATATGTGGGTTGCCTACCACAGCATGGTTTACCAAGTGGTGCCATGTCCACACCTGGGATCCAAACTGGCAACCCCCCGGGCTGCCAAAGTGGAACGTGCGCACTTAACTGCTGCGCCACCGGGCCGGCCCCCCAAAGGAAACTTTTAAGTTGTTCTTTGTGTGGTAATATTGTGACTAAGTTATAAGCTTGTTTTATGATTTATCAATTTTAGATTGATTTCTGCTCTGATAAATGAGGATTTGGCTCCCTTATGTTTACTTCCCCAATAGATATATCACTTTTAGTTTCTCTGTCTTTTCAATTTATGTGATACAATAGACCTTTTCTTCATGATGATATGGGTGATGGCCAATCTTGATTTCCCAAGTAGTAAAATTGAGGATATTAGTACTTCTACTTTTCTTTTCACTTCTCCTTTTCCCTTTATGTCCTTATGTCTGTCATTTCTATTTTGGCCTTGTCAAGGTTGAGAACATTTATACTCAGTAGTGTATTCCTTTATACTTTGCCTATGACTTGGTTTATTTTTTTCTGAGGAAGATTAGCCCTGATCTAACTGCTGCCAATTCTTCTCTTTTTGCTGAGGAAGACTGGCCCTGAGCAAACATCCATGCCCATCTTCCTTCCATTCCATTCCACAGCATGGGTTTTGCCAAGCAGTGCCATGGCTGCACCCGGGATCCAAACTGGCAAACCCCAGGCCGCTGAAGCCGAACGTGTGAACTTAACCACTGTGCCCCTGGGCCAGCCCCTATGACTTGGTTTTAGTAGCTGAAAATCAATGAATAGTTTGTACATTATTGCGATGATATAAATATTGCTCACTGCAGAGACAAGGAGAATATGATTAGATTTCCTGTATTGTTTCTTGGCTTTTGGGTCTGTAATTGCCTTTTTTCTTGCCTTATTTATCACTATTCTTTCTTCCATGTTATCAGCTTTCCATGCAGTTTGTTTTTGTCACTGTTATTTTCTACATATGGATACTTTCTCCCCCCGAGGAAGGGCTTCTTTTGGTCCTTGTCAGGTTTGAACTGGATGTTATCTAGGCTGGTTGCCTATTGCTCTGGGTGCTGGACTTTGCTTCACTGATTTTGCACTTGGGTCTACTGTACTGGATCTGTATTTTTTCTTGAGTTGCTTCCTCGTTTTAATGCAGTACATCTTTATATAAAGTTCTAGGAAAGAGTATGAGGGAGATAGATTTTTGAATCCTAGCATATCTGAAAAAGTCTTCACTAGCCCTTATAGTTGACTGGTATTATTTTATTCAAGCCAAATAAGTTGAAAATTAGTTCCCCTCAGAGCTCTGAAGGCGTTGCTCCACTGTCTTCTAGTGTCCATTGTTGTTGAGGAAAAGTCTGATGCAGTGTGATTCTGGCTCCTTTGTGGGTGATGTGTTTTGTCTTCCCCCAGAGAAGCTCTTTAGAGTCTTCTTTTTATCCATTTTAAATGGACATTTCTCAAAGATGTCTAGATGTGTAGCTTTTCCATTACTATTAAAGACTCATGTCTTTTAGTTCTTGGAAACCCTCTTATTATTGCTTTAATTATCTCTTTAGTCTCTCTATAACTTCTTTTAGTTGGTTATTGGACTTCTTGAATTAAGGGCGCCCTCCCCCCGCCCCCCACCTCCCACCGACCATCCTTTTGTCTTTTCCATCTATTCTTCTGGACGTTTCCTCTACTTTATCCTTAGACTCTGTAATTTTACTTTGGCAGTCATATTTTAAATTTTCACGAATTCTTCTCTCCCCCCAAATCCTTTTCTCATTTTGTGGATTCATAATCTTCTTAAATCTTTCTGAAAATGTTAATGAAAGTTTTCTTTAAAGTCATCACCCTCCCCCAGTCTGTTTGCTCTAGGGTATTTTGTTGTTGATCTTGATTTCATTTATATTGTATGCTTTTTATCAAACATCTGCTGATCCTTGGTACCACTCAGATTTCAGAATTAGTAGAAGGACTCACAGGGAGCCTTTGGTGGGAATTAATGACTTAGGGTGATGCTGGTAATATTCGCTTGTATTCTGACATGTAGGAGTCCATCGTTTTACCCCAAATTGCCAGCACACACACTAGGTTCACTAGTTCTGTCTCCCCAGCCTGTGAGTTCTTTTCTTTAGAAGAGGTCTCTCCATTTTATTTTACTTTTTAAATAATTTTCCTTTTTCTTAAGAGTTCTTTTTACTACTATTTAAATAACCTTTTATTGAAGGGAGATAAATGTGTATGTTTGATCTGCTCTTTGAACTTGAAACTGGACTACACCAAAATCTGATAAATATTCAGGTATTCAGTTATCCAGTGTTTCGGAACGTGTTAGGTTGTGGAAATATAGTAGGAACTTTAAGTTGTGTATGAGGTGTCCTAGGTGTTTAGAAAAGAGAGTACCCACTGTGTGTGTTTGGCTTTTTATAGCAGGTGGCAGATTGGGAAAGTTTCACAAGAAAGTTATGAATGTAATACATGCTGGCAAAAATATTCAAAGAACTCAGCAGAGCGTAACTTAAAAAGTAAAAGGCCTTCTTCTCCCTCTTCTTCAGCCACATGTTTCAGGGAGAATTAGTTAACTCTTTATTTTGTATCCTTGTTGACTTTTCTGTGCATATACTTTTTGTATATAATGTGCTTATCACAGATGGGATTTTTTTGTGTCTATTGTTTCGTGATTTGCTTTTGCCACTTTAACAGTCTGTCTTGAGCATTCTTCTGTTTTAGCATATACACATCACTCTCATTCTTTTCAAAAACTGCATTTATCCAGCTGATAGAAATCGAGTGCTTGCTTATGCCAAGGAGTGTTCTAGATTTTGAGGATTCAGTGCGAACAAGAGAGACCAAGACCTTGCCTTCACTGGATCAATATTTCAATGGTGAGAGATATAAAATAAATGTATTCCTTGCAATTAATTTCAGATAGTGAGAAATGCTATAAAGAAAATAAACTATGGTAATGGTGTAGAGAGTATCTGCTAATGATTCTGAGAGAAAACAGTGCATGAGGTAGGGTAGTCAGGAAGGTCTCTCTGAAGTGATGACATTGAAATAGACCTGAATGATGAAGAGGAAGGTATGAGAAAAGTTAGGTAGAACATGGTTCATTGTGAAGCCTCCAAAACAAGAATGAGCATGTCATGCTCAAGGGACACTCCCTGCCTCCCAAAATAGAAGGCTGCGCTTACTGGACAATGAGGAGAGCTTAGGACTTGATGTCTGAAAGGTGAGCAGGGGCCTGATTGTATAGTGTCCTGCATGGTATGGTGAGGAGTAGGGTTTTATTCTCAGTGCAGTGGGAGCAATTGGAGGATTTTAACCCCAGGGACCAATAAGCCTGTTGAAGTCATCTTGGCAGATACAGCTCAGAGTAGGCTTGTAACCGAAAGGAGGTTAGGTTTCATGTGTTTTGAAAGCTACTCTGATAAGATCTGCTAAAAGATTTGATGAGAGGCGTATGAGAAAAAGAATTAAAGTTGTCTTCTAGATTTTTGGCTTTCAGTAGCTTGGGTGGACCAGTAGTGTCATTTACTTATTAGATTAGAGAACCTGGTGGAGAAACAGGTTTTAAACTAGATTGGAGGTACCCTAAATTATTTAACTACCTTATTGATGGTCATTTAGTTGATTTCCAATTTTATTATTATCTTTGTAGCAAACATCCATGTGTTTGTGTAGTTATACGAGGGGGCATGTTCTAGAAGATCAATTTCTAGCTGTAGCGTTCTGTTATCAAAGAGTACATATATTTTAAGTTTTGAGAGATGCTGACCAATTGCCCTTCTCTAAAAATGAGGTATTTACTTAGACTCCCGTAGCAGAGCATGTCTTTTCTCCTGGCACCCTCACCACCAGTGGATGCTGGGGGAAGAAGATGGGGACAGGGCATACCTTTCTGAAAATGGGAACGAAAGTTCTACTGGAACTTGTTCTTTCCTGAGTCATTTAAGCACGCTGTTCCCAGAATGAAAATCAGAGCTTCTCCTTTTCTGTATCCCTGAAGTCACGACACGTCTGTGGCTGTAGTTTCTTCCAGCTACTAGTCATACAGCTATTGGTCAGTCCTTCTAGCTTCTGTGACATTTATGAAGTCCTTCATCATAATTATGACGATAACGATGAAAATACAAACTGTTGATTGTTTAGTGTATGCTGGGTTCTATCCTAGGTGCTGCACATGTACTGTATTAATTTATTTAATCCTCACAACAATCTAAAAAGTAAATGTTAGTATTTCCAGTTTTTTCAGTTGAGAAAACTGAGACAGAGGACTTCTACCAATCTTTGTCTTTTCATTTCATATCAGAAAGAAATGTTTCTTTCTGATAAGTTTGGCAGTGTCGCTTGAATACCTTTTGTCAGAATCCAAACACAAAATAAATGGCAGATAAAAAGGCCCTGGAGGAGTAAAGAACACATTCAGTTTGGTAGAATGCTCTGCTTCTTGGCCAGTAGTGTTTGCAGGATGTTGGGTTCTGGTGGTCAAAACTGCCTCGGTTCAAATCTAGCCTCGTAACTTAGTACCTACTTGATTAGGGGCTGCTCATTGATCGTTTTTTGTAGCTCAGCTTCATCAACTTTGAAATGGGAGAACAATGGTACC
Organism: Equus caballus; assembly: GCF_041296265.1. Classification (NCBI taxonomy): domain Eukaryota; kingdom Metazoa; phylum Chordata; class Mammalia; order Perissodactyla; family Equidae; genus Equus; species Equus caballus. The sequence goes on along the minus strand of NC_091687.1, from coordinate 108,194,339 downwards.
TTTTTTGTGGGGTTGTTGTGGGCAGTAAATAATGCGTGTAACAGTGGATAGCACGTGGCCAGGTGCAGAGGAAGTACTTCATCAGAGTAAACTGTTGTTTTTACATTATTGGCCAAGAGTGGACAGTCCTGGCTAGTGCTCAAAGTGTGGGGAAAACATACAGGCAGTGGAATAATATCAAGCTCTTTTGAGTTATATATGTTTATGTATATTAAAAAATACTAAATACCACTAGTGTGTTAATGAGTCATGTTGAATGGGATATACATATATTAAGCTTTTATGTTTTTGCTGGGTGACATTATTTTGACGCTGTTTTAATTTGCATGTCTTATGATTGAATTAAATTGAGTATATTTGCCACTAGTGTTTCTTTTTTTTGCAAACTGCCTACCTGTGTCCTGTATCCGGGTACTTTTTGGCTTTAAATAACAAAAATCTTAATTTAAAATGGCTAAAACAATGAGTAAAATTTGGCCTCTCATGACCAGAAGTCCAGATGTAATTCAGTAGCTCAGTGAAATCATCAGGGTCCCAGATGCTTTCCCTTTTCCTGCACTGTTATCGTCAGCTTGTTGGTGATGGTTGCTAGGTTAATCACTTAAATAATTATTCAGCACCTACAGTGTACCAGGCAATATTCTGTAAGTATGGGAAATAACAGCACTGAGCAAAACAGACCACGTTTATTGCCCTCAGGGAGCTTACGTTTTGGTGGGGGCGAGGGAGAGAGAAACAAGTAGGTAAAATGTATAGTGTGTCAGAAGATGTTAAGTGTTATGGAGAAAAACAGAGCAGCAAAGAGGATGGCCAGGGCTGAGTTGGTTATTTTAAATGGGGTGTTGGAAGGCCTCAGTAAGGTGGCATTTGACCAGCGTCTTTTTTTAAAAAATATCTTTATTTTTATTTTTAGTTTTTTGGAGGAAGATTGGCTCAGAGCTAACATCCGTGCCCGTCTTCCTCTATTTTATATGTGGGACACGTGCCACGGCATGGCTTTGTAAGTGGTGCGTGGTTCTGAACTGCTGAGTGCTTGAACTTAACCACTGTGGCACCGGACCAGCCCCTGAGTAGAGTCTTAGGTGGTAAGAGTGCAAGGGCAGATGGGAAGGGGAGGAGCGTTGCAGACAGAGGGGATAGTGAGTGCACAGGCCCTGAGGCAGGAGTGTGCAGCACGTTCAGAGAACCAAAGGAGAGCCAGTGTGGCCCAAGCTGAGTGATGGCGGGACAGAGTAGCAGGGAGTCAGAGCATGCAGGGCCTGTGACCATCGTGAGATCTTGTTGGCTTTTATTCCGTGTCGGATGAGATACCTTTGGGGGCTTTTGAGCAGAGGACTGACCTTGTGACTGAGACTCTAAAAGGCTCATCATGCTGGCTGCTGTATTGCGTCTAGAATGAAGGGGATAAAGGCTGAAGCAGGCGTGCTAGTTAGTAGAATATCGCACGCAGCCAGGTGAGAGATGATTTGGAAAAAGATAGGAGTCAGAGAAGTGTTTCTGCATATGTTTGAAGGCAGAACTAAAAGGATTTGTTGAGTTGGATGTGGGATGTGAGAAAAAGAGAGGAGTCATAGTTCACATATCCAGTAGTCTGTCTGGCCACAGCTAGTAAAGACAAAGTATATTTGTTCATGTACATCTCTTTTATTTGGAACAAAACACCTTTCCTGGAGGCCCTCAGTGGATTTTTCCTCAGATCCTATTGGCTGTGGTTGACCATGCACTTATGTTGTAGGTACAAGTGGTGCCAGGAAAGCAAAAATCTGTTTTTTTCAGGCTTTATAATGGGAGGTGGCCTCTGACAGCAAGAACAAGTTGTGAAGGAGAGTGGCTGTTGGTTGAGTAAAGAATAGTGACTACTATATGTCACTGACCAACCACTTTTCTGTTAGGTTGGTCAACCTCTTATATTTTTCCCCCCAAGTGGTTTGTAAATACTCTTTGTATGTTAGAAAAATAAGCTCTTGTTATAATAGATTCTAAATATTTTCAAGCCATATATTTTAATGAAGTTTTTTACTCTCAGATCAGTTTTCTAGTTTTGAAATAAGCGAATCCTTTCAAAGTTACAAGTAGGGGGCAGGTGAAGGCAGAGTACGATGCATAATTTATGGTTTTTCCTACTCTGAGTGCAAGTGTCATTTTAACCTGAATGCTGGCTGGTCATTCTTTATAAAACTATCATTGTGGTCTTATATGGGCAGCACTGGGGTGGGTGGGAAAAACCAAAGCACCCTGATTCCTCTGTACCCCTTAGATCTCTCTTTGGTTACTGCCTCCTAGCGCTGAAGATGTGCGTTTTCACCTGAGGCCAATTCTTCTGTAAGACTTTCTATTCACAATTTTTTCCTGCTTCTCTTTTCAGTAGTCGTTATCTATTGACTTTCCTTCCTTTATTCTCTCCCTTCCTTCCTTCAGGTTGATAACTGAGTTATTATATAATAAGAGATTTTTGTTATATTGTACGACCAGTTGTTCATCCTTCAATTTCGAGATGGGAGTCAGTGTAGCTTTAAGATTTTGAGTGTGTTGTTTCTCTTCAGACATAGCAGAGCTTTTGAGCTTCAGCTCCACGGCTTAGCTGTGGGATCCAGACCACTTCATTGCATAGCTCCGTCCATGTTGTGCTGGGGATGGCCTTCACCTAAAATGCAATTCAGATGCTGCTTCCTGGAGTTGTACAATTTGATGGTTTTCATGTGACTTCAGGCAAGTTAGTTAAAGCCTGAGCTTTCAACCAGATAATGCATGGAGAATGCTAAGCACAGTGCATTTAAGACACTTATGGGGAAATGATGAACAGTTCCATAGCCTTTCATTTTTATCATTGACTGAGGGTTAGTTGCTGATAAATAACTAGATGAGCTACAAGTGGGGAGGTAGGGTCATTGTGAAGTAGCTGTGAGATATTATGGAAGGTGTGTTTAAAAAGTTGTATTTTTTCCTCCTCTAACTACTCACTTCATTGTTAAAGAAGAAATTGTGAGTTTATGAGTTTGGATCATTTCCACAGTTACACACGTGCTCTGAGGCCTTTCCAGGTCTCAGTTGTGTTGAAAACAGATAGGAGTGCAGAGGCAAAGACAGGTGATAGACATTTGCAGTTTTTGCATGGTAGCTTATCAAGGCTTACGCAAGAGAGAGAATTCACTGGAGGCAAATAAAATATATTCAGTTCTCTTTTTTCAAAGTGTTCACTTTAATCTACTTTTGGTAGGATATTAGAATAATTTCTAAGTTCCAAGTTCTGTACTTAAAAACAGGGAATTCTCCAAGGAAGTCCTGGTTTAGTTTCTGTACCATGATGCGAATAGAGTTAGAATGCTGTTAAAGTAGTTGTTGGCTATCTAGAGTTATAGGGTTCAAAATAAATACACATTCACTGATGTGCTTTCTGTGCGGAATACTTTTTTTGGGAAGGTTGAAGTGTAGATTTAGGAGAAAATCAGTTTAGTATGTGTTATATGCACTGTATTCCTTCTGACCAAAATTTGCCAAGAGGAATGTTTCTCCAGGAGGTACAGAGAGGAGTGTAATGATAAATAAGATTGTTTTATTCTTTTTAAAATTTTATTGAGGTCATAATAGTTTATAACTGTGAAATTTCAGTTGTACATTATTGTTTATCAGTCGCCATATATATGTGCTCCTTTACCCCATATGCCCACCCTCCAACCCCCTTTCCCCTCTGGTAACCACTAATCATTTTTCTTTGTCCATGTGTTTGTTTATCTTCCACATATGAGTGAACTCATACAGTGTTTGTCTTTTTCTGTCTGGCTTATGTTGCTTAACATAATACCCTCAAGTTCCATCCTTGTTGTTGCAAATGGCATGATTTTGTCTTTTTTTTTGAGGCTGAGTAGTATTTCGTTGTATGTATATACCACTTCATCTTTATCGATTCATCAGTCCATGGGCGCTTGTGTTACTTCCACATCTTGGCTATTGTGAATAGTGCTGCGGTGAATGTAGCAGTGCATAAGTCTTTCTGAATTGTTGATTTCAAGTTCTTTGGATATATACCCAATAATGGGATGGCTGGGTCATACGGTATTTCTATTTTTAATTTTTTGTGAAATCTCTACACAGTTTTCCATAGTTGCTGCACCAGTTTGCATTCCCACCAGCAGTGTATAAGGGTTCCCTTTTCTCCACATCCTCTCCAACATTTGTTGTTTTTTGTCTTGGTGATTATAGCCATTCTAACAGGTGTAAGGTGATATCTTGTTGTAGTTTTGATTTGCATTTCCCTAACAGTGCTGCTGAACATCTTTTCATGTGCCTGTTGGCCGTCTGTATATCTTCTTTGGAAAAATGTCTGTTCGTATCCTCTGCCCATCTTTTGATCTGGTTGTTTGTTTTTTTGTTGTTGAGTTGCATGAGTTCCTTATATATTTTGGAGATTAATCCCTTGTCGGATATATGATTTGCAAATATTTTCTCCCAGTTGTTGGGTTGTCTTTTCGTTTTGTTCATGGTTTCCTTTGCCTTGCAGAAGGTTGTTAGTCTGATGAAGTCCCATTTGTTTATTTTTGCTTTTGTTTCCCTTGCCTGACGAGACATGGCTTTCTCCATTGTGTGTTCTTAGCTCCTTTGATGAAGATTAGCTGTCCATAGATGTGTGGTTTTATTTCTGGGCTTTCAGTTATGTTCCATTGATCTGTGTGTTTGTTTTGTACCAGTACCATGCTGTTTTGATGACTGTAGCTTTGTAGCGTATATTTTGAAGTCAGGGATTGTGATGCATCCAACTTTGTTCTTTTTTCTCAGGATTGCTTTAGCTATTCAGGGTCTATTATTACCTCATGTGAATTTTAGCATTCTTTGTTCTGTTTCTGTGAAGAATGTCATGGGATTTGGGATGAGATTGCATTGAATCTGTAGATTGCTTTAGGTAGCGTGGGCATTTTACTATGCTTATTCTTCCAGTCCATGTGCATGGAATGTCTTTCCATCTCTTTATGTCGTCATTGATTTCTGTCAATAATGTCTTATGGTTTTCAGTGTATTGGTCTTTCACCTCGTTGGTTAAATTTATTCTTATATATTTTGTTTGTTTTGTTGCTATTGTAAACGGAATTGTATTCTTAAGTTCTCTTTCTGTTCGTTCATTATTAGAGTATGGAAATGCAACTGATTTTTATAAGTCGATTTTGTACCCTGCAACTTTGCTGTGGTTATTGATTATTTCTGATAGATTTCCAGTGGATGATATTGGTTATTGGTTTATGATATATGGCCTTTATTATGTTGAGGTACTTTCCTTCTATACTCATTTTATTGAGAGTTTTTATCATAAATGGATATTGGATCTTGTCAAGTGCTTTCTTTGTGCCTCTTGAGATGATCATCTGGTTTCTATTCCTCATTTTGTTAATGTGGTGTATCACATTGATTGATTTGAGGATGTTGAACCCTCCCTGTGTCCGTGGTATAAATCCCTCTTGGACCATGGTGTATGATCCTTTCAGTGTGTTGCTGTGTTCAGTTTGCCAGTATTTTGTTGAGGACTTTTGCATCTATGTTCATCAGCAATATTGGCCTGTAATTTTCCTTCTTTGTGTTGTCCTTGTTTGGCTTTGGGATCAGGGTGATGTTGGCCTCATAGAATGTGTTAGGAAGTGTTCCGTCATCCTCAATCTTTTGAAATAGTTTGAGAAGGATAGGTATTAAATCTTTGAATGTTTGGTAGAATTCTCGAGAGAAGCCATCTGGTTCTGGACTTTTTTTTTGTGGAGGCTTCTGATTACTCTTTCAATCTATTTGCTTGTGATTGGTCTATTCAGATTCTCTGTTTCCTCTTAATTCAGTTTTGGGACGTTGTATGAGTCTAAGAATTTATACATTTCTTCTAGATTGTCTAATTGTTGACATAATTTTTCATAGCATTCTCTTATAATCCTGTGTATTTCTGTTGTGTATGTTGTAATTTCTTTTCTTCCATTTCTAATTTTATTTATTTGAGCCTTCTCCCTTTTTTGTTAGTGAATCTGGCTAAGGGTTTGTCAATTTTGTTTATCTTCTGAGAGAACCAGCTCTTAGGTTCATTGATCCTGTCTACTGTGTTTTTGGTCTCCATTTATTTCTGCTCTTATTTTTGTTATTTTCCTACTTCTCCTGACTTTGGGCTTTGTTTGTTGTTCTTTTTTCTAGTTCTGGTAGGTATAATTTAAGATTGCTTATTTGAGATTTTTCTTGTTTGTTCAGGTGGGCCTGTCTTGCTATGAATGTCCCTCTTAGGACCACTTTTGCTGCATCCCATATGAGTTGGTATGGTATATTTTCATTTTCATTTGTCTCCAGATATTTTTTGATTTCTTCTTTAATTTCTTCAGTGATCCGTAGGTTGTTCAGTAGCATGTTGTTTAGTCTCAACGTATTTGTTACTTTCCCTGCTTTTTTCTTGTAGTTGATTTTAGTGTCATAGCATTATGGTCAGAAAAGATGCTTGATATGATTTCAGTCTTCTTAAATTTATTGAGACTTGCCTTGTTTCCCAACATATGGTATATCTTTGAGAGTGTTCCAACATGTGCACCTGAGAAGAATGTGTATTCTGCTGGTTTTGAATGGAGTGTTCTATATATGTCTATTAAGTCCATCTGGTCTGGTTTTTCATTTAATTCCACTATTTCCTTGTTGACTTTCTGTCGGGATGATCTATCCATTGATGTAAGTGGGGTGTTGAGGTCCCCTACTTTTATTGTGTTCTTGTTAATTTCTCCTTTTAGATCTGGTAATAGTTGCTTTATGTAATCTGGTGCTCTTGTATTAGGTGCATATATATTTATAAGTGTTGTGTCCTCTTGGTAGAGTGTCCCTTTTATCATTATATACTGCCTCTTTTTGTCTCTCACTGCCTTTTGTATCTTAAAGTTTCCTTTGTCTGATGTAAATGTGAGAACACCTGCTTTCTTTTGTTTGCCATCAACTTGGAGTTAGCATCTTCCATCCCTTCATTCTGAGCCTGTGTTTGTCTTTGGAGCTCAGATGTGTTTCCTGGAGGCAGTATATTGTTAGGTCTTCTTTTTCAATCCATCCAGCGACTTTGTGTCTTTTGATTGGAGAATTCAATCCATTTACATTTAAAGTGATTATGATATATGAGAGCTTAATACTGCCATTTTCTCACTTATTTTCCAGTTGTTCTGTATTTCTCATTTCTTGTCCTGTGTATTTCTGACTGCCAACTCAATTTGGTGGTTCTCTGTGATGGTTTTCTCAGTTTTCTGTTTTGTATCATTTGTGTCTCTCTCTCTCTTTTTTTTTTTTTTTAAATTAGCCCTGAGCTAACATCTGCTGCCAATCTTCCTCTTTTTGCTGAGGAAGACTGGCCCTGAGCTAACATCCATGACCATCTTCCTCTACTTTATATGTGGGACGCCTACCACAGCATGGCTTGCCAAGCGGTGCCATGTCCACACCCGGGATCCGAACCAGCAAACCCCGGGTCACCGAAATGGAACGTGTGCACTTAACCGCTGCACCACCAGGCCAGCCCCTGTGTCTCTGTTCTGATTTTTTGTTAGTGGTTACTGTGAGGTTTGTATAAAAGATCTCATAGATGAGATTGTCTGTTTTGTGATAGCCTTTTATTTCCTTGGTCTAACCAGGTTCCATCCCTTTCCTCTTCCTCGTCTAAGTTATTGTCAACTTATTCTGTTTTGTGCTGTGATTTTGTGGTTAAAATGAAGGTGATTATGGTTATTTTTGATGTTTTCCCTCCCTTTTTCTTTAATATTATAATTGTTTGCTAAGGTGTTCTGTTGGAGAGCTGCAATTTTCTATTTTGTCTGTCTCCTTGCTCAAGGCTTTTGTAAAACCTTTCTGTCTTTTTTTTTTCAGATTTGAAGGCCTTCTTGATCATGTCTTATAGGGGATGTCTTGTGGTGATGAACTCCCTCAGCTTTTGTTTATCTGGAAAAGTTTTTATTTCTCTATCATATCTGAAGGATATTTTTGCTGGATAGAGTGTTCTTGGCTGCAAGTTTTTGTCTTTCAGAATTTTAAATAAATCATTCCACTCTCTCCTAGCCTGTAAGGTTTCTGCTGAGAAATCTGTTGAAGGCCTGCTAGGGATTCCTTTTTGTAGGTTATTTTCTTCTGCCTTGCTGTTCTTAATATTTTTTCTTTGTCATTGATGTTTGCCAAATTTACTAATATATGCCTTGGAGAAGAGCCTTTTTACATTGGTGTAATTAGGAGTTCTATTAGCTTCATTTCCTTGTAATTCCAGCTCTTTCCCCAGGTTTGGGCAGTTCTCAGCCTATTATTTCTTTGAACAAGCTCTCTGCTCCTTTCTCCCTCTCTTCTCCTTCTGTAATACCTATAATCCTTATGTTGCATTTCCTAATTGAGTCAGATATTTCTCAGAGAATTTTCTCATTTCTTTTTAGTCTTAGTTCTCTCTCCTCCTCCATCTGAAGCATTTCTCTGTTTCTGTCCTCTAAAGTGCTAATTCTGTCCCCCATAGTATCTGCTCCAGATTTTTCTTTATTTCATTCATTGTGTCTTTCACCTCAAACGTTTCTGATTTTTTTTATAGTTTCAATCTCTTTGATGAAGAATTCCCTTTGTTCATTAATTTTATTCCTGATTTCATTGGACTGTCTTTCTGAGTTTTCTTGTAACTCGTTGAATTTTTTTATGATAGCTATTTTAAATTCTGTCATTTAGATTGTAAATTTCTGTGACTTTAGGATTGATTTCTGGGTACTTGTCATTTTCCTTCTGGTCTGGAGTGTTAATATAGCTCTGCCTGCTTTTTCATGGGGTTGATTTGTGCCATTGCATAGTGGTAGTATATGGTCGCAGATTTCACCTGCCACCAAGCGGGGAGTGGCAGGAGCTGTGTCTTCTGAGCCTGCTGTGATCCCTGGCAGCTGTACTTGTCCTTTGGAAGCTGTGCTGACAGGACATGTTTGCGTTTTCCCTCTGGCTGCTGATGCTTTACACATGTGTGCGTGCATGTGCTCTGGCAGGGATCCCTTGCTCTAGCTGACCCGCTGAGCTGGTGTGCTGGGGGAGAGCAGGGCACTTTCTTTCACGTGCGTGATCCTGGGTCCTCTCCTGCTCTCCACTCGCTGTCTGCCCTCCTGGGCTGCTTGGCTTGGTGAAGATGCTGCCACGATTGCTTAGCTTCCTCGGTGTGGAGCATTTCCACAGGTTGGGAAGCAACTCCAAGAGTGAAGGCTTTCCTGTGGAGGGCTGTCCTTTCTCTCATCTATTCTCATGCATAGTCCTGTGCCCTAGATTGCTACCATTCGGGGAGGGAGAAGAGATCCCCTTACCTCCTTTCACTGCCTCCCAGGGGTTCCAGTATATCCACCTTCAGACAGATGGCTGCTTGGGTCTCTCACATGTCTACTGTGTTGTATGAATGTGCTCTGTTGGTTTATGAGTGTCCTTTTAGTTGTGTCTTAGCAGGGAAACACTAAGGGAAAAGCTCACTCCATCATAATGCTGATGTCACTCCTGTTTTATTCTTTTTTCCTTCTTTCTTTATTTTTTTGCTAACATCTCTTGCTGATCTTCCTCTTTTTGCTTGAGGAAAATTCTGCTCTGAGCTAACATCTGTGCCAGTCCTCTTCTATTTTGTATGTTCGTTGCTGCCATAGCATGGCCGCTGACGATTGGTGTAGGTCTGCACCTGGGAAGTGAACCTGGGCTGCCAAAGCAGAACTTGCCGAACTTAACCACTAGGTCATGGGGCCGGCCCAGGATTGTTTTATTCTTGATGAACTTATGTCTTAGAGCAAGAGAAAGATACCTAAATTTTCCTTATATTAGGCTTGTATTATAGTTTGACTTATAAACTCATAGCCTTAGATTTATAGAGTGGTTAGTAACCACCTGTCAGTTTGTGGATCTGGAAAGATGACAAGGTGAGATGAATGGATATTTGCTGAGAAAGATAGGAGTTATGTGTTAGCGGATGCCCAGACAGAAGGAACAGCTTAAGGATAGGTGGTGCAGAAGTGGAAAATTGCTAGGCCTATTTGTAGAGTGGTTCAGTGTTAATAAAAATACGATGCATTGTATGTCGTTGCCATGTGGAACTTAACCATAACTAATGATATAATTGTAGCTCTACAGCAGCTGTCTCCAAACTTATATTTGAATTATGGCCCCATTAGTAAGAATTTGAAATGCAAGGCCTCAGCATTTATATGTTTTTTTCTTTTTGGTGAAGAAGATTCACCCTGAGCTAACATCTGTTGCTAATCTTCCTCCTTTATTTGCTTGAGGAAGGTTATCCCTGAGCTAACATTTGTGCCAGTCTTCCTCCACTTTTTTGATGTGGGATGCCTCCATGGTATGGCTGATGGATGAGTGGAGTAGGTCTGCACCTGGGATCTGAACCCATGAACCTGGGCCACCAAAGTGGAACACGCCAAACTGTAACCACTGTGCCACAAGGCTGGCCCCCATTTGTATCCTTTTAATTTTTCTTTTTGAAATAAATTGTATACATGTATCACAATCAAGCCTTGCAGTTAGTATGTATTGCCAGATTTTAGGAGAGCTAAATTTCGTATTCCTTATTATTGTTAATCTTAAATTCTAGTATTTTCAGGCCTATGATTAGGACATTTGTGTCTTGTGTGCAGTCCACTTTGGAGACCGGTACTGTAAAAGACCATGTTATAAAGAAGCTTCACAACGTTCATTTTTCTGCTTTGAGGGTTAAATAGTATGTAGTGTAGAAGAATGGGATAGAGTGAGTGGTGAGTGGGATCTTTGAATTCTGAAGAGGCCATTGGAGGAATCAGAGCATTGATGAAATAAAAAGTTCGTTTTCTGGGTCTGCCTAACTCTCTGAAGGTTGTAAATGGATATGCGTATTTCATCAACATTCATTTAGTATCCACTGTGTGCTAGGCGCTGTTCCTGGCAATTTTCCATGTATTGCCTAATCCACAACCCTTTGATTGATTGATTGATTGAGGAAGGTTGGCCCTGAGCTAATATCTGTTGCCAATCTTCCTCTGTTTTTGTATGTGGGATGCTGCCACAGCATGACTTGATGAATGGTGTGTATGTGTCTATGCCTGGGATCTGAACCTGTGAACTGTGGGCTGCTGAAGGGGACCTCGTGAATTTAACCACTAAGCTACTGGGCCGGCCCCCTACAATCCTTTTATTAATGAGAAATCTAACTTGTAATTTTATGTAAATAAAACAGCCAGGTTTTTTCCAGGTTTTTCACTGAAAGCTCTATGTTTTATCCTGTATGGTACAGCTCTTTTGAGGAGCTCTAAAATCTAGTTCTGGAGATAGGAGAAACATACATGCAACAGAATCTTTGAGGAGATTCCAAGTCCTTGAGAATAGTAACTGTTTCTTGGGTTATGACTCTATTGCATACATCCAGCAACATGCATATAGCAGATGTTTAATAAATGTTTGCTAAGCATTCAAGAGCTCTTAGCATCAAGCAGCATGGGATTTTAAGACATAGGGACCTGTGTTTCAGTCTCAGCACTTCTCCTTCCTGACTAGGACCTTGGCCAGTTACTTAATCTCTTTGACCATGAGATTCCTTGTTTGGAAATGGGGGAATCAGTCTCTGCTATGCTGGGTTGTTATGAGAATTAAATGATAACGTATATAAGATGCTTAACTCACAGGGTCTGATATGTGGTACCTAGTTGCTATAATGACTTTTTACCCCAATATGAGAAGGTTCAGTAGTTTGTAACTGTTCTCTAATCTCCAGAGAAGTGTTTAACAACAGAATTCTTCTCTGGTTTCTATCTCTGCCAGTTCCTTTGTGGAGCTGGTAAAAATTAAAAATATTTTATCATAGTCTGTTATTTTGTTTCAAATGATAAGTGGTAAGATCAGTGTATTTTTTGTGGCCAGATTATGGTAAACTTTTATGTCTAGCATATTCAACTGTATCAGTTAATGTAATAGCATTTCATTTTAGGTTTTTAAATACAGACCAACGTGAAGTATAAAATGAAAATGTCCATAATCCCACTGTTCATGTTTAAGCTGGTTTAAGAGTAATTCCATGTACACGATTAGGACGTTTAAATACTATAAACTAAAAGTCCCCTGTATTAGTCAGCTTGGGCATCATAGCAGAATACCACAGACTGGGGGGCTTAAATGACAGAAACTTATTTTTTCACAATTCTAGATGTTAAAAGTCCAAGATGAAGGCGTCGGCAGATTTAGTATCATCTGAGTCCTTTCTCCTTAGCTTGCAGATGGCTGCCTTCTTACTCCGTCCTTACCTAGCCATCCCTCTGTGTTGTCTGTGTCCTCACCTCCTGTTATAAGGACACCAGTCATACTGGATTAGGGCCCTCTCTAACAACCCAATTTTAACTTCTTCACCTCTTGAAGGGCCCTGTCTCCGAGTACAGTCACATTCTGAAGTGCTGGCTGTTAAGGCTTCAACATAGGAATTTTGAGGGAACACAGTTAAGTCCATGACACTGCTCTACCATTACAACCACTAATAACTTTTATTTTTTTTATTTTCAGAGAAACTTCCTGTCTCTACATCTGTAGGCATATGAATTTATATGCTTAGGGGTAATTAAGTTAGTTTCTTTGAACTCAACCTGATCCATATACATAGCAGCAAAGAATTACTCTAGGGTTGTGCCAGGTTGGGGAAATGAACTTCTTATATGGAACCAGACATGATGATGTATTTATGGGCATGTGTGTGTGTATAGTATGTGTATGTAAATAGCAATATATTAAAGCCTCTTCAGTATAAAGTTGATTAGTTTCATCTGTCTTAAGTTTTTGGTGGCAGTAAAACTTTTTGTGTGTGTCAATCTGTGAATTTGATTTGTTCATTCAGTACTTATTGAGCACCTACCACTGTGTCACGTACTCTGCTAGGCATTAGAAGTGTGCAGAATAAGTAGATGAGATCCCTGCCCATAAATCCTAAAGCTGGGCGAAGGGGCAAGGGTGGAGATATGTACACACTTCTGAGTACTGAAAAGGAGGAGCTCGTTGTCCACTGAGGCTTGCGTGAAGCGTTTCTGGAAGTGGTAACACTTAAAACAGAAGCTTGTGAGGACTGTCCAAAAGGTATTTTAGGCAGAGGGAATAGCACATGTAAAGGCAAAGAATTTTGAAGGAGATGATCAAAGATTAAATAGGAATCAAGTATAACGTGTAGAGGAGTGACAACAGAGGAGGCTAAACTGGTTAGCATAAGTTGCATCGTGAAGGGTCTTTTATGCTATATTAAGAAGTTTGTATTTCTGTCTCTGAGGCTTGGAGCATGTAACCAGTGAGGAATGAAGGGAGGGGAATGGCATTGTATTTGCCTTTTCAAAATCTCTCTCTGGCATTAGGATGAAGGATAAACGGAGGGAGATTGGAAGTTGTTGGGTGTTGGCAGGTGAGAGAGGAAAGAGTGCCTGAAATGAGACAATTTGAGGCATAATGAAGAGGAAACAGATTGAAGAGAGGTTTTAGAAGTAGGATTAATAGGAGTTATTGAGGAAGAGGAGAAAACTGAGATGATTGAAGTTTCTAGGCAGGTGGAACAAGTTTGGGTAGAAGCCGGATGATGACCGACTCAGTTTTGGATCAGTTGAAGTTAAAGTGCCTGTATCACATTCAGGGCAAGATGGTCACCGGGTGTTTGGATATTTGGATAGTGGGTGTGGACTGGAGAGCCGAGAGTCAGTGTGAAGGAGGAAGTTGAGGGCAGGAGAATGTGTCTAGTGAAGAGAGACATTGGGAACTTTATTGCAGGGAGCCTTAGTGTTTTCACACGTGGTCAGAAGGAAACACTATAAAGGAGGCTGAGAAGAACAGCCAGAGAAGCCGGGAGATAGAGATTTCTAGTGGGAAGGTGTCTAACGTGCAGTGTCAATTCTAGAGGTAAGTGTGGGGGGAGTAAAGACAACTTATAGAGTGGTAGATGTGACAGGCTTTCTGATATCAGTGAAATAGTGGGTTTGTTAATCAGACTGCAGAAGATTCGGTGGTGCGTTAGATAGAAGAGAAAGTACAGACATAAATGACTGATTAGACTTTCTGAAGGAGCTTTGCTCTGAACATGAAGCATGTGGTGTCTAGAGAGGAAGGAAGCAGGGTACAGGAATTATGGACGTTTAGTGGTAGATAAGGCTGTGGCTTATTTATAGATTTATGGGAGAGGACGGTGCAGGAATGGTGGTGTTGGGGAAACATTGAAGATAAACAAAAAAGGGAGGGCATTTTGGATAAGGGGTTGACTTGGGATCCAGAATGCATGCTGTGCTGTTGGTGAGTATGTAAGCACCTATAAGGATGGAATCCTCCATATTGCAGTCCTTTGATTTAAAAACGGTGCTACTGTGAATATTTTGGAGAGTTTTTATTCTTTATTTTTCATTTATTTTTTTTAAAGATTGGCACCTGAGCTAGCATCTATTGCCAATCTTGTGTTTTCTTTCTTCTTCTTCTCCCCAAAGCCCCCAGGTACATAGTTATATATTGTAGTTGTGAGTGCTTGTGGTTGCTACGTGGGAGCCACCTCAGTGTGGACTGATGAGCGGTGCCATGTCCATGCCCAGGATCTGAACCAGTGAAACCCCGGGCCCCCAAAATGAAGTGTGTGACCTTAACCAGTCGGCCACAGGGCCGGCCCTATTTGTTTTTTCCTCCTCTGCTAAATGATTTCCTGAATAATCTCTAGAGTGTGAATTGGAAGATATTCCAAGGGACAAAGATATTCTGGTATCAGAAACTGGTTTCTTCTTTCATCTTCAATTGCACTTACATAGGAAGGGCTGAATTAATGAATCTGAAATGCTGAACTAATGAGTTTGGTACATAGTACTGAGACACTTTTCTGGTGATGGGGAAAGGAATCCAGCACTCTGAGTCAGCTTGTTACCCCGGGGAAGAGGGTAGTTGTCTTAGTTTCCTAGGGCTACTGTGACAGAGTACCAGAAACTGGGTGGCTGAAAACAAAAGGAAGTTTATTGTTTCCCAATTCTGGAGGCTAAAAATCCAAAATCAAGGTATTGGGAAGGCTGGGTCCTTCTGGAGGCTCTGATGGAGAATCTGTTCCATCCTCTCTCCTGGCTTCTCGTGGTTGCTGGCAGTCCTCGGTGTTCCTTGGCTTACAACTGCATCACTCCAGTCACTGTCTCCATTGTCACATGGCCTTCGCCCTGTCTATCTGTGTCTCTGTGTCCAAATTTCCTTCTTCTTAGAAAGACAGCAGTCATACTGGATTTAGGGCTTATCCTACTCCAGCATGACCTTATCTTAACTTGGTTATATCTGCAAGGACCTTATTTCCAAATGAGGTCATATTTCTCAGGTTCCAGATGGATATTAAGTTGGGGACACTATTCAACCCAATATGGTAGTTTTAGAAATGAATTTCTGAAGTGAAATTTCATGCATCAGCTGAAGTTATATAGAAAGTTTTACTAATGCAATTGTTAAAGCAGACCAATTAGAGTTGTTTTAAGCTATTCAGGACTTAGGTCTCTCTGATAACAAGGTTTTAGTAATTTAAAAAATTGTATACCATTCGGATGAAATCTTGCCTAGAATCATCAATCTGAATTATAAATTAAAACTTCCTTAGTTTTATTATTTTTTTAAGGACAAGAATAGCATTGGTACCAAGGAAAGATCATTGAGGATTATCTTTTCTGATGAGAAATGTCATTGCATGCTTTTAAGTAGATGGTTGTAAAATGCTTGCTCTTGGATTCCCCTCTCCCCCCAAAACCAGATTGGTTTGTTAAATAATAATACTTTTAATTCTAAATGTAGTAGAAAAAATAAATTTAACCCAGCCCATACACGTATCACCTGAAGACGCAACCCTTCTCTTTTCCTGAGTTTTTTTGTATGTAATTTCTGCTTTTTGTTATGTTTTCAGTTTTCAGGGACGGTGGAGGGGTAGATTTTCGTCGTTACCCTGCGTTTTTTCAGAATTTGTCTCAGGCCTCGTCCAGGCCTCTCCGCTATGTTTCAGACCTCTGCTGTCCAAAGAACTTTGTGTACTGGTGGGAATGTTCTGTATCTTTGCCTTTCAATGCTGTGGTCACTGGAATGGAGCTGGTGGAACTGAAGAACTGAAATTTCAATAGTAATTAATTTTAATTAAGTTAAATTTAAATAGCCACATGTAGCTAGAGGCTGTTGTATTGCCCAGCGCAATTCTAGACTTTTCCCCTTTTTCTCTCTCTGGTCCTGCCTCCTTCTTCTCTCAGGTGGTCAGGTTATTAGTCTGGTGTCTCTTTGCTGATTTTTTTTGTCCATGTGCAAGAAATAAATGCACATGTTTGAATATATACTGTTTTTAAAGCAAAAAATGTAAACATTCTGTACATTGATCTGCAGCTTGTGTTTTTCACTTTGATATTTTCTGAACGTCTCCCTGGATCCATACAACTCCCTCATCCTTTTTAGTGGTTGCTCAGTATTATGGCTTGGATGGTTTGTTTTCTCAGTCAGTATTTTTCTTTGCCTCTAATACTTATTCATCACTTTTAGTGTATGGTGTGTATTAACTCGATCAGGTATGGAAGATCATTAGTTCCTATTAAAATCTAATAATGAAAGTAGAAATCGCTCATTTTAAGATGTGAACTTCTATTAGATTTAGTTAGATAAGTCAGCAGTAGTCCTCCCTGTTATATTTTGGCTTAGGTTTCCTCTCTCATCTTTGTCATTTCCTATGAGTTTACCTTTCTTTTGTTTTCTTTCTGTTTTGGTGAGGAAGATTGACCCTGAGCTAACATCTGCTGCCAATCCTCCCCTTTTTTGCTTGAGGAAGATTGTCCCTGAGCTAACATCTGTACCAGTCTTCTATTTTGTATGTGGGATGCCTCCACAGTGTGGCTTGATGGGCAGTGTGTAGGTCTGCACTTGGGATCTGAACTGGCAAACCCTGGGCTGCCGAAGCAGAGTGCGTGCACTTAATCACCACACCACTGGGCTGGCCCCATCCTCTCTTTTGGATTAAAAGTCACATCAAGGTTTATTACTTCTTTTCAGTGAAACTTAGTTTTGAGTGATGGCACTCAATTCTAATAACCAGGCTGATGGCTTTTCCTATTGACTTATAATAAAACCTTAAAGTTTAAAACTCCCAATCCTAGGTTAACTGTGGTTTTTGGAGAGAGGGGAGCAGGATGGAGGAGAATGGAAGCATGTAAAATTTTGTTTCTTTTTTCAAATAATTACTAGAATCAGAGAGACTGGGTTATGTTGATCCATATGAAATTGCCTTTTTTCTTTCTTTTTCTGTTTTGAGGAAGATCGACCTGAGCTAACATCTGTACCCATCTTCCTCTACTTTATATGTGGGATGCCTGCCATAGCATGGCTTGATAAGCGGTGTGTTGGTCCACGCCTGGGATCTGAACTGGCGAAACCTGGGCTGCCAAAGTGGAGCATATCAAGTCAACCACTATGCTGCTGGGCCGCCACCTGAAATTGCCTTTTTTTAAGGATAAAATAGTCAAATGTTGGCAAATTCATGAGAGTCAAACTAACTTATTTACTTTTTCCAATTCACACAGGAAGCCTTCACTCTCCTAACTCAAAGAAGGTTGCACAGGTAAACTGATTTCATATGGGGAAGCTCAGTTGAAGTTCGTGCATCAGTTCAGGGTTTGGTTACTTGAGCAGGGAGCAGGATCAGGACCATATTATAGTTTGTACCTTTTCCTAAATCATCTTTTTTTCATAGTATGGCTTTATTTTTAGACATATTTTTATTTTGAATTTTCAAACTATCAGAAAGTTTCCCATACTTAAACAAGTAAATTTTAAAAACATTTTAAGGCCAAATATAATTTATTTTGAATGCTTGCTACTTTGGGTTATCTTTTCCATGATCTCCCCTCCATTCTGTTAACATGGGTAATAAAAATTTATTTACTGTTTCACTGTCATACAGTGGTATAAAATTCTAGGTTAGGGAAGCTTTATCTTAATATACTTTAATTACAATAACAACTAACTCGGGGCTCTTGACAAATGCTATTTTGATGAATGTGCTATAATCTTATATTAATCTAGACTAGTGCTTAGGACACAGTGAAGTCATTGATGAATGATATTTAATTTTGAATTGCTCTTTTCTGTTGAAAAGTCTGAAACATTTGAAGAGAGCCTCAAGACTAAAATAGTCCCCCAAACATTATAAAGTTTGAACCCAAAATGAGATCTGTCTTGTTAGCTTGGGGCTAATCTTCCTCAGCAAAAAAAAAAAAAAAAAAAAAAAAAAGAAAAGAAAAGAAATTGAGAAGTCTGTCTTAATATGTATTCTTATATATTGTTTTTCCTGATAAAATCCCAGGTGTTCTTTAGGTTAGGACTAAATTTCACAAAAAGGAATGTGCTTGATTAACTTGGCATCAAAATCCCCTGATTAGAACATGCTTATTTGTGTGCATGTGTATTTTATTTAAATAGGTTTACTTATAGAGGTATAAACACATGTATATATACACACATATATGAGTGAAATTGGGCTACATTTATTTTCCCCAACCCAGGTGCTTTGCTATATATCATGGTAATATGGGATTTGGGGAGTCGATCACTTGACTGTAAATCATAAATATATCTTTATTTTAAAGTATTTCTTATTATAAAAGCATACATGCTCATTAGAAATTCAAACTATAACAAAAGGTATAAATCACAACCTCAGATCTGCTCCCTAGATGTGATCACTGGAAGCTTTCTTATGTTCTTTTCCTGATATATTTGGTTTGTAGATATGAGATGTATGTGCATGGAAAAAAAAATATAGACAACAGGTAGCTACGTTTTTTGAAAACAAATGGAATTATACTATAGCCGCTGTTCTGTTAACTTGCTTCTTTTGCTTAACAGTATATCTTAATGCGTCTTTTCATAGGTACATTTTGATTAATAAATAGGTGTAGTTCAGTGATGATTGGAATAAAATGAGTTTTCCGTTTATTGAATCCTGTTTTTAAAAATTACTAATATTAAAAAATTATTTTAGCTAATCATCAGTATATAAAGATGGCTCAGGTAAAGTCAAGGAGGAAAAGTTGGATTAAAAAATTAAGACTTGTGGGGCTGGCCTGGTTGTGTAGTGGTTAAATTTACATGCTCCGCTTCAGCAGCCTGGGGTTTGTGGGTTCACATGCTGGGTGCAGACCTACACACTTCTCATCAGGCCATGCTTTGGCAGCCTCCCATGTACAAAGTAGAGGAAGATCGGCACAGATGTTAGCTCAGGGCCAGTCTTCCTCACCAAACAAATAAATTAAAAAAAAAACACCTTGTACTACATGGCTGTTTGTGAGGACAAATTTGTGTTTGTAATGTATGTGGTATTTATTCTGATGTGTTTCTTGTCTGTTGTAAGACCCCACTTAAACTTTTGGGAGTCTATTCATATCTTTCTGTTTGAAGGTAACACTATTCCAGTGTTATTCTTCTGAGAGATTAAAGTGCTATTTTTAGGAGTACTTAACAAATTCTATATTAAATGTGTCTACTGTATAGAAATCCTGGTTCCACTCACAGGTCTTGAGCCTGCATTCTGTATTAAGCCAGTGCTGGTTCAGATCCTGGCGGCACCACTGACTAATCTTGTGACTGTGACGCTCTCCATGCCTCAGTTCTCCCCGTGTGAAATGAGCAGTGATGATTGTTGAGATGGGTCCATAAAGAGTACTGTGTTGGTTGAAGTTATGTCAGCTGCTTTAACAGATAAACCCTGAAA
Source organism: Equus caballus (assembly GCF_041296265.1). Classification (NCBI taxonomy): domain Eukaryota; kingdom Metazoa; phylum Chordata; class Mammalia; order Perissodactyla; family Equidae; genus Equus; species Equus caballus. The sequence goes on along the minus strand of NC_091687.1, from coordinate 108,174,628 downwards.
TCTCAGGGGCTTAAGATATTAACAGTTTAGTCTCCTGGGACTTGTACTAATCTGTTCTCTGCTGTCTTTAACACGTGACTTCCAAGATTGCCCTGGGCATTGCTCTCCTGCTGGCAGATGGAGGAGAAAAGGGGTGCAGGAATGCATCGGAGGTTTTTGGGTGAAGCCTGAGGGTAGTGAAGAGGTATCTCTCACTTTTGCCCACATTTTGTTGTCTGGAACTGGGACACACGGAAGGGAAGTTGGGAAATGTAGCCAGGCTGCGAGCCCAGCACGAAATGTGAGTGGGGAATAGCCAGCCGGTCAGTCATAAGTACCCACCAGAGATGGTTCTAAAGTTGCTGCTAAGTCGGTCACTTCACCACCGCGGTCTGTTCCATCTGTAAAATGGGGAGGGTGACAAGGAGGAGGGGAACGGTTAGCGTTTATTGAGAACTTCTTTAAAGCCCTGGTTTAGGGGCACTGTATATTATAATTGTATTAACTCATTTAGTTCTCAGAAGTCCTCGGAAGTAAAGATGATTGTTATCCTCTTTTTCTTTTTTAACGTCTGAGGAAACTATGGCACAGAGTGAGTCAGAGAGCCAGGATTTGAACCCAGGCATTGTTCACTGCAGGGCCTGTGCTGCCGACACCGTGCTGAAAGCTGTCACACGTGGCCCCACTTAACCCCTGCACTCTGCTCTGTCCTGAATCTTCTTCTCGTGGTGTTTTTAGTTCAGCAGAGGTCTTCTTTGTGCTAAAATAATTTCTTCCAAGTTGCTGCCACCTCTGTCTCTGATCTTTTTTCCTTCTCTCCACTTGCCTTTATAGTCAGTAGACTTATGGTCACTCCTTTTTCCTTTTGCCTTTTTTTTCTTTTAACTTTCTGTTGTAGAAAATTTGCCCATATACACATGTGTAGAGGACAGTATAATAACCCCCTGAGTGCTCATCACCTAGTTTAAACAGTTATCAGCACATGGCCAGCCTTGCTTCATTTATACCATTACCCACTTCTCTTGTGTTATTTTGAAACAGATTTCAGTCATAATGTAATTTCACTTATAAATATTTGAGAATGTATCTCTGAAAAACAGACAAAAAAAGAACAACACAAAACCTAGGGTCCGGCCCCATGACTGAGTGGTTAAGTTCGCGTGCTCTGCTTTGGCAGCCCAGAGTTTTGCTGCTTCGGATCCTGGTCGTGGACGTGGCACTGCTCATCAAGTCGTACTGAGGTGGCGTGCCTCATAGCATGTCCCACACAGCACAACCAGAAGGACCTGCAACCAGAATATACAACTGTATCCGAGGGGCTTTGGGGAGAGGAAGAAAAAAAAGATTGGCAACAGATGTTAGCTCAGGTGCCAGTCTTAACAACAAAAACAAAAACCTAGTACCGCTATCGTACCTAAAAATAATTAACAGTTAAATCCACAGTATCGTCAAATATTGTGTTAATATTAAGCAGGTGTCTCAGTTTTTTAAAAAAACTATTTATTTGAATCAGGATCTGAGAGAAGTTCTATGCATTGTGATTAAGTCTGTCTTAATCTCGAAGTTACCATCCTCCTCTTCTTCTTGCAGTTTATTTGTGGGAGAAACAGGTCATTTGCCCCATAATTTCCCGTAGTCTGGGTGTTGTTGATTGTCTCCCTGAGGTTTAACATGTTTCTCTGTTCTCTGTATTTCCAAATCAGTAGTTGGAACTAGAGGCTTGATCCGATTCAGGTTCCCTTTTACTTTCATGCTGCTTCTGTGGTGGTGCATTCTTTATCAGGAGGCACGTCATGTCTGCTTGTCTGTTTTTGTGATACTAGCAGCTACTGATGACCAGTGCTTAGATCTGTTGATTCAGTAGGGGTTGTAAAATGATGATGCTCTAATTCTGTTATTCCTTCATTTTATTAGCTGGAATACTTTTTATAAAGAGAAAAATGGTCCTCACCTATTATTTGATTCCCCACTGTAACAGATTATATAGGAGAGGCAGGATAAATGTCTGATTCTTTCTTTTTCTCTACCATTTTGCAGTTAATTAGTTGGTTCACGAGCATTTCTCGACTATGATTGATAAGTTTTTATTTTTTTATGTTTCAGTCACTGTGCAGGAAAGTGTCTGGAAATTCACAGATAAAGGCACGACCCCTCCACAGCGTCACTGGCTGGTGGTGGAACGGTGCAGTGTGGCAGACGTAGTGTTGTGCACATAGTGGGGAGCACACAGCAGAGGTACATGGCTTCAAGGTCAGGAAAGGGCTCTGGAGCTGATCTTGAGCTGAAGGTTGAATGGCACTTGGTTTTTGCTGAAGGAGGTAGAGGTTCCTTTCCAGGCAGAGGGAGCAGCACAAAGACCCTGAGGAGTGAGTGGGTTTGTTATGGCCAGAAGCCAGGTGTGCTTGGTGTAAGAGTCAGGAGATGAGGCTGCAGAGGTAGTGTGGGTTTTAAGTCGGTTTAAGGAATAGTTTTGATTTAACTCTGAAGGCCATGGAGAGAGATTGAAAGGTTTTATCCAGGTGAGTGACATAGCAATGCGTTTTATGAAGATGGCTCTGGGCAGCACCGTGGAGAGTGGCTCAAGCTGCCCTTTTCTTGAACTGCTTATACAGGTTTGATCTTCTTTCTTGGTGTTACTCCCTGCCCGCCGCCACCCCCCTCTCCCCCCACCAGGCCCCAGGCCCCCTTCTAGAGTCCTGGCCCTTGTTCTTTTCAGAGCTTGGGTGACTGGCAAGGCTAGAAAGGATGCTGTCTAAAAGAAAGTGAGTGATGGTTGAGAAGTCACTGCTGCTGTCCTGGCAGCACAGCCCCTCATAGCGTAGTTGTAAGAGCAGTGATGGTAATAGCTGTAGATGGCTGATGAGCACTTCACTGTAGAGCCCAGCTGTTCTCGGCGTGCCCGCAGCCCCATTGTACAGATGAGCAGACTCGCAGGGGAAGTCAAGTGACTTGCTCAAGACTATACTTGTAGCAGAAGGTAGAGGTGACGTGGAAACTAAGCATTCGGCTTCTTCAGCTCATTCCCATAGCATTCCACTATATTGCCTTTTTGGTTCGATGACACCCTTCTCATCTAAGTTCATGCTTTGTGCCCAGTGCACACAAAACGGTCCCCGTAGCTTGTGTCATATAACCCCTCATCTCCCTGGGTTTCCTGGCATCTTTCCTTCCCCTTAGTCTTACATCAGCAGAGTCTTTCCTAGGGTTTCTGGTCTAGTAGCCGTCCTGCCTCTGTCAGTGAGGGAATCCTCAGTGTAGCTGATGACGATTTGATCATTCAACCATAGCGAGAGGTTTTAACATTCCTACTGAAAATGTTTTTCCCACAGATACATTAAACCAAGGTTTCTTAGGTTTTGTAAGATTCCCATTCAATTATAAATAGGCCTTAAAAATGTTTATTATATGAGAAAAAAATTAATACAGCTAAATTAAAAATATTGATCCACAAAAGAAAATAAAAATATTTTATCCTATTATCTTAAGGTTTACAAACCTATTAGTGGTATGTTTGTTTTGCACATACCCACAAATTGTGTTTGTGTATACACGTGTGCAGAAAACATTCAGAAAAATGAAAAATTCATACTATATGAAGTCAGGTACATGGGATCATACTGTTTATATTTTTTCACTTAAGGAGGATAGTCATAAAAAGATTTCCATGTCGGGTGCTGGCCTGGTGGCGTAGTGGTTAAGTTCATGTCCTCTGCTTTGTCGGCCTGGGGTTTGCCGGTTCGGCTCCTGGGCACAGACCTACATGCTGCTCATCAAGCCATGCTGTGTGGTGGCATCCCACATAGAGGAACTACAAGGACTTATAAGTGGGTTATACAACTATGTACTGGGGCTTTGGGGAGAAAAAGAAAGAGTAAAATTGGCAACAAATGTTAGCTCAGGGCCAATCTTCCTCACTTAAAAAAAAATTTCATGTGAATAACCATGGTACTATGGGATTTTTAGTAGCTGCAGAGTATTACTTGCAGCTACTTAAATGCTGAAATAAATGGTTCATCTGAAGTCTTTTCTTGTTGGACAAGGACTTTTTTTTTTTCAGTCTTTGAGAGTTAGAAATAATGCGCAGATGAATATCCTTATATAGTTAAATTTTTATGCACTTTATAATTTACTCATGATAAATTCCCAAGTGGAATTCCTGGGCCAAAGGGTATATGGATTTTTAAAGACTTTTAATATTGACAAATATCACTATAACATAATTATATTGATTTATACTCTCACCAGTAATATATGAATATACCTGTTTATCTACTCACTTGCCAATTCTGGGAATTGTGATTTAAAAAAAATCTTTAGAAGAGCATTGAAGATTGCTTTGGGAATATAAACCCCGCCCCCCCCAGTCCCCATTCTGCCTACAAATGAATCAATCATACTTTTAGCTGTCTGCATATACAAGATAACTAGTAAAAATTAAATGACACATTCATTGCCAACAAGTAAAGTGGGCTGAGAGCCACCCTCTGGGGTAGTAGGGTGGGTGCGGTGGGCCAGGTGGTTGTGGTAGAGATGGCTGTTAACGATGTTGTGAGAGTTGTTTGCAAAGATGGTAGATCTGAAGTGTAAGGCGAGTTCCTCGAGGTGGAAAGAGAAATAGGGGATGTTCTAAGTCAGAACAGTGGCGTGAGCTGAGGGATTGCCTCACGGGAAAGAGAACTGTGGGTAGATGAGGACTCCCTGTGAGTTGATCCCTATGGCTCTTCTGAGTTTAAAGCATATCTTATCTGAATGAACTGTGAGTGGCTTTTGATTTCTCTAATTTGGAAAAGTTGTTTGTGTGCCCCAGAATAACTCATTTTTCTGAAAAAGGATATTCCTGAGGGGAACAGTGGGAAAAAGAATTGGAAAGGTGGATTGTGGTCATTTGTTGAAAACAGGCCTTGGATGCCAAGCTTCAGGACTGAGTTCTTATTTGGTATGTTGCAGGCAATCTTATGGAATTTTGAGCAGGCGAGAAAACGCAGTGTCAGTGAGTAGCATAGCTTGGGAGGGAGGGAGACAGGCACAGATATGCTGAGAGCTCCAGAGGAAACAGTGAGTAAAATATTTCAGGTGATAGTATTGGGAGTAGGAAGGGATACACTGAGATGTGAGACGTTACGTGGAAAGAAGTGGCAGTATGTGGTGACTAACTGCTACAGGGACACAAAAGGAAAAGGAATAATCAGACATTCCACTAAGCTTTAGCCTGAGCTTTTGAGAACACTAGACATCAGGAGAGGAAGACAATTTTATTTCTAAAAGTTACTGTAAAATTTAGCTTATAAAAATTTTTTAAACCAAATCTCAAGATTCATGGTATGTTTAGTTTCCCTTGCCAAATTTCGTGTTTGCATTTCTTTCTTTCTTTTTTTTTTTTTTTAAAGATTGGCACCTGAGCTAACAACTGTTGCCAATCTTTTTTGTTTTTCCTGCTTTTTCTCCCCAAGTCTCTCCAGTATATAGTTGTATATTTTACTTGTGGGTCCGTCTAGATGTGGCATGTGGGACGCCGCCTCAATGTGGCCTGATGAGTGGTGGCATGTCCGCTCCCAGGATCCAAACTGGCAAAACCTTGGGCCGCCGTAGCGGAGCGGCAAACTTAACCACTTGGCTGCGGGGCCAGCCCCCATGTTTGCATTTCTTAAGATATTTTAAGGCTTCTATTGTACAATAGAAATAGGAGAAAATAGAAGTAACATGTATTAAACAGTTACTTAGGAAGAGGGAATAGAATGTGCTGCTCTAGAGCAGTCTCTCATCCTTGGCACTGTTGACATTTTGGGCTGGCTAATTCCTTGCTGTGGGGGCCGTGCTGTGTGTTGAGGGATGTTTAGCAGCATCCCTGGACTCTTACCTGCTGGTGTCTTCAGACATTGCTAATTGTCCAGGGGCGGGGGGTGGGGGCAGGGGTAGGGGGTTGGAGGAGGCCTCTCCGGTTGAGATCCACTGCTCTAGAGTACAGAATCAGGACTACTAAATAAAAATTATTGGCGTGCCTACAACAGTGCCCAGCACATAGCCAGCACTCGAATATTTGCTGAGTAAATGAATAATCGGATTTTGCCTTTGAATTAAAAACAGGACAAAACTTGGTAACTGGCTGTTCAAGCTGCTTTACCACAGAATGGAATGTCCATTGAACAATTCTTTCAGGCCTCATCTTCTAACTGGATTATTAAATTGATGAGGTTATTTTTTCCAGTGTTTTCATTGGTTCAGATGCTTTTTTTTATTGAGTTAATGATAGGTTACAATCTTGTGAAATTTCATTTGTACAATAATGTTTCTCAGTCGTGTTGTAGGTGCACCACTTCACCCTTTGTGCCCACCCCCAACCCCACCTATCCCCTGGTAGCCACTAATCTGTTCTGTTTGTCTACATTTTTAAATTCCTCATATAAGTGGAGTCATACAGAGATTATCCTTCTCTAACTGGTTTATTTCACTTAACATAATTCCCTCAAGGTCCATCCACGTTGTTGCAAATGGAATGATTTTGTTCTGATTTACGGCTGAGTAGAATTCCATTGTATATATATACCACATCTTCTTTATCCATTCATCTGTTGATGGGCAGTTAGGTTGCTTCCATGTCTTGGCTACTGTAAATAATGCTGCAATAAACATCGGGGTGCACAGGACTCTTGGAATTGCTGACTTCAAGCTCTTTGGATAGATACCCAGTAGTGGAATAGCTGGGTCATATGGTAGTTCTATTTTTAATTTTTTGAGGAATCTCCATGCTGTTTTCCATAGTGGCTACACCAGTTTGCATTCCCACCAGCAGTGTATGAGGGTTCCTTTTTCTCCACAACCTCTCCAACATTTGTTACTATTAGTTTCAGATATTTTTGTCATTCTAATGGGTGTAAGGTGATATCTTAGTGTGGTTTTGATTTGCATTTCCCTGATGATCAGGGATGATGAACATCTTTTCATGTGCCTATTGGCCATCTGCATATCTTCTTTGGAGAAATGTCTGTTCATGTCCCCTGCCCATTTTTTGATCGGGTTGTTTGATTTTTTGTTGTTGAGTTGTGAGAGTTCTTTATATATTTTGGATATTAAGCCTTTGTCAGATATATGACTTTGTAATATTTTTTCCCAGTTAGTGGGTTGTTTTTTTTGTTTCAATCCTGTTTTCATTTGCCTTGAAGAAGCTCTTTAGTCTGATGAAGTCCCATTTGTTTATTCTTTCTGTTGTTTCCCTTCTCTGAGAAGGCATGGTGTCTGAAAATATCCTTTTAATACTGACGTCAATGAGTGTACTGCCTACGTTTTCTTCTAGAAGCCTTATGGTTTCAGGTCTCACCTTTAGGTATTTGATCCATTTTGAGTTTATTTTGGTGAATGGTGAGAAAGGATGATCAATTTTCATTCTTTTACATATGGCTTTCCAGTTTTCCCAGAGCCATTTGTTGAAAAGACTTTCTTTTCTCCATTGTATGCCCTCAGCTCCTTTGTCGAATATTAGCTGTCCATAGATGTGTGGTTTTATTTCTGGGCTTTCAATTCTATTCCATTGATCTGTGCACCTGTTTTTGTACCAGTACCATTCTGTTTTGGTTATTGTAGCTTTATAGTATGTTTTGAAGTCCCTCATTATGGTTTTAATGATCACTTTCCTAATGACTTACGATTATGTCTGTATGTGCTTGTCATCTTTACATCCTCTTTGGTGTGAAGTGTCTGTTCAAGTCCTTTGCCTAAAAAAATGTAAATTTCAAACTATTGTTGTTTTTATTGTTTTTTGTGAATTTTATTCTGGATGCAAGTTTGTTATTTGATTTGAAAATATTTTCACCTAATCTGTAGCTTGTATTTTCGTTCTTTTTTTAAATGATGCCTTTCAGTGACTAAAAGTTTTAAATTTGGCTGCAGTCCAATTTCCTTTTTTCTTTTTTGGATTGTGTTGATTCATATGGATTGCTTTTGGTACGATGTGTAAGAACTCTTTGCCTAACCCTCGTCATGATGGTTTCTTATGTTTTCTTCTAAAGGTTTTTTAGTATAATGTTTTCCACTTAGGTTTATAATCCATTTTGAGTTGTTATCGAAGATGTGAGGTTTTAGGTGAAGCTTCATTTTTGTGTGTCTGTGCATATGAATGTTTAATTTTTCCAACACCTTCTGTTGATAAGTCTAGTCTTATTCTTCCCTTGAATTTCTTTTACACTGTTGTCGAAAGACTCTGTTCCCTTGTTTGTACCTTCACTGGTGTCCTGCTGTCTTGATTACTATTTTATAGCAGACTTATATTCAAATAGTGAGATTCATTTAACTTTCTCAAGTTTTCCAGAATTGTTTTAGCTATTCTAGTTCCATTTGCTCTTTATGAACATTTTAGAATCAATTTGTCCACGTATTAAAAAATCTTCCTGGGATTTTGATTGGTATTACATTAAACCTACAGATGAATTTGAGGAAGAACTGAGGTCTTTGCTATGTTTAGTATTCCAATCTAAGAACACGGCACGTCTCTCCACTTAGTTAGACTTCTTTGATTTCTTTCATCAGTGGTTAGTAGTTTTTGACACGCACTCTGTATCTCTTTTGTTAGATTTATAATCAGATGTTTCATTTTAGTTGTAACTATTGTAAATGGAATTGTTTTTTAAGTTTCACTGTTCAATTGTCCATTGCTAATATTTACAAATATGCTTGGTTTTTGAACATAGACTTTGTATCCTAGGGCCTTGTTAAACTTACTTATGAGAAATAGGAGCTTTTCTGTAGACTTTTTGGGATTTTCTATATAAACAATTACGTTGCTTGAGAATAAGAACGATGTTATTTTTTCCTTCCCAATTTGTTTGCCTTTCTTTTCTTTTCTTGCCTGATTTACACTAGCTAAAATGCTGTTGATGAAAATAAACGTAGTGAAAGTGGGCATTCTTGCCTTCTTCCCCATCTTAGGTGAAGACATGCAGTCTTTCACCATCAAGTATGATTTTAGCTGTAGAGTTTTTGTGGATCCCTTTTATTAGATTGAGGAAGTTCTCCTCTATTCCTATTTTGCTGAGAGTTTTTATCATAAGTAGCTGTTATATTTTGTCATAAGCTTTTTTTCTGTGTCTGTTGATATGATCATGTGATTTCTCTTGTCTAGACCAGAAGTCAGGACATTTTTTGGCAAAGGGATCAAATAGTAAATATTTTAGGCTTTGCATGCTATATAGTCTCTGTTGTAACTACTTATATCTGCTGTTGTAGCATGAAAGCAGATGTAGACAATATGCAAATTAAGTGTGCATGGCTATATTCCAATAAAATTATTTCCAAAAGCAGGCACAGAGCTGGATTTGGCCTGTGGGTCATAGTTTGCTGACTTGTGATTTAGATTGTTAGAATGGCTAATTACATTGATTGATTTTTGAATATTGAACAAGCACTACCTTCCTGGGATAAAACCCATATGGTTGTGGTGTATTGTTCTTTTTATGTTCCAGAATTTGAATTGCTAATGTATTCTTATTTCTATGCCACTGTTGATTTGGGGTATTGGTCTGTAGTTTTGTTTCTTTGTACTGTCTGTCTGGTTTTGGTATCAGGGTAATGCTGACCTCATAAAATGAATGGGGAAGTGTTCCCTGTCTTCTGTTTTCTAGAAGAGATTCTGTAGAATTGGTGTTATCTCCTCCAATTCTGCAGGAGGAGGTTGGGTAGGATTAGCCATTGAAGCCCTCTGGGCCTGGAGATCCTTATTTCAAAAGATTTTATACTGTGAATTCAATTTCTTTAATAGTTATAATGCTCTTCAGTTATTGTTTCATCTCAGGTGAGTTTTGGTAGCTTATCTTTGAGGTCCATTTCATCTGAAGATGTCAAACTTATGTATGTGGAGTTGTTCATAATATTCTTTTATTATCCTTTAATGTCTGTGGGGTCTATAGTGAAATCCCTTTTTCATTCCTGATATTTGTAGTTCGTGTCTTCTCTTGTCAGTTTTGCTAAAAGTTTATCAATTTTATCAATCTTTTCAAAGAGTCAGATTTTGGTTTCATTGATTAAAAAAAGTGGTAAAGTATATGTAACATAAAACTTACTATTTTAACTATTTTTTAGGTGTACAGTTCAGTGGCATAACTGCATTCCCATTGTTGTATAGCCACCACTACCTTCCATCTCCACAAATTTTTTTATCTTCCCCAAACTGAAACTTTATATCCATTAAACAGTAACTGTCCATTTCTGCCCTCCCCTCAGTCCCTGGCAGCCACCATTCTATTTTCTGCCTCTATGAATTTGACTACTCTGGACACCTCATTTAAGTAAAATCGTAGTGTTTGTCTTTTTGTGACTGGTGTATTTCACTTAGCATAACGTCTTCAAGCTTCATCCATATTGTAACATGGATCAGAATCCTTCCTTTTTAAGGCTGCATAGTATTGGTTGCATGTATATACCACATTTCATTTATCCATTCATCTGTCAGTGGACTGTTGGGTTGCTTCCACCTCTTGTTTATTCTAAATACTGCTGCTGTAAACATGGGTGTACAAATACTTCTGTTTGAGTTCCTGCTTTCAGCCTCTTGTCTTTTGAGAGTGTGCAGCTTATTGTGTCCCAGGCCAGTGGAGTGAAATTCTGAGATGCTTAGAGGAGAGATGAACTCTGAGCTTACAAGATTCTTTCTCTTGCCCACTTTGATATGTGAGGGGCTGAGTAGTGAGGTTCTGACTAAAATTATGGTTTTTGGTAGCAAACATACACACTGCTCTAGATAGCTAGCTCACCCACCTCCAAAAAATGTTTTTTTAATTGAAATTTAGGAGGAATCAGTAGTTTTACAGACCTTAGCAGGGGGAGTTCATGGATATTCTCCCCAGTATGTTGCCCTCAATGTGATTTTTAGCTCCGGCCAATTAAGTGACTGTGGGTAACTTATTTAACCTTTCTGAATTACAATTTCCTTATCTGTAAAATGGGAACAATAATACCTACTTCAGTGGGATAGTTAAGAGGATTCAGTGAGAATAATGTACTTGAGTGTTTTTCAGCTTCATGTATTTTGAAGTTTTGTTGTTACGTGCACACACATTTATAATTAGAATTATGTGTTGTTGGTGAATTGACCCTTTTATCAATATGTCCTGTCCCTCTTTATCCCTGGTAATTTTTTTTTGTTTTGAAGTCTGCTTTGTATGATATTAGCATAGGCATTCCAGCTTAACTTTGATTAGTGTTGTATCATATAGCTGTTTCCTTAACTGTCATTATATTCGCATTGAGTTTCATATGGGCAGCATATAGTTGGGTCATGTTTTCTTACTCACTTCTGACAATCTCTGTATTTTAACTGGGGTGTTTAGACCACTTACGTCTAATGTAATTCATCTGTTTTGATTTAGGCTTACCATTTAGTATTTGTTTTTACTGAGTTTTAGTTTTTGTAATTTTTATTTCTAAAATTTCTGCTTGGTTCTTCTCTATATCCTCTATTTGTTGACACCTTCTGTTTTAAATTTTGTTTTAAAAGTGTTCAAAATTGCTCATTTGATCATTTTATAATAGTTGCCTTAATGTGCTCATCAGATAATTCCAACCTCTGTGTTACACTGGCTTTTTGTTCGTTGTATTTTTTCATGTGATTTGATATTTTTGTGGTTCTTTGTGTCCCAAGTAATTCTGGATTATTTCCTAAACATTTTGAAAATGATGAGACTGGTTTTTAAAAACACCGCCTGGAGAATGTTGATGTTTTTGATTCAGCAGGCACTTGGCCTAGATAGGTACAAGCTATAGGTTTCAGCCCGTCTTTTGTGGGATATGGTAAGGTCAGTTTAGTTTTCAAAGCCCCTGCAGTGCTCTTTCTGTCTGTGCTATGTGTAGGATTAAGTGGTCAGTGTGGGACTGGGCCAGAAGTCTGTTAGCTCAGTTCTCAAAGTCCTTGTTACACTAATTAGGATCAGATCTACCCATGGGTACGTTGCAGGCTAGCTCAGGTGAGCGCTCTTTCAGGACCTCAGCACTGCTGGGTTTCAGACTGCTCTGAGTTCAGGCCAGGGGATCCTGGAGAGGTAAAAAATAGTAAATTTAGTGACACTTTGGCAGTACTTTGAATTTTAGTGTCTGTTCCTGACCAATGTGCTTTTAGATATTTTTAAGGAAACTCAAATAGTTGTTTTATGCATTATTACTATGTTTTATACTTGCATTCAGTGAGAGAAAAAGTTTGGCATAATTCCCCCATGTCATCCAGAACTGGCACCCCTTGATAATCTTTTGTTTGAGATTTTTTATGTTTTTTTTTTAAAGTGAAAAACAGGCTGTAATTTTTTTTTTTTTTTTTTAAAGATTTTTTTTATTTTTTCCTTTTTCTCCCCAAAGCCCCCCGGTACATAGTTGTATATTCTTCGTTGTTGGTCCTTCTAGTTGTGGCATGTGGGATGCTGCCTCAGCGTGGTCTGATGAGTAGTGCCATGTCCGCGCCCAGGATTCGAACCAACGAAACACTGGGTCGCCTGCAGCGGAGCGCGCGAACTTAACCACTCAGCCAGGGGCCAGCCCCAACAGGCTGTAATTTTATTTCCTTTCATTATCGATTTTTTGGTTTGGGATGACAATTGTATCTGCAAAAAATGAGTGGTGGAGTGTTCCTCTTTTACTTCTGCAGAGTGGGTCAATGTTTATGATGGATATTGATTTTATATAATGTCTTTGATTTTGCTGTCAACGTAATGTTGCCCTCATAGAATGAGTTGGTAAGTGTTCCTCCATTGTTTCCTAAAGATAGTGCAGGGTTAGTATTATTTCTTAAAAGTTTGATAGAATTCATCAATAAAGTTATCTGGGGCTGGGGTTTTCTTTGGGAAGGTTTATACTTACAAATTCAATTTTTTAAGTAGACTTTTGGCTATTCACATTTTCTGTTTCTAGTCTTGAGTCACTTTTGGTAATTTGTGACTTCTAAGGATTTTGTTCATTTCGTCTGAGTTGTTGATTTATTGGCAAAGTTATTTGTAATATTTTTTCTTTGTCCTTTAATTTATACAGTCTCTCTAGTGATGAACTTTCAGTTTTTCTATTGGTAGTTTGTGTTTTTTTTCTCTTGATTATACTTTTGCTCGAGACTCATCTATTTTAATGTTTTTCAAAGAACCATCTTTTAGTTTCATTCACTAAAAAATTCTCTGTTATTATTATTTTCCTTTTGAGGAAGCTTGGCCCTGAGCTAACATCTGTACCCATCTTCCTCTACTTTATATGTAGGGTGCCTGCCACAGCATGGCTTGATAAGTGGTACATAGGTCTGCGCTCGGGATCCAAATCGGCGAACCCCGGGCTGCTAAAGTGGAGCGCTCAAACTTTACTACACCACCAGGCCAGCCCCCTTATTTTCTGATATATCTACTTAAATTTCCCTTTATTCACTGCTTACTTGAATTTTACAAATTTTGAAATGCTCTGTTTTCATTTTCATTTTCATTTAGTTAAGCTGTTTTCTAATTTCCTTGTCATTGCTTTATTGACTAATGGGTTATTTAGAACTGTGGGTTTTTTTTTTCTTTTTTTTAACCAAATAGTGGAGTATATTGCTTATATCTTTTTCGTTTGTTTGTTTCCAGTTTAATTCCATTATGGCCAGAGAACGTATTCTGTATGATTTCACTCTTTTAAAATTTGTTGAACTTTGTTTTAAGGCCTACAGTATGGTCTTCTCTGGGGATTGTGTGCGGGAAAAGAATAGGTATTCTGTTGTCATTAGGTGGGGTGTTCTCTGTCAGTTAGGTCTACTTGGTTGTTAGTAGTCTTAAGTCTGCTGTGTCGCTATTGAATTTTGTGTCTACCTATGTCAGTTATTGAGCAGAGTGATGTCATATCCAAGTGTAATTGTGGGTTTAAAAATTTCTCCTTTCAATTATCATGTATTTTGAAGCTTTGCTATTGAGTGCATACGTATTTAGGATTATTGTCTCTTTGATGAATTGACACTTTTATCATTATGAAATGTCCATCTTTAGATCTTATAATATTCCTTGTTTGAAGTCTATTTTGTTTAATAATATAGTTTCTGAAGCTTTCTTTTGATTACTGTTGTCATGTTGTGTGTCTTTGTGTCTCTTTGTTCTTTATTAGTGTGTATGTCATAGATGGCATATAGTTGGGTCTTGCTTTTTAAATTTGATCTGTTAATCTCTGCCTTTTAATCGTAGTGTTTAGACCATTTGCACTTAACATAATTATTGATGTGGATGGGTTTAAATCTGTCTTCTTGCTCTTTGTTTTGTATTTGTTCCTTCTCTGTCCCATTTGTTCTCCTTTGTTCCTTTGTCTTTTCTGTCTTTTTTTTTTTGGTTACTTGAAATATTTTTTAGGATTCTGTTTTATTGCCACTTGACGCATAAGCTATAGATTGTTTTGTGTGTGTGTTTATGAAGGAGTTGCTCTAGGGTTTACATTGTGAATTGTTAACTCATCAGAGTCTACCTTCAAGTAACATTTTATCACTTTGGAGGTAATATAAAACCTGTACATCACTATACTTTCACTTTGACTGACTGTGTTTTGAACTATTTTAATTTTATATTTATTATGAACTCCACAATAAATTATTAGTTTTTCTTTAAACAGTGAGTTAACTTTTTTTTGTAAAGATATTTTGTTTTATTTTTCCTTTTTCTCCCAAGGCCCCCAGTACATAGTTGTCTATTTTCAGTTGTGGGTCCTTCTAGTTGTGGCATATGGGACGCCGCCTCAGCATGGCCTCATGAGCAGTGCCATGTCCACGCCCAGGATCCGAACCAGTGAAACCCTGGGCCACCGAAGCAGAGCATGCGAACTTAACCACTCAGCCATGGGGCTGGCCCCCGTGAGTTAACTTTTAAAGAGATTAAAAAGGAGAAAAAATATCTTTTATATTTACTTACGTATTATCACTTGTATCACTCTTTTTTCCTTTCCTTGCAGGAATTATGATCCAGATTTTTATTGAATATCATTTTCCTTTTGTCTGAAGAATTTTCTTAACGTATCTTGTAATGGAGATTTGTTGGTGAGAATTTGTTCAGCATGTTTGTTTGAAAAAGTTTTTAGGTTAATCTTGTTTTCCAAGGATGCTTTTGGCTGCATGTTTTGTTCATAGTTGACAGATTTCTTTAATTTTCTCCAAGCACTTTAAATATGTTGTTTGACTGTCCTCTGGCTCACAAAGTTTCAGAAGAAGCTTGTAGTCATTCTTATCTTTTGTTCCTCTTAAGTAATATGTCTTCTCTTTGGCTGCTTTTAAGATGTTCTTTTTATTACTCTGTCAGCAAATTGACTCTCAAGTGCCTCGTTGATGTGAGGTTGTGGTGTGTGTGTTTGGCATTTTGTTGATGTGAGGTTGTGGTGTGTGTTTGGCATTTTGTTGATGTGAGGTTGTGGTGTGTGTGTTTGGCATTTTGTTGGGCTTCTTGGATCTGTGGGTTTATAATTATACAGTTTGCAAGATTTACAGCTATTATTTCACTAAATGTTTTTTCTGTTCCCTTCCCTTCAACTCAGACCTCATGTGTGTTAGACTGGGTGCTCTTGTCCCACAGGGCACTGCAGCTGGATTTGTCTTTTTTTGTCTTGTCCTTTCTTTTGGATAGATTTTTTTTTTTTGCAATGTCTTTAAGGTCAGTCATTTTTTCTTTTGCTATTTCTAATCAGATGTTAATCTTTCAAAGTCATATTTTCATTTGATATCATCTTTTACTGTTACCTCTATGAATTTCATTTTATTTTTCTAATATCTTCAATTTCTCTCCTCTCATTTGTTTTCGGTTACATTCTTGAGCATGTGAGGCATCTTGATAAAAGTTGGTTTAATGGCCGTGCCTGTCACTTCTGTTATCTCTGTTTCTATTCTTTGATTTTTCTTCTAGTTATGACTCACGTTTTCTTGCTTCTTTGTATTCCTTGTAAATTTTTATTGGATGCCACATGTGAATTTTTTTGTTTTTCCTGAGAGCTGAGTTTTGTTGTAATGCTTTAACAAGTGTTGAACTTTATTTTCCCAGCAGTTAAATTAGTTGTGGATCATTTCATTCTGTTGAGATTACTCGTTAGGTCTTTTAGAGATGGTCTAGAGTCTTATTTGTTCTAGGCTTCATTTAGCCCCATTCTTAAAGGTATGTTCTACTCTGGGCTCTGTTGAGTGTGTTATGTTGTCAAGGAGGGCTTGGCACTGTGTCTGGAGGGAACATGTTTGATTCTTGGCTCACTGTAAGCTCTGGAATTTGTTCATATTGCAACTCTTCTGTAATTGTTCTTTCCTTGGAAGCTGTACTTGTTCAGCCTGATGGGTTTTACACCACAATTATAAGGGTTGATAGTCAGATAAAAACTTGAGGTTACTCTTATGCAGATTTCTGGAACTCTTTCCTGCACAGTTCCTTCCTCTTGTGTTCTGTCCCACGGTTTCTAGCCTCCTTTAGCCTCCTGAGCTGATAATTTCTGTCTCCTTCTTTCAGCACAATTGCCAGTCTCTGAGTTCCCCCTCTCTGTGCTACAGTTGTAGATTAACTCCATGCAGGAAGCCTTTGTGATGGTAGGGTTCACCTTGTTTGTTTCCTTTTGTTCAGGGATTACAGTCCTGTGCCTACCTTTTGACCAATGTCTGATAATGGTGGTTTCTTATATTTTGTCTGTTTTTCTAGTTGTTTATGGCTGGAAGGTAATTTTGAACCCCCTTACTCCCATGTGGCTTTAAGTAGATGTCTTCTGTTATTTTAGGAACTCAAATTAGTTTTAACTTATAAGATTAATATGGAACATTGAATGTTTGGTGGAAAATTTTCTCAAGTAAAGTTAGTGGTATTATTTTACTTCAAATTTCTTTGCAACAAATTGAATCCAAGAAAACTAAAATGAAAAGGTTAAGAGATACAAAGGAAAAAGAGAAAATAAGGAAAACCAAGGAAAGATTAAATAATCTTTATGTTGTCATTTATAATTAGACTTCAAAGTTCTATTGAAAACCAAAACTAGGAATATCTGAATGAAGAATGGAAATATAAAATGTATGCATCCGTTTTTCCATTTAAATATGGAAATTGGCAACTGATGTCCGTTTGACAAGTATGACCATTATCTTTTACATTCAGAGAAAACAAATTCAGTGTTTGATTAGTCATAACAATCACTACCAGAAGCCTGTGAGCAGCAATAAAAAGATGTGATGAAATGTGGGAAATTTGAAAATGACATGATGTTGGTAAGTTGGTTCATTGACCAGAAGGAAAAGAATTCTGTATGTTCTCTCTCTTCTTTTTAAAAACAAGATTGGCACCTGACCTAACATCTGTTGCCAATCTTTTTATTATCTTTTTCTTCTTCTTCCCAAAGCCCTTTAGTACATAGTTGTATATTCTAGTTGTAGGTCCTTCTGGCTCTGCTGTGTGGGATGCTGCCCCTGCGTGGCTTGATGAGTGGTTCTAGGTCCGTACGCAGAATCCGAACCAGCAAAACCCTGGGGTTACACCGCAGAGTGTGCGAACTTAACTACTCAGCCACGGGGCCGACCCCAGGAAAGGAATTCTGATGGATTGGTGAATGTAAAAACCATGTCTTATTGGTACCAAAACCAAGAATAGGAGAAATAAGAAGGAAAGAAAAAAGCAAAGCAAAAATTAAAAATTTCTTTGTAAGGGATAAGTACCATAATGCAGACAACCAATAGATTGAGATATTGATATTGATATATCTATAAAATAGATAAAACAAGTTTGAAATAAAGCCAGTTGTGCCAAAAAATGATAACTTAGTCATGGTCAGGATAGTGGAGAGAGAAACTTAAAATAGGGTAGACATTAGTTTGGAAAATTAAGTGACAAAGCCCAGCTAAGCTTGCAGTTTCTTCAGTAATGAGAATATGATAAGAATACTTCAGGTCTCTATTGAAGTGTCTCCTACTCATATAAAATTTTATTTTATAAAGTTTATTTTATAAATCTCTTATTTAAAATGGTACCTAGTCCTTCATTCTTTGCTTTATTTTCTTTCCTTAGTATTTTCTTCATGTTATGTGTGTTTTTATTTGTTTACAAGAGTAACAAATATTTCTTCTCATTAGGATGTATTTTCCTAAAGGCAGGGATTTTGTTTTGTTTACCTCTGAATCCTGTAGTTTAACAGAGCGCACAGGAGGCTTGACTGAGTCATCTAAAGAAGCTTGTTAAATATGTTCTCCACGTACTTGCTTAAAATGCTTTTAACTACAGTTTTTTATCTCTTAGTTTCTGAGAGTGGTATGTTAAAATCTCCCATAATGATTGTGAATCTCTCATTTTGTGTTTGTTGTTCTCTAAATGTTTGCTTTATGTAATCTGAAGTTCTGTTGACTTATGTT
Source organism: Equus caballus (assembly GCF_041296265.1). Classification (NCBI taxonomy): domain Eukaryota; kingdom Metazoa; phylum Chordata; class Mammalia; order Perissodactyla; family Equidae; genus Equus; species Equus caballus. The sequence continues at coordinate 108,156,330 of NC_091687.1, read as the reverse complement.
ATCCTGGTGAATTAGTCTTTTTATCATTAAATAATGATGGCCAAGTTTAAGCCATTTATATTTACTGTGAAAACTCATATTTGTATTTATTTTTTATCTTATATTCTATTTACCATGTATTTAATTCTGTCCTTTACTGCCTGCTGTTGATTTGGTCAAACTTTTCTCATCCTTTCTTTTCCCTTTGATTATTTTAAAATTTTCTTTTAAATTTAAACATAACTACTTGACTTAAATTCTAAACATAATAATTCTCTCTCTTTGTCCATGAACAATAAAATCAACCTTAGAATGCTTTAGTCCTGATCACCCTTTCCCCAGGGCTTCGTCTTCTCTTATTTAGTTCTGCTTCCCCCCGACCCCCTGAAGTTGGAAATGGTACTATTTTGACTGATGTGTATGTTATATTGACAAATTTCTGATATTAAATCATACCTGCATTCTGATTATATTTACTAATATTTAGTTTAGTGGTTTTTTTTTTTTTTGTTTGAGGAAGATTAGCCCTGAGCTAACTGCTGCCAATCCTCCTCTTTTTGCTGAGGAAGACTGGCCCTGAGCTAACATCAGTGCCCATCTTCCTCTACTTTATATGTGGGACGCCTACCACAGCATGGCGTGCCGAGCACTACCATGTCCGTACCTGGTATCCGAACTGGCGAACCGCAGGCTGCCGAAGTGGAACGTGCGAAGTTTACCCCTGTGCCACCAGGCCAGCCCCTGGATTTTTTTCATCCATAATTTTTTGGATGTATTTGTTAGAATTTTGGTTCAAATGTTTCTTTTTAATGTTTTAAGGGGTAGAGATGACTTATTGACAGTTTGCAGTTGTTCACCTATAAAAACATTTGGACTTTAACCACTTTAACTAAAAATTCTTATGTCTCCTTTATTGGTTTTGATTAATTAATATACTTTAAAAAATGTGATTTAAATGGATTTTCTAATGTTTAAAACAGCTTTTTGCCTAATTTTTTATATTGTTAAGCCTTTGTTTCTTATTTTCTGTTCTTTCAGTGTTTTTCAACTAAATACTGAGTTCATTTGTATCCTTTCAAGTAATGAAATAATTTAAAGCTCTGAAATTATCTGAATATTGCTTTTTCAATTTCTAAGTTTTTAAAATATATAATGTCTTGTTTTTTATTATTTTATATGTTTTTAATTTCTTTTTGTTGACTCATTTCTGTCCCTTATTTATGAGGCTTCAAAAATTTAAAGGCATTAGTTTTGTTCTTTGTAACTGCCTTGGGTTAAAGAATCTCACTTTTCTATGATTCTTATGTTTATTTTATTTTACTGAAGTGTTTGTAAAGTAAATTTCATTACACTTGTAAGGTGGGTATGACTAGATCATGTTTAATATTTAGAATTCCTTTTTGCGTGATCTGAGGGGTGTGCATCACTTTCACCTGTGTAAGCATCTTAAAAATACATACATCTGGGCATCACTCCTATCGCTCCTCAATTTCCTTAGATACAGTGGTATAACCTGATGTGTACACTTTGAAAAACCCCGTTAGATGGAAAAACCACTACTCTTGACAGAGGGAGTCATCTCAAGGTCAGCTAAAAGAGGGACAAAGCCTAAAATGAAGAGTACTTAAAGAAGTGAGTTATGATGACACAGATATGTTAATGTGGGCCTGTCCTCACATTTACGTGTAAGGAAGGGCTGGATTTGAGGGAAAAATGATTATGAATTGTGATATTTACTATCTGATATGGTAAAATGTAGGAAAAATGGCCTAAATTATTTTGTTCTGTATACCTTTAACTTGTGCTTTGTGTTGAATATAATTCTAAGCCTTAAAATTTAACATTTAAATATATGTGTTTATTTCTTTGTCTGTAGGCCTCGAAGTAGAGGAAAATCTACAGTTGAAGATGAGGACAGCATGGATGGGCTGGAGACAGCAGAAACAGAAAATATTGTGGAAACAGGTATCAACACTTCAAAAAAATTTTAATACATAATAATTTTCTCAGTTAGCATTTGTCTATATACTGAGTTCTAAAATTTCCATCTATTGAAATAGTTTAAGTAATGACAAAATGAAAAAACAGAGTTCTTTTTTCCTCCCTAAAGCCCAGATATAGTATAAATTATTTAATGTCTGTGGAGAAACGTTTTGTTAAAATTAAAACTGGAATGGATAGTAATTCCAGGCCGTTAGTATGATAGCTCATGGTATATTTCTGGCTTACACACCATGTAGTGTTTGTTTAAGGCTTATTGTGTTAGCGTGTGTGTGAGGTAAAAAATATGTCCCATTAGTGAATAATATTGTGAAATGCTGGGTTAAACCAGACCAAATACTTTCTGGTCTCCTGGACTTTTAGGTGCCTTAAATAAGCTAATGTGTATTTGGCACCTCCAAAGGGAAGATAGAGTAGGTTGCCCAAAGTAGTTTCCAAAATTTCCATAAAGTTAGTGATTTAATAATTTATCAAAGGAAGTAGGTTTCATCTTATATTCAGAGCATATCTATATGAGATGGTCTCTCATTGGCAATATTTTTAACAGCTGTTGGATAGAGTTTAGTCATAGTGATAGAACTTTTCTCTGAAGTTGAATGTCTTCTTCATGCTTACCGAATGTCATATAGTTTTTAGAGAAGAGTTAGAAATTGCCATATCTTTCAAAATATAATTTTCCATAAAATATTTTTGATTGTTAAATGTTTTGCTGTTATACAGCTATGATTCTTAGAAAGCCTTCAAATGTCTACAATTCTCACTCCTCTTTCCAACAGGATCTAGGTAGCTAGAATGACAAGAGTGTAGCTTGGAAGTTCAGAATTCTACATTTCGCCCTTTGGTGCACATTCTTTACCACATCACTTTGAACTTGAATTTATATATAAGTTCCCCACTAGTTCTTTTTGATGTGATGTTTTTCCTTCATTTAAGTTTTTTCTGAAGTGTATACTGTTACTTCCTAGTGAAAAGCCTTTCAAGTTTCAAGTGACGTTTTTCAACTTAGTGATTATTTACAAGTTCCTTTCGACCAGTGTCCTCAGACCGACCAGTGTCCTCAGACCGACCAGTGTCCTCAGACCGTACCACAGGTCCCTTTTTGTTGCACTTAGCAGCTGTCTTCTTGAGTACTCTCCCTCATTCTCTAAGATTCAGCCCCTGCCTTTCTGTTGTCCTCTGCTTCTCCCATTGTCAATTTTAATAGTCTATTCAATAGCCAGACCTCTTGCCTCCTTGATTTCCTCAAAAATCTTATTCCCCAGCCCACTTCAGCCATTCATTCTTATGCTCATGATTTAACCTTTGTCATTGTATCACTTACTAGGACAATTGCTTTTTCACTTCCAACATCTCAGTTTCAACTATCCTACCCTCTGACTACTACCTTTTCTTTTCCCAGCTCACTTTCTGCTAATATCTACACCACAGTAATTCTTCAACCATATCCCATCCTCCAATCCAGTGATCTGACTGATGAGGTTTGTCACTGTCCTTTTCCAGCTCAAATTATACGACCTGTCATTGCAGTCATTCTCTTAGACACCCTGAACTTCCTCTGCCTTCCTCCCACTGTTTTGTTTTCATATCAAAAGCCAAAGTCTGCATTTTAGCAGCTGAAAAACATCAACTCGCTGACTGATTTCTCTTTTACCACCTTCTCTTCTCTCGGCAAACTTCAGACACCTCCCATTTTTCATTCTTTAGTTGATGATCTTGCTTTCAGTGAAAAAAGAAAAAATAGAAGCAAGCAGGAAAGAAATTCCACGTTCACCCACCATCAAATCTTCTTGCCTGCTTGCATCTCTGCCCATATATCCTACCTTCCCTACTGTTAAAATGGGATGAAAAGTCTCTGTGGTTATCTAAGGGCAGCACTTCTGCTCGTGTCCTGGATTCTGCCCCCTTTCATCCGCAGTCGTGTGCAGCATGACGACATTTCGGTCAGTGATGGGCTGCATGTATGATGGCGGTCCTCTAAGGAGAGTACCATATAGCCCAGGTGTATAGTAGGCTAAACCATCCAGGTTTGTGCAAGTGCACGCTCTGCTGTTTGCACAATGATGAAATTCCCTGACAGTGCATTTCTCAGAATGTATCCCTGTCATTAGGTGATGCATGGCTGTATTGTGGACTTCGTGCCTTCAGTTTTCCTTGGTTTCCTGCGTCATGAATTTCCTCTTTCAGGGAATCATTTCCATTAGCATTGAACGTGCTGCAGCACCACCCTTCTTATGCACAAAGAACTCTTGATCTGACATCCCCTTTCAGCTACTGTATTGCTTCTGTGCTCATCTTAGAGCAAAAATCCTTGAAAGAGTTGTCCACGCTCATTGTCGGTAGTTATTTTTGACCACTTTTTCCATGAACCTACTTTAATCAAGCTTTCTTCCTCCTGCTGTACTGAAATTGTTCTTGTCATGTCATCCATAATCGTATATTACCAAAACCAGCTTTTATTCTTTGTCCACGTTAACTATCCCATATCATTTCATAGAGCTAACCACTTTCAAGAGTGAAACTCTTTTTTTTTTTCCTTTTTTTTTATGGTAAGGAAGATTCACCCTGAGCCAGGATCCATTGCCAATTTTCCTCCTCCTTTGCTTGAGGAAGATTAACCCTGAGCTAACGTCTCTGCCAGTCCTCCTCTATTTCGTATGTAGGATGCCTCCACAGCATGGCCGATAAGTGGAGTAGGTCCATGCCCCAGATCCAAACCCGCGAACCCAGGCTGCCAAAGTGGAGCGCAGAACTTTAATCATTTAGCCCTGGGGCCGACCCCTGTGAAACTCTTCTTTTTGCTGGACTTTTAGGACACCATATTCTCTTGGTTTTCTTCTCACCTCACTGGTTTCTCTCCATTCTCTTTTGCTCATCTTCTCACACATTAGGTAGTCTCATTCAGTTTAATTGCTTTGAATATTATCTATGTGCTGGTGACTCTAAAAATTTATATTGCCAGCTCTTTTCTTGCTTTGAACACAACCTGTATCTCCAGCTTCCTTAATAACAACTCCTCTCAGATGTCTAAAGGGGATCTCAAACGTAATGTGTTTTCTATGGAGCTGTTTATTGTTATCCTGAAACTTTCTCCGCTTCCAGTGTTCCCACCTCAGTAAATGACATCATGTATTGTTTTGGCTAAAAATATGGAGCCCATTAGAAAATGCTTTGGCCTTTACCCTCATAGTATATGCTCAGTTCAATCCCTTTTCATCTCCTCCACTGCTGTCACTCCAGAACTTGCCTCCTTCGTCCTTGGGTGGACTGCTGCAAGAGCCTCCTAACTGGTGCCCCTGCTTTTACTCCTGCCCCATTCTAGTCTTATTCTCCATAGTAGCCAGCGTGGTCTTTTCAGACCCAAAGGAAGAGTCTTTTACCTCACTTCTGTCAATCATCCACAGCCTCCGGTGATACTTAAAATGCAATCCGAAGTCCATACCATGACTACTAATCTGACCTTGGGTACCTGTCCAGCCACATCTTCTGTCCGTCCTGTCTCCTCCTGCTCCCTCCACTGGGCTCCACCCATACGACCTCCCTGCTATTCCCAGAGTTCATAACTGTGTTCGTTTCTCAGGCATTTACACTTTCTGTCATCTTTGCTTGGAACACCTTTCTCGCAGTTAGTCATATAGCTTATTCACCTTACTTCAGTCAAATCTCTGGTTGCTCTCTCCTCAGAGGCCTTTCTTGACTAACCTGCCCAAAAAGCAACACTTGTCACTCTCTCCTTCTGCTTTACTTCCTCTGTTAGTATTTAACAAATAGGACATTACATTATGTATTTGTTTATTGTGTGCCTTCTGCTTTAGAATGTAAGCTTCATGAGGTCAGGGATTTATCTTGTTCATTGATTCATTCCTTGTGCCTAGAATACTTCCAGGCACCTAGTAGGCATCAATTCACTAATTGAAGCAGTGTTTATGTTCTTATAGTTTCCTTTTTATATTTTCTTTTGGTGAGGAAGATTGGCCCTGAGCTAACGTCTGTTGCCAATCTTCCTCTTTTTCCTTGAGGAAGATTGGCCCTGAGCTAACATCCGTGCCAGTCTTCCTCTATTTTGTGTGTGGGATGCCTCCACAGTATGGCTTGATAAGCAATGTGTAGGTCCACACCCGGGAATCAAATCCACGAACCCTAGGCAGCTGAAAGTGGAGCATGCAAACTTAACCACTACGCCACTGGGATGGTCCCTCCTTTTTGTATTTTCTAAGCTACTGCTGTTCTTGCAGTATCACCACAAAACTGAAATTCTGGCATTTAAGTTTTTCTTACTTGAAGAATAGGAAACTTCTGAGTCCTTTTTCACATCATCTCAGAATATTTCAAAGCTCATTACTCTTTGGCAGCAGTAGTGTTGAGGCTCGTCTTTAATGCTCTCTGCCCCAAGATATGAGATCACCTGTTCTCTGAGGACTCCCAGTTCTTTTAGTGGAGAATAGCATTTAAGATAAGAATCTGGGCTCTAGGGATGCGTGTCATATTGTTTCTGTTGGGAATTAGCTGTGCCAGTCCATTTTAGGGATATGCTGGCAATTACATAGGTGGGATGTATACTTGTGCTTATAAAGACGAGTGCATATTGATAGTCTCAGTTTACCTCTAGCTTAATTTCTGTTTAATAGACATTAGTTTTTAGAGCAGTTATAGGTTCACAGCAAAATGGAGTGGAAGGCACAGATATTTTCCGTATACCTCCTGCCCCCACGCATGTGTAGCCTGTCAATTATCAACATCCCTCACCAGCATGGTTCATTTGTTACGACTGAGGAAACTACATTGACACATCATTATCACCATAAGTCCATCCATTTAACTTTGGGCTCACTCCTGGTGATGTACCTTCTGTGGGTTTGGACAAAAGTATAATGACATGTATCCGTCATTACAGTGTCATACAAAGTAGGTTTCACTGCAGTAAACATCTGCTGGCTCCACCTGTTCATCCTCCTTCCCCTCTACCCCCTGGCAACCATTGTTCCTTTTCCTGTCTCCGTAGTTGGCCTTTTTCAGAATCCCATGCAGTATGTCCCCTTTTCATACTGGCTCCTTTCACTCAGTAATATGCATTTAAGCTTCTTTTCATGGCTTGCTAGCTCATCTCTCTTTTATTGCTGAATAATATTCTGTCGTATGTATGTACAACAGTTTGTTTGTCCATTCTCTTGCTGAAGGACTTCTTGGTTGCTTCCAAGTTTTGGCAGTTATGAATAAAGCTGCTATAAACATCTGTGTGCAGGTTTTTGTGTGGACATAAGTTTTCAGCTTCTTCTGGTAAATACCAAGGAATGTGATTACTGGATCATATGGTAAGAGCATGTTTACTTTTGTAAGAAACTGCCAAACTGTCTGCACCATTTTGTATTCTTACCAGCAGTCTGTGAAAGTTCCTATTGCTCCACAGCCTCACCAGCATTTGGAGTTGTCGGTGTTCTGGATTGTAGTAGTATCTCATTGTTTTAATTTACATTGCCTGATAAACATGTTATGTGGAGCATCTTTCTTTCTTTCTTTCTTTCTTATTTATTTATTTTTTTGGTGAGGAAGATTGGCCCTGAGCTAACATCTGTTGCCAATCTCCCTCCTTTCTTTTCCCCTCCCTCAAGCCCCAGTACATAGTTGTATCCTAGGTGTAGATCATTCTAGTTCATCTTTATGGCATGCCGTCACAGCATGGCTTGATGAGCAGTGTGTAGTTCCGTGCTCAGGATTCAAGCCAGCAAACCCCGGGTTGCTGAAGTGGAGTGTGAACTTAACCACTCAGCCATGGGGCCAGCCCCTGGAGCATCATTCACCTGCTTATTTGCCATCTGTTTATCTTCTTTGGTGAGGTGTCTGTTAAAGGCTTGGCTTGCTTTTTAATTAAGTTGTTTATTTTCTTATTGTTGTGTTTTAAGAGTTCTTTATATATTTTGGATCAAAGTCCTTTATCAGATACATGTTTTGCAAATATTTTCTCCCAGTCTGTAGGCTTCTCTTTTTATCCTCTTGACAAGGTTTTTCACAGCACAGAAATTTTATTTATGTTTTTTTTTTTTTTGAGGAAGATTAGCCCTGAGCTAACTGCTGCCAATCCTCCTCTTTTTTGCTGAGGAAGACTGGCCCTGAGCTAACATCTGTGTCCATCTTCCTTTAGTTTATATGTGGGACACCTGCCACAGCATGGTTTGCCACGCGGTGCCGTGTCCCACCTGGGGTCTGAACCGGGGAACCCTGGGCCACCGAAGTGGAATGTGTGCACTTAAGCGCTGTGTCACCGGGCTGGCCCCAACAGAACAGAAATTTTTAATTTTAATGAAGTCTAGTTTATCAGTTGTTTCTTTCATGTATCATGCCTTTGGTCTCGTATCTAAAAAGTCATTGCCAAACCCAAGGTCACCTAGGTTTTCTCCTTTGTTATCTTCTAGGAGTTTTATAGTTTTGCATTTCACATTTAGGTCTGTGGTTCATTTGGAGTTAGTTTTTGTGAAGGGTGTAAGGTCTGTGTCTTGATTGATTTGTGTGTGTGTGTGTGTGTGTATGTCCAGTTATTCTAGCACTGTTTGTTGGAAAGACTCTCTTTTCTCCATTGTATTGCCATTGCTGCTTTCTCAGAGATCAGTTACGTATATTTATGTGGGTCTATTTCTAGGCTCTGTTCTGTTCCGTTGATGTACTTGTCTGTTCCTTTGCCAATACTATACAGGCATACTGTGTTTTATTGTGCTTCACATTATTGTGCTTTGCAGATATTGCATTTTTTACAAATTGAAGGTTTGTGACAACCCTATGTTGAACAAGTCTATCAGTGCCATTTTTCTAACAGCATTTGCATTTTTTTAGTAATAAAGGATTTTCAAATTAAGATATATACATTGTTCTTTTAGACATAATGCTATTGTATACTTAATAGACTATGGTATAGTGTAAACGTAACTTTTATATGCACTGGGAAAGCCAAAAGTTTGTGTGACTTGTTCATTTTATTGTGATACTGACTTGACTGCAGTGCTCTGGAAGTGAACCCACACTATCTCCGAGGTATACAATCTTGATTACTGTAGCTTTTTAGTAAGTCTTGAAGTCAGATAGTGTCAGTTCTCCAACTTTGTTCTTCTCCTTCAATATTGTGTTGGCTATTCTGGATCTTTTGCTTCTCCTATAAATTTTAGAATTAGTTTGTCAATATCTACAAAATAACTTGCTGGGATTTTGGTTAGCATTGCATCGAATAGATCAAATTAGGAAGAACTGATGTCTTGACAATATGGAGTCTTCCAATCCATGAATGTGGAATATCTCTCCATTTATTTAGTTATTCTTTGATTTCTTTCATCAGTTTTGTAATTTTCATCAGATAGATCTTATACATGTTTTGTTAGATTATACCTAAGTATTTCATTTTGTGGGGATGCTAATGTAAATGGTGTTTTTTCTTTTTTAAATTTCAAATTCCACTTGTTCATTGCTGGTGTATAGGAAAGTGATTGACTTTTGAATATTAACCTTGTATCCTGAAGCCTTGCTATAATTGCTTATTAGTTCCAGGAGTTGTTTTTGTCCGTTCTTTCGGATTTCTACATAGATAATCAAGAAATCTGTGAAGAAAGATAGTTTCATTTCACTCTTCCTACTCAGTATACCTTTTATTTCCTTTTCTGGTCTTACTGCAATAGCTAGAACTTCCAGTATGATGTTGAAAAAGGAATGGTAAGAGGGGGAAATCTTTGCCTTGTTCCTCATCTCAATGGGAAAGCTTCTAGTTGCTCACCATTAAATATGATGTTGGCTGTAGGTTTTTTGTAGCAACTCTATCAAGTTGAGGAAGTTCCCCTCTATTCTTAGTTTCCTGAGGATTCTTTTATCATGAATGTGTGTTGGATTTTGTCAAGTGCTTTTTCTGCATCTATTGATATGATTATTGTTTTTTAATCTATTGATGTGATGGATTACTTTAATTTATTTTCAAATGCTGAACCAGCCTTGCCTACTTGGGATAAATCTCACTTATTCGTTTTGTATAATTCTTTTTATACATTTTTTGATTTTATTTGCTAATATTTTGTTGAGGATTTTTACATCTATGGTCATGAGAGAGATTGGTGTGTAGTTTTGTAGGGTTTCTTTGTTTGTCTTATAATGTTTTGTTTTTTGTGTTAGGAGAAAGCAGAGCTCATAGAATGAGTTAGGAACCGTACCCTCTGTTTCTGTCTTCCGGAAGAGGTTGTAGAGAATTAGTATAATATGTTTCTGAAGTGTTTGGTAGAATTCACCAGTGAAGCCGAATGGGCTGGTGCTTTCTGTTTAGAAGGTTATTAATTATTGGTTCAATTTCTTTTTACAGATATAGGCATATTCAGATCGTCCCTTTCTTTTTGTGATGGGTGTTGGCAAAGTGTGTCTTTCAACGAATTGGTCCGTTTCATCTAGGCTATCAAATTTGTGGGCAGAGAGTTGTTGATAGTATTCCTTTATCATTCTTTTAATGTCCATGGGACCTGTAGTGATGCTCCTTCTTTAATTTCTGATATTAGTAATTTGTGTCCTCTCTCCTTTTTTGTTAGTTAACTTGGCTAGAGGCTTATTGATTCAAAGAGCCAGCTTTTGGTTTAGTTGATATTTCTCTCTTGATTTTCTCTTTTCAGTTTCATTGATTTCTGCTCTAATTTTTATTTCTTTTCTTCTGCTTGCTTTGGATTTAATTTGCTCTTATTTTTCTAGTTTCAAAAATGGAAGCTTAGCTGACTGATTTTAGATCTTTCTTGTTTTCTCATATGTGCATTCAATGCTATAAATTTCCCTCAAAGCACTGTTTTCACTGCATCCCGCAGATTTTCATAAATTGTTTTCATTATCATTTACTTCGAAATATTTAAAATTTCTCTTGAAATTTCTTATTTGACCCATGTGTTACTTAGAATTCTTTCGCTTAACCTCCAGATGTCTCGGGTTTTCCAGCTAGCTTTCTGTTTGTAGTTTAATTCCACTGTGATCTGAGAGCAGACATTGTAGGATTTCTGTTAGTTCAAATTCGTTTCATGGCACAGAATGTGGTCTATTGGTGAATATTCCGTGTGAGCTGAAGAAGAATGTGTATTCATTCTGCTGTTGTTGGATCAAGTAGTCTATAGAGGTCTATTATATCCAGTTGATTATTTGATGGTGTTGATTTTAACTATGTCCTTAAGATTGTCTGCCTACTGGATCTGTTTATTTCTGATAGATGAATCCTCATATATAGTAGTGGATTCATATATTTGTACTTGTAGTTCTATTAGTTTTTCCTAATATATTTTGACACTCTATTGTTAGGTGCATATGTGTTAAGGATAGTTCTTGGAGAATTGATTCCTTTCTCATTATGTAATGCTCCTCTGTATCCCTGATAACTTTGCTTGCTATGAAATCTGCTGTGTCTGAATTTAATATAGCTTCTCCCGCTTTCTTGTGATCTGAAATCTACACTCTTAGCAAATTTCCAGTATTCAATATAGTATTATTAATTATAGTCATCATGCCAGTACATTAGGTCTCTAGACTTATTCGTCCTATATAACTGCAACTTCATACCCTTTGACCAACATCTCCTCATTTCCCCCATCACCAGCCCCTGGTAGAACTACTGTGCTACTCTCTGCCCAACTTTACTTTTTTTTATTATAACTTTGACTGGTTTGTTAGTTTCTCTAGGCTATAGATTTTTCAAATTCCCACTGGGGGGAGCTTTTCACAAATTATCCGTGGTACATCAGTTCCATTTTCAACAATCTAAAGAGTTGGTGAGCATTTGCTTGAATCCTTCCTTCCATATTTTAATTAATACAAGGTTAGACAACATCTTCAGCCTATACCGTCAACAGTTTTATCCAGCACTCTTAATTCATACTAGATGTGAGGCTTGCTCAGGGGACCTCATTTCTCACAAAGGAAGGGCATACTCAAACTGAGTGTGTGCCTGTGTCTTGGCTTTCACTTTGTATAGACCAATCTCTCAATCACTCAAGTCTTTTTCTAAGAATCACCTCTTCTCCTTGTCTCTCTGAATACCTACCCCATCCTCCTTTTCAGAAATTCGGCCTGGGTCATTAGACTTGACTAAGCCTATTTGTCTAGAGTTTTTACGTAGCCAGAAGTGTTTGTACCTTACTTCTATGGGGAGACATTTTGAATGGATATTGTTTCACCTTTAAGTCTAGACGTGATAGGTAATCATTCTTTATCTCTGGAAGAGTCTAGCAGATCAGGAAGCAAAGCTTGTCACTAAAAGCCCTAACAAGTTTTTGTTGTTGTTGTTGGCCCTGAGCTAACATCTGTTGCCAATCTTCCTCTTTTTGCTTGAGGAAGATTGTCCCTGACTAACACCTGTGCCATTCTTCCACGGTTTTGTATGTGGGATGCTGCTACAGCATGGCTTGATGAGTGGTGTGTGTAGGTTTGTACTCAGGATCTGAATTGGCGAACCCCGGGCTGCTGAAGCAGAGTGTGTGAACTTAACCACTGTGCCACCTGGCTGGCTCCCTAACAGGTTTTTGTTTGTTTAGCCTTGTTTGCTTTTTCCATTACCCTCAAAACTCCTTTGTGCTATCCCTTTAAAGTCACATCTTCCCCTCCCTAACCGCTGGCAACCACTGATGTGTTCTCTCTCACTATAATTTTGTCTCTGAGAATGCTGTATAAATGAAATCATATAAAATGTAACCTTCTGAAACTGGCTTCTTTCATTCAGTTTAATATCTAGGAGGTTTATCCAGATTGTTATATGTATCAATATAGGTTATTTCTATTTATTGCTGAGTGCTGTTACTTTGTATAGATGTACCACAATTTGTTTAACCATTCACCTGTTGAAGGACAGCTGAGTGGTTCCCAGTTTTTGGCTATCCAGAAAAGCTATGAACATTCATGTATAGGTTTTTCTGTAGAAATAGGTTTTTCTAAGTGTTAGTCTCCCAACTTTATTTTTTTTCGAAGCTGTTTTAGCCATTCGTTTTCCTTTGCCCTTTCATATAAATTTTAGAATCAGCTTGTCTTTAATTACAAATAATCCTACTGGCATTTTCATTGAAATGGTGTTTAAGCCTGCAGGTCATTTTGGGGAGAATTGCATCTTTACTGTGTTGAGTCTTCCATTCTGTGAACTTGAGAAGTCTCTCCATTTGGGGGCTTCTTTGATTTCTTTCTTTCATTGGTGTTTTGTAATTTTCATTATATGGATCCTGTTCATGTTTTGTTAGAGTTACACCAATTATTTCATGTCTTGGGGAGCTATTGTAAATGATACATTTTTAAAAAGTGATTTCCAATTATACATTGCTAATATATAAAAATTTGATTTATTTTTGTATGTTTGCCTTGTACTTTGCAATCTTGATAAATTTACTTATTTGTCTCATGTTAGCTGTTGAAATTTTTGTGGATGTCCTTTCCAGCCTATGGAGTAAATGTTTAATTCTTTAATTTTCTTTATTTACTAAAATGGAAAAAAAAAGTGTTTAAGGCTGGAGTCATCTTTTCTCCTAATAAGTTTTCTAGTATTTTATGTAGGTTTGGATATTAATTATTTTTATTATCCTTAATTTCTAAATGCTTTTCAGTTGTACTTTTGATCACTTCCCTGACTTGGGAGGTGTTTGGGAAAGTTTCCAAGTATTTGTGTGGATTTTCTCCTTGTTTTTGTTACTAATTTCTATTCCTTTGTTTTTTTGCTGAGGAAGATTCGCCCTGAGCTTACATCTGTGTTAATCTTCCTCTGTTTTGTATGTGGGTTGCTGCTACTGCATGGCTGCTGACGAATGGTGTAGATAAGTGCCCCAGAACCAAACCCAGGCCGCCAAAGCAGAGTGCACTGAACTTAACCACTAGGCCACGGGGCCGGCCCCATTCATTTCTAATTTTATTATATTATGTTGGCTTTGTACACTTCTTACATTTTGGAATTTGAGGTTTCTTGAAGTCTTCATTAGTTTTGGAAAACTCTCAGCTATTGTATATTTAGATACTACTTTTGCATCATTCTTTCTTTCTTCTCTCTAGTTAAATGCTCTTTAGACTGTATCACTGTGTATGTTGCCATTTACCCTCTTTTTTGTATTTTTTATCTTTGCGTCCCTCTGTCTTTTATTCTAGACAGATCATTTTAGCTAGATGTTCCAGTTTACTTATCCCCTTTTGGCTTTGTCTCGTCTGCTGTTAAACATATTACCTAAGTCCATTTACTATATTTTAAAATTTATTATTCTTTTAAAAATTTGCAGCATTATTATTATTTTTTAAGATTGGCACTTGAGCTAACGTCTATTGCCAATCTTTAATTTTTCCTTCTTCTTCTCCCCAAAGACCCCCAGTACATAGCTGTATATTCTAGTTGTATGTCCTTCTGGTTCTGCTCTGTGGGATGCTGCCTCAGCATGGCCTGATGAGTGGTGCCATGTCCGTGTCCAGGATCTGAACCAGCAAAACCCTGGGCCGCTGAAACAGAGCACGCCAACTTAACCACTCGGCTACAGGGCCAGCCCTGCAGCATTACTTTTTATAGTTTCTAGTTCCCTCTGGAAAATGTTAATGTTTGGGTTTTATTACCTTTAACACAGTAAATACAGTTGGTTTAAAGTTTTTGTTTGATTATTCCAGTGTCTGGATTCTTTTGGCTCTGTTGTATTTGTTTTGCTCATTCTTGCTCATGTCTTCTTGTCTCCTCATATAACTGGTTATCTCTGCTTGTGTGCTTGATAGTGTATTTGACAGTTTATTTGTAGAAGTAAATTGGTGTTTTTTTCCCCTCCAAAGACAGTTTTTCTCTGATTTTTTCCAGGTACCTAAGGGCACTAGTAATCTAGGACCACCTCCGTTCAGTTTCATGGCTGTAGTTTCTGTTCTAAGCATGTGACTTGAAGCTGTGCAACAGTCCTTGCAAGGATTGGTTTGTTTCTGGTTCACTCTTACTCTTACTGTCCAGCCTTTTGTGGTTCCTGCCATCCCTGAACCCCTACCCCTGGATGGTTGTAGACTTCTGGGACGAGTTATGAGTCTGTCAAAAGTCAAGTGCAGTCTCTTTGTTGCCTCTTCCTGTGTGGCTGACACCCCCATGGGAATTGCAGCCCTGAATGCCCACCTCACCTTCCTCTCTGCTTGTGTCCATGAGCTTTGTCTGGCAACTCCTCATTACCTTGTTAGTTTTTTGATGCTTTGAAGACTTATTTACTTCTTAAAATATTTCACTCAACTTTCTTATTTGTCTTCAGTGGGAGGGTTGTTCTGAATTACCTAGTCTGCTATTAGTGGAAATAGATGTTCTCTGGAGTTTTGTTTGAATCCTAATATGTGGTTAATTTACATAAATGTTTTCTGGGCACTTGAATATATAGCCCATTTTGTCCCCTTGGATAGTGTATGAAACTTGATATCCATTTATTAGATTTAGTCAGTTAGGATATTGTTATTAAAAGTAAAATAACTCAAATTCCAAGAAAGAAGGAAATGTATGGGTCATGTATTGTCATGTTCAGGGTGAGATGGGTTTGAGTTGGCTTAATTCAGGCTCACTGTTGTCACAAAGTGCTTGGTTTGTTGCAACTCTGGACCTTTTTTTTTTTTTTTTTTTGTGGCTGGCTCCTCTTGATGGAAGATGGTTGCCTGCAGTCTTGGGTGTTACATGATTTCCTGTCCGTATCCAAGCAGAGGGAGCATGTCTCTATCAGCTAAACAGGATTCTTGGACCAGTTTAGATCGTATGTCTGTCTCTTACTCAGTCCTTTCAAAGTAAACCAATCTGTGGAATCTCAGTGCAATAGTGAGAGCTCACTCCTGGAGACAGGAATAGGAGCAGCACGATGGCTTCAATGGCAGAAGCGTAGAGTGGATGCCAAGAGGCAACCTTGGTGTTTACTACATAGGTCATACTTAGAGATTATATTGTGGAGATCCTGCATCTGCTCCCTTCCCTTTTACCTGCTTTTTCTGTTAAGGGATGGGGCAGGTGGGCAGCTCATTTTTTCTGCTGCTTTGATTGATCTGCTTTGACCTGCAGATTTGATTTGTAGATTCCATCTTTATTTGTTTCAAGAATGTTTCCTTCCGTAGACTCTTTGAATATTTTTTTCCATTCAGTGTGTTTTCTTGGTCAAGTAATAGCAATCATGCATATTTGTTGTGTGTTATTCATCTCCCTTGACTAATCTTCTTTCATTACTTCCACTGTTTTAGATTCTTCTATATATTTTTTCTAGTCCATCCTCCACATCACCAACATTGTTTTCAGAATTATTGTCGTTGCTTCATGTGGTTCCTCTTATTTTCAGTTCTGTAATTATTTTGTTTTCTTTAATTTCTTCACTTCAGCTCACACTTTTCACACTCTTCAATTAAGAGTGGTTAGCAGTTTAAAGATTTTATTTTTCCTTTTTCTTCTCAAAGCCCCCCTGTACATAGTTGCATATCTTTAGTTGTGGGTCCTTCTAGTTGTAGCATGTAGGACGCTGCCTCAGTGTGGCCTGACGAGCAGTGCCCTGTCCATGCCCAGGATCTGAACGAGTGAAACCCTGGGTCGCCAAAGCGGAGTGCATGAACTTAACCACTTGGCCACGGGTGCAAGTAGCAATTTAGACTCTGGAGCCAGACCGTCTGTGTTTGAATCCAGGCTCCTCTACTAATTGTGTTCTTGAGCAAAGTTCCTTAACCTCTTACCTTGTTTCCTCCTGTATAAAATGGAGATGATGATAGTAGCTACTTTTGGGAGATAGTCTTCCATGGATCTCTTGCACCCTACACATCCTATTGGGTAAGGTGAGAATGGAAGGCCTTGACTGCTCTTCCTCTGGGCCATTTCTCAGGGTTGTGTTTGCCGTGAGCAGCCTTAAAGAATGAAGCAATGTCTTCCTCTGGGACCAAGAGCAGGCTTGTTTAATGCTCACTGCAAAAGTAGCGGGTTCCCCACGCTCTTTGTTCCTTCCTTGTAATGCAGTTCAGTGTGAGTATAGGCATTCATTTGGGCCCGTGGAGATGCCCCCATGAGACTCGGGGGCCAATTGGCAACTGACAGTAATATTTTTATGCTTGTGCTGCTTGCTGTGCGATGAGTAATACAATCCTTAGTCTTTGATCCGGGAGTCTTGTGTCTTCTGCTAGCATCTGTGAAACAGTAACAGACTAACATAAGCTTGTGTAAAATCCCAGGTCTGGCAGCCACCTTCATAAGGTTGTTGTGAAGTTAGAGTTAATGCTTGTTAACCACTTACAACATTGCCTAGGATATAGTAAACACTTACTCAAAGTTAGCCATGAAGATTCCTCTTTAAATATTCTTTTCATATTATTTGCTTTGAATTTTTAGGCCTAAATAAAGATAAGGCTCAGAAGAAGATTAAGATTACTATAAATAACTGTTATCATATGGTGAAGATTTATATTTTAATTTGTTGGTTTTATTTTAAGCTTTCATTAATTGCAAAAAAAAAATGTCCATTAAAAATGTTTTTTAAATGTCACATAGAAAAACTAAAGGAACTACTTTAAATAGTTAAACATCCAGAGAGCAGTTGACTTTTAACAATTCCTATTTCAGTTAATGTCGGTGTGTTTTTTCGCTCTTGATAAGTATTGGATTCTTATTCTTAATCCTTTTGTGCTTGCATTTAAAAAAATCACATTAAAAGTTATAAAAATAATGCCTGTTTGTGAAAATGTATGGAACTATGGATAAGTGTACAGTAGCCCTCCGTTATCCATGAGAAATACGTTCCAAGACGCCCAGTGGATGGCTGAAACTGGCTAGTACCGAGCCCTATTTATACTGTTGTTTCCTACGCATACATACCTGTGATAAAGTTTAATTTATAAAGTAGGCACAGTAAGAGATTAACAACAACAATAATAAAATAGAACAATTATAACAATAAACTGTAGTAAAAGTTATGTGATTGTGGTCTCTTTCTCTTTCAAAATATCTTAGTGTGCTGTACTCACCCTTCTTCTTGTGATTATGTGAGATGATAAAATGCCAGTGTGATTCAATGAGGTGAGGTCAGTGATGTCGGCCTCGTGATGTACCGTTAGGCTAGTACTGACCTTCTGATGACAGGTCAGAAGGGGATCATCTGCTTCCAGACCATGTTTGACCGCAGGTAACTGAAACCACAGAAAGCAAAACCACAGATAAGGGGGACTACTATAAAGAGAGTGAGTTAGCTGTAAAAGTGTTAACTCCTAGAAAAAACCAATGTTTCACATTTTTCTGTGTTTATTTTTGGTTGCTTACGTTTTAAAGTCTGTACGTGCTCTGTGAAAGTAGTGACTATCTTCATATTATTAATCAGTGTCAATATTTTAAGTCGTTTAGCGAAGAAAGGGTAAATAAAATGATCGCTGTTTCTAGTGTAGTGCTAATTCTTTGGCTTTACACCGCATTTTGGATGTGTGGATGTAGTAAATAGACTAGCTTCAGTAGCATGCAAACACAACCAGAAAATGTAACTGTCAGAACGCAGACTTTTTTTGACCACTGCTATTGAAAAGAAGCAAAGGACGTGATTACACAATTTCTTAGGTATGTTTTCTTCTGTAGTCTTAGTATAAAGGAAGCATGAAAAATATTGCCATTCTGTGGAGGTAAAGGAAGTTAGGAAAGAGAAAAGTAAATTTTAGCCTACTTAATAGTTGACTAAAGCGTGGAAGTGTGTAAAATGTTTGGCTAACTAGTAGAAAATGAATGCCCGTTTTAACTAACATGATTAGTAAATACTAGCCCATTTAAAATATTTTGTGTATTTTCTCTGTGCTTTTTGTATATGTATGTAATGAGATTTATTCGCTTTCTTTATATTACATAGTATACAATTAATTAACTAATTAAACAATTACTGAACATCATCCAGGCTTTGTGATAGGCCGTGGTTTGTAAAACAGATATAACACCTGCTGTTGTAGAGCACACAGTCCAGTGGAGTGCTGTCTCCTCTGAATATTACACTTTTGTGTGACATTGACCCCTTTGGCAGACTCTTTTCCAAAGAATGTTTTTAAATGACTGAAGCAAAATACATGAGCTGGCAAAAATAAAGTTATATTGAAATATTATCAAAATAGTAAAAAGCCAATTTTGTAATGTTTCTTTTTTTAAATTTACACTTAAATTGTAAAATCTAATTTAATAATTACTGTAATTTTGAAGTAGTGATGAGGGTAAGTGATATTTTGGAATATCTGCAAACACCTGAGTGTGATAAGAAATGATTTGCTTTCCAGTGGTGACAGAGACACAAGTATTGCTGTAGCACTCTATGTACATATTCACAATGAAATTAGTTGTTAGAATTCTAAATCTCAACGGTTATTAAAAATAAACATGCAATTTCTCCCGCCAAGATCCTAGAGCCCCTGATTAAATACATTAAAATATTTATTAGAAGATAGGGTACTTTGAAAGAATGTACTATGTGTTGGTAAAGGGAGGCCATAATTGGACTCTGGAATTTTTGTTGACGTCTTATAGTTTATTATGCTGTCATGTTGGTGAGTTTGCTGAATATATTTGTAGGATTCATACAGCCCTTTCAAAGAATTATTTAACCTTTGAGGGAAATAATTTCGTAATTGTCCAAATCAGAATGTTTCATTTCCATGAGCTTGGCTGTGAGGTAAATGTTCTCTCTACTTTTTAATGTTATTCAGTAGTGCTTATACAATAAAGAGAAAAACTCTGTATTTTCAGTTTTCATCTCATATTCTTCATAGTCAACAAATGATTTCTCAGTAACATAGAGTCCTAGTAAAATATTAACATTTCTCTTTAACGTCAGTTTATTCATAGACCTTATGCGTGCAGTCGTGTGTCGTGCCGGCAGCGTGCAGTGGAGGAAGGAGCACCGTGGGCTTTGGAGTTATCCAAACCTGATTTCACTCCCAGCTTGGCTTCCTGTTAGCTGTGTGATCTTGAGCTTGTTGTTTAACTTTCAGACTTTAGTTTCTTCATCTTTTAAATGAGGATAAAATGTCAGATATTAGAATTCTTCTTTTAGGAGAGAAGTAGTAAGTGGGAGAACTGTCAGGCACGCTTCTCTGTGTCCTTTTGGTTTAGCTGGGCTTGTGAGCTGCCGTCGCCACGTCTTCCCTGAACTCCCACCGTCCCTGGTACCTTCATCATGACAGTCACCGTAACCTGTTGTCATCATTGCAGTCTCCTGACTAGGTCCATTAAGGGTGGGGATCCTGACTATTTTTTCTGCTACCATTGGAGTAGAATGTATGGTACATAGTAGGTAGTCAAAACTTTGTTTGGTAAAAAAATCATTCTAATATCATGATTTAGGGGCTGGCCCTGTGGCCAAGTGGTTAAGTTCACGTGCTCTGCTTCCGTGGCCCAGGGTTTTGCCATTTTGAATCCTGGGCGTGGACGTGGCACCGCTCATCAAGCCATGCTGAGGTGGCGTCCCACATGCCACAACTGGAAGGACCCACAACTGAAAATACGCAACTATGTACCAGGGGGCTTTGGGGAGAGAAAGACAAAATAAAATCTTTGAAAAAATAAAATAAAATAGAATAATGATTTAACTCCTCAGCACAGAGTCATGAAGTACTAAATAAATGTTATCTTTATTTCTATTACTTCCCTCAATGCAATTTAATAATGTGTGATCTGACATCAAGAGTTCGATTTTTCCCAGCTAGATGGGAAAGTAAATACATAGTTAGAATATAGTCTGTGAATGTGGATAGTCAGAATAGCAGCCACATACCTTCACTTACTATGTACTTAAAGCATTAAGGGCTTTCCGTCTATTATCTTTTTTGATCCCAAAGGCAGTGTTATACTAAGTGTTGTATGGTATCTTTCAAATGATTAGCAAACTGAGGTTGAGATGAGGTCAAGTAACTTGCCAAGGTCACATTGCTAGCAAGTGACTGAGCTAGGATACACGTTCTGGACCATTTGATTACAAGCCTTTGTTTTTAACTAACACAGCAAAACAGCCTTTGCTGTTAATTTTAAACTTTTTTGTGTCATGGAATCAACTATTTAGGATTCAGTGAGAGTCATGGGAGGTGGAATGGTGGTGTGTAAGGGCAGGCTTAGAGCTAATTTAGCACTGTATCCCATTTGCCTTTGTGTCCTTGCAGATTTGCTCAGCGCATAGGCTATACCATTGAATGAAGTGTACGGGCTATCCGAGTTCTCTTGGGAACCTCTTACACATGACTAGGTTCTTTAGTACAGTTCCTACCACACATGCGCCACCTAGTGGTTTGAGATTAAGCACTAGGTGCTACGGATACCCCTGCCAGCATCCCCAGGGTTGGAGCGGACTCTGCCTTTCTGGCTTTAGAGCGTTTAGTGACCAAGTGGCAGTGTCTGTATTTTAGGTCAGGCTCAAAGTAAGAAGAAAGATACACTGGGGATTTTATAGCGAATAAAAATATAACACTGAAATGTTTAAAATATAAAAATTATCTGCCTGCTCCAGTTTCCACAGTTTTGGACTGTAGACATTTGAACGAATAGAAGCTCATGAAAGGCAAAAACTCTGCTAAGTAGCAGAGTAGCAGAGCCTGGGCTATTTTATTGTTGAATGGCCAGCTTTCTTGCTTTAGGTACGAGCATAGGATGGTGTTCAAGAGTGCATTCTTAGTAGTAGCCTGCAGATAATCAAGTACTGGCATTAGAACTGTTCCCTCAGTTGTCACCGGGTTCACAGTCATTTCATTTGGAGTATCTCTAGTTGACATCTCTGGATGGCATCTTTGGTTGGATGTTTGGATATTGTTTTCAACCAGAGCGGTTTGTTTCACATCCTGCTGCCAAACCCTGACAGTCACTTGAAGACTTGGGCTAGGAGAAGAGAGAGTTGTAAAGACCAGGTCAGTCGTCCTGCCTTGACTTTGATGGACAGTGATATCTAACTTATTCTGCTAAATGAAGACTGGCAGGTAAAAAGGAGAGGTCCTATTATGTGTAGTTTTATATGTTTAGGTATATCTTTTTCTGTTTCTGTTTGGTGGAACTGCTCCCTAGGAAGCAGTCGTAAGAGTCATCCTTATTTTTTAAAGAACAAATGACCACAACAACAAAATCTAAGCCAAAAAATAAAACCAAAACCAAATCCTGCCAATCCCTACTGTTTCTTTAGCAGATCCAGGTTAGGATCATGGGCAGAGCCAGTAGTGATAATAGCTGGAGGAGAAAGGAGAGAACAGAATGAACTCTTACAGCCTTTGTCCTTAGTGCTGTGGAGTCAGTTCCAGCTCGTAGGACCCTGTGGACAGCAGAGCAGAACTCTGCCTGCCCTCTCATCTTCCAGTAAGCCTGCCTTACTATTATCCTCTTCGGGGATCAGGCCTGTTCCTGATCCTATTTCAAAAAAACAGTTTCTTGTGGTCTGAATCTATTTTTTTCCCCTCGGAAATGGAAGGAGCGTAATTTCAAAAGTCTGTACACCTGAAAACCTACCAAGCTACCATTAACATTCATGTTTAACCTTCACATTTCTTTCTAGGTCTATTTTGAGAGAAAAAGACAGAGACAAACAGACTATCCTCTGCCTATTTCCTCTTAGTTATAAGCAATTAAAAAGCCCCTAAAAATGTTGAAAGTGTTACATATTTTATTTTTGAGGGTGACAAATATGGGAGTAACTGGGATTGTACTACAATTTGCCAGAAGAAGAGAAATTTTGACTAAAGGCCCTAAGTGGTAGATGGCAGCATAATCAGAGGGAGCAGACAGGTCATTCCTACCGAGGGAACAGTTTGGGGTGGAGGCTAAATGGAGCTGGCTCTCAGGAGGAAGGTGTTCCGGCAGGGTAATGGCATGCGACCCTGGGCCATTTGGCTCATGTTTGTCAGCTTCTGAGGCACTCTTCTTATTCTTTCTTTAAAGTTCTCATCTCTTCTCTTGACTCTTACCCTTTCTTGTTACCTGGTAATAAGAGTAGTACAAAAAAGCATATCTCACACGTGCTCTGGGTATCTCTGGGTAGAAATGAAATACTCCCTTAGAGATATTTTTTATATGGTCATTTTATGGTACTTTGAATGCAGCAGACAAAGAGAATCTCTTTAGCAGAACTGTATTTCTTTTTCCCTTTGGTTGTAAAAGCACTTACAGGGCAGGCAACACAAAATAACTCTGGCTCTTCCTGATACTTTCCCTTAGAGCTACAGGCTCTGTAGGTACCTGGTCTGCTTTCCAAGTTATTGCAGCTCACAGTTCTACCAAATATTTTGATACAGCATAAAGAAGTTCAGTTGATTTCCAGACTCCAGTATCACTATTCTCATCCTCTGATCACCAATCTACCTATTTTAAGTTTTTGTTATGGCAGTTCCCCACCCCTGATACTAGTTTCTGTGTTAATTAGGGCATGAATTAAACTGCTGTAACAGAGACCCCGAAGTACGGCAGTGACTTAAATAAAACAAATTTATTGTTCTTTCATGCGTTATTTCTGAGAATGAAAGGTCCTGGCTGAGGAGGTATCTTTGCTCCCTGTGGTGGTTTATGGACCGAAGTTCCTTCCATCTTGTTTCTCTGGCCTCTCCTAGAGTGTTGTTCTCATCTGTGTCATTGCAGCTGGGTTGCTGACAAGTCAATTTTCCAATCCAAAGGAAAGAGGGAACATAATTTAGTCCAGAGCAAATCCTTCCTTTTAAATGATGTAGAAGTTGCTTCTGGTCATATTCTGTTGAGAGACTTGACATGCTTAGCTGCAAAGAAGGTTGGGAAATACAATCTGTACCTGAGCAGTTATGTTCTCTACTAAAACCTGAATAGTATAAAAGAAAGAGAGTATGGATTTTGTCTTTCGTCCATTTTTCTACAGGGTTGTGTGCCTTGTTTGTGGAGTTCATTGTATATTCTGGACTTGAATATCTTTCTGGGAGTACAAATATTTTCTTTCAATTTGTGACATATTTTTTCATTTTGTTCATGGGATCTTTTGTCATATGTATAGAAATTTAATATTTTAATATAGTAAAATTTGTAAATCTTTTTATAATCTTTCTTTGATACAAACGTATTTTATATTTGTAGATTTGATTCAGGGGTACTCCATATCAATTTTTTGTGACTTAGGGCAGACACTGTGATTGATAGGGTCTACAACCACTTAATTTATGGTCAACTTTTCTAATTCAGTTTAAAAAAGAAACATGTTATTTTAAATAGGAAAACCAAAACCATCTGTTTGCCTCATCTCATCATTAATTTTATGATTTGACAGGATTCACAATTATTTGTAGTTTTTCTAACTAAACGATTAATAGTTCTCAAAATTATTCGTCAGAATAGTTCCCTAAAATTCATTTTGAGTCTAGGAGACTTTTGATAGTCACAGAAATAGGGAAGTCAGATTGAAGTGCTAATCTGAGAGATGAGATCAAATTTGGTGTGAAAGTTGGCGTTCAAGCTGTTAGATATGTCTGGTATGCAGTTAAAATAAGGTCTGAAACTCAAGAGAGGAGTTAGGGCTAGAGATGTTGATTTGAACATCAATAAGTCCGAAGGAGATTGTTGAAACCTGGATAATAATTAAGTTCATCAAATAAGAGCACAAAAGGACATACAGAAGGCTCTACATTGAGAGGTCTAAAAGATACAGCTGAAGAGACAGGTATTAGATCATTTAATCTTTGTTAGCAACCTCATGAGATAGATGGTAGTTTTCTAATTTTACAAGCTAGTAAATCAAGGCTGAGAGAGAGGACTTCACATAAAGTTGTATAGTTAGTAGAACTGATACTTCAGACCAGTCTTTATGACTTCAAGCCTCTAGTAACCCATTATATCTCCCAGCTTACAAAGGATAGAAGAGCATTTCACTAAGGAGGAGGTAGTTTCTGGTGCCAGACGAATTTCTAGAATGTTCGAGGGCCTGCATGTGGCCCCTGGATTATTCTATTGTGATCAGTGGTGGTGGAGAGAACAGTGCTGTAGTGGGAGGATGATGCCCCTTAGGAAGGGTTAGTTGAGGGGAAAGGTCATGGAGTCCAGTCACTCCAAAGTCCTGTTTCATGAAGTTTGGTGGTAAGAGGAAGGAAAGACAGAGAGGAGGAGCGTGAAGGACTCTAAGTTGGTTTTTTGGGTTATTTTGTTTTTTGGTTTGTGGATGGTGCAGGAAAGGTCGAAGTAAACTTCAAGTTAGAAAAGAATTCAGCTATGTCATTTTTATTCAAAGAGAAGAATGATATTAGGGGTGACAGTGTTTGAAAATCCTCTCAGCAGTGCGGTTGCCTCTTAAGAAGAAAGTGTTTGAGATGTTTGGAGTTGGAGTCTTGAGGATAATTGAAAAAGGCAATGGAGTCAAGGTGTGTTCTTTCCAATAACTTAGCTTTTAGAATGGCTGGTAATTAGAGGGTGTAATGAATGTTTTAAATTAATGATAATTTCAATTTAAAAATTATGAAGAAACTTTTTTTAAATGTCACATTGAAATACGTTTGTTCTGTCGATGAACTGATATAATCCTGAAAATAAGGTTGTTAACAGTTATTACTAAGATGAACTTCTCTGAGTCAATTGTAATTTGGGGACAAGGAAAAGTATGCCACGTTTTACACTATTTTGATTGTCATTTTACAATACAGAATAAATATAAACAGTGCCATTAATTATGTACATACGTTTCCTGTATCAGTGAAGTATTGTCATTTGTTGTTTCATTCTTTTTCCTTTGTGACGTATACTTTATAGATTAGTTCACCAAAGATTGATGGAAATCTAAAAATGACTTTGTATTCTCTTGTTTACTGTTAAGCAGAAATCAAAGAACAGTCTGCAGAAGAGGATGCTGAAGGAGAAGCGGACAGCAGCAAACAGCCGATGCCAGCCCTTCAGCGTTCTGTGTCTGAGGAATCTGCGAGCTCCCTGGTCTCTGTTGGTGTAGAAGCCAAAATCAGGTTAGAGAACGAAGGCAGCTGCATTGGAGTTAGTGACAAGAGGAAGGGCAGTGAATTGACCATAGAGAAAATCCAGAGTACAAGCTCAGGACGTAAATCTGGATGGAATTTTATTATTTAGCAGCTTTAGGTTTGAGGCTGATAGCTCTGTGTGTAGTTGGGATAGAGCGTCTGTGTGGGCTCAGGTGACGTAGAACTGAGTGATAGCCTCGCGTGTTGCTCTACTTTCCTCAGCCCACAACAGAATATGACCAGTGTGCTGTTCCTACTAGGAGAAATAACTCTGAACTTTTAGCATAAGGATTGATTTTTGACATTTACCTGTAAACTTAAGTTTATACACTTGCTCCTTACCCTCTCTTCATTCTCTAAAAAAAGAAATACAGGACGTTATAACCCATCTGTGTATAATTCAGCTTTGAAGTCTTGTATTTTTTAGACCTTATTTGAAAGACGTGAATAAAACTGTGAAATCATCCATAGTTGAATATTCCCATCTTCTTGAAATGTTTTCTCTTTTGCTTTTGGCACAGCTCCCTCCTTGTTTTGTCTTTTGATGGCTTCTTTGAGACTCCCCACCTTTATGATGTTGGAGTCCTGAGGCCAAAGTCTTCAGCATGTCTGCTTTTATCTCTAGACTCACTCCCTGGGAGCACTCGTTCAATTTGATAGCTAAATCCTGTCTGTATGCTGATGAACCCCACATTTATACTTCCAGGGCGCACCTTCCTCTGAACCACCAGACTTTCCTATCCCTCTGTCTGCTTGACATCTCCATTTGAAAGTATACTAGACACCTCACCCATAACATGTCCAAAACCACTCTTGATTTTGACCCCACCCATGCCCCAAATCTCCCCAGAATTTCTCCATTTCAATAGATAATACCAATATTCACCCAGTTGCTTATGCCAAAACCTTTTGAGTTAATCCTTGGTTTCTATCTTTTCTCATATCTTATATCCTAAAGTTCATAGCTCAGCTTAAGAAGATATCCCAAACAAGTCCCTACCCTCTTAACTTCCCTACCATCTTGGTTCGAGCCCCTGTTAGCCTTAGGAGGCCATAGTTGCCTTTTAACTGGCCTCTCTGCTTCTTCCCTTTACTTCCACAGTCCAGATTGTTCTTAGCATAGTTGCAAAAATGATCGTTCTAAAACGTAAATCAGGTCTCCCTGCACTCTCTTGAATGGCTGGCTGTTAAATTTAAATTAAATATGTAAATGATATTTGATATTTCAAATCCACACCATGTTTCACAGGTTGTGTTCTGACCTGGGCTACCTCTCTGACTTCACTTGTTGCTTCCTGTGCTACCATCTGCCCACTGCTCCTCACACATGCCAATTGTGATTCTGTTTGAGGGCCTTAGAGCTGGCTGTGCTCTCTGTCACATGGCTTACCTCCCCAGAGAGGCCTTCCCTAACATCCTCTTGTCTCAACTTAGTTTCAGTCAATTTAGGAAAAGAGAGCCCATGATGTGAACCTGGGGTAGGGGTATACAGGTGTTCTTATTACTGTTCTCTACTCCCCTCCCCCCATTTTGGAGAAGGTTTGAAAAGTTTCAAAATAAAAGAGGATGAAAAAAAAAGAAAACAGCAGGCCTCACCACATTTTACGCAGTAATCCCACTTTATTTTTCTTTGTGGCACCTATGATTTCCCAGCTCATTTGATTATTTCTCTCCCTTGCTGTCATGTGAGCTCTGTGAGTGCGATACTTTTTTCTGCTTTCTATTGGATTGATATTTTTTTCTATTTATTATACATTATATTTTGTTTTTAAGAGGGTTTCCCTTAAGACTCAGACCTCATGTTTCTTTACCCTATGGAATTTAATTTTGAAAGAATTTCAGACCTACAGGTCTGATTGATTTCTTAGTCTTATTAGTACTTTATCATACTTTTCATGTCTCTTTGCATTTCTCATCTAGCATTCCATATTCTAGTAATTTTTTTTTATTTTATTTTTGAGGAAGATTAGCCCTGAGCTAACTACTGCCAGGCCTCCTCTTTTCACTGAGGTAGCCTGGCCCTGAGCTAACATCCATGCCCATCTTCCTCTACTTTATACGTGGGACGCCTACCACAACATGGCATGCCAAGTAGTGCCATGTCTGCACCCGGGATCCTAACCGGTGAACCCCTGGCTGCCAAGAGGCGGACTGTGCGAACTTAACTCCTGCGCCACCGGGCCGGCCCCCATTTTCTAGTAATTTTAAATATATACTTCCTATTTCTGTTTTCTTTGTCTTGGTCCCCTAACTTTTTTTCCCATTTAAAAAAATTAAGCTTCAATTTACATAGAGTAAAATTCACCCATTTAGTAGTTTGGACAATTGTATACGGTCATATAACCACTATTATTATGATGATTATGATGTCAGTCTGATTGTTGCTCCTCATAGATAATGTTTCTAGGGGAAGAGACAAACCAGAAATGGGATTTGATGAAAGAAATGTAAGTTTAATAACGTAGAGAAAATTATAAATAAGAAAATTACAAAATTAGTAGGATACTAGCAAAGGATACTGGTGGTAGTATCTTTTAGGCAAGAAGAAAAAAAGCTTTTTTTCCTTTTTGGCCTTATTTTTCTCAAAATAGACCACATTTAATTATGTGTTGTTATATGTCTCAATATCAGTGGGCAACAGTTTATTATGAAATTGAAATAGGTAATATTGGAAAAATTTAAATAGGTAACTTTCGTAAACAGAAGATAATTAGTTGAGAGGCCCAATATGAATTTAGCTTAAGTTAAAAACAATCTCCTGAAAAGATTGTAGATTATTTCTATCATCTGTTAATGCAAGACATCATGAAAGTTTATGGGGTAAATAGTGCAGAGGTAATGGTGGAAACTTGAATACCTGAGAAGAAAGAGTTGGGTACCGCAGCCGTAAATGTGTTGTGAAGAGAAAATGTATCCAAGAGGAGTAGTTCTTTAAATTCTGTTTTTATAAGCATTCCTCGTTAGGCATATATCCTATAAATATATATTGGTTTTTTGTCCTTTAACTTTTTAAATGTTTTTTTAATTAATAGATTTTATTGTTTAGAACAATTTTGGGTTTACAGAAAAATTGAGCAGATGGTACAGAGGGTTTCCATTCCCCCCACCCCCCATTTCCGCTATTATTGACATTGTGCATTAGTGTGGTACATTTCTTACAATTGATAAACCAGTATTGATATATTATTATTAACCAAAGTCCATAGTTTACACTAGAGTTCATTATTTGTGTTATATATTTCTATGAGTTTTGATAAAGGCATAATGTCATGTGTCTGCCATTACAGTGTGTCATGTGAAATAGTTTCACTGCTCTAAAATCCTCTGCGCTCCACCCATTCATCCCTTTCCTACTCCTGTTAAACCCTTTCACTAACTTTCCCCCGTCACTAACTGCTTAACTCAGTAACTACTTGAATTTATATTTTGTGGATGTGTGTTTGGTATATGTATCATGCATGAAGGACGTTCCATCAAGTAGTTAAATAGAACTTTGTCACCACTTGTTTAGAGAGCTGGTACGGAATTGAGTATCCATTAAACCACCTTCTTCCCCAGCCTCAGCTTTACTTCCTTTATTCTCATTTATTTATTTATTTGGTGAGGAAGAGTCACCCTGAACTAACATCCGTTGCCAGTCTTCCTCTTTTTTGCTTAAGGAAGATTGGCCCTGAGCTAACATCTGTGCCAGTCTTCCTCTATTTTGTATGTGGGATGCCACCACAGCATGGCTGGTGAGTGGAGTAGTAGGTCTGTGCCCGGGATCTGAACCCAGGAACCCGGGCTGCTGAAGAGGAGCACATGGAACTTTAACCACTCAGCCATGGGGCGGCCCCCTTACTCTTTTTTTTTTCTCTTTGAGGAAGATTAGCCCTGAGCTAACATGTGCTGCCAATCCTCCTCTTTTTGCTGAGGAAGACTGGCCCTGAGCTAACATCCATGCCCATCTTCCTCTACTTTATATGTGGGACGCCTACCACAGCATGGCTTGCCAAGCGGTGCCATGTCCACACCCGGGATCTGAACTGGTGAACCCTGGGCCGCCGAAGCGGAATGTGTGCACTTAACCGCTGTGCCACTGGGCTGCCCCCCCCCCACTTATTCTTTTTAATGCTCTGTTTTCTTGAATCACATTTAAATGAAAGTTGTTTTTATAAGTACAAACTAGAATTCTTTTAGTTTGCTATGTTTACTGCTTTACAAAATCATACTGTGGAAAAGTAGAATTTCAAATGTATAATTGTTACTAAACTTAATTGTTCTTATGGTATAGACGTTTAAAAAATTAGCTTGCACTATAGACATAATATTTAATTTTAAAGCACAAGTATCTGTAGTTGTCTGTCTCTTAAAATGGTTAAATAAAACTAGTTTTTCCTTTTCTGTCTTCCTTACATTTCGTTTCTACCAGTGAACAACTCTGTGCTTTTTGTTACTGTGGTGAAAAAAGTTCCTTAGGACAAGGGGACTTGAAACAATTTAGAGTAACGCCTGGATTTATCTTGCCCTGGAAAAGCCAAACTTCTAACAAGAAGGACGTTGATGACAACAGCAATGGAACCTGTGAGAAAATACAAAACTCAGCACCACGAAAACAAAGAGGACAGAGAAAGTAAGCAATTTTGAAATTAAATGATTGGAATGCAGTAAGAGTATATATAATTTATTTTCATTGCAATGTTTATGCATATTATAAACGGCGTTGTTAATGAACATTTTTCTCATGTTTTCAACATCTATAGGTTCATAGTAAAGCTTTATGACTCACCATTAACCCAGTAAACACTCCTTTTCTCAACATTTTCTTAGTTAAAAAAAAGTTTGTTTTACGTATATAAACAAAGTCACAAAAGTTAATTTTTACAGGAAAACTTTAAAGAACATAACATAAACCTAAAGGGAGTTCATGCAATTTACTATAAATGGAAAGAAAATAAAACAGGTTAATGGAGTCTTTCTTTTCTTCCTCTAAATTTTTAGTTGTTTGTAAGAAGATAACATAACAGAATAGCAAAACCAAAGTGTTTTTCACTATTCACATTCTTTGTGTCATTTATTTATTTATTTTTATGGTTCAGAAAATATTGATCTGTCCTGTAAACTCTTACCATAATAAATAACTTACTTTCTTTCTAAGTAAGTATATTCTGAGAATGCCCTTTCTAAAGCTAAAGAAGATAACCTTCTTTTAATGAAATAAGAATTTACTAATATATTTGTATTGACTATATACATTCATGGACATTATTGTTACCCAAAACGCTTGTCTAATGTGTTTGCTTTTGGAGTTAAATTCTTTTCTATGTTGTAGAATTTTGTTTGAAGGCCCTCTTAATGTGTGGACTGGCTCTGGTAGTTGAGGGCGTGGAAGTTTCTGTAGTCTATGAGAGACGTGTAAAAATTAATTTAGTTGGAAAGCTAACCAGCTCTGCTCCTTGAGGGTGATGATGTAATCATCCAAGTGGTTATGTGGCTTTTATCCAAATTTAAGTATTAAGGCATTGTTGTGTTGTACTGATTTGATTGGCTCCTTTGTTTGGACTGCTGCCAATGCCTTGAAGACCTGAAGTAGGAAATGAAACAATAACAAGAAAGATAATCTTTTAAAAGAATTTAAGGTGGAACAGCTCAAGAAGGTTTACAAGTACTATGTTTAGAGTCTTGGTGCTTTAAAGGCCGTAGCCAGATCAAATATAAGAGCTTTACCTTTTGTGATCAGCTCAATGCTTACATCCTAATAAAATATATCGAAAGTCCAGCAAACTTATAATGTCCATCAGTAATTAGCAAATTTAATGGATTAGATCAGGTTATATCTTATATCCTCATGCTCTGTCTTGAATAAAGGCAATTATATGTACACGTGTTCTGGGAAATACAGTTTGGCTTCATTTACTTACTTATTTTATAAACTAAGTTAATTTTTTAGTGAGAACTTTTATAAGCTAAGATAATTATTTAAAAATAGCCTTTGTTTAATTAGTGTCTTTATATACACTTAGTGTTTACCAAGTTATTAAGTAATGATTACAAGCCAGTTAGTGGACCTTAGGAATAAAGCACATTTATAAAATTTGGAAATCATTTAGGGGTGGACAATTAGTTTAGCTTGGTAATGATTTTACATATTTATAAAATATTACTAGTGAATTATAAACCTAAATTATAAACTAGATAAACAGCTAGTTAAAATTTTTTTTTTAACTTGAAAAGGAGGTTTTCAACATAGTTTTCCTCTCTTGGTGCACTAAATATAAGAATATATAATTAAGGATTCTTTTCCTCTTTTTGTTTTGGACTTAAAATTTGGGGGGTGTATATTTCAGCTGACTTCTCTTGATGATCTTTCCTAAGCTGGGTTGCTGTCATCCTTAGGATTGACAGCAGCATCTTACTGACATACAAACTAGCTGCAAAACCTGAAGGTAAAATTTGATTAAGCTGCTGGTTAGGAGCTGGTTAGTAATAGACTGGTTAATCATTTTATTGATTTTTTTTACCCATTCCCTCCATTAAATACTAGTGCAAAGAAGATATGTTAAAACAATACATTAGTCTTTGTAGATGAACTGTTAGCCTTTTTTTTCTCCCAATAAAATAACAATGATTAGTAATGAAGAATATATTCATAGGAATGGAAATTATATTTATAGGAAAGAGTTTGTTCTCATTTTACTGTGGGCCTTTATAAAAATGAGAATTTAAAGTTAGCATAGCATGCTAAACTTTTAGAAAAGTGAGTCTATGCATTTCTAATGCTGAACTTTAAAAATACTGGTTATTTTTAAATGGTTTGATATTTAAATGTACTTATTGAAATATGTTAATACTTTTTTTCTTTCAATGATTCCAGGTATAAAAAAGTTTAGTACCCTGGTCATTGTGCTGATTTTCTCTTAATAGGAATCATGATAAATATCCAGCATACAGAAGTGCAGTGAGTTATGATCTATATTCAATAGTGATTTAATCCAGAATTATGATCAGGTTAAATACTATGATATCAGGAGAAGATTAAAGTTTTAGTGCCAGTCATCTGATTTCCCATATTTAATGTTTAAACACAATAGTAGTCTTTGTTTACTTAATGATCTCAATTAATATCTGAAGTTGAAGGCCTTGAAGTCTGAAATCTCCCATATGTTGTATACTTTATTCAGTGTTCATTTTTATACTGTAGATTTTGCTGTTACACTATCTTCCTTATTCCCCAAGCCACTAGTAGCTACTTTGTTTCTGCTTTTTGCTTCTGATTGTGAGGTAGTCTTGGTAGAGAGTTCTTGCAACGTCATGTCACAGACCAGCTGTCCAGATTTGTCGAGGGGACCGTAAGAAAGCTCCAGCTGAGACATTGTGCTCCCACTACCTCCCTCTTCACACTTTGTAGTGGGTTTTCATTTCCCCTGGGAAATAACCTTTCTTTACATAAAATTAACTGCCAGATCTATTGTGGTAGTCCTCATGATAAAGTTAAAATTTCTGATTTGATTGGGTTATGTTTTTGTAAGCATTTCAACTAAGGCTAAAGGAAATATTCATTTTTTGTGATAAAATATGGCTCCTATTAGAATACTAGATGTCAATTTTTTTAAAAAAAATTATAGAATGGCAAAATAAATTTCCAACCATAATTTTTCATACTTCCTTATGGATTTGGAGACTTTTTTTTGTAGTTGTTGCTTACATGATAGACTATAGCAATCCAGTTTTACATTGTACTATGAATAATGACAGATGTATTCTAAAAGTTGTTTTATGACATTTATGCCTAATAAATTAAAATTGATTTGGCAATTCATTATATTTAAGTTGTTATAAAACAAAACAGTTTTCTATTTATCACTTTCGCATCGATTTTATTTTGTTTTATTTTTCCAGAGAACGATCTCCTCAGCAGAATATAGTATCTTGTGTAAGTGTCAGCACGCAGACTGCTTCAGATGATCAGGCTGGTAAATTATGGGATGAACTCAGTCTGGTTGGCCTTCCAGATGCCATTGATGTCCAAGCCTTAGTTGATCCTACAGGTATGAACTGGTCTTGATTCTGTAAGCATTTTAAGTTTAGTGAATTCTCAACTAAATAGTAAATACTTTTCATCTAGAAATAATTATCACATTGTAAAAAATGTTGTTAAGTACGCCTGCTTAAAATAAATTGTGTAATTATGTTTATCTAATTTGTTTACCATCTGCATAGGGCCAGCACTGGACTGGATGCTTTATAAATATTTGCATTTACTCTTGTGTAGATAGCGATGCCATGGAGATCTGACAGTTGAGGAAAGAGAAGATTTTAAAGGGATCTGTGAGAACTTGGGGAACATGGCAGTCTAGGTCTGTTTAATGTAGGGGTAAAGGACGATAGATCTTAGCCATGTGGGTCTACTGTTATAATGGGATAGTAACGCATACTCATGATGTGGGTATACTGTTATAATGGCATAGTAACGCATACTCATGATGTGGGTCTACTGTTATAATGGCATAGTAACGCATACTCATGATGTGGGTATACTGTTATAATGGCATAGTAACGCATACTCATGATGTGGTGCTGTTGGGAGTTTGAGTAAGTTTCATTCTACAGTTGAACTGCATATTGATTGATAGTGGGTCAAGTGCCATGTGATAGAGAATTTAAACAAGCTTTTGGTGTGGGATGGAGCAGAATAGAGGTTTATATGTACATTATTTGCTATATATCCTCTTTGTCTTAAAGTATAAATAATGTTCTTTATATTTTATGTAAAGATACCAAATAAAATATCTTATAGTAATATTTAAATAAAATGACTAAAAACTAATTTTTTTTTTGGTTGAAGAAATAATCACTAATTCAGTGATTTTCAAACTTTTATCTGCATTAGAATCACCTGGAGGGCTTGTTAAAACAGATTTCTGGATACCACTGCAAGAGTTTTTGATTCAGTACGTCTTGGTTTTGCATTTCTAACAAGTCCCAGATGATACTGATGCTGTGGTCCAGAGACTGGACCACATTTTGAGAAGGACTGCTTTAGTGATATCACAAATATAGGATACCATTGTGTATTTAGACATTAGAGTTAGTTCAGGGCTTTATGTCTTTACTTATTAGTGTTAACGTATTTAATGTTTATTCATTTGCTCCTTTTCACTTTAACCATTTTAGGCACTTGTTGGGCTCATCACCGTTGTGTGGAGTGGTCTCTGGGAGTATGCCAGATGGAAGAATCATTATTAGTGAACGTGGACAAAGCTGTTGTCTCAGGGAGCACAGAAGTAAGTTTAAGAAAGAAGTATTTAAACCACAGCTTTATAAATTTACTCTAGTCAACAAAAAGGTTCACTTGCAAGAACTATCTATTAAATGATTACTATAAAGTAAAAACTCTTAAAATAGGAAGTTATTAATTTATATCCAAGAATAGTTTGTGCAGATCACCAGAACATAATGTTAAGTTGTGCAGTAAATGTAAATCTTTAAAAATATTTTACATTCAAACCAGAAATTAAAATTTTTAGAACTGAAAATTCCTAATTAAGCTTATATGTCCATGTTGTTATTCTTTAAGACAGAACTATTTGATGAAGATTTAAAACGAGAGAGACAGATTTGACAGGTCTTTAGTCTACAATGTGGACTAGCTTTCTTTGATGTTTTAAAAATTGATTAAAATATTTCTTTTCAATCAAGTTGGCAGTTCAGTTCATCTCTTTGGCACTATCCCAAAGTAATATCATATACACACTCTCCCATCTTTTAAAGCTTTCACTGTGATTTTCATGTAATTTTGAAATGAGCACAAAAATAAATGCAATATTTACCTTCCTTCTATAAACCAACAAACGCTATGAAGTGAAATTGCTTTGCTGACTACAAATTCCCTTTGGTTTTTGACAAGTATATTTAGGAGAAATGAAACAGTCTTTCCAAAGGAATATTAAAAATAGAATTTTTGACCATAGAAATTATATATATATAGATGGAATATAGGTAAAACTTTCAAAAATATAGTTGGGACAAGGACTTAGATTCAAGTAATTATTCAATTATTATAACATTAGCTTTACTCAAATTATCAAAATGATCTAATTTATATGGATGAGTACATCTCACCTCAAGATTAGTCACATTAGATAGAGTGCTTGTTTTGGAAAGGTGACATTACATTTAAATGCTTATGTTACCAAATTTTGAGCAATATAATGCATAATGGTAAATTCCACAGTCCGAACATACTGAGATGGCCAGATCCAGACTGTGATAGACCAACGAGCGCTATTTCTTCATGAACTACTTCAGAAGTAGCTTTGGATTATTTGGTGACGGTGAAAAGTTTTACAAGAAAGGCAATGAACAAAGGCTAAAATGAGCTTTGTGGTGGCCGATTGGAATCAGAGGAATCAATATGAACTCATGGTTTTTAATATTTATACAAATACAGAAATATAGATCTATAGATGTGTGTATATACTTGAGTCAGTATGTATACATGTATTTCCTAGCTTTCTTCACTAAGAAGGTACATAAAAGAAAGCTTGCCTCATCCTGTCCTTTTTGGACAGAAGATACCATTTTAATTCTTTAAATACTTACTGAATAATATTTAAATGGAATTTAGAGATTAGGGCTATGCCCTAACTCTGACAGGAATCAAGGCCATGGAAGACATGCATTCTTTCACTTTATCTGGGTATTAGTATTGAGTGGGCCCAAGCAGGTAGAATGCAGATGGAGTACAGTCATGCGCTGCATAATGATGTTCTGGTCAACGACAGACCACATATTTGATGGTGGTGCCATAAGATTAGTACCATATAGCCTAGGTATGCGTAGGCTATACCACCTAGGTTTGTGTAAGTGCTGTAGGGGAGGAAGAAATTTTCCTTTACCCTTCTAGGTTCTTCTGGCTGGTCTAAGAATTAAATTGACATGAGACATAGTAACAGGAGAAAGACAAAAGTTTAATAACATGTATACATGGGAGAAACCCAGGAAAACTGAGTAACTTGCCAAAATGACCAAAGCCCTCACCTTAAATATCATCCTTAGCTAAAGACAAAAGAAGATGTTGGGCTGGGGAGAGGCAGGGACTTCAAGGGGAAGGGAGGAATTCACAGGAAGGTGAAAAGGAGCAAACCTTTGGAAAACAAGTGTTTGGCCACACAGAAACAGAAGAGCACAGAGGGGAGCCAACAAACAGGCTTTTCTAGGTGCCTCCCTGTCTACCACCCAGATTGTGTTTTGCTAAGGTGATAGCTCTTCTCCTGAGGCAGGTTTTTTCATCTGAATCATTTTAGGCAGTTAAGGGGGAGATACAAAGAAAAACTTTCTGAGTTTTTGTTTTTAAAAAATAATCAGCCTATTAAAATAATCCTCATGTTAAAGAGACACATTTTGGGATGGCAGATTTTGTTTCCCTTCAGTACACTCTGTGTTGTTCGCACAGTGACAGTTATTGCCCGATGATGCATCTCTCAGAACGTGTCCCTATCATTAAGCGATGCACGACTGTACTTGGAGTAGATGGAGAGATGAGATTAGAAGGAAACTAGTGGCAGTATTGTCAGACCTTTCCTTCTCCACTACATTACTCAATCAAAACTTACAGTATTGTCAGTCTTTTGTTGCCATTTCTTCTGTTTTTTGGTTTTCTCCTTTATCAAATAGGCACAGGATAGATTACTTAGCTAGAACTATTTTAGTTTGCCCCTAAGAAAAGAAGAGTTTGTCTCACTGACAAAAATTCAGACATATAACAACACATTTGCTGATAAGGCTGTGGGGAAATAGGCACTATAGTTTGCTGGTGGGAATGCATATTGGTACATATCTTCTGGAGGGAAATTTAGCAATACCTAACAAACCACATACGCATTTAGCTCTTGACCTTCCTGGGAATCTATCCTGAAAATGTACCTCCAGTAATACAAAATACTTGTGCTATTAAAAGTTAATAATTGCAGCAGTGCTTAGTTTGCAACATTCTGGAAACAACCTAAATGACTACACAGAGTAGAATGATTGAATAAACTATGGTATGGTTCACACAGTGGAATCCTGTGCAGCTGTAAAAATACGTCGAGGAGTATCTCTATGAACTGATGTGAAATGGTTTCCAATATATTTTTAAGTGGAACAAAAAAAGTCTGCGAAAGACCATTTATGGTGTGCAACCTTTTATGTAAGAAAGAATGAGATATAAGAAAATATACATGCATATGCTAGTTTTTGGAAAAGAAATACAAGAAAGATAAACTGGAAACTAAAGAGACTGGTTGTCTATGGAGGATGAGTGGGAAGGAGGTTAGAAGAAGACGATAGTGGGATTGTTGTAGCAGGGATGAAGTGTGACCTACACTTCTCAGATATATCTTTTTGCATAGCTCTGACTCTTAAAATGATAGAATTGTTTCACATACCCTCTAAATAAGCAGTTACAACCATCTAGAAAATGGAGAAACGCAAAAAGGAGTAGCAAAATTCACACTGAAGGGGATAGGGAGGAAAAGAGCTAACCTAAGTAACTGGAAAACAGTATCTTAACTGGGTACCCGTTGAGCTAAAGACAAGGAACTGCACATACTGTGTTATCTGGTGACACAGGTGTTTCTCACAGGGGTACGGGTTAGCAATTCTGAAACTACTTTATGTGTATACTGTAAGTGAGCAAATAAATAAATATATGGTAGACAATGAGAATTAGGTTTTTCAGTGTTGGAGAAAGGAGCTACAAATAAGGCTAAAATGAATTTTGTGGTTTTGGAATGGAATCAGAGATACCAATATAAACTCATGGTTTTTAATATTTATGCAGACATACAGAAATATAGATGTATGTATATGCGTGGGTTGGTACGCATACATATATTTCCTAGCTCTCTCTGCTGTGAAGGCCTGGAAGCAATGACCCCAGTAGCAGTGAGGACACCTTGTTCCCAGATCTTGGTTTCTAACCACTCTTCTCCAATAAAACGAATCTTGCTCGTTTTTTTTCTTTTGTTTTTTTTATTAAAAGATTGGCACCTGAGCTAACCACTGTTGCCAGTCTTTTCTTTTTTTCCCTTCTTCCCAAAGCCCCCCAGTGTATAGTTGTATATTCTAGATGTGAGTGCCTTTGGTGGTTCTGTGTGGAACGCCGCCTCAGCATGCCCTGAAGAGCGGTGCCGTGTCTGTGCCCGGGATTCGAACCGGCGAAACCCTGGGCCGCTGAAGCGGAGCATGCAAACTTAACCACTCGGCCACGGGGCTGGCCCCCTGGCTCCTTGAGAAGTAGTTCATGCTGCAGGAAAAATAACAAGGTGAGGTGCCAGAAAGTAAGGAAGTGCTCAAAAAGATGGGGACTTGTTAGAAGCATAGGAGCCAACCTGAAGGAGATCCTAAGAGCTGTACCAATGTGAGCAACAATAAAAAATAATGATGAGGGCCTGGCCCAGTGGCCGAGTGGTTAAGTTCCTGTGCTTCGCTTCGGTGGTCCAGAGTTTTGCCAGTTTGGATCCTGGGCGCAGACATGGCACCACTCGTCAGGCCATGCTGAGGCGGCGTCCCACATAGCACAGAGACACTCACAACTAGAA
Organism: Equus caballus; assembly: GCF_041296265.1. Classification (NCBI taxonomy): domain Eukaryota; kingdom Metazoa; phylum Chordata; class Mammalia; order Perissodactyla; family Equidae; genus Equus; species Equus caballus. Next base: position 108,116,908 of record NC_091687.1, on the reverse strand, counting down.
TATACAACTGTGTACTGGGGGGTATGGGGAGAAGAAGAAGAAGAAGAAGAAGAAGAAGAAGAAGAAGAAGAAGAAAAAAAGATTGGCAACAGTTGTTAGTTCAGGTGCCAATCTTTAAAAAAATGAAAAATAAATGATGATACTGGATTTTAATCCAAAGAATAAAATAAGTACTCTTGAGTCTGTATTGATATAAATAAATAAGCAGCATAAATCAAATCACATCACTCCTCTATCTAACACTCTTCAGTGACTTCCCATTTCATTCCGAGAAAAAAATGCCAGTCCTTCCTAACCGACAGGGCTCTCCATGATCTTCACCCCCCACCATTACTAAGACATCACCCACCATAACTCTTCCCCTCATTTGCTTCTTTCAGCCCCACTGACCTTGGTCATCCTCAAATACACTAGACATAGATCCACCTCAGGGCCTTTGCAGTCCTTGTTCCCTCTTTGTTGAATATTCTTCTTAGATATATGCATGGCTTGCTCCCTCTTTTCCTTTAGGTATTTATTCAAGGGTTACCTTATCAGTGAGGGCTTTGCTGGGCTCCCTATTGAAAATGTCAAGTGCCTCCTCCTCCTCTAATGTCCCTGATAGATTCTTTCCTCCTTTGCACTTAGCACCATCTAACATAATGCATATTTACTAAATAATCTTGTTAATCTCCCCTCACTAGAATAGTAGTGCCATTGCAGCAAGAATCTTTTTCTGTTTTGGTCATTCCTCAATGAATATTTGTAGCCCAGAATAGCACTAAAGCACATTCATGCAATCGTTCATAATTATAAGAAAGAAGTCTGAAGTGCCAGAGTGTTAAAGGAGGTCACCAATATGGTTAATGTTATACAAGTTTATAAATTTATAATTGCCAAAAAATCTTAGACTAAATGTTTACAATTTTACATAAGCAGCTAGGGACAGGGGAGCAGTGACAGTGAAAATCTTTGAGATCTCGAAAGGTTCCCTAGGGGCAAAGTGTATAAAAGTGCTGTTGAACTTAGAATACGTTTTCATTTTGTTTTTTTCTTTATAAAAGCTTTATTGAAATATAATTCACACATTGTAAAACTCACCTTTTAAAAGTGTATATTTCAGTGGATTTTAGTATATTCACAGAGTCGTGGAACTGTCACCATTATCTGTCTTTTGAATATTTTCATCATCCCAAAAGAAACCCTGTACCCGTTTCTCCTTTCTCCTGGCACCTGGCAACAGCTCATCTATTTTCTGTCTCTGTGATTTGCCTGTTTTGGGCATTTCATATGTGAAATCATAGCATATGTAGTCGGCCTCCTTTCACCTCGCATGTTTTCAAGGTTCATCTGTGTGTAGCATGTATCAGTATTTTACAATACATTTTTATTTTACCAAAAGACAGATGTTCTAAATTTGTTGACCTTTATTATGATATGTGGTCGAATGTATTATACCTTCCTCTGTTTTCAAAGAAAATAAACGTTTCATCTGCATCTTTAAGATAAAGGTGACATTTCAACAATGAGAGTGTAATGACTTTTCAAAGAAACCTGTACTGGAGGTTGAGTATTTTGAAAATGGCTGGTTGGAATTATTTCTATTGATGTTTTATTGCCAGAAACAATGGAAGTCTGTAAAAAACAACCAGCTGACCAAAAAATTGTTCTCATGTTTGTTGCCAAAAAATTTTAGATATAGAATTCCCTGATCTGTTTAAAATTTTCTAAAAAGTTTTGGTATGTTTTACGCCATCTTGTTAAAAATTTAAAAAATGAATACTTTTTGATTACAGAAGGTGAAAATTTACTGGTTAAATTTCGATAATTTTGATTGGGATTGAAAAATGGTTATGGAAATGATGCAGTACTTCTGTTTAGATCTATTTTTGTGAGAATCCTCTTTCTTTAAAAAAAAACCCCAGACCTATGACAGACATTGAAATAAACTGAAGTTAGAATCAGGCCTTTCAGTCTAAGAAGGTGGAAGAGAACAAAGTACAAAGCTCATATGGAAGGGTTGCAGTATTCCCTAAACTTTCTGACTGTGCACATCTTTCAATAAGAAATATTTGAGAATGCATCTATATTATACCTTCTCATTAGAATATGTCTTTCTCCTTTATGTCACTTACCAACATTTGTAAATTTACATTGTGAGAGTCTTTTGTTAATTTTGGTCCCCCCCAACCAGGGCTGTAAGCACCATGAGGGCATGGATAATATCTGTTTTGGTTTATTATTTTGTCTCTAGTGCCTAACAAAGTACCTGGAACACAAGAGAGTCATTTACGGGATGAATGAGTGCATGAATGGAATTTACCAATGAAAGAGGATATGGAGTACATTAGCTTGAATGGAGCATGTGCTACTGGCACCTAGTGGCTGTTGTTAAACGTCCTGCAAGGCACAGAACAGCCTCCCACAACAAAGAATTACCCAGCTCAAAATGTCAGTAGTGCTGAGATTAAAAAATCTTGGTTTAATGAGTAATATTATGCCTATTATAAAATTAGTGTATTTAATATAATTTCCTCACATGTTAAATGGCATTCTTTATCAAGCAATTTAGTTTTTCTGGGATTTCCCTCAGATTGGTTTTCAGTTTTTCCAGGGGGGAACTGTATCTTTTGCTAGATGGAAGAATATGCTCACCTGTGAACCTCTGTTTCAGGAAGTGTTTTGGTGTTTTTCCTTTAATTTCCTCTTTGGAGCCCTGGGGGTGCTACCAACATCGTGGAAGTCTGGATAGTTTGAATATTACCAGGGGAGTAGTTTAATTCTGCATAGATGTTTGATCATTTATTTACCTGAAGCCCATCTTTCCTGCTCTCTGCTCATTGCCCCCCAGAAGAAATAACCCTTAAACCTCCAACTTGTGTTTCTGTTTCTTTAACTAGTTCTGAATCAAATGTTCTCTGCAAATAAAACATTGAAAAATTACTCATGTCATCTCCCTACTTAGAATTGAAAAGTTTTTATGTTTTTCCACCCTCCTCTCCTGCCACCAGTCCACATTGAAATTCCATTGTATTACACTTATTTTGTGCCAGATGTCTGTGTAAAACCAACTGAGTTCTGTGAGAAGAGTTGTAAGCTTTTTATAGTTTGGGTTCTTTTTGTAGACTGTGAAAGAGAACAATATAAATAGCTTTTCTATAATAAAGTTGCGGTACACATTAAGAATGTAGATAAGCAATGTAGTATAAATGTAATTTTGGTAAAAAAAATTAATCAGTATACGGTAGAAGTCTCTCTCCACACCCCTCCTCTAACCAACTGACAGTAGGTTTATATAAGATCATTTAAAATATTAGTCTGCATCTTTATGTAAGGTGTGATTTGTAAGTCCCTATTTTAGCAATAATGTTGTCTAGTACTGTTTTTTATGTAATCCTAGTGTTTTGCAGTACAAATTAAAAAAAAATTATCAAAGTATGTATTATTCATTTTCTCCTGCAGTTTTTTAAGAGGAAGGAGCAAACATTCACAGGTCCGCATTCTCTTGTTTCTCTTGGGGGTTCACGACTGCCTCCACGCTGGAGGCTCACTAGAAGGACTCCCAGGGCTCCGCAGAGAGTTCAGTTATGGCTGAGACTTACTGCTGGGATGTGCTAAGGATGTGTAATGGAAGGGTTTCAATAGAAAAGGACATTGACAAGGTCTGGAAGAATCCAAGCGCAGACTTCCTTAGGCACTTTCCCTGCCATGAGGGGTCAAACAGCACCCTCTTCCCCCAGCAATGAAAATGCAGCAATGTGTGTGCAACGCTCCTGCCCCAAGAAGCTCAAGGTCTTTACTGGGGGCTTATCACATAGGTACCCTCTGCCTAGCACATACCAGAAGGAAAGCCACATTGTGTGCACAGATAGTCTAGGCACAGTAGACTGCCTTTGTCACTTAGGGAACTGTGGGAGCCCTTCTGAAATCCAAGTTCCCTGATGTCAGCTGTTCACGCAGGCCTTTCTAAGGAGAGGAGTCTCAGGCCTGCTATTGTTAACCCTTTTTTTGCACAGTACTAAAATTGGATTGTGTCTCAATTTCAATGTATTTCTGTCTACAGGACTGTAGTAGGTGGTTTTTACTATACAACATTGAATTATTCCCCATCATAGACATGGTGTGATAAGTGTCATAGTGGTTGTGTAAAACAACTTTGTGACTTTGATTAGAGGAAAGATATTGATTAGGATACTTGTGACTGTGAGTAACAAAAAAATCCTGTATTTCACTCTGAAATCTGCTTTGTCTGATATTAATATATCCACTCCAGCTTTCTTTTGACTAGGGTAAGCATGGTATATATTATTCCATCCTTTTATTTTAACCTATTTATATTTTTATATTTAATGTGCATTTCTTTCAGGGACTGGTTTTGCTTTTTAAAATCTAATCCGGGAATCTCTGCTTTTTGATTGGAATGTTTCGGCCATGTACATTTAATGTGATTGTCTTCCTATTTTTTTCTATTTGTCTCTGTTATTTGTTTCTTTTTTTCTTGCATTCTTTTGGATTGAGCATTTTTTATGATTTCACTTTATATCCTCTTTTGGATTATTACCTAGAAGCCTTTGTTTTGTTATTTCATTAGTTGCTTTAGGATTTGTAGTATACATCTTTCACTTATCATAGTCTACCTTCAAGTGATATTACATAGTTTCGTGTATGATAGAAATCTACTTCCATTTCCTTCCATTTTTAACCTCCTGGACTTTGTGCTATTGCTGTCATGCATTTGACTTTTTCATATGTTTTGTTAGTCTGTAAGATATTATTGTTAATTTTGATTAAACAGATATCTTTTAAATAGACTTAAATAATAAGAAAAAAATATATTTATCCATGTAGTTACCCCTTCTGGAGCTCCTCATTCCTTTGTGTAAATTCATATTTTCACCTGGTATCATTTTCTTTCTGCCTGAAGGATATTCTTTAACATTTCTTGCAGTACAGGTCTGCAGGTGATGAATTCTTTCAGCATTTATATTTCCAAAGTACCTTTATTTCACCTTCATTTTTGAAACATATTTTGCCAGGTATAGAACTCTCCTTGACTTTTTTCTTCCAGTTCTTTAAAGATGTTGTTCTGCAATCTTCTTATTTGCATTGTTCTGATGAACAATCTGGTGTCATCTCATCTTTGTTCCTCTATACATAACATGTCTTTTTATCTGAATACTTTTAATATTGTCTCACTGATTTGGGACAATTTGATTATGTTATGCCTTAGTGTAATTTTTTGCGTGTTTCTTATGCTTGGGGTTTGTTGAGTTTCTTGGATCTGTGAGTTTATAGTTCTCATTATGGTTAGAAAGTTTTTGACAATTATTTCTTCAAATAATTTTCCTGTTCCTCCTTTCTTTCCTTTCTTTTGGGGATTCCAGTTACCTAAGTATTAGGCTATTTGAAGTTGTCTTGCTCCTCACTAATGCTTTTTTCACTTTTTTAGATTCTTTTTCCTCTTTGTGCCTAATTTTAGTTTCTGTTTTTATGTCTTCAAGACCACTGATCCTTTCCTCTGCAGTTTCTAATCTGCTGTTAATCATAGCCAATGTAATTTTCATTTCAGATATTGTTTTTATTTTATGCAGTTTGATTTGAGTCTCTTCCATGTGTTTACTTAACTTTTTGAACATATTGAATACACTTCTAATAACTGGTTTAATGTCCTTATCTGCTAATTTTAACATCTGTGTCAGTTTTGGTCATTTTCACTTTGGGTTGTGATTTCCTGCTTCTTTGTATGCCTGGTAATCTTTATTTGGAGTTTTACCTTGTTGGGTGCTGGATATTTTTCACAGTAGGAAATCAGGAGTTAGGTTGATGGGTAGTCTAGTGGCTTCATGATGCCAAGTTGATGGGTTCTTACTTTCTTTACATTGTGCGTCCACAGTATACTGGTGTCTTCCTTGGTCCACTTCCTTTCATAGTCAAAAGATGTTTGCAGAAGCCCCAAGCATCACAGCCTCATAACATTTAGAGACAGAAAAAAAAAGAACCTTTTCTTTATTATTATTTTAATTAAGGAAAATTCTTTCCATACGCTCTCCTCTACCCTAGCAGATTTCTCCTAACATCTCATTAACTAGAATTACCTCCTATGTTCACGCCTTAAACCAATCATCAGTGAAAGTGTTGGGACAACCACTGTTTGATTAGACTGTGATTCTCCTGTGGGGCTGGGAACAGTACCTACCCTTTCTGAAGCACATTGCTGCTTGGAGGAGGGGTGGATATCTGAATAAAACTGAGATCCTTAGGAAGAAAGGAGATGGGTTGGGTGTTTTCTAGGTAACTAACAGTGTCTATTATTGAAAACATATTTTGACTGAAAGGAACCTGAAAATACTTAAAAAGTAGGAAAGATTTAAGATGGTGCTTGGAGGATGGGTAAGTTTTGATAGGTTAACAGAGAGAGTCTAGAAAGGGTCATCTTGAACAAAATTTTAAAGTATGAGAGCATGTTGATTTTGGAAAAATAGCACATGTCTGAGAATGAGTGGAGAATGAGTATGGGGGGAAGAGTGGGAAATAGGAATGGCTAAGGTTCCTATCTTTGCATGCCAAGGTGAGGAATTTCATTAATGAAGTTTCTTAGTAGGAAGAGCAGCATTAACATATCTGAACTCTTCCAGCCTTTGTAGTTAAATTGGAAGAGGTGTATTTGAACACAAAAAGGTTTAGGATTACTGCTATAATTAAAGGTCAATGAATGTAAGTTTCTGAGTTTAGGTATCATGTGGGAGATGTAAAGATAGAGTGTTTTAGGGATGGAATGACGAGTATTGCATTCCTTATGAGTTAGATGGAGTTGCAGATGTCTGTAGGTTCAAGCCTGAGTATGTGGGAAAATTAAGAGTTTTGTTTTGCCTGTGCTGAACCTTAAAACCCACGAAACGTTGATGGAGCTAATGTTAGGGTTGGAATCATAGACAATTTCCTAACTAGCAGTGACAGCAGATCAAACTGCCAGTGGAGAACATTAAACAAGAGAAAAGAAGATGGAAGATTGACCCCTGTAGCCAATGTTCAGAGGAAGAAGTACAGTGAAGAGATGGATGCGACATAGAATAAACGTTATAGGAAGTGTACTAGGAATTACTGAGTCTGCATTAATAGATTTAAGGAGGTAAGGTCAACGACTTCAAATGTGTATTTGTACTGTAAGCTTTTCTAAACAAAACATAATTACATATTTAATGGGAGAGAATTAGGAATTTTGACTACTTCTTCTGTGTCTGACATTGTTAGCTAATGTCAGGTGACATATTCACCAAGTCATGCTACCTGTCTGTACTGTTTCTTCATTTGATATAGTAAGAAATTATATTGTCTCTTTCCTCTAAAATGCAAGGCTATAAGGAAGACATCAAAGATCAATTATGGATTATTTTGTCAAAATACTAATTACAAAGTCTGGATACAGCAAGATAATCTAAGATTTGATCTTGGAATGCTGTGAGGTATACTGATACCTAAACATTGGTCTTTGTTTCCTTTTACCTTGTCAACTTGATTCTTAAATTTTTATTGGGAATTAAGTTGAGTGGAAGCTAAGAGGAAAACACAAATTTCTGTTTTGGAAGATTGAGTTTGATATGCCTATTTGGTAAAATAATAGTTAAATTTGGAAGGCCCATTCAGTGAAGATATCTTTGGCCTGACTTCTTTTCTCAGTAAATGTCATAATTTCTTTTTAATCTTTCTTTTTAGTTTTAATTAAGTTTGATTTAAAGAAATGAACTTACCTCTGTGATAAGGTAAGTGGTATTCTTTGATATTGTGAAGAATCCCTTTGATGTAAAGTGTAGGGGTGGGGGTGGAGAATAACATGACTTACCTATGCATAAAATATCTTTTGAAGGCACATAAGAAACTGGTAAAATTCTTTGCCTCTAGGTAATTTATCCCGTGTGGCTACAAGATGACTTTTCATTGTATGCCCTTTAGAAAGTTTTGCATTTTGAATCATGATAATGTATTTATTTAGAGATTAAGACACTTAGTAGTTTCTAATGTGTCCCTGATCACATGGGAGTTCATTTCTATAGTTTTGCCATAACAGTTAAGTGTTTTTGATTTTTATGTATTCTGTCCTATAGGAGTCCAATTTTATCTTCTCACATATGGAGAGCCAATTGTTGCTATGTCATTTATTGAAACGTCTTTTCTTTTTTCCACTCATTTGAAATATAATTGTCATCTAACAAATGTTCAATATATGTGTGAATTGTTTCTAAGCTCTCCATTCTAGTTTTATATCCCAGTGACAATATCACACCATGGTCACTGTAGCTTTCTAATAAAATATAGCTTGATAGCTGGTAGCTCAAGTATTACTTCTGCTTCAACCTGTAGCAGAAAAACTTCAACTAGAAAAGCTAGATAAAATGCTTTTTGAAAGAACTTCTTAAAGGTGTTAGAGGATAGACAGACAGGTGACGACTTGAGGGAGTGAGAGCCAGAGGGAAGACTTAGCTGAGTGAGCAGCCGCATGTGAACTCTCGTTTTCTCCTTGAGGCGTTTGTTCAGTTCATAAAACACCAGCTGAGAAGAGTTTCTGGTAGTCCATAGAGGTAGGAAGACGAAACAGGTTTTAGGGGCCATTATTACTTAGACTTTCATTTGGGACCCCAAAAGGCTACAGATTATGCCCTGTGGGTCAGATCCATCCCACCGTCTGTGTTTAAATGGCCCACAAGCCAAGGTGGTTTTTCCATTTTCAAATGGTTAAAAAATTAAGAGAATATGTTTGATAACACATGAAAATCATATGAAATTTAAAGTTTAGTATCCATAAATCAAGTTTTATTGGAACAAGGCCACACTCGCTCATTTGCATATTTTCTATGGCTTCTGTTGCACCACGGTGATAGAGTTGAGTTGTTGCTGGAGAGACTGCATATCCTTTGCACTCCTGTGGACATGCTACAAATCACAGTGACCAGTTATGAGTCATCAGTGTTTGATTACCACATGTATTGTCCTGGCATCTTACTTCTTTTATTGCAAACCTATCATGTTAAAACAAGAAAAGGAGAGAAAAGTGTACTTTATCTGTAGTGCTTTTGAGGCATAATGGAGTGGATTCTGTTGTTATCAAATTAGGTGGCAAATATATTTATTGTCGTGGGACTCTATAAGCTATACTAAAAGAATACAATGTATGTCAGCATTACCAGGCTGAACAGTCATCACACTATTCCCAACTCACAGGAAAGTAACAATCAGAAAAAAAAGTAAATTAAAATGGACTATTTCATCACAGCAGAAGTTCTTTACAAAAGGGAAAAATGAAAATGAGGCTACAACTAAAGTAAGTTTGTGAGTGGCTCACTTATTAACCAAGCAAGGAAAGCTGTTTATCAGTGGTGAGTTAATTAAATCGTGTTTGACTACAGTTGTTGAAGAAATGTGTGCACAGAAAATAAACTTGTGTAAGGTTATTAGCCTTTCAGCAAGAATAGTTGTTTCAAAAGTTGAGGACATTGTGAGCAATATCAGTATTCATTGTAAAAACAAGGCAGGGGCCGGCCTGGTGGTGCAGCAGTTAAGTTCGCACGTTCCACTTCTCGGCGGCCCGGGGTTCACCAGTTTGGATCCTGGGTGCGGACGTGGTACCGCTTGGCAAAAGCCATGCTGTGATAGGCATCCCACGTATAAAATAGAGGAAGATGGGCACAGATGTTAGCTCAGGGCCAGTCTTCTTCAGGAAAAAGAGGAGGATTGGCAGCAGATGTTAGCTCAGGGCTAATCTTCCTCAAAAAAGAAAAAAATGCAAATGATTTCTGGTGGTTTTCCTAGGCTCCTGATGAGCCAATAGATGTTACTGCTCAGTTGTTGTTTACTCTAGGAGTCAGTGCGAAGTTTGAAGTGACTGAAGAATTAGTTTGCTGAGTAGTCTGCATGAAACAACTACAGAGAAAATATTTTCAGAGAAGTTAAGAATACACTAATAATTCAGTACTACCTGAAGTGGAATCTGCTAAGAGATGTTACAGCTAATGGTGCTAAAAATAAGTATGGAGCAGAAAAAGGCTTTAGTTGGACAAATTTACAAAGCTTGTTAAAACATAATGGTGTTTAAAAGTCTGTGCTTTTTCTTTGTATTCAGTTACCAGCAGGTACTTTGCAGAAGACATTTAAATCTGCCATGGATTATTAAACTAATAATGTCAATGATGAGTTTCATTCGAGGTTATGAATGTCACCATCCAAATTCTAAGAAGTTTTGTTAGAAACTGAAGCTGAATATACTGAGTTGCCCTATCACGCAGCAGTTTGATGTCTTAGCAGTGGTAAAGATTGGCGAATTTAGGGCTGAGATTAAAATTTTTCTAAATAAGAAGATTTTCGCCAACCTGTAAATCAAATATTTAATGGACTCGGAAGTTAACTTTTACTGAAGACTTTGTAACATTTCCTAATGAATGAACCTAAAATTACAAGGCAAAGCACTGCTTTTATGTGAAACTTATACTCTGTTAAAGTCATTTCTACAACTAGTGTTGTTTGAATCACAAGTCATGTCAAGCTGCTTCATAAACTTTTCATGCTATGAAAATTTAAAATAAAAAGTAAGATCTCCATTCCCACATAAATTTGGTACAGGTTTCCAAGCTCAAACTACAGTTTCAATGGCAGTTTTTGAACCTCAAGGCAAGTACAAAGGAAATTTACATATTTCAAATCCATTTGTGTGATTGAGGAGCTTCAGCCTGTCCTTGCATTGGAAGTGATTATCCTGCAATATAAGGACATACTAAAAGCAAAATCAAGAGAAGACTCCAATAAAGTTTTATAAATACCCTTCAAAGATGAATATGCTCAGATAAAATTATGTGCTTTTGAAGTGATATCTGTATTTGGCAGTACCTCTATGTGAAAAGATGTTTTTCAAAGGTGGATATGTAAAATTTCATTGTGTATCACAATGAACAAATGAACAGTTATTATAGTCCATGTTAATGGTAGTGAAGAGTAGCTTTCAATTCCAGTTAAGTGAAATGTTATCTTCTCTCCAAATTCCATTCTTTTGATTAATAGGCCTGTGTTACCCCCCCCCAAAAAAATCGTACTTGATTATTACCATATCTTGAATAATAGTAGTTACAAGAAATTAGTGGAAATTTGTTTACTCTCTTGATAGATAAGTACTGATATAATATCCTTGATTTTGCCTCTTGAACCAGAAAGCCTAAAATATTTACTGTCTGGCCCTTTTCAGAAAACGTTTGCTAATCCCTGGGCTGTACCCTCAGAATAAAGGAAAACTGGGGGAAAAAACCTGTCTTCACAAGGACTTGAAACCCAGCTTCAAGTCAGCTCATGCGCAGATTGAATTAAAGTGATCTTTTCTGCCCTAAGTGCCTGTCTGAAGAAAAAAATAAATCCTTTCTTGTGGAAAATAATATGATCTAATGTCTCAAAATATTGCTACAGTTTTCCAAAGACAAACTTCAGCATTAAGTCCGAAATTACCAGGCATAGTATAAGATAAGACCAAATCACTGAAAATCAAGAGAAAGAACAAGTAATAGGGAGATGTCTTTGAGTTCTTTTTGGCCCTTTGCATTTCCACATAAAATTACAAAATTTTGAAAAGATAATATAGGAGACTGCATTTTCAATGGAGTTCTTAAGACACAGCATTGACTAATAATATAGGAGACTGCATTTTCAATGGAGTTCTTAAGACACAGCATTGACTATAAAGGAAAATATTGAAGGATTCAACTACATTAGAAGAGGTACTTCTGTTAATAAAAGATAAGAGTGAGAACACAAGCCCTAGAAAAGAAGAAGATAATAGCAACAAATATGGCCATGAAAGGAATCATTTCTAGAATATATAAAATAACTACAAATCAATAAGGAAAACAAAGACAACCCAATAGAGAAATAGCTAAAGGTCTTAAACAGGCAATTTAGAAAAGAGGTAATCCAAGCATATGAAAATGTGCACAATCCCATTAGTAATCATGAAATGCAAATTGAAACTGCACAGAGATAGCATTACATACCTATCAGATCAGCAAAAATTAAGTCTGAATGTAGTAGATGTTGGTGTGGATTTGGATCAGTGGGAACTCCTACACTCTACTGGTGAGACAGAGTGAAAATTGGAACAGTCATTTGGGAAAACAGATTGTAATTATCTAGTTAAGTTGAAGAGACATCTATTCTTTGACCCATCAGTTTCACTCATTTTTATATACCTTTATGACAGAATGTTCTCAAACTTTTTGTTCTGAGGACATGCACTCTTACTTTGAAACATTAGTGTCTACCTTAATAGTAGACAGCTGAATTCTCATATCTTCTTCCATATTGAGTATGTTGAAATAGGCTGTTTTGGTTGAAGCATATGAAAAAAATCCAGCCACAAAAAGATACATACTAGGAAAAGGGAAAATTATTTTAATGGCCATTTCAGATAATTATAAATATCCCTGTTTGATACTACACCAAAACTTGACAAGTAGTAGTTTCATAAAGTTTTGGTCCAATGTGGAATCTGAAACCTTATCAATGAATGTTTCTTTACTCTTTAATATTGTAATCCATTATCTTATAATTTCAATGTATCTTTTACCCACGTGTGATTTTATAACATTATTAATTGGTCTTTTGGAAAATATTGGTTCATTGAGTATTCTAGATGTTTTAAATATTGACACATTTTAATAAATAACAAAATTTACATTTGTTTTTATAACCCTGATCTCATCAGAAAAGTCTTGAAGTTTTGGGAGGCAATCAAACTCACTGTGGTAGATATAAGTTTTCTAAATTTTGTCATTGGCCACAAATGCTATCACTTATTTTCCTTGAGGTGACAGGGTCACTGTGTTCATTTTTGAAGAAATGTCTGTCTCATAATCATGCCTGAATAATCATTGTTTGGCAGTTTTCTGTCATGTAAACATGGGGTTCCATTGAAAAGAAGTTATTTCAGTTTACAAATCAAATGGCCATGGAAGTGCCATTCCTCAAGAAAACCTTCATAGTTTGGTGCAGCAGAATTACTTGGTGCTTTATTTCCCATTTTGTTGCACAAATATTTAAAAGGTATATTCATGGATTGAGATTTTAAAAATGAATAATGTTACTGCTTCATAAGTGATATTCTTAAATGAAACCAGCATTAGTTTTACTACACTTTTAGAGCTGGTTGAGAATGTAATAACTGCTAGTATAGCTTGGTGCCACTGCCTTGATGACTGCAAAGGCACCAGCAATTTTACCTACCATTTCTTTTGCACCATGTACAAATATCAGCACAGTGAAGATGGTAAATAATGTCTTATTATGAACATAGTTTTGGCTTGAAAAGGTCTCAGGGACCTATTCACCTCAGAGGTCTGTGGACCACTCTGAGAACTTCTGCTTAGGGAAATAGTTGTACGTGTGTGTCAGGATACATGTACAAGAATGTATAGGGTAGTAGTTTTTTTTCTTTTTAAATTATAGCTACAAACTGGAAGCAATGCAGATTTCTAGATAATTAGATTGTGATGTATTCATCCAGAGGAATGCTGTATAGCAATGAAAATGCATGGACTACAGCTACAGAAATTAAATGGATGATTCCCACGAATGTATGTCGAATTGAAGCTAAGTCAAAAAAGAATTCCTGTGGTATGTTTCTATTTAAATGCAGTGGAAAACAAGCAAAATGAAATTATATTGTTTAGACATATATATGTCGTCAGTAAGAAATCTGAAAAAAAGCAAAAGATTAATTATCACAAAACCCATGATAGTGGTTACGTATGGAGAGCAGACAGGAATAATCATGTGAATGATTTCACTGGCCAGATTCCTTGTCTTATCCTATGTGTTGGTACACAGATGTTCTCTTGATAATACTTTAAATTGTAAAAACACACTCTTCTATGTGTCTGATATGCTTAACAATAAAGAAGCAAATAGAATTAAAAGCATACCATGTCCTTGGATAGGGAGTTGCTAATATCCCCTAACTTAATCTATAACCTTAATGCAATTTTTGTAAGATTTAAATTTCAATAGGCAACAAAGAATAAAAACAGCTGGAACTGTCCTTAAAGAAAAATGAAGGGGGAGTAGCTATGTGCATTAGGTTCCTGAATAAACAGATTGCTGGAACAGAATAGAAAGTCCAGGTGTAGACCAAATACATAATAAGAAGTTACTTTGTGGTCAAGATGTCCTTTCAAATCATTGTCAGTCTTATTTTCTCACTTGTTCAGGTTGGGTAATTTCTTCATTCCATTGTTAAGCCTTTTCAGTTAGTGCTTTAGTTAGCCTATTTGTCAGTTCTAAACTTTCCATTTGTTTCTTCATGATATCTTTAATTTCTTTGCCAAGACTTTGTTTCTTTACTGAAACTTTGTATTTCTTTTTTCATTTTCTTCAAGTTCATAATTTATTGTTGAAGCAGTTTTACATTGTATACTTTAAAATATTTGGCAGATGATTCTAACATCTGTCTTCTGAGTGTTCATATGTATTGGTTGTCTTTTCTCATTCCCATTGAGATTTTCCTGGTTCTTGTTACAGTGTAACAAGTTATTGTTTTGACTGAATCCTTTACATTTTGAGTATTATGTTATGAAACTTTGTATTTCATTTATCTTCCCCTTACCCCCTTTTACCAGGTTTTATTTGAAACTGTGCTTTTGGGGTAAAAAACAAAAGGGATGGTACCTCTTTGTTACTCCCAGGTGTGTGTATAAGTTTGTTCCATAATTGGCTTCCATTGACATGTTGGGGAGGAGCCTCTAGTGAATGCTGAGCAAGAGTGAACATTTAGACTCTCTTCTGTGCCTCGCTGATATTACCCTGGCTCAGAAGGTTCCTGCTTTTCACTTGGCCCCCACCGACACTGCAGTTGGCGGGGGAGGGGTATGTTACCTCTGGGCAGTCGCTTAAGTTCTGATTCTCTAGTAGGCATCCCCTGCCACTACCCCAATGGGGAGGGGTAGGAGTAGGGGTACCTCACTATCATTGGGTGGATGTTGAATTCAGTCTCTCCCCACTTTTTCTCCAGTGGCACTGTGGAGGGAGGAGGCATTCTTGCTGTCCAGTGGGTATGAATGTCCTGGCTCCTCACCCAGCCGTCTGTGATACTGCCCTGTGTTGGGGGAAACAGGGGATGTCTTGGTTCTCCCTTTGGCCTTTGCTGATGAGTGTGGGTCTTCGGCTTCTGTGGTGTTTGGCTTGCATGGTGTTTGGCTTGCATAGGTTGGTTATCGTCTAACAGTTTTCTGTCTTGCTAGCCTGCCACTTTCCTGCTCTTTTGGTTGGAGACAGCAGGTGTTTCTTAGGCTTTTTTTTGATGTGTTTACCTGTTAATGTTTCTGGGTTGTTGGCTTCTTCAGCACCCCTTATTATCTATATCAATCATAAAGCAAACCTGCGGAATTTATGCTTTTTTAATTCTTCAGCACCTGAGGCCCTAGTTGGTCTGCTGCCTTCTCTCTACCTTTTAGTGTTTTCTTGTGTTTGTCTTGTGTGTCGTGTCCAAGGTTTTTAGCTGTAGTTAGTGTAAAATATAGGGAAAAGTGAATCTCCTTTATTTTGTCTAGAAGTGGAAGTCTGCATTTATTTTTGAAAGTGATTTTTCTTTTCTGAGTTTATAGTTGTGGATTGATGTGTTTTTCTTCTTTCAAGCATTTAAAAGATGTTCTTGCATTGTTTCCTTTCTTCCATGGTTTCTGATGAGAAGTCAGGTGTCAATAGTATCATTATTCCTGTGTATGTAATGTTCTGATATTCTCTGGGTACTTTCAGGATTTTCTCTTTATCTTTGGTTTTCAGCAGTCTGACTGTGATGTGCCTAGGTGTGATTTTCTTTGTATTCTTCATGCTTGGGGTTTGCTGATCTTCTTAAAACTGTAAGTTGATTCTTTTCACCAAATTTGTGAAAAGTTTGACTTTTGTTTCTTACTTTTTCTGTCCCATTTTCTCTCTCTTCTTCCTCTGCAACTCTAAATACATGCATCTTAGTGTGTTTGTTATTGTCCCATAGGTTACTGAGGCTCTGTTAATTTATTCTTCAGTAATTTTACTTTTAGTTCCTCAGAATGGATAAACAATTCATTTTTTTCAAGGTCACTGAACATTTCTTCTGTCATGTCCAAGCTCTTAAGCCCATCCACCGAAATTTTTAGTTTAAATTATTATAATTCCTGCTTGTAGAATTCCATTGGGTTTTACTTTGTAATTTTCATGTCTCTTCTGTTACTCTCCTCCTGCTTAGAGACTTTTTTTTACCCTGTCATTTTGTGTTGAATGTTTTTTCCTTCATTGTAAGTCCCACTTTCCTATTTTTTCCCCATGTCTAGGAATTTTTAGTGAATACTGAACATTTTAGATGATAGGTTATAGATACCGGATTCTGTTACCTGGTTTTATTCAATGTCAAGTTTTTTTTCTGGGAGGTTTGTATTATGGCTGGGCTGACACTTCAAAGTATGTCATTCCAGCTGTCAGCAACACCAGAAATGTCTACTCACTTCTTTCAGCAGTTCAGCTGTTGCCTTCCCTGAGCTTCTTAGAGTCTGTGAAGGTATATTTTAGGGGTGTAACAAAGGTTTGAGAGTTTATTCAGATTTGGGAGCTCTCTTCTCTGTGGCTCCCTCCTTTCAAGGTTCCCCCTCAGTTTCCCTCCTTTCTTGTATTGTTGAACTTTATCTGTCCTCTCACACCTGTAAGGCTGAAGCTTTTCGTTTGAGGTCTAGTACTACCACTCTCCCCATTCCACGCACACTAGGAAATGCCATTAGTTGAAATCTGTTTAAACACAAATCTTAGTGATGTTCTTTTCCTTTTAAGGGTCCAATGTGCTTTGATTCCAGCCTACTTTTGGTTATTCACTAGTGACTTCAAGTAGTTGGGTTTTATGTCTTATTCAGGTTTTATATATTTTATTTTCAAGAGAGTTATTCTGATACTAGCCTGTCTGCCATTACCCAATAAATAAATAAATTTGTTTTCTTCTGTGTGAGTTATTCTTTTATTAAAGTGTATTTTACCTACAATATAATTCACCCATTCTAAGGGTACAGTTGAACATGTTTTGATAAATATGTACAGTCATGTATGTAACTATCATCATAGTCAAGAGATAGACTATTTCCTTCACCCCAGAAAGTTCTCTCATGACCATTTGAGGTCAGCCCTCCCACCACTCTAGCTCCTGGCAATCACTGATCTATTCCTCTCCCTATAGTTTTGCCTTTTCTAGACTGATATATAAATGGAATCATGCAGTATGTTACCTTTTCTGTCTTTTGTACTTAGCATAATGGTTTTGAGAGTCATCCATTCACCAGTTGAGAGATTTCTTCCATTTTTGGCCATTATTTGTAAAGATACTATAAACATTTATATAACATGATGTATCTGTTCATGTTTCTTATGCAGACATTTAGGGCTGGAATTGCTGATTTGTTGTAAAGTATATGTTTAACTTTGGAAAACAGTTTCTTCAAAACTGCCTATATGTTTTTCCATTTCCACCAGTAGGGTGTGAGAGTCCCATTTGTTCTACATAGTGGCTAGCACTGAATATTGTCATTGTTTCTAAATTTCACCTTTCTGGTTGGTGTTTAGTGATATTTCATTGTGGACTTCCTTTGCATTTCCTGATGAGTAGTGAAATGGAACTTCTTTATGTACTTATTTGCCAGTGTGTATCTTTAGTAAAGTGTCTGTTCAGATCTTTTGCCCCTAACCACCCACCTCAACTTCTTCCAATTGATTTGAGTTGTAAGTTTTTTTTTTAATATATTCTTCTACTACTGAGTAGAATATATGTATTCTATATGTTCTCCTTAGTATTGAGCTGTAAGAGTTTTTAAAATATATTCTTCATAGAAGCCATTTATTAGAGATGTAATTTGCAAATATTTTTGTCTAGTTACTGTCTCATCTTCATTTTCATAGTGTTTTTTGAAGAGCAGGGGGTTTAATTTTGATGACATTTGTCATTTTTCAATTTTGTTTTATAGGTTATGCTCATTATAGCATATATAAAAAATCTTTGCATATTCCAAGGTTACTTTTAGGTTATTTATCCATTTTATAGTTAAATTATATGTATGATATGAGACTATGAGATGAGGTTCAAGGTTCTTTGTTTTCCATGTGGATATTAAGTTGTTCCAGCATTATTCTAAAAGACTAGTGTTCCTTTGAATTATTTTGTCTCATGGTCAAAAATAAATCTCACTTAGAAAAGAAATTTTTTTCAAAATCATGAGTTCATATTGTTTTTACTATTTATTTTTTTGAGGAAGATTAGCCCTGAGCTAACATCTGCTGCCAATCCTCCTCTTTTTGCTGAGGAAGACTGGCCCTGAGCTAACATTGGTGCCCATCTTTCTCTACTTTATATGTGGGATGCCTTCCACAGCATGGCTTGTCAAGTGGTGCCATGTCTGCAACCGGGATCTAAACTGGTGAACCCTGGGCCACCAAAGCAGAACGTGTGAACTTAACCACTGCACCACCAGGCTGACCCCCATATTGTTATTTTTCAATTTAAGTCAATAGCACTTTTATAATATAACTTTAAAAAACTTTTACTCCTCTAACCAATCTATAATTGTATCTTTTATTTTTAATTAATTTTTCTTCTAACTTAAAAAGTTATTAAAAGAAAAATTACTGTTTATTTTGTGCAATTTAAAAGAAAGCCAAAATAACTATACTAATATTAAATAATCAAAGCTAGTAGATCAATAATGAGATTTAATATTTTCATTGCTTTTTGCCATCGTTTTCTGAGCCCGGTAGTGGTGTACAAGATACTTTGAGATATTTCAGTTATTTGCTGTGATTGTATAAATACTCTTGATACATAATTCAGCTGGTACAAGCATTTTAATTTATGGTATTAATGTTAATAATATTTTTCCTGATTGTACTTCTGTGATAATCATTTTTACCAGTAGTTCTTGCTTGGTAAGTAGGATTTTGTCAGTGAAGAGTAATGGAAGTCTGCTCTGGTAGTTCTCTCCGTGAGATAGGTGCAAAATGCAGTTTGGTTTTCAAAGTCACATACGGTAGTTTCGTTCATCCAGAATCTGGTTCACCTGCCTTGACTCCATGTGTAGACACATTTACTAGCTTTTCAAGTGTGTAATTTCTGTTTAGATAACCTCATTTTATCAGTGTGCTGTTCCTAAGAATAGACGTTCTTGTATTATTATTGGAATCTT
The DNA here is from genome assembly GCF_041296265.1 of Equus caballus. Lineage (NCBI taxonomy): Eukaryota > Metazoa > Chordata > Mammalia > Perissodactyla > Equidae > Equus > Equus caballus. Next base: position 108,097,718 of record NC_091687.1, on the reverse strand, counting down.
TTAAGCAGATGGGCACCCTTCTTTTAGTTTTAAATGTGGGCTAAATCTACCCGTTGACGACAAGGTTTTGGACCAAAAAGCATGCAAATATACCCATTTTTATGTTCTTAAAGGACGTGATTTAAATGCATCCAATTAAATTTGATTTTACTATGTCTGTGTTTACTTGTCCTCATGAAAGCTTTTAACTTCTTTCCCTGTTTTCTAAGTTTTTAGCTCTTTTCTCTAATATGCGATGTTATCTTACTTTAATATCATGTTAAACAAACATGTTTAAATTAAGATGTTTCATTTTTAAAAGCCCTAAGTTTCAAACAATTAATCTTCTTGTTATAACGTAACTTGTGATTCATAATGTGTACCACTTCATTTTGTGCTTTTAGGAATAACCAAATAAGAGATGGTTCATGTGGTAGTTACCTGTGTTCATTTTGCTTTTTTGGCTAGGGACAAATATCTTGGAATTAGATTTACAGTGCATTCATCCATATGATTCTCCCAGTTAATATCTTAATATACCACAAGTTACTTGAGAAGAATAAGAAATCTTGATCTACCTTTAGAAAGACAGCAGGTAGGGTACTAGTATTTATATAGAATTTCATATGAGAAAGAAAAGGGCATATATTTTCTTTCAAAAGTTTAGTCTTTATCTAAAATTCTCTTAATTTTCTGAAAAACTTCTTACAGAAGTATAATACATATACAGCAAAATGCATTTATTATAGATGTACCTTTCTAAGAATGCTTCTAAGATCAATACTCATAAACTGAAATCAGATTAGGAAACAAATCATAAGAGCACCCCAGAAATTCCTTTCCTGCCTCCTTTTGGTGAGTACTCATGCCTCCCCAGAGGCAAGTGCTGTTATCGCTGCTAACACCGTAGACTGGGCTTGCCTGGTTTGTAGTCTGTGTAATTGGACTCATGAAGTAAGTATTGTTTTCTATCTGTCTTTTTCCATACGCCATTATACTTGTGAGATTTCATCCAAATTGTTGCTTACAATTGTTGTTGCTTGTAATTGTTGTTCATTAATTCTAATTTTTGTATACTATTTTGTTGTGAGAGAGTGGTTTATCCATTTTACTGTTGGGCATTTGAGGTCTTTTGAATTTGGGACTATTATTATGTTTTATGAATATTTCAGTATATTTCTTTTGGTAGGCATTGAAGATTAATATATCATGGAATTCTAATCCAAAAGTGGCTACCTTCTTTTCTTACAACCTAAGCGAAAGTGATTATGTAAACAGGACAAAATTCTCAGTATGTTCTTACAGTCAGTTAAAAGTGTCATTGTCTAGTTTTAAGTTGTACTCATTTTTATAATTTATAAGCTTTACTTTTATATATCAGAATAGTAGACATTTGTAATTCAAATTGCAGGATATTTTTTATTTTTATTTTTATTTATTTATTTTTTTTGAGGAAGATTAGCCCTGAGCTAACATCTGCCGCCAATCCTCTTTTTGCTGAGGAAGACTGGCCCTGAGCTAACATCCATTCCTATCTTCCTCTACTTTATATGTGGGACGCCTACCACATCATGGCTTGCCAAGTGGTGCCATGTCCACTTGCGGGATCTGAATGGTCGAACCCTGGGCTGCTGAAGCAGAACGTGAACTTAACCACTGCGCCACTGGGCCGGCCGCCAGGACATTTTTGAAAGAAATTTTTTGTCATTTGATATTTTTTGAGATGTGTGAGTTTTCACCAGGTAAAAGTTTAAAAGTTTTATGTAGTCAGATTTGTTCATGTTTTTATCATAGTTATGTTAAAGATTATGGCTATTAGGCAGCTGTTTGTTTAGGGCTTCTGATTCATGCACCTTGCTGTCAACTGGAGCGTTTACTATTTCCTTGACCCAGTAGGTAGAGGGCACATTTGTGGGCTTAGAATGCTTGGCTTAAGAAGGCTTATCTTAGGAAAGACTCTGAAGTTTTGCTTCTTCATTTCTAAAATGGAGTTTAAAGTATGTACCCTATTTACTTCATAGTATTGGGTGAGGAACATAGTGTGTAATGTAAGTATAATGTAAAAAAATTCTTAAAAATATAGTAATGATTTGGCAGAGACCAAACCATGGAGGGCCTTGAAATGCTCTGTTTGTTAGCTATTGCTGTCTAGCAAATTACCATAAATTTAATGGCTTAGAACAGCACCCATTTATTAGATGATACTTCTGTAGGTCAGAAGTTTGGGCAGACTCCACTGTGCTCTTTGTTTAGGATCTCACAAGGCTCAGATTAAGATGTCTGCCAGGCTGGGTGCTTATCGGGAGCCCTGCGGAAGAATCCTCTTCTAAGCTTATTAGGTGACGGCAGAATTCAGTTCTGTGCAGTGGTAGCACTGAGGTCCCCATTTCTTTATTGGTGTTGGGCTGGGGTTGCTCTCAGCTCCTAGGGGCTGCCCCCTAGTCCTTGTTTTTGCTTCCTTTTATCCTCAAAGACAACAATGATTTTTTAAAAAAATTTTCGTTTTTCTCCCAAAGCCCCCTAGTACCTAAGTGTGCATTTTTAGTTGTGGATCCTTCTAGTTGTGGCATATGGCATGCCGCCTCAGCATGGCTTGATGAGCAGTGCCATGTCCGCATCTGGGATCTGAACCAGCGAACCCCAGGCTGCCCACAAGCGGAACGTGCGGAACTTAATCGCTGCGCCACCGGGCCCGCCCCCTCCGCTTTCTATTTTCATTCCTTATTACTGCATTCTGGGAGAATTCCAGCCGACTAATAAGAAATTTTTGGTAATTATTAAAGACAGTTTCATGTATGGGAAACCTAATAATGTTTCATATTTCTTAGAGCACTTAGCCCACTGTCATAGTTAATACCCAATAAATACTTGATAATTAATTGAACGAACCTTGGAATATCCGTAAACTTTTGTTACCATTTCATAACTCATCTGTTACCTCAATCTCTGAAATTTTGTTGCTTCTGTTTTGCTCTCTGTTACAGATTTATTTTGAGAGATCGTTTCTTATTTTAGTCTAGTGAAATAAAAGTTTTGGAAGTTCCTCAGACTCATTCTTAGAGTTGACAATATGAATTCTCATTGAGAGTTTTTTGTTTTGAATGTGTTCTTGGGCTAATGTCAAAGGATCTTATAACACTTTTTTTCTTCCTTTCCTTCACTTTTTTTCTTTAATAATTAAAACAAGTAGGAAAAAATGCTATTTAGTAGTTTTAAATATTCAGGCAAATTGTTTAGTTGATAAACCATTTAAGAGCTATTTACCTTCCCTTCCTCTCCCTGATTTGTAATATGTGGTATATGAAAGTGCTGATGTTACAGAAGTTCCCCATAGAAATTTATTCTTTGATATTTTCTACAGTTTTACAAATGCTTTTTATTTGGTTCAAAAAGATATATTCCAGTCTGTATATAAAATACACATTTTCTTTCAATGCCAAGTGTCTGTCATTAGCTATGTAATTAGAACAGATGGCTGTGAAGCATTCATTTAAATGCGGTTAGTATTTTATTTTCCTTCCTTTACTCCCTGATATCTCTGTATGTTATTGTAAATTAGTATGTTGGATGCATTTCAGGACTTCTCATAGTAGTTTAGCTAATGTCATGTAATATTTTCCATTGCAAATGTGATTAAGAGAACATATTGATGTTTCTAAAATGATAGGGACATTGGGAAAAGGATCAATTTAAGTTATTTTGTTTCCTTATTATGCACTTAAATAAAAGTCATTATATTGTATTTGCCAAAATTATTTTTAGTGCTTCTGTGAAAGTTGACATATGCTGTAAAAATAAGTGTCTAAATTTTAACAGTTTAGCAGAAATTATTTTATGTTAATGAGTTAATATAAAAACTTCTCAGTGATTGATTAGACATATAAATGTACTTTCATCCCTCAACATTGTCTTGGCCTTCAGTAGCACAAAAGGATATCACGACTACCTGGATGTTATACATGTTGTCAATTCTGGGTTCTGTTAATATACTAAACATATTTAGGTACCTTGTGAATTTATAACATAAAAATCTATCCCATTTGCAAAAAGCTGGTCATTGCATTTTGTTACTGAAGAGAAGTAATGCTTTATTTCTTTTCTTCTGTCTTTTGTCCTTTTTTTTCCGTTTTTGAGGAAGATTAGCCCTAGCTAACACCTGCCAATCCTCCTCTTTTTTTCTGAGGAAGACTGGCCCTGAGCTAACATATGTGCCCATCTTCTTCTACTTTGGATGTGGGACGCCTACCACAGCATGGCTTGCCACTCAGTGCCATATCTGCACCTGGGATCTGAACTGGTGAACCCTGGGCTGCTGAAGCAGAACGTGCGCACTTAACTGCTGCACCACTGGGCCGGCCCCCTTCTTCTGTCTTTTTAATGCAGTAACACCCTTGAGTACAAAAAGAGAACTGAAATGTGTGTTAGTCTGTGGTTTTGTGGACATTATATAATATTAAAATGCCACAAATATAACTAGTGTTTGTGAATTACTTAGAAGCTCCAGTGTTCTGTTAACTGCACTCAAAATTTGTAGAAGACACACCAAGAGAACTAAGCTTCTTTATGTTGATTCACTGTAATGGACTGGTGGTTGTGAGGAGGAGTTTGATGGCATGTGACAGATTTGTAGATTTACATGTGAAATGTTGAAGTTAATTATAATTTAAAAACTGTTGTATTCTTGGATTGACTAGCAGAAGATGGAATCAGTATATTAGTATCTGAAGGTATTCCTATTAATATTAGCAACTCTCACTGTTACACGAGGCTCATTTTACCAGATTGTCCCATTTGGCTTCATTTGTTTCAGCTATGCTATTCCTGGCCACTCGTTCAAATGAGATTGCCAGAAGTGAAGTCTGTTTAGTGTATATAAATACGAACACCTGTTTATTGGGGTCTTTCTATGTCAGGCAGCACCATGGTGCTATGGATACAAAAATAGTTCAATCTGGTGCCTCTACTCAAGGATCTTGGACTAGAATGAAAAAAAGACAAATAAATAATTACTATGCAATGGCATAAATGCTAAAATAGAAGTATATACAAAATAGACAGCTAGGCATCTTCTGTAGAGAGAGAGATTTTATACTGTGTGATACAGGCCACCCAGCAAAGGCTGCACAAAGAGAATGATACCCAAAATGGACTTTGGAGGATAAGGAAGAGTTTATTAATCATCCTGAGGGACAGCTGAGTACGTAAGTGTAGCATTGTCGAGAATTCATACTGACATTTTACACATTTAGTCATCCTTGAGTTCCCCTGTGGTTCGTTTGGAGCTATTTCTTTGCTTGTAGCACTTGTTAAGAGAGTGGAGGCAGACTGGAATAGGAGGAGAAAAAGGAGATACTCAGATGACTTCATTTTTCCACACATCCCAGCTTTTATTAAGAAACTTGAAACCGTTTGCTACAGTGAAGTGTGTAGATTTATATGTGTGCCTTTAAACCTAGAGATGTCCCTCATTAATTTACTCTGTGATCCACTAGTTTACTTCATGTTGATTTTTTTAGATAGGGTGAGAAATAGTAAGAGATTTTGTAAATAGTGTATACTTATATTGTCTGTCTTGGTGGAATTTAAATACTGTTAACCCTCAAAAAAACTGCTTTTTAACAATATTACTACTTAAAAAAAATTGTGTGGTTTTGATGAAGTCCTCAGAAAAAAAGTGAATTGCTAACTTTCCAAACTTGAATGGAAGGATGAATCTGTATTATACCAAGTGCTGAACTGGGTATCTTAGTAGCTTTTATTATTTTTAACTGATCCGCGCTGAACTGGGTACCTTAGTAGCTTTTATTATTTTTAACTGATCCTTTATCTGGTATTCTGCAGGTTCAGATTGTTTTAGTAGTAATTTACAAAGATGTTTTTATAGCTTCCTAGCCCCGCCTTTGAATGTTCCTTTTCCAGGTTTTACAAAGCGCTTTCTTTCCCCTTTGCCCCCTTCAGCGATGTGCATTTTGTAAGCACCTTGGAGCCACTATCAAATGCTGTGAAGAGAAATGTACCCAGACGTACCATTATCCTTGTGCTGCTGGAGCCGGCACCTTCCAGGATTTCAGTCACTTCTTCCTTCTTTGTCCAGAACACATCGACCAAGCTCCTGAAAGATGTAAGTTCATACAGATATATTTTTGTACATTTATCACTGTATTTGCTTAAAGTTACAAACATTGTAACTTCCATAAATGTTATTCTACTTATATTAAAAGGTGATGTTACATGACCTTAGTAATCTGTAGGATCTTTGCCAGAGTTCCTTGCAGGGAGTCTGTTATCAACGATATCGTTGAAGTTAAATCCAAAAAGTTAGTTCCTCAAAAAGTCAAAGATAGTTTGCATGTTTTTTATTCTTATTTAAAAAAATTTTAAACCACTGTAGAAAGATAGAAATACTGAGTATATGATATTTTAATATGCACTATAAAGTAAGTCATTTAACAAGTTAAATGGGGGTGGGCCCTGTGGCCGAGTGGTTAAGTTCGTGCACTCCGCTTCAGTGGCCCAGGGTTTTGCCAGTTTGGATCCTGGACTCGGACATGGCACCGCTCATCAGGCCATGCTGAGGTGGCGTCCCACATGCTACAACTAGGACCCACAACTAAAAATATCCAACTAGGTATTGGGGGGATTTGGAGAGAAAAAGGAAAACAAAAAGATTGGCAACAGATGTTAGCTCAGGTGCCAATCTTAAAAAAAAAAAAAAAAAAGCTAAACAGTATTCAGTGTCATTTACACTAAAAAGACACCCAGTTGGAGAATTAGAAGATGAATTACTCAGGTGTTATTTCAGGATGTACATTAATAGGATCACCATATACTTTTGGAATTCTTGGAAATTGTATAGCCCTCGAAGTCATGACGGAAACTTCTGTTAGTGCTTCTTCTTGATTCACGTGTCTTGGTTATCTATAATCCTCAGTTGTGCTTTTTTTCTTTCTTTTCCAAACAATATTTTATAATTAGGTGAAAATGTTTAAGTGATGAAATTTATGTCATACAGAAAATTTTAACTTTTTCCTATCTTTATCGTTAAATAGGGATCTTACCTTTTTGTTACTACCGTCAGGCACCACATTGCTTGTTTCAGTCAACAACAGACCGCACATATGAGAGTGGTCCCATAAGATTAGTACCATAGAGCCTAGGTGTGTAGTAGGCTATACCATCTAGGTTTGTGTAAGTACATGCTATAATGTTCACACAATGACAAAATTGTCTAACAATGCATTTCTCAGAACGTATCCCCGTCTTTAAGTGACGTGTTTCTGTATATAGATTTCCTTTGAGCATGTATGCTTTGGCATCTTTTTCCTCCAATAAATTGAATTTCCAATCTTGTCAAATTTCTGTGATGCTTTATTCAGTCCTTTTGATGTCACCTCTTACTTACATAATTGTTAGCTTTTACCTGTTTCTTAGCAATGTTGATAAAGGCTTTTTTTCTGTCTTTTCCAGCTCTGTGAAACATAAATATAGCTACCTCAGACTTAAACTAATCTCAAATACTGTTGGGTTTCATAATCATTATTTTTTTATCTTTGCTCAGTACCATAATTTCATCTTCAGTTAAAATTATTTTGTTTTCGTGTATAATGATGTGTATATATATATACACTATATACTGCAGTGAAAAGTTGTCTTTAGGTAGCTGCCTTGCAGTATAAAAAACAAATCCCACGGGGCTGGCCCTGTGGCCGAGTGGTTGAATTCTCGCGCTCCGCTGCAGGCGGCCCAGTGTTTCGTTGGTTCGAATCCTGGGCGCGGACATGGCACTGCTCATTGAGCCACACTGGGGCAGCGTCCCACATGCCACAACTAGAAGGACCCACAATGAAGAATATACAACTATGTACAGGGGGGCTTTGGGGAGAGAAAAGGAAAAAACAAAAACAAAAACAAAAACAAAAACAAATCCCACAAGGCAATTCCTTGTAACAGCCCTCAAAATCAGCTAGTGGTATAGAACCAAAGCCCCATTGAGTAAATTCTGTTTCTTGGGAATCTTAAACAATGCAGTCTAAATACACAGCTTTCTGACCATCTGTTCTAACCCAAGGACATGGAGACTATTGCAGATAGAATGTACCACAATAATGTAATATTATTAATGTAATTATATTATAACATATTAATATTATAATATTAATGTAATTGTTAATTAACTATTAGAATAGTCTTCATTAAATCTTTCATAAGTATTTATAGCTGTCCTAATTGTGTGTCATAGCACAAGGAACTTTTTATGTTTTAAAAATCGGGATATCTTAAACGACAGCGTTATTATGAGGGTTAAATGACAATTAATGAAAATCATGTAGCATTGTACCTTGTATTCTGTCATTTGTCACTTAACAACTGGGTTATGTGCTGAGGAATACGTCATTAGGTGATTTTCTTGTCGTGTGAACATCATAGAGTGTACTTACACAAACTTAGATGGTATATAACCTACTATGCTTCTAGGCTCTATGGTACTAATGTTATGGGACCACTGTTGTGTATGAGGTCTGTCATTGACTGAAACATCATTATGCAGGCCATGACTGTATATTAATTGATTTATAACAATGTAATTATTTTAGCTCTTATCTAAATCTCAAGTTATATGTATACATTGAGTATAATACTTCATGCTGCTGGTTAAGTAGATAGTAATGTGCTGTGATAGTTAGCTGAGTAAGGTTGACATCTTTTTATGAAAGTTGAAAAAATCTGAACAAAAACACAGACCTCATTAGAAAGAAACCCTAGCAAAGAGAGCATCTGTGAACAAGGGCAAGATTTTCATTAGAAACAATTTTAGCGTGCTCTGTCATAGATAATTGCTGGTCATGGCTCCAACATTATTTTCATGTTGATGCAAGTGTATAGTAACCTGGTCTGGAAATTTTACAGTAAATATCCATCTAGGAGACATAGTCAGATATACTGTCTGAATAGTGTTTTGCCTCTCAGGGGAAGCTGAATGGCAGGGAGCCAACCATGCAAGATCAGATGAAAAAACATTCCAGTCATAGTGAACAACTACTGCACAGGCCTTGAGGAATGAGCTTTGCAAGATTGTGGGACAGATAGCTAGTCATTGTCCCTGGAACATAGTGTCTACTAGATGGATAGTAGAGACAACATCAAGGTGAACAAAGACTGGATCACGTAGGCCTTGTAAATGAGGGAAGAGGTTTGGATTTTATTCTGCCTGTAGTGAGAAGTCTTTGCAGGGTTGAAACCTTACCATTATGGGAATGCTGTATCTCTTAATCCATTCCCCTCCCCCAATATATTTACTTTCATTACTCAGCTTTAACTCCTTTTACTTCATTTAAGCTTTTACCATCAACCCCGTTTTCTGGGTTGTCTTTTTATCTCTTGACACCAGGTCCTGCTGCTTTTCTGTTACTCTAAATTCTGTCAGCCCCCTGGCCTGCCTTTCTTACCTACCTGCCTACTATATGGGCCAGCCTCTCTGGACAACATCCATGCCTTTCTTTTTCTTTCTAGAGATTCCATTTGATAGGCAAATCACCCAGCACAGTGTCTTGCCAATAATGAAAACACAGATGATAGGTACTGTGATGTTGATGGAAGTTACAAAGCTGTGTGATTTAGTCCTTCTGAAATTGACGTTGTCCAACAACAGTCTGACTTTCCTTGCTCTTCACCAGTGCTTTCATTCTTACGTGCTATGTGAATTTTCTTAAGTAGTAGTGTCACCTTGCAACTTGACCAAGTGTAAGGATCTGTGATATGCTTCCTTCTAATTTAAGCTCACTGTTTTTGTCTTTCCCTCCATCTCTTCTCTTGTCACAGCTGTCACTTAGGAAGTGACCTTGTCCAAAGCTTATTTTTCTATTTCTCCTGCTCTCTTCTTGCTCCTCCTACATCATTTAGCTTTTTTATTCTGTGCCTCTGCTGGCACTTTCCTTTCTACTTTTTTTTACATACTCAGATATTCTTCACCTTCTTTGCCCTTCCATTGGGAGTCAATATTGAGATTAGTAGTGACGAGCATGGACTTTGGAACCAAATTGTCCTGGATTTGGCACCTGTCCTCTCAGATTATCTTTAGCTTTGGTCTTTCACTCAATCTCTTTTGCTTTTCCAACTGCTTAAAGAAAAAATTCACTTAATTGTTTAATTATTGTTTCAAGCTGAATGTCTCTGTGGCTTGCACATGTTATGTATGTATATCTACATATGCTTATCCCTGACATGACACTTAAGCTGTCCAGTAATAGCATCTTAGGTGTGACCTGCAAAAGGCTGTTTTAGTATTTCTACATCTGTCTTCTCCGTGTTTGGGGATATGGTTGGAAGCAACCTTGTTTCTTTATGTAGTACTTTTTTCTTTGATTATTTTTACGTAATGCATAGTAAATGTTTTTGGACCAAATGTATCATGTGGATGTTTTTCTTTGCCTAATTTATTACGAGTGATCCATACTAATCAAACAACATGTTGGTATTGTCATTAAAGAATTGCTGGAAACTGTCGTAGAATAAAAAGTAATCTCTGCCATAGTGATAGACACAGTTCCGTAGTCACAGATTGGGCTTTGCGGTATAGAGCAGTGCTGTGCAATAGAAGTATGATGTGAGCAACAGAAGTAATTTTAATTTTTCTAGTAGTCATGTTAAAGTAAAAAAATGTAAAATTAATTTAAAAAATATTTATTTAACCCATTATATCCAAAATATTAACATTTCAACATGTAGTTAATAAAAAATCTTTGAATATTTGACATTATTTTTTTCCTAGTAAGTCTTTGGAATTTGGGGTGCATTTTATACATACAGCACATCTCAATTTGGACTAATCATATTTTCAGTGTTCAAAAGCCACTAGTGTGGCTAGTAGCTGCCATGGCAAGCTGAAGTGTCAAGAGTAGAAAACTGTGGAAAGTTTCACAGAAGCGTTTTCAACAGTGTTCTGGCAAATTACAGTAGAAAGATGAACCGAGTGTCTAATAATGAGTTCAGTATTTGCCCCAGTTTCTCTAAGTTTTGAAAAATCAAGGATTAGTTTTTAAATGTGCATAGCTTGAATGAGTATTAAGTAAATATAGTTCAAAAATGATCTAATTTATGACATATCCATTTTTAAATGAATGATTTATTTTAAATGCCTATCAATTAGGAAGCCATTTTAAAGTGATTTTAGAAGTAAGTCTTTCATTTAAGATATGTTTAATAAGACTTGATTTGTACTAGACAATTGAGGATACAAAGCTGAAAAAGACAAGGTGTCCCTATCCTTCAAGGGTTTACAGTATTGTGTTACAATTAATTGATTATATAACGTTTTCTTCTAAGCATATGGAAAAAGGAATATTCAACAACTAAAGGGGTATTTACTTGTGGCAACATTAGATATTCGGGGAATGTGTTTCAGCAGTTTTGAAGGCCTCTTTGGAAAGGGCTCAAAGCACAACAAAGGAACAAAATTTTAAGCAGAGGGAACAGAGTGTGTCCATGCATGCAGGCATTGAATAGCGTGTTGTGTTGTGTGCACAGCAAACTTCTTGATACGAACAGGAAATTGTGAGTGGTTCTGAGATTCAGTTGGAAAGGGAGGCAAGGGCCTTTAGGGGTTTTCTTTTTGCCTCATACTAGAAAATTTGATTTTTTTCTTTTAGGTGAAAAGGGAGGTACTGATGAAGTTTTAATTTAAGCTGGGCAGGACAGTTAGATTCACAATTTTGAAAAATTGCTCTGTACGTGTAGAAGATGATTTAGGAAGGAGATCAGAACCATAAGCAGGGACTGCATTCAGAAGATACTGCAGTTGCCAAGACTAAGTGTGGTGGACTGAACTGCACAAATGGAAGGAAGAGGGATGTATAGAAAGTTTACTCAATAAGAATTGGTGTCTGGTTGGCCTTGGGTCAGGGAAGAGCTAAGAGTCAACAGTGATACTAAAGTTTCTGCCTTTACCCAGCTGGTTGAGAAAAAAGGGAGAGGTTTAGGTTTAACAAACAGTTCTATTTTAGAGGTGTTGAGTTGGAATATTTTTAGAACATCTGGCTATTGAGGTCCACTAAGACTTGAAAGTAATGTTTTGTGGTTTAGAAGGAAGTTTTGGGCTGGTGATACAGATTTGGGAATTGTGGTGGTATTTTATGACATGGGATCACAAAGAGAAACCATGAGGAGTTAGAAAAGAAGGAACAGGACAAAATCCTAAGAGACTCCAGCGTTTAGAGGGATTGTGGAGGCACAAAAGCTAACACAATTTAAAACAGTCCCAAGATAATTGGCTAATCAAACTCGTTGAGAACATAAGCCTCAGATAGAGGCATATTTCTATAGATCATCCAATTGGTATGACTTTAGAATATAGTATTTTCCTTCTTATATTATAATATGCATGAATTTGGCAAGGCAGTTTATTCTTAGTTTTATTTTTTGTTTTAGATGATAAAAGAACTGTTAAAAAGTGCTGTTTCTATCCACATTTAGGGATAGATGGTGTCCATAATTATGTAGATTTTAATGCTTTTTTACTACTGGCAGTTGATATAGGTGAATGCAGAATTAGTATATGAAGTATTGTATTTGTGTATGAATATGTAGCTTCTAGCTTTAACATTCTCCCTCATGTGATATCTTCCAGTGTTAAAAAACCCTTATTTGATGTAAATAAAAATTAGCCTGTTTATGCTTAAGAAGCATCTTAATCTAATTGATATTAACATTTCTTAATTTTTCCTCTTATCTGATTTCATTATTTCAAAACATATTTAACATCCAAATAAAATGTTTACTTTTGTATTGCAAAGCGTCTCTCAGTTGTTATTTTCCTGTTTGGTTCTTTTCAGCAAGGATATGCTGAGCATTAACTAGGTGCCCTGCATTATCATTGGTATTAGGGATATAAAATTAAATAAGAACTGCTGTGGTCTCAAGTAGATGTAGGCACAGATAATTGCAAAACTATATGATGAAATTTAATGTGATTAAATTTAGATGAAGTATATTACAGTGTTTTTATTGAGACCTTATTCTGATTGGATATCAATGTGGATAACTTCGTGTCTGAAAGATTTATCATGCAGATTCCCTTCAAGTGATTTTTAAACTGTAAAGTCAGAAAAATATTAAATTCTTATACAACGATTTCATGTTTTACTGTTAATTATAGCAAAGGAAGATGCAAACTGTGCAGTGTGCGACAGCCCGGGAGACCTCTTAGATCAGTTCTTTTGTACTACTTGTGGTCAGCACTATCATGGAATGTGCCTGGATATAGCGGTTACTCCATTAAAACGGGCAGGTTGGCAATGTCCTGAGTGCAAAGTGTGCCAGAACTGCAAGTAAGTTTTAATTTCAACTCAAAGGTGTGTATTGAGTTTGAGAGACCCTATTATTAGGTCCTAAAGGTTTGTGTAATATGATAAAGGTTCATACTGCAGCTGTATTCACTCGCACTGACTTCAATTAAAAAAAGATTATTAGATACTTATTAACATTTATATTACTTTGAAACACGTCTAAACAAAAATTAATTTTAATAATTTAAATTCCTCTGGTTGCCTGAAAAGCTAACTTAAATTTGCCAACAATTTTTAAATGAATGATATTAATAATTTAAAATAAGTAAACATTAGAAAAATAATGCAGCTTTTTTTGAGGGAGACTGGGGGCGAGTGTTAATAGGAGAATAAACCTCTAACTACGGAAAGGGGTTATTAGAGTGAGCCGAAGAACTGGTGATATGTTTGAATTTCCACTCAGGAAGAACAATTTATACTAAGAATACTGTTTTTAAAAAATGTTTATATCTATCTGAAAGAAAGTCACCTTTGATAGATCTTTGTCACCATAATACTGAAACAAAGTATTGTATGGCATTGAAACATTTGTAATGGGGTTATCTTCTCCTATTTGTGTATTCCATCTTTTGGTCATTTCTCTAGTCTTTTCTGTGATTTTTTTTTTTCTTCATGCTATTAATTAGCATGATAATTTGGGACTATTACCTGCATCTACATTAGTCTTCAAATTGTTTACAAGCTCAGGACAGAAATTATGCCCAACAGTGTCATGATCAGTCTGTTTTATTGGTAATTTAATTTGATAATAATCATCAATATCTTAGAATTATGTGGAATAAATAGGACCGTATGCTTTTATATTTTTGTAAGAATTAAGGAAAATACCAGTAAACATTTATTTGATACCCTGTATCTGTGCTTACTTTCTTGGTAAGGAATAAGAGAACTTGAAGAGTGTTTTTCTTCCAAGATCTTTCCATGTAGCTAAAGTGATAAAATATGCAATTTTGTATGTAAAATTTGTTAAACTGCATAAGAAATAACTGGAGGCCAACTAACCCATCTTCCTTTTTACTTGTGTTTACCCCAGGTTTTACTCGGCAGTTCCTCTCTTAGCTCTGCTTGCATCGCCCAGTTTTTCTTTCCCCTCCTCTTGAATTAAATTCTTAGTATCTGCGAGTGGTTAATAGCCCACAATCAAGGCAGAGAGATCATGCTGTAGGGCGGGGGCCACATCTTTGGGGCAGAAGAGTGTTCAGGGAAAGATTTTAGGTTTTCGACTACAATTCTTAATAATTATGACAAGATTATTATTCTTACACGTACTTAGCACTTACTGTTTAATGGATATTATAAGCTCTTCAACCAGAATTAGAATTCTCACCGTAATCTTTGATTATAATTCACATTATAAATCTGAAACTAAGAGGACTGAAGTCTAAGGTAGTCAGGAGTCACGTAGCTAGAAAAAGAGCAGTCTGAATACAAATACAGGTCTGATGCCACATTTGATCCCCTTTTTATTATATGATGTCTTTCCAGTACACTGTGCCAAGATTTGTTCCTTTCCATGTAGCATCACCTATCAGTTATAGCATTTCCCCCAAGAAAGGATGGGTATGAGATGTTTAAAAAGTGAAGAATCAGAGTCATTCATCTTGTCTTAACCCCTCCTCCTTTGCAGGAATCCTAAAATGACTAAACGATGTTCACCATAGGTGAGCGTTCACTAAGGATAATTCCTTAGGGACCTTTGGGTGTCTCTCTCATCCTCTAGGGGATTACCTCTATCATTATCTGTGTGTAGACAAAACAGACACTGAGGTATTTATGAACTGGGCAGTTCCCAGGACTGATTCTTTTCATGATTACTTATGTTGCAAACATAAGTTTAAAGATAAGGCATCATTAATGCTATCTTATTTTTTAGACAATCGGGAGAAGATAGCAAGATGCTAGTGTGTGATACGTGTGACAAAGGGTATCATACTTTTTGTCTTCAACCAGTTATGAAATCAGTACCAACCAATGGCTGGAAATGCAAAGTAAGTTGTTTATTTTTTTAAGAAAAATATCATCACCTGTATGTTTTTTATATAGAGCAGACAAATTGGATACCTATTCAGATCTATACATTACCATCAACTTTTTTAAAAAAACAGCTTTATTGATGTATAATTGGTATACACTAAACTGCACATATTTAAAGTCTGTAATTTAATTTGACACATGTATTCACTCAGGAAACCATCATCACATTCAAAACAATGGACATATTCATCACCCTGGCAGTCTGCTGGTGCCCCTGGGGAACCCTCCTTGCCCGCTGCTCGCCTGCTCCTCCCCCAGTCTTCCAGGCAGTCTGCTTCCCCGCACGTGCATCAGTTTGCATATTCTAGAATTTTCTATAAATGATGTCACATAGTATATACTTCTCATATTGGTCTCGCTTTTTAAACTCAGCGTAATTATTTGGAGACTCACCTATTTTGTTGTGGGTACCTGTAGTGATTCCTTTTTATTGCTGAGTAGTGGAGATACCACAGTTTATTGAATCACCTGTGGGTGAACTTTTGGGTTCTTTACAGTTTTAGGCTGTTATTAAAAAATGCTGCTAGAAACTGTTAACTAATATATGTATAGTGCTGTATGGCTTAGATGTTGTTTTTAAATGATTTATCTTTAATCTTTCCAGAAACTCTCTGAAATAGGTAGTATTCCCCTGTGAGGACACTGAAACACAGAGATATATTTTTAAATCCATTAATTTAAAATCCAGAGATGAAATACATTACATTTTGATTGATTGAATTTAGGTGATTTAATGGTGATTTTATATGTACGTATATTTATGTGTGTGTGTATTTATGTTTATATTATATTAAATATTTGGAGTCACATTGTATTTGCACATGTATTATGTATATTGTACCTCCCCTGTGGTAGTTTTAGTAAGTGATTATTGACATTTATTTTTTAGATGCTGTTTAAAGTTTCTCTTGGTTTTGAGAGAGATGATCTATAGATATTTTTCCACTTTTTCATTGCTTAAGATATCAATCTTTCTGTTTGGTGGGACACTTTTAAGATGTATTTCCAGTTATTTTTTTATCTTTTCTGGGTATTTTAGTCAATGATTCTCCCTTCTTCCATTTATTTTGGTATTTGCATCTTTATGAACCTGAGGTGTTCCTTGCTGGTCTCTTTAAGCTTCCTGAGGAACTTACTGAGGCTCTGTCGTCTGTATCTCTAAACCCTGTAGTTTGGCTGGCAACTCTACCTTCTGGGCAGAGTCAGTATAGTAAGTACCAGGTAAACAACAACAAATTTTAGAATTATTTGTCCATGGAAACATCAAATATTTAAATCTTAAAATGATAGTAGAAGGTAAGAATAACTCGTTTACCTTTAATTCTCAAATGACTCAGTGGAATTTTTTTCTATTTACAAACAATATTTACTATGACCTTTCTTTGAATGTTCTCTAGAATGAATCAATCATAAAAATAGTTCATGTGATTCTTTTGAAATCTACATAGGTAAACTAACAAATTGTAGATTGATAGCTGGTGAGAACTTAGTGGTTAAGTAAATTGTCCATGTTTACTTATTTGTAGAAGCAGAATAGGGACAAAAACTCGGGTTTCCTGTCTTATAATGTAATGTTTATCTAATACATCACGCTCTCTCCCTGTGCTGTCATGCTGTACTTAACTTGAGTAACAGGGCTTTTCTCCCTAGACTAATTTAAGAAATATTTACTGATCTAATTTTCATTTCATATTAGATTGTATGTGCTAAGAAACTAAAGACTCTAGATCCATAGGCCATCTCTACACATTCCCCAGGTTATTTTTTTATTATAATCTTAATTTTATAGAACAGACATGAAGGGAGGCATAAACTTCATCTACAGTAGTTACACTGGCTTTTTAAAAATAAAACTAAATAGAATTTATAAAGTAAATATTAATCTAACAAATAATTTTGCTTTGAAACTAAATTGCCAACACTGTGTTTACTGGAAAGATATTTTCGCAGGTTCAGTTCAGTTCAGTGTGTAAGCTTTTTCTTTGGCTTTAATAATGTTGATACAGAGAATGCCCTTTGTGTAAATAAGTATTTGTATAAAAATAGTACTGATAATGCCATGACCATGTTTACTAGTTGAGTAATCAGACCTCAGAGTTTCAACAAGCAGTCCTTGAAGATTCGATGTAATGAAGTGTCACTTAGTAACTCTAGAAGGCTTTTTGTACACAGGTGCACCATTGTGGCACAGTTGACATCTGTAATAAGTGCTGTATCAATCCAATTATTTCTAAAATACGGAACAGAAGTTCCTCACTGTGTTACTGGTCTGCTGTGCAGTGAACTGTTGTTAGTTGTTGTGTGTGGAGATGAGAGTCCTGTGCTTGCTTTGTGGGTGCAGCTGCTGACTGCTGCGGTGCATATCCCTGTGCCATCCAGACATCTCGTTCTTCTGACCACGATTTTACCATGTAAAATATTGCATCTCACCGATGTCTTTGACAGCACTTGGGACTAAAAATAATAAACACAATGCTGAATGCAGGTATTAAAAACTGCATTATGGCATCCTTGAAGGCCAGTTAAATTGTATATTAATTTTTTTCGGTTAGCATTTCTATGAACACATCTTTGGTCCCCTGCATCCTCACATTCTTGTCCCATTGGCACAGAAACGCGCCGCTGGTCCCTCTGCTCTGGCCCTTCTATTTGCCACCTGGTGTGTCGCGTTCTCGCCTTCTTCTGGGGCCGCCTTCCGGAGGGGTGGAGTGGAGATGGTCCCTGGAATCCGAGGCGCGCAGCAGCCTCCCGGCGGAGGCCTCCCGGCCTGCTGTGGGGCTGCTGGGCTCGCAGCCTGCGAGGTGGTGGCCGCCCGAGGCTTCTTCCTGGAGCTGGAAAAGCGTGGCGGCCTGCGCAAGGGAGGCGTGGGCCGGGGGTGAGGCGGCGGGGCTCGTTTGCCCTCTAGGGAGGGTCCTGGAAATGGGCGCGGTCTCACCGGGAGGTCCCCAGGGATGTGGTTCCGCAGATAGGGTGGCAGGAGACGCGGAGGGAGCCGAGCACCTGCGCCCCGCCCCAGGTGAGGCGCGGCACCTGGTTCTAGGGCGGCGGGCGGTGAGTCCTGTCCCGCCGCGGCCCGAGGGTGGGTCAGCGAGGGGAGGGGCCTCCCCCGGAACGGAGCGCCCGCGGGTAACTGCCCTCAGGTTGGCGGCGGGGGAGGAGGGGCCTGGGGCTGTGTGGGAGCTGCGGCCGGCCTCTCGCCGGTTCCCGTTCCTTCCCGTCCGCGGGACGAGGTGGTTTCGCCTGTTCTCACTTAGCTTGATTATTGGGCTAAGGAAAAAACCTGCCGTCGGACAGATTTGTATGTTTATACCACTTTTATCTCTACTACCATGCTTCTTACTTGCGTTTTTACTTTTCTGAAATAGGAAGTTGAATTTGTAATTCGTTTTCTTTACTTTCCTAAGGGAAAAAGGGGTATTTAAGACTATAAATTTACCTTTGATTATAGCATTGGCTGTACCCAAATTTGTTGTATTTGTAACTTTATATCTGTGTACGTCTGACCTGATAACTTTATCTTTCTTTTTTAGGTTGTGCTTAAGCAGTTTCTGCTTTAATTGTATTTAATCAGATGGTTTAATCAATGTAGTTTTCTTTTAAAAATATTTTGATACTGAAATAGTGAGTTTTTAAAGTGTAGTGTTTGTGTTTAGTTAGTTAGATGAAGTCCTTTTTCCTTATTTTTTGACAAGTTGATTCAACAACGTATTGGAATGTAGATAAAAATTGACCTCTGTAATTTTTCATATCAATTTCTGCTTGTATTTTACTTGCCGTTTTTCTTTTGTCTGTTTTTTACAAAACTGATTTTGTGGCTGTTATTTAGCAAGTAGGTCAGGCCAGCGTTGATGTATTGTGCCTTTTATCAATGTAAAACCATGCTCTTTATCCTGTGTATTGCTTTTTTGTTTGTTTGTTTTAACCAGATATTTTGTTTTGCCTGACAATGTGGCCATGTGGCCACAAGAGGTTTTAGTTTACCAGTTGAATGTGATCTTTTCAAATCTTTTTATTTTGGATCCTTCTGTCATTTTAAATGTATCTTTTGAAAGGTTTAATAGAGTTAACTGTTTAAATTGATGGTAGTACTTGAAATGCTTGGCTATTTTAAGAGAAACTTGCTCTTTTGACTTCCTTTTTGTTTTTCTCTTCCTTTTATTTTCTGCACTGATTTGCAATTCAGAGTCTTATGAATGTTGTTATAAATACTGAAAATATAAATGTTTCTTATCCCATTTCCCATCGAAAATGAAGAAATGAGAAATTTTCCTTTTCCTTTCTCCTAAGTTAATCTGAACTATAAACCTTGTCACTTTTTCTTTGCAAAGAATTACTTCCTCTGTAAATTCCAATCTCATTTCAACCCCAATCTTTTGGACTTTTGTAAATTATCTGAAATTCTATGCATCTGAAAGTGACTGTTGCCTTCAGACTACCACAAGGACTTGGTTTGGTATAGTTTAGCATTATGACTTTTTAATACTCTAACAGATTTTTTTTTTTTTTACCCCCAGAGTCTTCCCAGCTTGTGGTACCACAGAAGAGAAAATCTTTCTTTTCTTTTTTTCATGGTTTACTTAGTTAAAATCCTTTTTTCTGCTTGAAAGCTTTGGGATCTTTATTTCTGTCTGTTCTCTGGATCTGCTTCCAGGATGTATCTGTAGTGTTCTCCAGAACACAGTGGTCACTGTCAGTCTCCAGTTGGGCTCATGGAAAGGTCCAGAGAAGTGTTGGTTTAAGTTTGCCTCTTTTCTTTTTTAAATAACTACCTTCTTTACAGTCTCTTTAATAATCTTTAGTAATATCTAGATAATTTTGTTCTTACTCTTAATTCATTATCTTCTTTGTTATGTTTTTCGTTGTGTTGGAGAATGTCTTCAGAATTCCAGGTTTATTTCTCCAGGTGGTTCTCTGGCTTCCCTTTGTCCTGCTTTCTTACTAATTTGCTCTCTATAAAGTCTGCTGTTCTCTTTCACAGTGACAGAGTCATTTATAATATTGCCAAGAATATGATTGAAGAGCGTTGCTTTTTAAAAACTATTCTTTTCTATGGTGGTATTTATAATACAGTTAAGATTAGGCTGTGGAGTAAAATCTCAGCTTTTCTGATTACTGAATACAGAATCTTTGGCAAATTCCTTGACTACCCTAAGCCAATTTTCCTCATGCAGAGAATGTTAATAGTACTTATTTCACAGGGGTTTTAGATTTAGTGAGATAATACCCGTAAAGTGCCCAGTGTGATGCCTGAAATAAGTACCCAAATAATCATCATGGACTTTTTCATGGGAAGGCTTATCCTCCGAGTGGTTTGAAGAGTGATTCTCTTTCTCTCCTGTTAAATTCTTTCATAGATCTCTACAGCCTTTTGTCATAATTCATTCATATGTTTAACATTTGAAGGCCTACTGTGTGTCAGACACTGTGGGGGAAGCTGGAGATGCAGGGGCAAACAGGTGTGCCCCACGGGAGTGAGTCTGGTGAGGCTGCTCACACTGAAGTCAGGGTGACCAGTTCAGGAGCCACCATTGTCAGCTAGGTTTCTTTTCCCTGTTTCTCTTTCAAGAATGCTTGTGTATGTTTTTAAGTACTTTATTTGGAAATAATTTCAAACTTTAAAAGTTGGAAAAATAAAAATAATACCCATAGGCCATCTGCTTAGATTCGCTGAGATTCCAGCATCGTTGTGTATTCCCTTTCTCCCTCCTCCCCACCCCGACTCCCGTATATATTTTTTTGCCCGTGAACCATTTGAGGGTAAGTTATGTGCACTGTGACCCCCTTACCCCTAAACACTTCAGTGTGTATTTCCTAATAATCGGGACATTCTTACATAATCACAGCACTGTTACCAGCTTCATAAGTTTACATCAATATAGTATTTTCATCTCATCTACCATCTATATTTCAGTTTTGTCGTCCACCCCCGGCCCCATGTAGGTTCCAAGCTCTAGCCTAGGATTAGGTGTTCCATTTAGTTGTCACGTCTGCTTTGACTCCTTTAATCTGGAAAATTTTCTAAGCTCTTCTCCGACTTTTTGATATTGACTTTTTTTTTTTCATTTAAGAATGCTTGTTGCATACCCCTATGATTCACACACTCTTCCAGGCAAAAGGGGACATAGCAATGAAAAAAACATACAAAGTCTCTGTCCTCATGGCCTTACTTTTCAGGGGCTTCTGTTGTAGTATTGACAATTTTGAAGAATAGAGTTCTTCCCCACATTTCCTGGGTTGTTTTTCTTTTTTTCCTCAAATAGAACTTTCTTAATTTTGTCTTTGACGTTTCCTTGTGATTATATAGAGTTATGCATTGTTGGCCAGAATACTACATAAGTGATTATGTGCCTTTGTCGGGGTATCACTGCTGAGTGCAGCTGATGCTTTGCTCTCCCTCACAGGTGATGTGAATTCTGATAATCTGATCAAGTTGCTGTCCAATTTCTTCACTGTTTTTCTTTTTCTCCCTTGTATCTAATAAGGCAGTATGTGAGGAGACACTTTAAGACCATGCGAATATCTTGCTCCTCCTCAAAATTTCCTCTAAGAACTTAGGAACTGTTGCCTGATGCAGTTTTTTGTTTGTTTTGTTTGTTTTTGAGGAAGATCAGCCCTGAGCTAACAACTGCTGCCAGTCCTCCTCTTTTCACTGAGGAGGACTGGCCCTGAGCTAACATCCATGCCCATCTTCCTCCACTTTATATGTGGGACGCCTACCACAGCATGGCTTGCCAAGCAGTGCCATGTCTGCACCCGGGATGCAAATTGGCAAACCCCGGGCCGCCGAAGCAGAATGTGTGAACTTAACCACTGCGCCACGGGGCCGGCCCCCTGTTGCAGGTTTTACCTGTTGGTTGTAAAATGATGCTTTTCTAACTCTAGCACTCCCTTCACATTTACCAGTCAGCCCTTTGTATTCTATTGTGAGCATTCTATTGTAACTCTCCCTTCTTTCAGATGTTAAAATTATTTATCTTATTTACTGCAATATTGGCTCATAAATTCCTATTATTTTCAATAACTTATAATTCATTACTGTACCTAATTCTTTTTGTGCTCAGATTGTCCGATATTTGCCTTTATAGGCTCTTCATGCTGACCTCTATGTCCTTGACATGCCCTCATCATGTGTTTGAGCACTTCATTACATTTTGGCGTCCTAAGATGTTCCAAGCTCATCTTATACCTCCCCTGCCCCAGCCTTGGAATCAGTCCTCTTCTCTGTAAATCTGGGCTGGGTTCCTTCAGTGGAGAATGGCCACGAGTGTGTTCATTGCCACTGGAGTGTTTGCTTCTTTGCCCTTTCAGCAGATGGGGGCGGGAAATGCCTGCATATATATGTATACTTGCATACATACATAAATATATGTATATTCATACATATACCTAGTTTATAAATAATGAATTTACACCTGTATGTCCAATTCCCATCTCTCCCACCAAGTTTTTGCCTTCTTCCATTCTTGCACATCCATTCTTCTATAGTAAGAATCCTGGGTCCAGCAACACCAACACGTTTACTCAATTGCTCAATACAGTAAACAAACCAACTTCAATTTGTTCTCAGTAATAGATTTTATTCCCCTTTTCTTATTGATTTAATTTAAAAAATATATAGGGTATTAACATGCTTTCAAAAGTCAAAGTTATATAAAAACTCCTAGTCAGAGAATTGTCATTTCCTCTTGTATGACTTCTACCCCATTTCCTCCTGTAGGTAACTAACTTGTTTTCTGATTTATCCTTCCTGAATTTTTTTGTAATGATAAGCAGATGTATATGTTATTGTCCCTTTCCTACACTGGGTAGCACATTATGTGTGTTCTTTTGCATGTTGCTTTTTTCACTCAATAAAATCTGGACATCACTTCATAGAGATCTTCCTCATTACTCTTTATTTATTTATCCCACCCCTCCATTTTGTATCTGTACACAATACACAATACACAATATTGGTTGAATAGTTTATTCAACCAATGTCCTATACGTGGAAATTTAGGTATTTCCAGTATTTTACATTACAAGTGATTCTGTAGTCAGTAACTTTGTGCATACAGTTTTTTGAATTGTTGGGAGTAAATCTCCAGGGTAAATTCCCAGAAGTGGGATTAGTGGCATGGGGGGGGGGGGTTAAATGCATATATATAGTTTTACTGGATATTTTTAAATTCCCTTGGGCCTTGTGGCAGTTCTCGTTGCCACCAGTAATGTATGAGAGAACTTCTTTTCCTACATCCTTGACGACAGATGTTTAGCTTTTGAATTTTTGCCTGTCTTATGGGTGAAAAATGGTATCTCGGTGTAATTTAATTTTTATTTGTCTTTTGAATGAAGTTGATCATTTTTTCAAATGTTTAAGGGTCACTTTTACCTCTTTTTTGTGAGATGTCTGTTCATGTTTTTTGCCTATTCTTGAAGATTTTACTCCCCAATTTAAGAGTTTCTATATGGAGGATATAAGCCCTTTGTCTGTATTATAGGAGGTACATACTTGCCTTTTGTCTTTGCCTGTGTTATTTTTTGCCGTGGAAAAAGTTTAATTTTTATGTAGTCAGATTAATCAGTCTTCTGTTGTTTCAGGATTTTTGAGTTAAATGCACAAAGCCCTTCCCTACACTGAGGTTATAGACGAGTTCATATTTTCTTTAGTTTTTACATCATTCTGTCTTTTACGTTTAGCTCTCTAATCCATTTGGAGTTAATGCTTGTGTATGGTATGAAGTAATTTTTTTCCAGTTGACTATCCAGTTGTCCAAAAACCATTCGCTAAAAAGACCGTCTTTGCCGCAGTGACCTGAGATTCCAGACTAGAGTTTTAGATTCGGTTGGGTTTATTTCGGGAATTTCTTGTGTATTCCATTGATCTGTCTTTCTGTTCGTGAACCAATTCCATACTGTATTAATTTTAGAGGCTTTTGCAGTATCTGGTAGTGTTGGTCCCCCTTCAGAGCTTTTCCGTTTCGCATTTTTCCTAGCTGTTCTTCTGTATTTATTTTTCCATATGAACTCTGGGGTCAGCTTATCTAGCTCCATGAAAAACCTCATTGGGATTGCTCTAAATGTGTTAATTGATTTAGGGAGAAATGACATCTTGATGATATTAAGACATCCTAAATAAGAGCAAGATATGTGGGCCGGCCTGGTGGTGTAGCAGTAAAGTTCGCACGTTCCACTTCATTGGCCCAAGGTTCTCCCGTTCAGACCCCGGATGCGGACCTGTGCACCACTTATCAAGCCATGCTGTGGCAGGTGTCCCACATATAAAATAGAGGAGGATGGGCACGGATGTTAGCTCGGGGCCAGTCTTCCTCAGCAAAAAGAAGACGATTGGCAGCGGATGTTAGCTCAGAGCTAGTCTTCCTCAAAAAAAAAGAAAACAAGATATGCTTTACATTTGTTCATTTCTAGTGTAGTGTCTTCTAGGAGAGTCTTATAATTTTCTTTGTATAGATTTTGGACATTTCTTAAGTTTATTTTTAAATATTTTATCTATTTTGTTGCTGTTATAAAATAGGATTTTCTCATTTATTATATCTTTAAACTGGTTATTTGTGTATGTGAATTCTATTGACCTTTCATTGCTAATTTCACATCCTGCTACTTGCTTAAATTCTTTTCTTGAATTTATGATTCTGTAGGATTTTCCAAGTATACTATCTTGTCATCTACAGAGTTTTGTTTCTTCTTTCCGTATACTTCGTCCTGTGTTTTCATTTATTTCAGTGTTTTTACACTGGCTTCAGAACCACTTTAAATAGTACTGGAGATAGTAGGCATCCTTACTTTGTTCCTAACCTTGTTGGGAATGCCTCTAGGGTTCCTCAATTAAATAAAATGCTGACTTTAAAGGTATGTGTGTATATACATCACATTAAGGAAATACTCACCCTTTTTTATTTTCTCAACCATTTTTTATTAGGAATGAGTTTTGATTTTTTCCCAAAGGAAAAAGCAGCTATTTTTGAGCATCTAATGAAATAATTTATTTTTTCTCCTCAAACCTAATAGTACATTAAATTTTATTAAAATGTTTTCTAATATTTAACCATCCTTGCCTTTCTTGTATAAATGCCACTTGAACATGACTTACTGTTTTCTTAATTTGTTACTGGGTTCTATTTGCTAGTAATATTTTATTCAGGATTTTTGTATCAATATTTATGAGTGCATCTGTTTTAAATCTGTAAGACTTTAGCAGATCTATGGTTCATGCTAGTTTCTGTCTTTCGATGAGCAAATCTTTCATATCAACCCAGCAGCTCAAAAAGATATCTGTTTTGTAGGTGTATTAGTTTGGAAAGTTGGGGTGGGTAGTGAGAGCCCCACGAGTTGTTAGCCTTTTGTTCAGGATTTTAAGGCATGCTAGCTCACAGGCACAGAAGAGGATTTTGGCAGGCCTCTGGCAGGTCTTGCACTTCCTAAACAGTTCTCCATTGATGTGGATAGTGCCATTCTTTGTTCTGAAAATCTGACAAGCCATAGTTGGGCTTTGATGTGGAGTGATTATTTTCACAATTTCAGACACCAAGTCATTTGGAGTGGGTCATGATGTTTCTTTAGTGCAAATTCTTATTTTCATTTCCTAAGCTACCTATTAGCAAATTGAACACCCTATCAGCACCGTTTAGCTTTCTTCGGTAGGAGTTGAGTAGACTTACTCTACACAAGCTACTTCCTGATTTTAAATTTGGGTTGCTATGTTCTCAGTTTCTTCTTCCCTATTTATGTTTTCTTGGATGTGTCTATCCCCTATTTACATTTTCCTGGAGATTTTATTGCAAATTGAGTGATATCTCATCAGATTGGTTCAAAACAAACTGCTTTTCAAAAACATGTATTTTAAATTAGTGTCATGAAAATTAAAGTTTAATGTATAATCTACAAATGTTTCACTGATTTCAAAGAGGTTTTCACCAGAATTGCTATGCAAATGCATACCAAACTGTTTTTGTTTCATTTTTCCTGGTGTTTAGAATTGCAGAATATGTGTAGAGTGTGGCACACGATCTAGTTCTCAGTGGCACCACAATTGCCTGGTATGTGACAGTTGTTACCAACAGCAGGATAACTTATGTCCTTTCTGTGGGAAGTGCTACCATCCAGAACTGCAGAAAGACATGCTTCATTGTAATATGTGCAAAAGGTAAGAAGATACAATTATTCCATTTAAGTGTTTCGTCAGTTCTTCTATCCTTCTGGTCATTTACTCTTGTCATTTATCTTTCTGCTCTAACCTTTCATCACTCCAGTAATTCTTTTAGTACGGAGTACTTTTATAGATGGAATTAAATTACATTTTTTTCAATCTGAATGGCATTAGAAAGTGATTGGACAAGAGATAATAAGACTAGAAATGAGCATTAAAAGGGAGCATTAAGAGGAAATAGTTTAAAAATATGGAAGTAAAAATAGGTCAACACCTCTAATGACATCCCAAAATGCCATTTCTTTTTCTAGAACCTTCACCAATTGCCAACCCCTGTAACCTGTCTTCTGTCCTCCTTAACCCTTCCTGTATCCAGTTTTCCAGCAATTCCCTCCCTTTTCCATAGATATTAACTTGACTTTAAGTTAGAGAATTTTATTTAAATATGTTTATCACTGCAGATGGGTTCACTTAGAATGTGACAAACCAACAGATCCCGACCTGGACTCTCAGTTCAAAGAAGAGTATATCTGCATGTATTGTAAGCATTTAGCAGCTGCACTGGATCCATTACAGCCTGGTGAAGTGGAGATGGCTGTAGTCACTACAGGTAAACTGGAGATTTTTTTTAATGATTCTGTGCCAGCCAGTCACGTATATATTACTTTAGCAATAATGAGGGAATCCTGTGTATCAGATCCCATCTTATTCTCAATTTCTCGACTGTTAGATATACATGTGATCTTGTCATCTCTGAATCTGACGGCTAACATCTCATCTAGCTTCTTTCCGACCATTCTCCTAATACTTGAATTCCAGGACTAGTGTGCTTTACTCCAGTTTGTTCTTTGAGCCATTAGTGGAAGTTACTCAGTATTTGGCCATATGACCTAGTTTGCCCTTAATAATCTCAGTTGTTTCACTCCATACAAGTTTTAGTTTTATAATATCCTTCTTAAATGTTAATTCTCACCTTTGGAGCCCAAGATTTTGTTTAGGTATTTTTAATAGTGTACTGTTGATTCTTAGATGGTAAAGAAAACAGACCTGCTTACCAGCTTGTTTCTCATTTTCATTAATATGAATGGCAACTTCAATAAAGGTGTTATTTTATCATCCAAAAAGGCTTCAAGTAGACATATCTTAATTACTACTATTTTGTTTCTAAGATACTGTCAGTATCCAGTTGTGGAATAGCCTTTTAAAATAATAATAATGCCAGTTACCTTTTAATTCATTATACTTTTCATGTTTTATAAAATGTAAATGTATATTTGGTTCAAAAAAAAGAATGTGAAGAATAATTTATGGCCTTTTTGGTGATAATTTACCCTCACTATATCAAAGGAATAATTGCTGACTTAGTTATTAACAAAAACAGAAAAACTCATTTGAGCTAAAGAATAAATAATTTTCTGTTAAGATTATAACAACGAAATGGAAGTTGAAGGACTTGAAGACCATATAGTATTTCTGGAGCAAGCAGTTAATAAAGATGTCGATGGTCAGGAATCCACACCTGGAATTGTTCCAGATGGTAAGAAGGTTTTTGATGATGAATATAGTGTATTTTCTGAAGAAGATGTGTATATACAGTGAATAGATGAACAGCTGCTAAAACTTGAGTACCCATAAATGAAAACGAGCCAAGACACAGTCACTTAGGAAACTGTTTAGAGAGGAACGTTTTGGTAAAATAAACTTAGACAGAAATTAATAGGGGAAAGGGCATGTAGATATTTGTAGTTCAGCTGTAATCTAGACTTAATCATAAATAACTATTTTGTTTAGGGATTAAGTGATTTTCATTAATAAGCAATTTGTTATTTTCTCTTTCAGTATACTTGTAATTACTAACTAGAGCTGTGGCTAATTGTGAGGTGTTTCATGCTGAGAGCAGGAAGAATTTATTGTTTTAGCGTCTCAGGAGCCCTATTGAGGATTATTTCAGTTATTTAAGTGATCTTTCAACTAAGTTTTTTGCAATATTGATAATAGCTATTACTATACTTGAAGATCTGAAATTAATGAAAGACCAGGTTGGAGCAAAACTACTTATTAAATTTATTCTTGGGCTCATCTGACAGTCTGTGAGATTTTATGTGAAATTGTGTTATGTAGATTGAGTATATACAGAAAAAGCCTCTGAGATTTTTTGAGATTGTTTATATTTAACAACTCTCATTAAAAGCTATACATCATAAAGATGTAAAGTGAAGAAAAATAAGACAAAGTTATCTATAATAATAAATCTTATCATAGTGTATAATCAGATTCCTAATTTAATCTTCATATGCTACTTACTAATCCATAGTAACAGTATGTTTTGGGCTTTTATTGGAAATTGGCATTTGGCAGTGGGATAAAAATCTTACTCAAATTACTGTTGAGAGAGCTGTGCTTTAGAGAAATTTTGACTCCTTGCTGGAGATTCCATAAATGTGTTATTCACAGCAGTTCAAATACACGCTGGAGAGCAGCAGAGGAGTAATCCACCAGAAGGTCTTGACACACACAGTCTTCTCATTTCTGGTAAGCAATATGTTCATATTGTCTTAATTTGAGTTACAACATAATGCCTTTATGATTGCTGTGCACATTCGAATCACTATTAAGTTAGCTTTTCAAATTATTCCAAAGAATTGTTTACTATTACTATATACACATTACAGCAAGGAAATCTTTGAGTTAAGTGATCCTTTTCTTGAAAAGAATTGGCAATGGATTTCTAAAGTAGGTTACATTCTCTATAAAAAGTTGCTAAATCAAAGTGTTGATTATTAGGCAAGTTGAAAATCGTTGTGTAAGACTATGTAGTAGTTGACTGTAATTGAACTGCTTAGGCTGTAGTGTGTATTTACACTGTTATCTTAATACTTTTGCCTGGCATAGAACAGAAACAATATACTCATGGTCTCTATGTGTATTGCACATATTCCTCTTTGCCACTGAAAGTTGAGGTAATTGGTCTTCTATTAGTACGTAATTTAGGCTTCATGTAGTTAGGATAAGTTTGTTTCCCTTGAGTCACTCAAATGATGGTACTTTCAGATTTAAACCATTGTGTTCACTCTAGACTTATGTGTATTTAATTTTCTGTTTTAAAAATCTATTTTTGTCATTCTTTTTTTACGTTAAATATTTTTGAAGCATTTTTGTGTTTAGAAATATTTAGTGTGATCAGATCCTAATATTTGTTGTTATTTGATGTTTTTTCCTTTATCCTCAACTGTATTCTTTCAATAAAGCAGCAATGAGAAGTGAGATTCATTTTGATATCAGAACATAAGTAAATTTCAGTCACCATGGTAAATAGCAAATGAGGAAATTAGTGTCTCTATGAATGTAACTTAGAACTTACCTTGATGGTATTTGAAATAAGTGCTTTTATCTTCAGTAGTCTTACCTTGTATATAAAGCCATTTAAGGCTCATGTCAGTTGGACCTGTAGCTTAGTCTTAAGTAAGATAGGATTAAAGGTTAAAGACACTGGTACCCGGATTTAAAATTTACTAGTCAGTGGTTATATATATTTCTGATATCTAATCATGTTTATTGACTTGCTAAGATTTGTCTCTTTGCTTATAGATGATGAGGAAGAGCAAGGATTATATCCAAAAAATGTATTGAGTATGTTAGTAAGTGCAGCGAAGCAAAATAAGTCTTTTCTATCTGTGGTCATTACTCATTTGAGTCTATAGATGCTTTGATTACATCTGGGGTGTCTGCTATTGCAAACTATCTTTACATTCTAGACTAGTCTTTGCTCTTTAACTTGGGCAGCTCATGTAACATCACTGAGCCTCATTTTCCTAGCTGTAAAATGAATATAACTTTACCTACAAAATTTTAAATCTTTTTGTAAGTGCTCAGATTGCAAAACATCATGTATGCATAATAGAATTATATTAGGAATTAATTCTAATTTAATATTCTTACCAGAAATTACTGTAAACTCTGGGAATCCAGTAAGGCGATGTTTTTGTAGGTTTTTCTGGTCTGATCTGTGACTGATTATAATCCATAAACCCTGGTGTATTTTGGCCTTTATTAACTTAATAATTGCCTTTCTTGATGAATACCTTCTGATTTAAGAAATAGTTTAACTAAAGGTTAGTTTGAGGACCCTGGCCTTCCCCATTTTTTGCCCAAGCCTACTATTTTCAAGCCACAAAGTTATAGACATTAGTGTCTTATACCTACTCGTAGTTAGAGATTTTTAAAATTCGTATGTAGATTAACATAACAAATATTCCAAATTTTGTAGAATCATCCCAAGATAAAATGAATCCTGAATTGGAAAATAAGATTTCTCATGAAGCTGATGGTGAAAAAATGGAAATGCCTTCTAAAGGGTTGCATATTGGTGATGATCAAAATGAAAACAAAATGGAAGTGTCAGAAAATGTTGAAGTCCTCGCACACCAGGTTGATGTGTCGCCAGAGGCGCTGCAGTTGTTGGCGGAACCTAAAGTGCTGGCGTCCACGGAAGAGTCAAAGCCTCCCACATTACTCAGTGAACCTGTCACTGTTCCACCAGAAACGTTAGTGTCCCTGTGCGCGGAAAGTACTTCTGCATGTTCGAAGGAACAGTTGTCTTTCGAAAGGGTGCAAGAAAAAGTGGAACAGACAGAAAATTCTGAATCTTCCACTGCATGTATGGACTTTGAAATGACTCCTGCAGTTGAGAGTTGTGTGAAAGATAGTTTATGCCAAGAAGACAAATCTATAAAATTACCATCTGAGACAGAGTCATCATTTCCATCCTCAGCAGACATAAGCAAGGCAAATGTGTCTTCCTCTCCGCCACTGTCTTCAGACTTGCCTTCCCATGACGTGCTGCCAACTTACCCTTCAGCTCTCCAGGCTTCTGTTGGAAACATCATGCCTACAACTTACATCTCAGTCACTCCAAAAATTGGCATGGGTAAACCAGCTATTACCAAAAGAAAATTTTCTCCTGGTAGACCTCGATCCAAACAGGTAGGGTGATTTTAATGAGGTTGACAGAAAAGAGTTGGAGCGATTATCTAAAATGAGAAGGTGTGTGTGCAGCTTTGATTTGGAGGACAGCTTTTTCTGTCTTGAAGTAGAACGTAGATGTGATGTTGACTTATGTTTTGGCCATTAAAAAAAAGTGCTGTTAATGTAATTTATTAAACTTGAAGTGATCTTATTTGGAATTTTAGCCTGATTTGGAAGTACAAATGAAATCTATAGCTGTATTGTGTAGTTTGATTATAGTTTCTGATAGAAAACACTTAAAAAATTCTTTTAGTTCTGTGACACAGTAACAATAGTCTTTAAAAAAAAAAGTAAAGTTTTGAGTATACTATAACTAACATGTATTTTTTCCCTCTAATATATTTGTTTATTGATATTATTCATTGTATATATTTTTAACTGCTTAAGCATCAAAATTTTCTAAGGGAATTTTTCATGCTGGGAGATTTTTCATTTTGATTTTTCTATTTGCTAACTTTTTTGTGGGATTTTTTTCAAGTTAGGACTTATTTCAGTGGTTTAATGGAAAAATCTTAGACTCGTATTGTTGATCTTCAGGAAGTGAAGGGAGCTTTTTCTATGATTGTTTTAAGTAGTGTAGATTCTCCCCTTCAGGGGTGAGTTTCACTTCTTTTTAAGTGGGACTTAAGTGAAACTATGAGGCAAAGTGAAGACACAGTAGCTAAGAATGATTTTTTCCTACAGAATTCCTACTTTCTGAAGTTTTTATAAAATGACAGGATATCAAACCATGCAGAAGGTTTAGTCACAGTAATAATTTGGAGTTTCAAGTCTTGTAATTTAAATTGCTTTCAGGGATTAAAGTTTGACTTTTTATGGGAATAATAATATCTTTATCATCTAATTTTGGGATTGTAAGCTCAGAAGAAAAATAAAATCAAATTTTATTTTAATGTGAAAATTACTTCCCTCAAAATAAAATCCAGATATATTTTATTCTCTAAAGACAATACTTTACACCAAAGGCAGAGTAATTTCCACTTGGGACTTAACTATTTCTCTATGGTAAAGACATTTGCAATAAACTAAAACCCTCTATATATACCTTTCTCTAAGTATTTTCCTTGATATTTATTTTCTATTCTACCAAGAGGATTTTTCTTTTTTTAGCAATGGAAATTTGAATCTCAAATTTATTTTAGTTGAGCTATTTACCTTCTTTAAGGATACTGTATCATAAATGTTTCTGTTAAATTTTACTGTCTCTCCCCTTAGAGACTTCTGTTCAAACTGAGAAACTCTTAGGATTATTTTTCTGTTGACTTATGTTCCAAAATATTGCGTGTATGTATGTATGTGTTTGTATCTGAGTGTGTGTACTTGTGTATGTGTATGAAAGTGTGTATTTTTTCCCCCAGGTTCATCCACTTTTATATGAGTCATGTCCTAAACATTTGCTGTTGCTGCTGCTGTGTTCTCTTTCAATTCCCAATTCTGGTAGTATTCTACTTTCTATTTAGCTGCCCCTGTCGCTTTGCTGCTGATCTCATCAGCAGTTTGTAGGCCATGTTTCCCCCCCCCATTAGCTTGGTTTTAGTTGTGTAGCAAACAACCTTCACTTGGTGATTCATAGCTTGCTAATATACTGCCATTTTTGTGGGGAGTAGGAATTGGATAGAACAAGGTAGCTCTTTCATTGTTTTAATCGCTGCTGAGGTAATGGGATCATAACACCAAGGAACATTCTATACCTAAACAGGGATGTGTGTATACTTATATTCTATTATGTGAATTTCTTTGATTTCAGGCATTTCTGTGTTATATTTTTTGTTTTATTTAGTGTTTATTTTGCATATTCTTGGCAATAGGGACTGACTATAGAATGAAATGAATTTTCATGGCAGTGATTGTGATGTGAGTAAGGTTCTTTGGTTTCCAGCTGTCGCTTTGATTAACATGACTGGTATTTCCATATTTTATTGAATATCATCAGTTCTATGATCTTTACCAGTATAGTGAATACCTTCCTAACCAAAGAACTGCACATTTCGTTGGTTAAATTCTGTTTCACACTGGTCAAATCTTTATTTTTATCTTAACCTTTTCTAATATTACATGAGTTTTTCTGAGAATTCACTTAGAAATTAAATGAATACTTTAATTAGAAACAGAAAATCTGAAAGCTTTAAAGTTAGATGTGACAGTTAGCGATTGGAGTATTATCTGGAGATATGAGTTAGCCAGTCCAAGGGTAAGCCAGTGCTGCCCAGTAGAAATATAATGTAAGCCTCCTTATCTAATTTAAAATTTTCTAGTAGTCCCACTTAAACATTAAGAAGCAGGTGAAATAAATTTTAATACTTTTTTTTTTAAAGATTTGTAAAATTTTTTTCTTCCCCAAAGTCCCCCACTACATAGTTGTGTATTTTTAGTTGTGGGTCCTTCTAGTTGTGGCATGTGGGATGCTGCCTCAGCATGGCTTGATGAGCAGTGCCATGTCTGCGCCCAGGATTCGAACCAGCGCAACCTTGGGCCGCCAAAACAGAGCCCACGAACTTAACCACTCGGCCACGGGACCAGCCCCTAATAGTTTTATTTAACCCAATATATTCAAAATATTTTAGCTCTTAATATTTATAAAATTATTAATGGGATATTTTTACATTCACTTTTCATGCTAAGTGTTCGAAATCTGGTTTCAGACCAACTACATTAGAAGTGATCAGTAGCCTCATAAGATGAGTGGCTACTTTATTGGACAATGCAAGGCAAAAACATCTTTAAAAATATGAAAGCTTTAACTCCAGAGTTATTGATGAAATTAAAAGAAATACCAAATAAATTTAAGATTGATAAACTAAGAATGTTGCTATGCTTTCACTGTTTCTTAAAAATGTTTTATTAACCAGAATGTTCTTCTTTCTTTCTTTTTTTTTTGCTGGGAAAGATCGGCCCTGAGCTAACATCTGTTGCCAATCTCCCCCCTCTCCCCTCCGCCAGCCCCAAGCCCCAGTACGTGGTTGTATATTCTAGTTATAAGTCCTTCTGGTTCTTCTATGTGAGCCACTGACACAGCATGGCTACTGATAAGTGGTGTGGTTCTGCATCTGGGAACTAAACCCAGGCTGCTGAAGCAGAGCATGCCAAACCTTGACCACTTTGCCCCAGGGCCAGCAACTACTTTCACTGAGTTTTTAAAGATTGCAGTAGAAATACTTCAATTCCTCCAATTGTTCACAGGACTCTTCTTAAAATAGATGATAATGAAACTGTTTGTTGTAGTAACACATCACTCCATGTACTTTCAATGTATATTAGTCAATATGCAATCCGTATATATACATTCTCACACTCATAGGTATTCATATGTATGTATATACACACGCACATGAGTACATATGTACATGCACATACTTACACGCAGGTCTGTGTGTAGTGATAGCAAGGTATGGATGGGTATATATTTATGTGTATATATTTCACTATTCTGAATCTGTAACATCAGGACACAGAATGGAATCTATATCTCAAGTATTGGAAGTCTGTTATCAAATGGCAAATTGTATAGGATTATTTTCCCTTTAGAAGAGGTTGGTAATTGAAGTTTGACGTTTTATATTGTGCCTTTTATATGGAAGATTTTAAGTGTTATTTAGCAAGAAATATGCCATTTTCTTATGAGACGTTTCAAATATATCTCTAATGTGTGCTTCAAAACCTTACTAACTCCAGGAATAGTAATAAGTTTTTTTCTGATGGTTGTGGATAGAAAAAGATTCTTTCTTGCTTTCTTGCTCACTTCAGACACAGAATTTCACAAAGCTAAGGAGGAAGAATTTAGACATGATGGTTAGTAGGAGAAGGAAATTGGTGGGAGTAGTGACAAGCAGCAAATTTGACATGGTTTCATACAAATTGTCCCAATGAACCCATTGTTTTTTCTCTCATCCTTTATTGAAGTTATGTGTTTACGTATGTTTTAGTATTTTACTTTCCATTATTTTTATAAGTATACCCACATTTGGCCTTGGGTTTAGAAAAGCGGTTATTGACTTTACAACATAACATAATCACCTTGGGAGCTTTTAAAACTTACAATGCACTGACTCTGCCCTTCACCAATTAAAACACAGCCTCTGACAGTCTTCTTTTACCTTAACCTTGGAAGGAGAGTCCAGGGCTAGAGAAATGTGTTACTCATTGTTTTGTTACTTTTATGCATTAAACATAGTAGTCTGAGAAATGCTCTTAAAAAGCAGTGGAAAATAGAATGGAGCACTTTTTTATCATATCAAATCCTTTGTGTTTTTTGGTTTCTATTCCATTTTTCTCACCCACATTTGTATTTATCCATTCTGATTTGGAAATTCTGACATAATAGCAATCTTAGCTCCTCTTGTATTATTTACCCTGTTGGTGTCATGTCATTTTATGGGAAAATATTTAATGTATTCACACAACTGTGATCTACTTCAGACACTCATGTACTAATTGCTTTAATGATAGTATTGGAAGAGTTTTTATTAAACCTATGAAATATGTTTTCTTAGAAATGTTTTCATGAAACATTGCTAAAATATTTCAAGGAAACTTCATAAAACATAAGTACTCTTAACAGTATTTAGAGTACTTTCAAATTCTGAGGATTTTTGTCTTCATTTTTGATTTTACCTTTCCACCGTTTTTTGTTGCTAGCATCGTATACAGTCATGCATTGCCTAATGAAGGGTGCATTCTGAGAAATGCATCATCCGGTTATTTCATCGTTGTGTGAATATCACAGAGTGCGCTTAGACAAACCTAGGTTGTGTAGCCTACTACACACCTGGGTTATATGATACTAATCCTATGGGACCATCGTCATATATGCAATCTGTCATTGACCAAAACGTTGTTATAGGGTACGTGTCTGTATATAGAAAGCTTAGGACTTACCATAATTGTAAGACTGATATCCTTTGAGAGGTTCTCATAGAGAAGATGAAATTTCTTCATTATAGTATGTTTCCAAAGGTAGTACTTCATTAGATCATAACTGCTTTCCCGTTACATTGTGAATTAAATTTCTTATTTTTCATCAATTTAAGTAATTTTACTATGAACCGTAGAATTTTATAACATACTTGTGTACTGCAATAGCATTTTAAATGTGTTTCAAATTAACATATCAATTTCATAGTCTATTCCCGTGAGAGAAAAGCAGGCCTCCAGAGTGGTGAGCTACAGAGGATCGTAGTTTTGTTAACAATTAATTATAAGTAAGCAATTTTTTTTAATAGTGGACACCATTTCTGGTTTGTAAATGCAAATCCATTAAGCAAGAAGCACTGTTGACATTTTTTGGGTTTTGTTTTTAGGATAAAAAAGGCAGATCTTTAAATCATATTGTTTAATTAATGAGTTTCAGTTCTTGATAAATTATTTCATATCCAGCTTTTAATTAAAATGTTTGAACTTTGAATTGTTGCTTTATGTAATGTACACACAATGGTATTGATTGAAGGAAAAGAAATTGTGCAGGTAGTTGTCATTGTCCATTCTTGAATACCTGCCAGGTAGAACCTACATATCTGAAACCTTGTCTTAGAACTTAAAGAAGATTTCATTAGTAAATGATGTATATTCTCTAATTTTTATGAGGAATAAAAGATGCAACGTGGATGCCAACAGTGATTTTTTTCACATGCATTTTAGTCTAAATGCTATGCTGCCTTTTAAAAAAAATGACTTTTAAGAAGTATTTTATGTTGTTTATATCTATTTGTACTATAGTTACTTGTCACTAGAAAAGACTGATTAGTATAAATTCAGCATGAACATTTCCATAGTGCAGTTGCTGGGATGCAAACCCTTGTTCTTCCTTTATTGTCTGTGTGACACTCAGCAACTTCCTAGTGAACTGTCTTGATTTCTTCATCTGTCAAACTACATCATATGCTGGTTGTAGGAATTTAACAGTAACACCTGTAAAGCACCTGACACATAGCCGATGGTAAGTGCTGCCCTGCTTTCTTTCTTGAACTGCAGAATAACGCAGATATTCTGTGAAAATGGAGACTTGAGAAAGACGTAATAACCATGTATTAAATGCAGTTCTGGAGTGATGTTCCTAAAACCAAACAGATTGACTAATAGCTGCTTGTACTAAAATGGGCCAATGAAAATAACTGCAGGCCTTGACTGAGTCAGACACTGGTCACAGTAAATACCATACATAGTAGGTTTCTTGCGTTCAAAGCCACATAATGGTTGCCCAGATTTTAGATCTCAGCAGCCCATTACCTATACTGTGTGCGGTATGTGTTGCAGTAGAAGACACCACAGGTGCTGCGGGAAAGCTGAGGAGTCCAGAGGGAAAGCTCACCTCGGGCTAGCAGTCCTAGGCGTGTTTTCTAGAAATGAAGACTAAACCCTTGCTACTCAAAGTGTGACCTGCACACCTACAGGAATACCAGAGTCACCTGGGAGTTTGTTAGGTGGAATCTCAGGCTCCACTTAACTTGAGCGAAAATGCACATTTGAAGAAGACCCCCATGCAGGCATTCCTCTAAACCATTGGAAAACTGTAGTTTTAAACCTAAAAAATGTCTAGCCCTTTCGGTGTCAAGCTGCACACACATCAGATTAGAGGCCTCAGACTTTCCTCTTGTCTGTCATATTTCTGAAGCCATTACCAAAACCGTTGCAGCAGCAGCCAAATTCATATTCTTAAATTACTGAAGGCTAAGTCTGGTAACAGCTATTTCTGTACGTTTCTGTATCTTATCAAGTCACTATCAGCAGTAAATTTCTTCTATTTGATGTTGAACTCAGTTTTGTTTATGAGATTTATTTATGTGAAAAGAATTCTGTAAGTCATAAGTGAGTTGTTTCCTGCTGTAGCTGTTACGTATGTGAGTTAATGTATGTACCAAAAACACAAATGCTACACTGTAATGTTTTCTGTTTCTCTCACTTGCTGTCCTCCTTTCTGCTCTACCTTCATTGTTTTTGCTTTCTCTAAATCAGACTCATCTTTTAATAGCAGTCTCAGTTTTCCGTAGTGTGTTGGGAGAGGCTGCGCCTGAGGTTGACGTAGGACTTGGAGGTGTGAAGTTTCCCAGGAGACATCAGACCTTCCCTGGCCACTCTTAAACTGATTCAGTAGATTAGGATAGTCATGGGCTCTAATTGTGACATTGATCATATTTAACAGGATTTGACTTCTAATAGAAAGTTGCCCATAATAGCCTATCCTCCACCTGCCATGATTGTTTCCATTTCCGTAGCCTACAGTCCTTGTAACAGCTGTATAATTTACATGAGAAATTGGCCTCAAAGCAGAAAGAAGCTTAATGCTATGTTTAGATAGTTTTGGGGTTCAGTAATTATTGTTGGAATCTAATTCAATCTCTGCCAAGTAGTATTTTTTAAAAGTTTCTATGTATAGGATTTAATAGCAAGTTGATTCCATTTAGCTCTCTTTACAGCTTAAAGTCTCCTGCTGGCTACATTTTGAATGCTTTGCTTTTAATTCAGTTTGTAGATTGTTTAAGAGTAACGGTGTGTTGAATAGCTTGGTAGTTTTTTTTTATAGCTGAGGAAATTGAAGATTCTAGGCTACGACTGGTGGGGGAATTAGTATTATTTCATATCATAGGACAGTGCTTGTTGATGCATTTATGCATACATGCATGCAAAAAACAATATATGCTCAGTAGGAAAAAACAGATGTTCAGTATGCACTGAACAGAATACTTGACACAGCAGTGAACAAAAAGAGCATGGTTTCTGCTCATCAGGATTATAGGCCAATGGCAAGAAATAAATACAAGTGTAGTAAGTGTAAATTCAGGTGTAGCAATGATGTACAGCTGGTAGCAGGAGACGGGAGCTAACCTCTTCTGAGTGATCTGTGTAAGTTCTTTTTGATCAAAGCTGAGATCTGATGGATAATTTATAACTAAAGTGGATCATTACAGCTGTATTTTAGTTTTAAGGTCTAAGAATATATTAAATAATTTCGTCTCTGTCAAAACATCTAGGTGTAGTCATGATTTTTCTTTAGTTCCTATAAAATTGCACACTATCTTCCAATGTCTTATGATAATATACTTATTACAATTCATAATGTAGTTACCCAAGCTTTTATTATTTAACTCCTTCATAGTGGTTGAGTGCTTTTCTAATTAACTCAGAAATGGCATCCAAACATTCTTGATCTATAGAATCCTTTGTTTTTTCGTCCATGTTATATGAAGTGTAAATGCTTTTTGAAGTGCTATATAATTTTGGCATCAAAGCCAACTTTTAAATTATGCTAAATAACATATTATCTTAGAGGATGACTTTTTTCTTTTTTTTTTTGAAGATTTTATTTTTCCTTTTTCTCCTCAAAGCACCCCGGTACATAGTTGTGTATTTTTAGTTGTTGGTCCTTCTAGCTGTGGCATGTGGGATGCCGCCTCAGCATGGCCTGAGGAGCGGTGCCATGTCCGTGCCCAGGATCCAAACTGGTGAAACCCTGGGCCATGGAAGCGGAGCGCACAAACTTAACTATTCAGCCATGGTGCGGGTCCCAGAGCATGACTTTTTATGGAATATTTTAAGAACTTTCTACTGACGTAACATCAAATGATCTATCAAAAGAAATTTAAGATATACACTAGCCAAATAGCCTCAGGGAAAAACCAGTGGAAATATTGGGAGAACTAAGTTTAGATATCTCTTGTCCCCACTCTCTACCCTAAATAATTATAAACAACAAAACATAAGACCCCAAATTGTGATGAATGAGAAGATGCAAAAAGTGTAGTAAGGGAGATGATGGTTTTACTTGGAGTGCTGAGGAAGGGCCTTTCTGATGAGGAAATATTTAAGGCCATACCTGAAGAGTCAGAAGTCAGCCAGCCGTAAGCCAGGAGTTAGGTCGTTCTGAGTCAGTAGGGTCCCACTGGTGAAGAACTGAACATGTGTGAAGGATCGCAAGGAAGCCAGAATAGCTAGGGCATACTGGCGGTGAGAGAGTGAGACAAGACGAAGCTGGAGAGAGGCAGTGGGAAAGGTTTGTATGCTAAGTGCAGTGAGGAGCTATTGAAGGATTTAGAACAGGGTAGTGACTTGGTCAGATTTACATTTTTGAAAAGTCCCTCTGGCTGCTTGATGAGGAGATGCAGTTGAGGAAGAAGCTTAAAGAGTGGTAGAGTGTTGCAGCGGGATAGGTGAGAGGTGATGTTGGTAGCCAAGACTGGTCCACTGGCATGGGAGTGCAGAAAAGTAGAATGATCAGAGGCAAAAGTTGAAGATAAAAGATACTGAGTTTACTGATGGTTTGGCTTGAAGGAGTGGAGGAGGAGAGGATTGAAGGGGCAGAAGGGAGTGATGAGGGAAAAGAGCGGATCAAATGACTCCCAGTTTTCTGACTTGAGGACTGGATCTGTTTCTAAAGATGGGGAAGATTATGAGATGGAACTGGTTAAGGGAGAGATTTTAGACATGGTAAACTTGAGAGGTTTTGTGTGACAAAATGGAAATGCTAAGAAAGAAGTTGAAAATCATGGTAACTTGGAGCTCTCAGAACTCGTTAGAACCAGAAATGTGACTTTGGGAGATAACAACATCCAATACAGTGTCATTATAGATAATCCCATTTAGCATGAGACTACATAGAGAAGGAGAGTTGTCCAGGCTTCAGCCCTGGGAAACACTGGGGCTTTAG
Organism: Equus caballus; assembly: GCF_041296265.1. Lineage (NCBI taxonomy): Eukaryota > Metazoa > Chordata > Mammalia > Perissodactyla > Equidae > Equus > Equus caballus. Next base: position 108,056,557 of record NC_091687.1, on the reverse strand, counting down.
AGGTCAGGTAGAGGAAGAAGTTGCTTGGGAGGCTGGGCAAGGTCAGCAAAGGAGGGCAGAGAAACATTCACAGGTGTCCTGCACCGAACCCGACAGAGTTGTATGTAGGTGTTTAGAGTTTGAGTAAAATAAGAACAGAGAAATGACTTTTGGCAGCAGAGAGGTACAGAAAACCCTGGACGCAGTAGGAAAGAAAACATAGGTATCGATGCAAGTTGATCTGATAGTGGAAAAGTGGGATAATTGACTTGTCAGTGAAATCACCATAGCCATTAGCTCAGCTTGAGGATAGGTTAATTAAAAGTGAAACCATCTCTCCCTTGTGTAGTGTTTCTTAAAATACTGTGATTCCATTAACTATCTCCTCTGGAAAGGGTAGTCAAGCTCTTATTTCTGGCTGATTAAATTCCCAGCGGCATTTTTATGTGATTGATAAGCTACTACTTGTTAGTTTGATAATATTCTCGAAACCTGGTAAGTACTGCATTTCTTGTTTTAAGTTTTGGTCATGTAATTAGTAAAATTATAGCATGCATTGTTGAACTACCTAATTCAAAATAGGTTCTTTATTGTTTGAAATTTGTTTTGTGTTTTTCTTTAAAATGTTATCTTTGTGAGTAAACATTTTTCTTTATGCTGCTTAGCATCTTCATCAGATTAGTTCAGGTTATTGCTGAATGTGGTTATTTGGAAGTGAAATGTCTTAGTTTTGTTTTAACTGTTTTAATAAATACTATTTCTTGTGTAAATAATCAGGTACTTTAGGCATTTTAATTTGCAAATTTAGAACAATTTGCTTTAACAGTTTCTCACTTTTCAAATTAGTCCCTTAGATGTAATCTGGCTAAGGGAGAGATTTAGTATGAGTGTCCCATAAATAAAAATAAAAACCAAAACTCACAGCTAATGGTCACTGAAGGAAGGATTATAATGGTATTTGCATCTTAAGGTTACAAGTTAATTTTCCACAATTTAAAGTGAATGCATCTATTGATCGCTCGTATTTCTGATTGCATTTTTGGCTTACTGCTATGGTTGTTTATAGCAATAGGTATACATACATAACATTCTTTAAAGTTACCCATTTCTCCTTTCCAGTAGAATGATAATTGTTAGAAGAAAATAATCCCCAGATAGTTTCCTATGGTGTTATTTCTTAGAGTTTGATTGACTTTTTCAATTATATTTTCGTGCTATAATTGCAGTTTTTGAGCCAATGTCGATGTCATAGAAACCTTAACTTTTAGTATGTTTCATTGTACCAGTGTTTCAACCAGAATAAAATATTTAATGTAAATTCTAACTGCAAACATTTAAGTATAAAGTCACTGTAAGTGATAAACTTATTTTCTCTACCTTGAAGCAATTTGTCCTAAATTTCCATACGTCTGCATTTGTTTTTGCTGTTCTAAAATTCCTTAGTTGCTGGCTTTGACCTTTTCCGTTGCTGAGTTTTATACATCTATTTTCTCACCTGCCATATCCTAGGGGGCTTGGAGTACCCATAATACAGTGAGCCCACCTTCCTGGTCCCCAGACATTTCAGAAGGTCGGGAAATTTTTAAACCCAGGCAGCTTCCTGGCAGTGCCATTTGGAGCATCAAAGTGGTAAATAAAATTGCATTTACATTCATACATCATTTCTTTCTGGTTGGTTTTGTCCAAGTAGAAGAGTTAAACCTTTCTTTTCTAGATAAATAGTTCAGCTTCCGCAGCCAGGTTTTTAATCTAACAATTTTGATGTGGAGCAGCAGCATGCTTGCACTTAAGATCTGAGTTAGGAGGAGATTAAACTGCAATGCTACGTGACTGATTTTAAGTATAAGTTTTCTTAATACGTTCTTTATGATTGCTTCCTTTTATGTTGTAATTACCAGTATTTCTGTGGGTGGAAATCCTTGTCACACAGGCTATAAAGTAATTAAGGACTTGCTCATTTATGATATCATAAAGTTTTGTTGCTTACAAAAGAATAAAAGAAAAACTACGCTAATCTTGTGTTCTAATGGACAAGAAATAGCAGAACTGCAGGAGCTTTCACTGTCTGTGTTAATAACTTCAAAACATTAGGGCCTCTTTTCCATGTCATTGCTGGCTGACTCTGCTAGTCCTTGAAGTTAATAGTCCGGTTCATTTTGAAGGGTAAAAAATTAATTTGAAAAAGTGTTAATCATCTGAAACGTTAACATTTTTACTCATTAGAGAAGACAATTTTTATATATTTAATATAATTATGGAATGAGGCTCTTTAGACTACACTAATCAAGGATTTCAAGGGAGTTCTAGATTCCACTTTCTTATTTTCTGTCACCACTGGAAGAACTATTTGAAACTCACTCTAATATGATGCCAGGTGTTTAAAGTATAAATATTTGTTTTAAGAGTATAAAAGATGAGTTGTTTCACAATTTTGAAGCAAGTACTCTCGATTTTTACTTATTCTTATCTGTGTCATTGGATGTTGGGGAAAGATAAATTGAGAGATTACTATAGTCTTGATTTAATTTTTGGCTTAACTTTAAAAAAAAAACCAAGAACTATCCAGTTCAACCCTACTTTATCCCTTGTTCAAAGAAGCTCAAGAGATCTAAAAGAGAGGCCATCTGAAAACTGGAGGTTGGCTGTATTTGTTAAAACCAAAGGGGAAAATGGTCCCCCCTCCATTAAGTTATTGACTTAGAAACTATTCTGCTACATAGGTAACGAGCTCAGCATTTCAAACTATGATATGACATCAATTGAAGATATAACATACATTTAACTTGTTAAAGGAAAAACTATCAGAATTTTCTGAGTATTTTAATAAGTTTAAGTATACGTAAAGTATGTGTAGATATCAGGACTTTTTAGGTAGTAAAAAGTTAGTCTGATTATAAACAAGAAAAAGACAACAACAAATAACCCTACTACTTATTTGTTAAAATATCAGGGAATTTAACATGTTTTCCCATGGAATTTTTGCTTGTGTTAGGTAAAAATTCAGAAATTATTTCCATTTCAAGTAACTATTATCTAGATGATTTAAACCACATCAACTTTCTTATAATCTTTAAATAAATTGTCCTCTAAATACTATGGTAGAATGAGGTACACATGTTTAATTCAAATAGACAGCTATTGAATGGTAAAGGAAATTGACAATTTTAATGACAGGAAAAATACAGTTGTACACTACCAGAAATCAGCTTTCATACTATGTATCAGTTCAGAAAAGTGGTTAAGGATGTGGACACTGGAACCAGACTTGCTAGCTCTATGATTTTGGACAAGTTACTTAACTTTTTTATCCCTCAGAGTAGTTATCTCTAGAATGGGGATAATAAAATGGTACTGACCTTATGAGATTGTTGAGAGTAAAAAGTGCTTGGAGCAGTACATAGCAAGTACTCAATGTGTGTTAGCTATGACTGTAATTACTGAGAGACCAGTTAACAAGAGAGTCCTTCCTTCTACTTGCTCTGTATTGAATACACATTGCTGCACGTGCAGATACCTGGATGGGGTTGTGGTGGTTGTAGTTGCCTCGAATGTAGGATTAAGAAATGGGAAAATAATGCCAAAGTTTGCTGAGGCAAGGCATTCGCAATGATAGACCTGAAGTTTGAGTCTAAGGTTAAATGCTTTTTATGTTTATATATTTTTAAGTTGCAGAATACATATTGAGAGAGACAAATAATAAGCCTGGTCTCTTAATATTTATCATCTGATCAAAATAAAAGAGAGAAGCAAGTATCTGTGTAACATTTAATAAGGCGTTTTATGTCACATTTGGATTTTAAAATTCTTATGGATGTTTTCAGAATGCTGACTTTTCCTTATCTGTTGTGTAGGGCCGTGGGTCGGGATTTCCAGGAAAGCGGAGACCTCGTGGTGCAGGACTGTCAGGACGAGGCGGCAGAGGCAGGTCCAAATTGAAAAGTGGAATTGGGGCAGTTGTCTTACCTGGGGTAAGGCTTGCTTCCTTTACCTCGGCTATAACCCTTCACATGTCGACTGATGGAGATATCTCATTTGTGGCAAATTAGGTAGATCGTAAGAGTCCTATAAGTAAGCTAAATAAATAAGTTAAAATTTTTATTTTATTTTATTCTCTCTCTACTTTGCACCTTTTTTAAACCTCTGGTCAGATTTTCTTTTGTATTTTCTACTTTCCCATCCTTTTTCTCTTTTCTTACCTTCCTTTTTGCCTCTTCTCTTTCTATCCCAATTGTTCCCCCAAGTTCAATGTGTAATATATTTGCTCTTATATTTGAAAAAACAAAGTAAACTCCTGTTATATTCTTGAGTTTATTTAATAATTTTTAATTATGTGGGCTTTTTAAGTTTTTGATTGTAGTGGCTCTCAGTTTTAATATGGCTAAAGAAGAAACTAGAAAGTTGTACATTAGTATGAACTCTGAAAACTTTGAAGATTTTATGATTATCTTTGACATATTTTAAAATTGATAAATATTTGCTCATTGGCATGATAAGAGGTTTTATTTAAATGTGTATTGTAAAAGCTGTATTTGGCAAATAATGACAGATATTTCGTGCAGTAACTTTACTATTTTACCAAAATCCTGTTTTTCAAATTCTCGTTGTCATTTAAAGTTCAAGAAACAGGTGGGTTTGTTCAGTTTTACTACTAAAGGAGTAAAGAAACATGGATTCTGGTCCTTTTTTAAAAAAAGCAAATCCCCTCCCAAAACTGACATTGAGGTATAGTTGATATAAAATAAGGTACGAATATTTAAACTTTACAGTTTTGTAGGTTTTGACATGTACACCCTTGAGAAGGACACCACAATCAAGACAGTAAACATATTCATCCCCAGAGCTTCTGTTCCTGCCCCGTCTGCTTGTGGTTGTCCCAGTTGGCCGCCCTGTGTTTGCATGGGCCGGGCCACCTCGGCAGAGTGGGCGCCCCTGCGGACCGGGCTGACCCCGCGGACCGGGCTACCGCTGCGCAAGTGTGTGTGCCATCCCCCAAAGTTTCGTGTGCCCCTCCGAAATCCTTCTGCTTTCCTCCCTGCCTCCAGTCCTCACCCCCAGGTGCTGACTAATCTGACTTCCATTGCTGTCGATTAGCTTGCATTTTCTAGAGTTTATGTAGGTGGAATCATACAGAATGTACGCTTTTTGGTCTGATTTCATGCAACATAATTATTTTGAGATTAATCCATGCTCTTGCATATGTTAATAGTTCATTCCTTTTGTTGCTGAAGAGTATCCATATTATGGATGTGCCACACTTTGTATCTGTCTTCACTTGTTCAGTGACTTTGTGGTTACTTCCGTTTTGGCTGTTTGAAACAGAGCTGCTGTGAACTTTTATATTTGTCTTTCTATGGACGTATGCTTTCTTTTCTCATGGGTAAGTATCTAGGAGTGGAGTGGCTGGATATATAGTAGGCGTATGCTTAGCTTTTTAAGAAAAGGCTGTTTTTCAAGTTGGGTGTGATATTTTATGTTAGGAAGAGTGTGTGAGATTCCTCTTCCCTCCACGCACTCACCTACACTTGATATGGTCAGTCGTCTTAATTTTAGCCATGCAGCAGGTGTGTTAATGGCATCTCATTTGCATTTCTCTAGTGACTAATGATCTTGATCAGCTTTTTCGTTGCTTATTTGCTCTCTGTATATCTTCTTTGATAAAGTTGCTCATCAAATCTTTAGTATATTTTTAAAAATTGAGTAGTTTTTTTAACTTGGTGAGTTTGGACATTTCTTTATGTATTCTGGACACAAATGCTTTATCGTATATATAATTTGCAAATATTTTCTTGGATTTTTTTTGGTTTTTATTTTCTTAAGTATGTCTTTTGAAGAGCAGATGTTTTAATTTTGTTGAAGTCCAGTTTATTGTCCTTTTGGTGTCAGAGAAATATTTGTGTAACCCAGAGTCACAAATATATTCTGTTTTCTTCTAGAAGTTATATGGTTTAAGGTTTTGCATTTAGATCTGTGATCCTATTTGAGTTAATTTTTATGTGTGGTATGAATATGGATCAAAGTTTAGTTTTTTCCATACTGAATATCCAGTTGTTTTAGCACCATTTCTCTGAATTGCCCTTGAGTCATTCCTGAAAATTAGTTATTTGTATATTTGTGGATCTAATTTTGGAATCTCTGTGCTATACCATCGATCCATTTTTCCATCTCTAGGCCAATACTGCACTATCTTGATTACTTCTACTCTGTAACTACCCTTGAGGGGCTGACCCGGTGGTGCAGCGGTTAAGTTCGCACACTCTGCTTCTGCATCCGAGGTTTGCCGGTTCGGATCCTGGTGTGGACCTACAGATTGCTTGTCAAGCCATGCTGTGGCAGGCGTCCCACATATAAAGTAGAGGAAGATGTGCATGGATATTAGCTCAGGGCCAGTCTTCCTCCACAAAAAGGGGAGGATTGGCAGCAGATGTTAGCTCAGGGCTAATCTTCCTTAAAAAAAAAAAAAGTTTGTAACTACCCTTGAAATCAGACACTGTCTTCTGATTTTCTACTTTTGTCAGAGTTATTTTGGCTGTTCTAAATCCTTCATATTTCTATATGAATTAGCTTGTCAATTTCTACAATAAGCCTGCTAGGATTTTGATTGAGTTTGCATTCAAACAATAGATCAATTTGGGGAAAGTTCACGTTTTAACCATACTGAATTTTTCAAGCCATAAACATGTGAATCACTCCATTTTTTAGGTCTTTAAATTCTCTCAGTGATGTTCTTTAGTTTTCAACATACAGGTCTTTCACACAGTTTCTCAGATATCTCTCTTAAGTCTTCTATACCTTTTATGCTATGGTAAATGGTAGTGTTATCTTAATTTCAAATTTTGGTGGTTGGTTCCTCGTATCTAAAATACTACTCTTTTTTTTTTCCTGAGGAAGATTTGCCCTGAGCTAACATCTGTTGCCAGTCTTCTTCTTTTTTTTTTTGCTTTGATGTGAGCCGCCACAACAGCATGGCCACTAGCAGACAAGTCGTGTAGGTCTGCACCTGGGATCCGAACCCAGGCTGCAGAAGCAGAGTGCACCAAACTTAACTGGTAGGCCACCAGGTGCTACAAATATGATCCCAAAATGCTACATATATGATCATGTTGTCTGCGAATAAAGAAAGTTTTCTCTCTTTTTAAATCTAGAGGCCTTTCATTTTTATTTTTTGTTGCATTTGCTATAACCTTCAGTACAGTATTGGATAGAAGTGATGAGGTCAGATAACTTGTGTTGTTTTTGATCTTGGGGAGAAAGCATTTAGTCTTTTATTTATTTCTTTATTTTTAAAAGACTTTATTTTTCCTTTTTCTCCCCAAAGCCCCCTGGTACATAGTTGTGTATTTTTAATTGTGGGTCCTTCTAGTTGTGGCATGTAGGATGCTGCCTCAGCATGGCTTGATGAGTGGTGCCATGTCCGAGCCCAGGATCCGAACCAGTGAAACCCTGGGCCGCCGAAGCAGAGCGCGTGAACTCAACCACTCAGCCATGGGGCTAGCCCCTTATTTATTATTTTTGGTTTGTGGTAAAATTGGTTTATAACAGTATGTAACTTTCAAGTGTACATCATTATATTTTGATTTCTATGTAAATTACATCATGTTCACCACTCAAAGATTAATTATAATCCATCACCATATACATGTGCCTAATCACCCCTTCCGCCCTCCTGGTAACCACCTTCCCCTCTGGTAACCACCAATCCAATCTCTGCCTCTGTGTGTTTGTTCGTTGTTGTTTCTATCTCCTACCTATGACTGAGATCAAACAGTAGTTGACTTTCTGCCTCTGACTTATTTCACTTAGCACAGTACCCTCAGGGTCCATTCATGTTGTCACAAATTTCATCATTTCTTATGGCTGAGTAGTATTCCTTTGTGTGTATATACCATATCTTCTTTATCCATTTATCCCTCGATGGGCACCTGGATTGCTTCCAAGTCTTGGCTATTGTGAATAATGCTGCCATGAACATAGGGGTGCATATATCTTTACACATTCATGTTTTCATGTTCTTCGGATAAGTACCCAGCAGTGGAACAGCTAGGTTGTATGTTCTATTTTTAATTTTCTGAGAAATCTTCATACTGTTTTCCATAGTGGCTGCATGAGTTTGCACTCCCACCAGTGCATGAGAGTTCCCTTTGCTCCACATCCTCTCCAACACTTGTTATTTCTTCTTTTATTAATTATAGCCATTCAGTCAGGTGTGTGGTAATATCTCATTGTAGTTTTGATTTGCATTTCTCTGATAGTGATGTTGAACATCTTTTCATATGTCTGTTGGCCATCTCTATATCTTCTTTGTAGAAATGCCTGTTCAGATCTTTTGCCCATTTTTTAATTGGGTTGTTAGTCTTTTTGTTGTTGAGATGTATGAGCTCTTTGTATATTTTGGATATTAACCCCTTTTCCCGTATATGGCTTGCAAATATCTCCTCCAAATGGTTAGGCTGTCTTTTCGTTTTGTTGATGGTTTCCTTTGCTTTGCAGAACCTTTGCAGTTTGATGTCGTCCCATTTGTCTATTTTTTCTATTGTTTTCCTTGCCCAGGCAGCCATGGTACTTGTGAAAATATGCTGCTAAGACCGATGTCGAAGAGCGTACTGCCTATGTTTTCTTCTAGAAGTTTCATGGTTTTAGGTCTTAGATTCAAGTCTTTAATCCATTTTGAGTTAATTTTTGTGTATGGTGTAAGATAATGGTCTACTTTCATTCTTCTGCAATTGGCTGTCCAGTTTTCCCAAACCATTTGTTGAAGAGACTTTCCTTTCTCCATTGTATGTTCTTGGTTCCCTTGTTGAAAGTTAGCTGTGCATAGATGTGTGGGTTTACTTCTGGGCTATTGATTCTGTTCCATTGATCTGTATCTGTTTTTGTGCCAGTACCATGCTGTTTTGGTTGCTGTAGCTTTGTAGTATATTTTGAAATCAGAGTGTGATACCTCTAGCTCTGTTCTTTTTTCTCAGGATTGCCTTGGCTATTCAGTGTCTTTTGTTGTTCCATATAAATTTTAGGATTCTTTGTTCTATTTCTGTGAAAAATGTTGTTGCGACTTTGATAGGGATTGTATTGAATCTGTAGCTTGCTTTAGGAAATATGGACATTTTAACTACATTAATTCTTCCAATCTAAGAGCACGGAATATCTTTCCATTTCTTTGTGTCTTCTTCAGTTTACTTTCAACAATCTTTTGTAGTTTTCAGTGCACAGATCTTTCACCTCTTTGGTTACATTTATTCCTGAGTATTTTATGCTTTTTGTTGCAATTGTAGATGAGATGATATTCTTAATTTCTCTTTCTGCTACTTCATTGTTAGTAGATTTAGTCTTTCATCATTAAGTATGGTGTTAACTCTAGTTTTGTTTTTTTAATAGACATGCTAAATCAGTTTGAGGAAGCTTCTTCCTAGTGATAGTTGGCTGAGATTTTTTCTTTTAATCAGGAGTAGATGTTGGATTTTGTCAAGTGGTTTTTCAGCATTTACAGAGATGACCATATGGCTTGTTTGTTCATATGGTGAACTAGTACATTGACTGGCTTTTGTGTATGCAAAAGGAATCTTGCATTCCTGGGATAAACTCTACATGGCGATAATATTTTATCTTTTTTACATATTGTTGGATTCAATTTGCTAAAAATTTTAGGCTTTTCATGTCTGTGTTCATGAGGGATATTGGTCTATAGTCTTACTTTCTTATAATGTCTTTGGTTGAGGTAACAGCATAACATCGGCTTCGTAGAATGCGTTGGGAAATATATTCTCCTCTTCATTTTTCTGGAAAAGTTGTGTAGTATTGGTTGTATTTCTTCCTTGTATTATTTATAGAACCATTAGTGAAGCCATTTTGGCCTGAAGTTGTTTTTGTGACAAGATTTTTAACTACAGATTGAATTTCTTCCATAACGTTTAGGGCTATTTAGGTTATCTGTTTGTTCTTGCATGAATTTATCTTGGAAGGAGTTTGTCCATTCTGTGTAAGTTTACAAATCTGTTGACCTAGAGTTGATCATAAGTATTTCTTTATTATCCTTTTAGTATATGTAGAAGGTGTTGTGATGTCGTCGTTCTCATTCCTAATATTGATAATTTGTGTTTTTTCTCTTTTTCTCATTGGTCTTTCTTGAGGTTTATCAATTTTATTGATCTTCTTGAGCCAACCTTTGCTTTCGTTAATTTAAAAAAATATTTTTTTCTAGTCTTTGTTTCACCGATTTCCACTTCGATCTGTATTATTTCCTTTCCTCTCACTGAAGTTAATTTGCTCTTCTTTTTCTGTTTACTTTTTTATGTTTCTGTTTGGAAATCCCTAACTTATGAAGTTTTAGTTAGATGTTTTGCTTATATCTGTGGTTCAGGAAAATAAAACTTCTGTCACCTTTAGGATAAATCAGACTACTACCTATGCAGGCAACAATAGCATATATTTTCTCAAAGATTGCCTTCTTCACCCTTGAGGTAGGTTTTATTTCAGTTTAAAGGTTATCAAATCATAAAGTGAAAATAATAGGTCACTAAGCTAGGTAACATTTTTCTTCTGTGTACAATTATCTGTTAAAAAAAAGTCTTGAGTTTTTTTCAGCACTTACATAATTTAAGTATGCTTCTCCACCCCCCTCCCCCCACCCCCCACCTCCCCTGGTTGAATCTAGGGGATATTGCAGCTTTTTCTACAGACTTTGTTTCTGGTTTATACTAGGATGCTATATTCCACCTTGTTTTTCATTTTGAACAAAAGCATTTTCTGGTTAAAATTTCCTTTGAAAATAAGAATAATGTTTTTACCATTTCTTTTAGCTACTCACTATTTATCATCCAATTATAAAAGCTATTTTGTTTTCTGTGTTGGAGATGGGGAGATAGAAATGCATACTGTTTGTTTCAATATACTTGTGGTATCTATATTTTAGCCATTGCCACAGTTTTGTATTTTAATAATGTTCTCAGTGTATCATTAGTCCTCTGGTTGAATTACTGGTTACTTCACTCTTAGTAGGCACTTGATTATTCCTGATGGAATGACCATTCTACTTTTATGAATCATCTTGTTTGACTTGCTAAAATCTTAAAAAGCTGATTTTGAGATACACATATAATATATGAATAAATTTCCTGTATTAAAAACATTAAAACATTATAGGTAGATCAGAATTTTCTCTACCACTGCTACCCCTTAAGACCTGGTTTTCTCCCTGTTACCAGTTTGGTGCCTTTACGTATTAGGTTGATCTATATGAAATTGCCAACATTCAACCATTTTTGTCTGCGAAAGAGCAATTTCTTATAATTCAACTTGTTATATATGCCAGTAGACTACATATAATTGCTTTGTGTATTTTCATACCAGAATGCTCTACGTTACATATTATTCCACAGCTTATTTTTCTACTCAACAATGTAGCTTGGTGATATTTTTCATGGAAATTCATACAAGTTTCCACCTTGCTGTTTTTGAAGTACTGCATAATTTCCCAAAGTTTGAATTTGCCGTAGTATTAGTCTTTCCCCAGTGATGACTGTTTAGGTTGTTTACAGTTTTCTCTTGTAGTCTTTAGACTTTTTATTACTGTAAATTGTTCTCATTGTTGGCTCTATCATAAAACAGTAGGACCGTCTACTAAAACCGCATTAAACTTAGTTACATTGGAAAATATTTGTCCTGTAATATATTCCTTCTATTTAGTTATTCTTCTTTCAGTCATTCTTCAAAAACAGTAATTCTCTTACTTTATATATCGACCATAACCTGTTGTGTTTCAGCTCTGTTCTTCTGGGTTAGATAGTAAGCTTCTTCAGGGAAGAGGATCATGTTTTATAATTTTGACATTGGCCTCCTTGTTCTCTTTTTTACCATCTAATTCAGAGGTTCTTTTCATCATAAGCACTCTGGAAATAATTATTAATAAAACAGTAGGTACTTAATTTGGTTTAACCAAGTCCAGAAATGAACATCTTTGGTTGATAATCCTTTGGCTAATACTGAAATTTTGATAAGTTATTCAAAATAATATTCTCAAGCAGTGCTGTCTAGAAGAAATATAATGTGAACCACATATCCAATCAAAAACTTCCTAGTAGCTACATTAAAAAAGGAGAGAGGAACAGGTAAAATTTAACTTTAATGCAGTATGTCTTTTGGTTCAATATATTCAAAATATTACCATTTCACCATGTAATATATAAAATATACATGATTATTTATGAGCTATATTTACCTTCCTTTGTTTGCTACTAAGCCTTTGAAATCTGGTGTGTATTTTATACTTAGAGCACATCTCAATTTGCCCTAGCAGGTTTTAAGAGTCCCTAAAACAGAGTGATTGATACATGTACATCTATGTATATGTATATGTGTATACACACACACATAATGTAATATTTTGTTTCTTGATTAGAATGTGTGGGTAATCAAGTTTTACTAAAGGTGGGTTTATATTTTCTCATTACTTCCTGAGCTCTGGGACTAGTAGCTCTGAAGAAACAGGTGAATAAAAAATGTCGTGGCTTACACTTTTATGCTAGTCTCTTGGCAATAATAATCTGGTTTGGAATGGTTAGTCTAGATCCTGGCAAAAGTTGTACTTTAAATATGAGTCTTCTCAAGCTTTCCAGTTAAGTATAATACAAGTGAAAAATATAACTTCACGTTTTATGTATTTTGCTTTTTATAGGTGTCTGCTGCAGATCTTTCATCAAATAAGGATGAAGAAGAAAACTCTATGCACAATACTGTTGTGTTGTTTTCTAGTAGTGACAAATTCACTTTGCATCAGGTTTGAACTAAATTATTATTGTCTTCCACTTTTGAATTCCTCCTTGCTCATTCCTGCTTTATCCCATATGCACAGAAGTCATCTAATATTTAGCTCTAGAGCTTTATTAGCTAAGAAGGTATTTTTTAAAAATTATGAAATTAGTATATTAGTGTATTCTTTCTTAGCTTAGTCTACAGTTTAAAATATATTCGTGTATTCTTAATTTCAGGATATGTGTGTAGTTTGTGGCAGTTTTGGCCAAGGAGCAGAAGGAAGGTTACTTGCCTGTTCTCAGTGTGGTCAGTGTTACCATCCATACTGTGTCAGTATTAAGGTAAATACATTTGTTTAAATGAGTTAACAAGAATGTATTGAATTTTGATTTGATTTGAGTAGTATCATGCTGCTTCCACTTCTTACAATTAATCAAGTATTGTTTTTTAAGATTATTATATATATGTGATAATATTTAAGTACTTTAAATATTACCTTTAATGCATTACCTCGAGAAATTAACTCCTGTATAAATCTGTCATCTTAAATTGTAGTAATTATCCTGCTTCTGTCTTGAAAAAGTAAAACATAAAAATGTATGCATTTAATTTAAAAGATACTTTATACTATTATTTGCTAAGGTACAAGGTTTAGTTGATTCCTTCTTTCTGTTGATTATAAAGGTTGAGAACAACTAGAATAGTTAGGAAAAAATTCATTAGCCTACCCTGGTCTCTCCCCACATTCTCTTTTCTCAACCCGCACCCTATACAAAAGGGCATTTTCTAGGCTTTTTGCGTCAGTGGGTTGATACTTTTAATCAATTTTGGAGCACTTTTGGCTATTATTCAATTTTTTTTCTTCCTCTCCCTACCCCCCAAATCTCAGTTGTGTGTGTGCGCGCGAAATTACTTGATACTATCCCCAAATCATGGACACTTGGTTGATTATTTTTTTTCAGTTGTTTTTCTCTCTGTGCTTTAGTTTGTGTAGTTTCTATTATATTCCCCAACTCACTATTATTATGCAGTATCTAATTTATTTTGAAGTCTATCCAGTGGAGTTTTAACTCAGATAAGTGTATTTTTTGATCTCAGTTTCATTTTATGGTTTATAGTTATCTTGTAGTTTCAATTTTTTCTCCATTATGTTTTTCTCTTTCAAGTCCTTGTATGTATAATTGTCTACTAATTCTATTACCTCTGACATTTCTCATTGTACTAATCAATCTTTCTCCTCATTAGGATAGGTTTTCCTGTTGTTTTCTTTTTTTACATCCAGTAATTTTTGATTGAATGTTGACACGGTGCATCGTGATAGTATATTGTTGGGAGTCTGGATTTTTGTTCCTTTAAAAGTATTGAGTTTTTGTTTGGCAGGTAGTTATTTGTGGATAAGTTTGAACCTTTTGAAGCTTCTTTTTAAGCTTTTTGGGGTAAGTCTGGAGAGCCTTCAGTCCGAGATGGCTAGTCTCAAACTTTTTGTTCTTAAACGTTAACACTCTTAAAAATTATTGAGGACCCCATAGAGTTTTTCTTTATGAGGGTAATAATTATTGAATATTTACCATTTTAGAAATTAAAACTGAGGATATTTTAAAACAAAAATATATAAGCACAGCTTGTATGATGTCAATGTAGTGGTGTTTTACGTATTGCGTAGCCTTTGCAAAACATCACTGTGGGTGAATTAAAGTGAAAAAAGACAAATGACATCTTAGTATTATTATGAAAGTAGTTTTAACCTCACGGACCTGCTGGGGTTCCCCAGACCACCCTGTTCTAGCGCTAGCTTAATCTATGCTTGAGGCACGGCCTGTATGAGATCTCTACTGGAGTCTCCCCGCTGCTCCCCTTTGGCCCCAAATTCACCAGTGTCTTTTCACACTGACTGGTTGCAATTCAAATGTCTTCCAGCATTGTGCGAGCTCTGATTATTCAGTTTACAAATTCCCAATAGTTTTTCTCTGCTCTGATTGTGGGTACTGGTTTGGCCTCCCAGATGTGCTGCTTGGTATTCAGCCAAAGACTTCAGGGAAATCCTTTATAGATTTCTGGAGTTCTTACTGTTTATTGCTTCATCCTTTCTAGTACTCTGTCCTGCACATTCCAACTGCCTCAACCTCCCTGAACTCCATCCTGTGTCCTAACCTCAGGGAGACCGTTGTGCTCTGCTGGGGTTCTCCCTCCCTGAGAAGCATTCTGGAAAATATCTGCAGGTGGAATATCGTAGGATGCTCTTCACTTGTTTCCCTCCTCTCAGAAATCACAGTCCTGTACTACCTGTTGTGCAGTATCTGAAAACAAGTGTTTCATATGTTTTCCCCAGTTTTCTAGTATTTTATGATGGGAAAAAGATCTCATCCCACTTACTCCATCATGGTTGAAGCAGCTATTCGTTATAGACTATAAAACATGTCTGTTGCAACTTTGGACTTGGTACCATGGGTAGAACCCTGGATAATCCGTTACTTGAAAGAGCTCTTGAAAATAAAGACTAAAGCAGTACAGTCGGAGAAAAAAGAGTTGATAGTAGAACCCTGAAATGTATGCTAAAAGGGAATTTTAATGGGGGAAAAATTGTTCAAATGTTGAAGAACTGCAGAGAAGTAGAATAACACACACTAACATGTCAACGAGATTTGCGAGTAAACAGATTGTGACTGACTGACCTGGGCAGTTTCAGTGGGGGTAGGCATAGTGACCAGATTGTAGTGTGTTGAAGAGTGAATATAAACTGAGTAACTTGATATTTTGGCTGTAAAGGACCACAGGATAGGTTATCTGTGAAATAGGAAAACGTAGTAGGAATGGAGATATATTAAAAAAAATTTTCTGCTGCTAGATACCTTGGATGTGTCTCCCACTTTATCTTCATTTTACCTTTCCTCTAAGCTAGGGATTGGTAAACTGCAGCACACTGGCCAAATCTAGCCCGTTGCCTGTTTTTCTAAATAAACTTTTATTGGAACACTGCCATCCTCTTTTGTTAACATATCTACACTGAGCTTCACACTACGGTCGCACAGTTGCGTAGTTCCAACAGACCAGATGCCCTGCAAAATCTGGAATATTTACTGTCTGACCTTTTACAGAAAGAGTTTGTTGGCTCTTGCCCTAAGCCACCCTGCTCTCCCTACCCTAGGCTCTTTCCTCCATTTGCATAAATAATTATAATTTGATGATCTAAGACTAATTTAAAAGAATTGGTAGGCTAATCAAGGTAATAAATATACATGCTTAAAAATCAAATGACTAAAAGCCTTGTATGACTGACCAACTCCTGTCTCGTCTTACTCTGCTTCCATATCTGAGTCCTCTTCCCCACAGGCAACCACTTTTGATCCTTTTAGGTCCTCCTTCTTATAGTTAACTCTATAGCTCTAAATAATGTGCTAGTGCTACTGGTTTATCCATGTTAGATTTCATTGACTTTCTGCTATGAGTAGATAAATACTGAGTTAACTCTTAAAAGAGTACACCCCTGCCTCCTTCTAGCATCCTCCCAACACACTGTTTTACTACATTTAGTTAATAAGCAGTAATGGTTTGACTCAGTAAATGTTCACTGGAGATCTAAATAGTGTACTGTGACTTTCTTTTTTTGTTCATGGAGCTTTTAGTAGCAACAAGGAAATAATGATTCATGATTCTCCATTAGTTCTTGTTGTTTGCTTTTACCTATTGTAGAAGCACCATCATGTCAGATATTGTGGCGAGTACCTGGTTTCTGGGAAGCGTCCCACCCCTTCCCGCCCTCTCCTTTCCCTCTTCTAATCTGTGCTAGTAGCTTCTAGGTCTGTTGCTCAGCTCTCATCCTCATACTTCTCTGGGCTGGTGTCCTTTGTTGAGTTCCTTGCTTTCTGGATCCCACATCTTCCTTTTTATTGGGATACAATCTCATTTTGGTCCTCATATCTCCAAGTAACTTCATGAGAATTTGGGAGCTGAGTTTTGAGTCCTTATATGTCTAAAAGGTATTCTGCTTTCACTTTTAATTGCTTATTTAGCTAGGTTAAGAGTTGTACCTTGAAAAATTTTGTCCTGTAGAACCAGAAATTATTACTCTACTTAGCATCTAGAGTTGCAAAGTTTGATCCCATTCTGATAGTTGTTCCTTTACTTAAGTCTTTTATTTTCCTCTCAGGTAGCTTTTAGACTTTCTTATTTCTCATGATCTGAATTTTTATTCTGTATCGTGATTGCTTACTATTTCATTATAAACACAGACACTTTGCGGTCCTTTCTATCTGTAGACTCTAGTCTCTTGAGATCTTTAAGTTGGTTCCAAATTCTTAATATTACATTTTGTGTCTTCTTTGAGGAATTTATCAGAAGTATAGAGATTCTCAAACTTTCCTACTAACTTACACACTTCAGGCTGAGGAGAGTAAACAGAGGAGTGAGTGTGAGCTTCACAAGTTCTAGCTTCGTAGCCTGAAATCCTCCAAGACCATAACATATCCTTGAGAACTCATGTTTTACTTTTTATGTTTTTATATTGATTTTAATATGCAAGTCCCTATGCAATGTGCACAAATTTCAGAAGCATGATTCATAAAATGTTGTAGATGGAAAGTATGTCAGTACATTTTCAAATCCTGTATTAAGAATAATGGGGCAATTTACTTGATTTCTTTAAAATCCAGTCACCACATCTATAAAGTGCACATAAAATATATAGCACAAAGTAGTTATATGGATGGACTTAAAAAAGGCATTAAAATATGTACCACTTTCCATTATTCTGTCCAGTAAGTGGACTTCTAAAAGTATATGGGTGTACCCACTCCAGTATTAGCCACTATTGGTGCTCAGTAAATGTTGGTTGCTTGCCTCTTTTCTGCTTCTAGGTACATAAGCACCATATTCATTTATATGGTTTGTTTGATCATGCAAAATGAGGTGTAGGTTAATGTATAAATCACATGGATTGGTTGTTTCTTTTACAGATCACTAAAGTGGTTCTTAGCAAAGGTTGGAGGTGTCTTGAGTGCACTGTATGTGAGGCCTGTGGGAAGGCGACTGACCCAGGAAGACTCCTGCTGTGTGATGATTGTGACATAAGTTATCACACCTACTGCCTAGACCCTCCATTGCAGACAGTTCCCAAAGGAGGCTGGAAGTGCAAATGGTACTCTAGGATTTACGTTTCCCTTGTTAGTCTTTCAACTTCAGAACTTTCCCACGTTACTTTGGTTTTTAAAAATTAGCCACATCTGCTTAATTGCATAATACCTGTTTACTATGATGGATATCACTAATCAGATTAGAAACATTTTCAAATATGCATTAAATAATTTTCCCCTATTCTGTTCATGTGTAGCTTCTTGAATTACAGTAACCAAGTAACTAAGTAAATAAAATTGAGACTTGTGGGGGGTATTGGATTTC
Source organism: Equus caballus (assembly GCF_041296265.1). NCBI lineage: Eukaryota > Metazoa > Chordata > Mammalia > Perissodactyla > Equidae > Equus > Equus caballus. The sequence goes on along the minus strand of NC_091687.1, from coordinate 108,038,440 downwards.
AGGTGTGTTTGGTGCAGACACTGTGGAGCAACATCTGCAGGTCTAAGATGTGAATGGCAAAACAATTATACACAGTGTGCTCCCTGTGCAAGCTTATCTTCCTGCCCGGTCTGCTATCGAAACTATAGAGAAGAAGATCTTATTCTGCAATGTAGACAATGTGATAGGTATTGTGCTGTTTTTTTCATCTTTTGCAAACTTTTCTCTCTTAAATGTAGCAAAAGGAAATTGGAAAATGACTTTCTTCCATCTTAAATTTAAGAAACAAGACTTTTTGCTTTCCAGACTAGAAATTTACAGAAGTTTTCTGTTTTGACTTCTCAATTCTAGACTAAGGATTTTTAACTTGGGGCTTTTTGACAGTTTATGAATCCCTTGAAATTAGATGCAGAATTATTGCCTGCGTATATGCATTTTTCTATGGAAGGTTTCTGAATCTTTTATTAGATTCTACAAAGGGTCTCACACATTCTGTGTTCCTTAAACTACTTTTTCTTCAAGCTCTAGATACGGAATATCTAGGTATCAGATACCAGCTCCCACCCTACCAAGTAGTCTATGTGCAGCTTCACAATCATGAATGTTTTCTTTGGTTTCCATGGTGTATTGTTGTGCTCTGTTCACAGTTAAGCACTGTATGTGTAATATTAGTAATGTAGTCTATTTCATCAGTAGGGCAGGATTCTCAGGACTCTGCCTACCAGTTCTTTGTTCTAAGGCAGGATACCTCCTTGTATTTCCCCTTACCATTCACCATCACTCACATGAGCTGTGTCTACTCCACAGTAGACACGTCACATGGAGCACGTACCTACCACACCATTTGCACTCTTCGAATTCCTCTCTGCTTGCCCTGACTGGCTTCCTTGCTGTCTCTGAAGTAGTCAGTATATGAACATAACACAGTTATCCCATCTTCCTCATATAATGTGATTGTGCTTCCTTCCTAGTACTTGTTCTCATTCCTTTTTCTTTCCTTCTCAGCTCTGAAAAGTTTTTGGGTGAATAGGACTGGTCAGGAGAAAGGGTAAAATTGCCTAGATAGGAGGAGCATGTGAGGCTTAGGGTTTTGAGTTTGGAGACTGTCAACTCTGTTGTAATTTTTAAAAGGAAACCACACTCAGTACATTTCTTTTTTTTTTAAATGTACAAATATGGTCTTTTTAGATGGATGCATGCAGTTTGTCAAAACTTAAGTACTGAAGAGGAAGTGGAAAATGTAGCAGACATTGGTTTTGATTGTAGCATGTGCAGACCCTATATGCCTACGTCAAATGGTAAGGAAGCGATTCCAGCTGTGTCTGTCCCCTGAAGCTCACTGGGCCCTGCTGACCACGGCCAGTCAGTGGGCTTCCCTCTGAGGCTGTTTGGTTTTTGTGAAACTATTATTTGAACAAATATTTTCTGAAAAATAAGTCATTGTTTTTTATAAATTAACTCTTATTATCCAAACTTAATATATTAAAACAGTTTACTTCCAAAAAGAAAGTAAATTAAGCATATATTTTATATATAATGTAATTTTGCTTTCAAGACTCATATAATCTTAGTTATTAGCAATATGTAGAAATCCAGTTCTTTACCAGTTTTTCTTCCCTTATGTGTATTTCCTTCCCCTTCACCTTGTTTCAACTCTGTTTAGTGTTCAAGCATTTATTTCAGTAAAATGGGTACAAAATAGAAATTTTAATCATATGCAAATCTTTAAATACACTTTACCTTTTCTCTAAAAATTACGTGAATTTTTTTTCATTTTAGTGCCTTCCTCAGACTGCTGTGAATCTTCACTTGTAGCACAGATTGTCACAAAAGTGAAAGAGCTAGGTAAAATCTAAAATGCTTTATTTGACTGTTCTTTACAAAAAGCACATAAATGCTTAATTTTTTCTATGTTACTTGAAACCTGCCCTAATCATATAGGTGTTCAGTCTAAATTCTCTAATGTTGGTAATCATTTCTATAATTGATATATAAAATATTCATCTTATGCAGCTTTAGTGAGACATTATTCCTATGAATCTCAGCAAATTGGCAATGAAAATAGCCACTTTTAAAGTAGTGATTAACTCTATACTTGCTTTGGTTTCATTGATGTATTACTGTTCTTAGTTATCAGCAGAAAATAAGGCCCAGTTAGCGAACAGATTCCTTCAGAATTAATTCAGTCTCTTACTATTTAATCTGTAATAGATCAGCCTGGAATGGTGATTAATATGATACTCTTATCAAACTATCATTCTTTTGCCTACTTCTGTTTGATATCCTCTGGTACAAAAAACATTTGGATAGTACAAAAATTGTTCTAATGAACAGCAGTTTTGTACATTTAAAAATTTGAAGGATTTCTACTTATTTACTACCTCTTCCTGTAAGTGATTATATTGATATTTGATTTCCAGATGGGCTTCTGGAGTATTCTTGCTTCTTGTCAAAATTGATCCTCACTTTTTAATCTGAAAGGATATTCCAGGAAGATGCCTACAGTCAAGGAACTGAAGCACTGCTTGTAGCTTCATTGCTTTCTCTCTGAATTCTCATGTCGATCGATGAAAATATAAATTCCAGGAAGACTATCTTTTAAAAACTTGCAACCTGTCTGCCAAGGAAGTTTGACCAATTATTTTTAGTATTAATTGGCTGCTAAGTGAATTATTTTGTGCATTTCAGAGATGATTGCTTTATAGAAGTCACGTTCCCTTAACGTGGGTATTTTGGAGCGATAATCGACTTATCAATCAAATTTAAAGTGAGAATTTTAATTTGTATCCTTGGGATATTATAATTTTAGATCCACCCAAGACCTATACCCAGGATGGTGTGTGTTTGACCGAATCAGGGATGACTCAGTTACAGAGCCTCACAGTTACAGTTCCAAGAAGAAAACGGTCAAAACCAAAGTTGAAATTGAAGATTATAAATCAGAATAGCGTGGCTGTCCTTCAGACCCCTCCAGACATCCAATCAGAGCATTCAAGGGATGGTGAAATGGATGATAGTCGAGGTAATACTAATTTGTTTTCCATGGAGTATGTTTGCAAGAATTAAAGCATATAAAATAGCTTTTAAATAATGTATGATTTACTAAGGATAAATTCTACTGACTTAGATAACCCTTGATGTGACACTTGACCTTTCTAAGTGAATGGTCTTATTGGACCTAGCCTTTTCGGATTTTCTTCCGTTTATATATCTTTTTAGAACAGACCTGTATTACAGAAATTTCCAGGAGCCCCCATATCTTTGAGGATCACAGATGAGAAAATTAGGAAGGCTTAACTCTAGTTTGCTAGATAGCAGAATAAACCTTCTCAGATGCTGTGAGCTTGGATACCACAGTGAAGTTAAAACAGAACTAGAGGGGCCAGCCCCATGGCCGAGTGGTTAAGTTTGCGCACTCTGCTTTAATGGCCCAGGGTTTTGCTAGTTTGAATCCTGGGCGCGGACATGGCACTGCTTATCAGGCCAGACTGAGGCGGCGTCCCACATGCCCCAACTAGAAGTACCCACAGCTAAGAATGTACAGCTATGTACTTTGGAAAAAAATAGAACTTGATTCATACATTTCAGAAATGGAAAAACCATCATTAATTTTCAAGTATAAATTTGTATTCACAGATGTTCATCATAAATTATTTGTTTATAAACATTTTCTTGATCAGAATAAATATCAAGATTTTTCTAGCTGAATTCTTGAGATAACAAAATAATTTTAGTAGTATTAAATTCAATATGAGTTATATTTTTGCTTATCTCTGAAGAAGATCACCATAGTTTGCTTATTTTTAGGGTGGTTATTTCTTTTCAGATGATTCAGAAATAAAGTAATAATTATTTTTGTTCCGTCACGTCTTGTCATTCAACAGTATTTATTGAATGCATAGTGTGTCCCAGATGTTGGAAGTCCTATCCGTGACCAAAGCAGATAAAATTCTCTGCTTGGGGCCAGCCTTGTGGCCCAGTAGTTAAAGTTCTGCACGCTCTGCTTCACTGGCCTGGGTTCACAGGTTCAGATCCTGGGTGCAGACCTACTCCACTCATCATCCGTGTTGTGGAGGCATCCCACATTCAAAGTAGAGGAAGATTCGTACAGATGTTAGCTCAGGGCTAATCTTCCTCAAGCAAAAACAAGAGGAGGATTGGCAATGGATGTTAGCTCAGGGTGAATCTTCCTCACAAAAATAAATTCTCTGCTTAGGGAACTTAGATTTTAATGTTAGGAGAAACAACTATTAAAAAAACATATTGTTATTTATAATGTAATAAAAATATAAAAAATAAAAATAATGTAATTAAAACATAATTATATGTGTTTGGCAAGTGCTATGGATAAAATAGAGCTAGAGAAGAGAAATTGGGAGTGCATGCTAATGTGAAGGATCAAATGAACTGAAAATATCTGAGCACAGACTTCACAGAGATCAGTGAGTTACCCACTTGGTTGTCTGAGGGAAGAGCATCTCTATTAGTGAGAAAGCCAGTACAAAGGCCCTGGGTGGGAGTGTGCCTAGTGTTTTTGAGGAATGTTGTGGAGACCACTGTGTCCAGAAGAGTGAGCAAAGAGGGTAATGGGAGGGGATGAGGTGAGACAGGTGAGGAGTGGAGGGATGACTCAGTCGATCATGCAGGACCTTAAGGTGATACTTAAGGAATTTGCATTTACTGTGAATGGAATGGTAAGTCGTTGGAGGTTTCTGAAGAGAAGAGTGGCATAATCTTATTTATGTTTTAAATAATAGAAATTTAATTTATATCATTATATATAATATATATTCATATTCATATATATTTATTCATATATATATGAGTAGACTATTAGGCCCAAGAGTTGTGGCAAGTAGATCAGGCCAGAGTCTATTGCAGTAGTCCCAGTGAGAGATAATCTTGGCTTAGAATGGCTATGTCTTGTATATTCCTGAAATTTTATCAGTTGATCTCACATTTCTTTTGTAGTAGTGTGTTTTTGGGTCCCTGAGGTTGGGAGAAAAGCTTTCTGATGCTCACATATAACTGATGTTTAAATACTGTTGAACAGAAAATTTGATTTTGAAGTTTTAAGTGATTTGGGGCTTGTGAAGAAATAGTCTGTGTATCTAGGAGGAATTGATTAGATTGCCATCAGCCAGAGTACAGTGAAGAATTCTAGTTTGTGAAGATAGTAGAAAATGTCTGAAAATGGTTCCATAGTTGCTTAAATCTGGGAAATGCTGTATTTGATAAAATTTGAAAAGTTTCTTGATAGTGCACGTTAATTCCCAATGTCTGAGACTATAGAACCTTTTAAGACAAAAGAAAACATCAACAAAAAGACCTGAGAGGGTTTTCCTTGTGACTGTTGTTCTTTAGAACAAGACTGTGAGAAATGGTTGATATTTTTTCAACTGTGCTCTTTCCCAGTTGAGGCTGTCAGAAGGTAAATCCACATAGAAGTAATATTATAAATTATACGCATAAGTATACCTAATATGAGATTCCACAGGAGTCTACAAAGTCCTAACGAACTTGTGATGCTCCTAAAATAGTGTGAAAATACCAATGGCTTTTTTGTTGATTTTTAACTCTTCTGATAGATGTTTCTTTAGGAAAATAAGTCGTAAACAATTGCCTTAGCATATCAGAAACAAATTCTTTTTTTTTTTTTTTTTTTAAAGACTTTTTTTTTTTTTATTTTTATTTTTTCCTTTTTCTCCCCAAAGCCCCCCGGTACATAGTTGTGTATTCTTCGTTGTGGGTTCCTCTAGTTGTGGCATGTGGGACGCTGCCTCAGCATGGTCTGACGAGCAGTGCCATGTCCGCGCCCAGGATTCGAACCGCGAAACACTGGGCCGCCTGCAGCAGAGCGCGCGAACTTAACCACTCGGCCATGGGGCCAGCCCCAGAAACAAATTCTTTGTGCAATAAAAGCAGACTTCTTCTAATTCTGCTAGTGGGATCTGGATACCCGGTTAGTACAAAAAAAATCCCAAGTCTAAAGAAAACAAAAACCCTCCGTGTCCCCAGAGTGGGAACACAGCGCCCTCCCTCTCAGTAGCTGCCCCAGCGCGGGAGGTGTGCAGTAGGAGTGCACGTAGGCTGCGGGCCTGGGCAGAGCATGGAGCCAAATGGGGTTACTTAGACTAGGAGAGAGAGGGAGGTAAGGCGTGAGCAAGCAGTCAGGTGGATAGTTATCACCTCCTGTAATGTTAATGCTGCTTCCCTCAACTTTGTAAATTTGATTTTTGGACGAGGAATACATTCACATGGTTTAAAATTGAAAAGGAATAAGGGTAAACAGTGAAAAGTGTCCTCTCTCCCCTGTCCCCATGCCAGTTCGCTTCTCCAGAGGCAGCCATTCTTGTATATCTTTCCAGAGGTGTTTTCTTCATGTACAAGCAAATGAGTATGCATTTTTTCATTCCTTTTGTCTTACTGTTCTTTTCCTTGCCTTAATACTGTTTTTCACTTTTAACGGCCTCATTTTTCGTATTCCTTTGTATAGTTCGTATATTGATAGACCTTTCATTTTTTTCAGTCTTTTACTGTGAATGTCACAGTGAATAACATGGTATTTATAATGATGGGCTGGCAAGATGAACTCCTTGCTGAATCAAAGGGTGCATGCATTTGTAACTATTTTTGGTAGGTAGGGAAAGTTTTTCAGTAGATAATGCTTGTGCCTAATATGAAAAATGCAAAGGGTTCAAAGAGTAAACAGTGAAGTTAGTCTCCCTCCCAGCCATCTAGTTCCCCTCCCAGGAAGAACCACTGTTTTCTTTTAACCTTCCAGAGATTACTATCTATAAACAAGTATGTATTTATGGGAGAATTTCTCACATTTGGGGAATATCTGTAGGAATCAGAGGCCATTGTTAAGATATTGTTTAAAAGAGACCTTAGCTTTCAGTGACCCTTGTCATGTTTGGGCCACTTTAGTCCAGGGCAGTATAGTCTATTATAGACTTTTCATCAGATAATCCTTGACTGTCCATGCGTGATTAAAAGTGAGGAACTGAAAGTGGTGATTGGCTAAATAAATTGGTAATCTTCTTTTCTTAACATGAAGAACAGGAGATTAAAAACTTGATGGAAAGCTTCGAGTATGTGGGTGGTATTTGTTGACTAAGGTTTTATGATCTATGTTCACTGTTTGGGGAATCCTCTGGTGTCAGTATGTTTAGACATTTTGCTTGAACTGGTCAGGTTTCCCAGAAGAATCTTTTCAAGTCTCCTGCTTGGAGAGTAGAGGTTTAGCTGCTGGCTGTCTGGGAGTTGAGTGGGAAAGGGCCCCAGAGGAGTGACAGGGTCGGCGTTTATCCTGCCTGTGGCCGTGTGATCCTGTTTTCAGTCCATTACCGCAGTGTTCAGCTAAGGTTGTCGAAGAGTTGTCCAACCATCCTCTGGTTAGAGGGGCAGCCTACTGGTGTGTGAAGTTGGTAAGAAGGTCCTAGGGAGTGTGACTTGTGTGGTTAATATAAATGAAGCTCTCTCTTTGTTGTAGCTTCCTCTTGCCTGTTTCCAAAGATACCTGGGTCTGCCAGTGCCTCAGCCTTTTGAGGATTGTGTTATAAATTGGATTTTTTTTTCTTGGTTACTTCCACTCTCAACTGAGAATTTTCCTTTGCCAAGTCAGTTATTCATCTTTCTACTTTTTCCTTCCAAAATTGTGGCTTTTCTCCTTTCCTGTTTTCTCTGTCTTTGTGGGTTTATCTCTTAAACATAGATTGCTTCACTGTGGTTTTAATAGGGTTTCGGGAGAGTGAAATTAGATACATGAATTTAGTCTACCATCTTAACCCCAAATTCCCTCTCACTTGTTTCAGTGAGTTTATCTTAAGGTAAACAATTGGTATTTTGTTATCTTTGGTGCTTGCTAAGTTTCAGTAAGTAAACATTTCTTTTCATGACTTAGTCTTAGCTATAGAGAGCAGTTATCAGATTGTTAGGAAATTGGCCTCAAACATTGACCTAATATCATCAAAAACAAATACACTGTTCATGGTTTTACAGAAATATGTTGTATATAATACTTAGTGAAGAAGAGAGTTAACAATTGAATCTTAAATGTATTTGATAACTTTTTTTCCCTATGGCACAGTATAAAGCACACAGAACTTGCAAAGGTTTGATTACAGTAGTGTTAAAATAACTTTCTTTTCTAAGAATTGAGCTTCTGTATGCATTGCTTAATTTCATTGTTTACTTCATTCAGTGTAATATTTATTAAGTATTAGGTACCGTGCTAAGGATGCAGCTGTTAAGAGTCTTAATACCTGTTTTCACAGAAAATATAGTCTATCAAGGAGACAGACATTAAAAGAACCAATTAAAATGAAGCATAATGCTAATGTACAGGAGCATATAACTGTGGAATGTAACCTTGTCTAAATATCAGAAATTCTTGAAGAAATTGATGGTTAGAATAAATCCTGAAAGTAGATGGCAGGAAGAGGTTGGGGAGGTAGTGGAAGAAAGAGCTTGATGTGTTGAAGGAATTAAAAATAGCTCATAGTGTTTGGAGTGAGATGAAGCTGGAGAGTTTATAAGAGACTATTATAATGGGTCTTAAAATTTGAACTTCATTTTGAGGCCACTGGGAAGACATTAAAAGATTTTAAGTGAAAATTGACACATATTTATAGAAAGATCATTTTGGTTGCAATGTAAAGAACTGATTTAAGAGGAGGGCAGGCTTGGAGACAGGGAACCTAAATAGGAGGAGGATGTTGCAGTAGGTCAAGATTGGACCAAGATGGTGGTAGACAGAAATAAAATGCTTTTGAGAGATATTGAAGAGTCTTAATTGTGGGAAAGAAAAGATTAGGAATTGTGAAGGCTGTCCCCTAGGATTCTGGCTTTTTCAGGGTACATTTCCATGCCTTTTAATGATGACAGGTAACACATAGAAAGGGATAAGGTTTATCTTAAATCAGGAGTTCAATTTTAGATATAGAGTTTTCAGTAATTAGGTAATATCCAATTACAGCTTTGGTTGGAGCTCAGAAGAGAGTTCTAGGCTAGAGTGACAGCTTTGGGGGCCTGGACCTGACGACAGAATTAAAAGCAAGGAAATGATTTATTAAGTGCAGATAGATTTGTAACTGTCTAAAATTTTGAGCCTCCTCTCTCTCTGTTTCCCCTTCTCTGATTCTTCTCTTTCATTTACTGAGAACAATACATTCAGTAGCATGAGTTCTATAGGCATTTTGGGGCCTTCCCCATTTCTTTCTATACTTTCCCTACCAACTGGGATGCATGATTAGAATGGCTCATTGGCCACTTGGCTTTGTATTTCCTATTACATAGGAATTATGTATTTGATAGGTTTTTCCAATTTTATCTGTACCTTTACTTTGTTCCAGAAGGAGAACTTATGGATTGTGATGGAAAATCAGAATCTAGTCCTGAACGAGAAGCTGTGGATGATGAAACTAAGGGAGTAGAAGGAACAGAGGGTGTCAAAAAGAGAAAAAGGAAACCATACAGACCAGGTATAGTGCCTGAGCTAGACATTTTAATATAATCAAAGCTTAGTTAATTTAAGAAAAATATAATATTGAGGGCTTCAATTATGATTAAATAATCAAGATGAAATATAGCTTCTTAACAATTCTCTAAACTAAAACTTAATATAGGTATAAGTTAAAGGACTGAACTATTTGAATATGCTTTTTAGGTGACAAATTCCTTGGGTTGAGTATGGGAATGTTTCCCAATAAATCATTATTTAATACTTTATCCCAAATGTTATCCATTTTATTAAATGCTTTACTAGATTGGCTTTTATTTGTACTTGGACATTTAAATCCATTTAAATATTTTCCCTTGATGTATACTTCTATAATTCTTTTAATTTTCAGCATTCACTTTCTAATATTTTTGTTTTTAAAAACTTATTTCACTTTTTACGCAGGAGTGCCTGTAAGTGGACAACATGAAAGTGACATGACAGGGTTCTTATGTCTCCTAAAATTTATAGTCCAGTTAATACTATGACTGATTAAACACTCTCTCTCTTGTTTTCTTTGAGGAAGATTAGCCCTGAGCTAACTGCTGCCACTCCTCCTCTTTTTGCTGAGGAAGACTGGCCCTGAGCTAACATCCATGCCCAACTTCCTCTACTTTATATATGGGACGCCTACCACAGTATGGCTTTTGCCAAGCGGTGCCACGCCCGCACCTGGGATCCGAACCAGCGAACCCCGGGCCGACGAGAACTGCAACGTGCGAACTTAATCGTTGCGCCACTGGGCCGGCCCTAAACACTCTCTTATTTCCTCTCTGCCTCAGGGGTAGAGAGAAAAGATGTCTTGCTTGTCAAATTTTATTTGCCTTATTGGAAAAAAAATTATTGAGTTGGTAATGAATTTATTTCCAAACTCTTATATATTGCATAAAAATGAGATTATTGATTTAAATTAGCCCGTATTGAATTTGGGAAATGCCTCGCTATTTAAGACTAAGCAATTTCACCTTTCTTGCTTTGGAAATATAGGGAGAAATTAGTTGTTTACGAGGTACCCACTTTTATTTTTGGATAGGTATTGGTGGATTTATGGTACGGCAAAGAAGTCGAACTGGGCAAGGAAAAACCAAAAGATCTGTGATCAGAAAAGATTCCTCAGGCTCTATGTCTGAGCAATTACCCAGCAGAGATGATGGTATGTACTGAGTCTGTTGGGTTTAACCCCTTTTTCTTGCTGTCCCATTGAAAAGAACTATCCTAAATAATGCTCCATTTACTACTGTGTTGCTTCTTACTGATCAAAGGATTTGAGTGCCTGTAGAGTTCATACCTGTAATACAGAAATTAGGTTTGGTAAGGAAACGGTTTAAACCCAGTAGACTCTATTCCTTTGAGAGTTTTTAACAAGTTCCTGTTTTCCTGTGTTAAATATAGACAGTTGAGGGACTGAATTGTTTAGTCACGTCAGGTACTTTCTAGTCACAGAAGGCCCTGCTTTGCCTGCCTTAGCTGCTTGGCATAAAATTGGAAACTTTTAGACTATTTAGTTGAAAGTGACAGGGTACCCCAATAATTTTTGACAAAATTGTGTAATGTTATAGAAATACGTCTTTCAGTTAATATTCTGTCATCCTCACTTACGGCTTCAAAGAAAGCTAAAGCGATGTACACGCCGTTGCTTAAGAGTTGGTGTGAATGAAGACTTTGCAATCAGTACAGCCGTGATCCGTATGCTTTCTGTATGGTAAATGCTGTGGGTAGGGTGTGAAGAAAACTGAGACGTCGTCAGTGTGTGCTCTACACAGAGTTCAAACTCTCTTTTACTATGGGATGGAATTTTGACTTGTGAATTAATAAAAACTAGAAATTGCTGCACATTTTAAAAAAGAAGCGCTGTAATGCTTTTAAAGAAGTTTCTAATGTGGCTATAATACCCCCTAAGTGAGGAATGTGATCGATTCAGTGAAACTGTTTTTCGTGTTTTCCATTTCTGTCTCTTTATTCGGTTCTCTAAATAATTCTAGTTCTATCTTTTAGTTCAATATTTCGTTCCTTCATCTGTGCCATCCAAAGTCATCTGTTGAGTTGTTAATGTATTCCTTTTGTAAACTGCTTTGTTGATGGTTTAACACTGGGTAGTTTCTTTTTACACCTTGCTCCTAGTTTCAGTCGTCTTTAATTTTTCACGTATCTGATTGATTTAGAATGTCAAATATCTAAAGCGTTTGCACTTCTGATTTTACTCTGTCTCCTGGCCCTGTCTCCTATTGTGTGAAACAGAGAAACATATATATGAAACAATTTTTTTTTTTTATTGTGAGCTCATGTTCTTTAGAACGTTCTCTGAACCTTTTGAGCACTGAATTGAAGGTGCGTTCTTTCACAGAGTATTTGCCTTGATTACTGCCAGGAACGTGAGGTGTTACTATCCTAGGAGTTCTTTAAGCTAAATTCTTAGCCTGAAGTTTTTTGGTCCACCTGTGTTATATAAATTCAGGTTTCTTACTCATTGGGGCTATATTGAGTTTATGACCTTTCAGGGAAGATTTTCATTTTTTGCTTTTCTGCCCAGCAGTTTTCTTTGCTGTTGGTGCTGGGAAGGGGGAGGGGAGGGGAATGGAGGCTGTCTTTCTTGTTAAACCAACCTTCAGCATGGAGTCCTTCAGGTGCCACCTTTATCCAAGGCACCTCTAGTTAATCTCTCCATCCAGAGGAGAGGCCTTAAGCTTTGTCTTCTGTTCCCCATTCCTCATGAGGCTCCAAAAACTGGACTTCAGGGACACTGGATTTTAGCAAAATTTCAGAGAGCTTTAGTTCTTTGCTTATTTCTGTGGTCCATGTTTTACCTTAATTTTTGATCTTTGACGATGCTTTATTTTCTGGTACATTACTGGTACATTTAAAAAGATTATTTAAAAAATGTTTTTCCGCCATTTTTAGTTGTTCTCAGAAGAGTCAGTCCACCTATGTAGTCTACCAACAGACGTGCCCACACTGATATTTGGAAGGGAAGTATGATTTCCCATAAGAAGTATTAGAGAGTATCATTTGATTGTTCTCTTTCCTGCTTTAAGTAGTATACTTGTTTCTTTGATAATTTCATAGTGCAGCATTTTTTTATTTCCATTTCTTTGATTGAGCTTAACATTGAGCATTCATCGCATATTTATGAGCATATTGACAGGTAGTCACATATGATCACAATATGTATGTACTACAGATACCTAACTTGCAATAAATCCCTAAACTTGGAATTACTGGATTGAAGAACACACATTTTTAAAAAGACTTTTGTTGAATAGTGTCAACAAACTCTACAAAAAAGTTGTACCTGCTAAATTCCCTTTAGTGTAGTGTATAAGTGGTCATTTCCCCATACTTAGGAGCATTGAGTATTTTCATTTTTGTTAATCTTTACCAAAATGTTGTTAACAAAAACAAATTTCTGCTTTGTGAGTAGGAAATACTCATTAAGAGTCAATAAGAAACATGCTGATAGTAAATAGACGTGAAATGAAATTTTTATGATACTTAAAAATTTACTGATAAACTTGCTTTGAGATCTTTTTGTGAAAAAGCTTGTTTGTCAACTCATGCTGTACACCTTAAACTCATAGAGTGTTGTATGTCAATTATATCTCAATACAACTGGAAGAAAAAAATAAGAAAAAGCTTGTTTATATGGAACTGTGTGTGTGTCGGTAAGCAATAAAATTCTTTGGGCATATTTGTCTGAAAATTTTAAATAACGTGTATTTATAAATGTGACTGTTGTTTCAGGGTGGAGTGAGCAGTTACCAGATAGTCTGGTTGATGAATCTGTTTCTGTTACTGAAAACACTGAAAAAATAAAGAAGAGATACCGGAAAAGGAAAAATAAACTTGAAGAAACTTTCCCTGCCTATTTACAAGTAATAGCTTGCTTTACATTATTTTATGTAGTTTGTTAATGAAAGGACTGTAACTTACTGAGTTTTGAAAAAGAGGTTTGTTATTTTTGTTAATTTTTTACTTGTTTTTAATTAGTCATCACAAATGCAATTTTTACCTTCCAGGGGTCCATAAAAATTAACATTTACCTTTTTTTGTGCTTTGATACAGTTCACAGAGTTCTTTTTTATCCCAGGTTTTCACTTCTAAATAATCTGTAAGACGTACAAGGACACTTTGAGCTGAGCAAACCTCCTTCTCTCAAACCAGTCCCACCTGTCTGCTCCCCAAACCCAAGTCCTCTGGACGGGTCCCTTTGCTAGCCCAGATTACAGTCATTCTGTTCACTGAATAGAGATGGGTTTTATCTGCCAGAGTTACAGTTTTAATAATCACTTACTGCTGTTGAGACCTAGTGAACCAAAGATTTAAGCAGAATTGATTATGTTTTCTAAAATACTACATTAGACAAATAACCCTCAATATGAAGAAACTATGTTTGATAGATGTCGACTATGTGAAAATAGAAGTCTTTCTAGTTTATCTTGTAAACGTTAAGCCACAGAAGAGTTCAAGGCCCTATGATACATTGGAAAGAACCCTGTGTTAGAAATATGACTGAGATTAAACATCTGGCTGTGCCACTAGCTAATTGGAGGTTCCTGAGCATGTTATTCATCCTTCCTGGACCTCTACATCTTCATATGTAAAAACTGACTTGGAACAGCCTATCATTGAGTGTTCATCCTCATTTCAGTGTTTGTGAGTATCCATCTCATCTATCCCTCCCACAGAACTATGGCCTATGTGGATACCTCTTTTTTTTTTTTTTTTGAGGAAGATTAGCCCTCAGCTAACTACTGCCAGTCCTCCTCTTTTTTGCTGAGGAAGCCTGGCCCTGAGCTAACATCTGTGCCCATCTTCCTCTACTTTCTATGTGGGACACCTGCCACAGCATGGCGTGCCAAGCAGTGCCATGTCCACATCTGGGATCCGAACTGGCAAACCCCGGGTTGCCAAGAAGCAGAACGTGCGAACTTAACCGCTGCACCACCGGGCCGGCCCCTATGGATACCTCTTGATTGCTTGAATTGTACTAATTTTTGAACCTTAATTTTCGAGTTAGCTATTATAAGTTTAGTTGGTTTCAAAATACATTTCCTTTTAGTTAACATACAACTTCTTCAGTTTTCTTTGTTAGTAATTAGAAGTATAAAAATCAAATACTCATTTGAGTAAAAAGTCATCTATATTTAATAAATAAGACTTCTAAGCAGAATGACTTAAGGATATAGTAATATTTATGAGGGTAAATTTTTTAGATGACCAACATCGTAAAGGCAGCGTCCACTGTAGAGTTCAGCCTTTGCAGTCAGAGTCCCGCGTTTAAACACTGCTCTGCTACCACTTAGCTGTGGTTTTCCTCTTTTTAACATCTGTGTGCCCCACTTCTCTCACCTATAAAACTGTGATCCTGTCTGTGCCACAGAACTGTGGAGAGATGAAACAAGAATTATGATGTGAAGTGCTTAACTCTGTGCCTTACATACTATCTATCTTTTAATAAATGTTTTATTTTCCCCTTACTCCTTCAAATACCCATTCATTCTGGTTTTGTACCTTTTTTTAATATACAACAATAATTGTATTGGTCAGAAAATAGGCGCTTTTATTGTTTGGATTACGTTTAATTGCCTCCTTTTTGTTGTTTGCTGTTGCCTTCACCTCCCTTCTTCCTAGTCCTTCCTGGAGTGTTGAGTGGGTGACGTGCCCCTCCTCCTCATTTGACTCTTCTTTCAAGTGTAATGCATATTTAGGAAGCTTTCTTTAGCTGTTTCTGAGAGTATGAAAACTGACCATTTCGTACTTTGTCAAGGGAGCCATTGAAAGTAGTGGATGTGATTTCCTGATTATTCCTATCTTCTTACTCCATTGAGCTGCATTGTTTCCTCTGGTGTACTCATGTAATTCCTCTGGTGTACGTCAGTAATGCCTGACTTTTCTATTTGGATGTGAAGGAATCCTTTGTAATGGTACTGTCGTTGGACATCTTGTGATAGCAGTTGTATTTTTTTTCCCCCATTGACTAGGGAAAATACATAGTGACGAAAATCTGCTAAGAATTCAGTAGCAATTTTTTCCAGTTATTCTTTATTCATCACAGCAGTCTCAAGATAACCTGTAAATAGTTGTATAATCTACCCATTCAGAATATTGGTGCAGCCTACTAGGGGCTCGTGGTCTTTTGTGACCTTGAGAACCCCTGTAGTAGATCGAGAGTCTCCAGCTGGTTCTGGGAATCACTGACAAGATTGTCAAGTTAGAAATCATGTGGAGCCACTCCCTTGTGTTAACTACAGGAGATGAAAAGCCAGCAAATTAATAAGAATGTTACAGTTTTTGATGAATACCACTAAAGTCATCATGAAAAAATTCTTGCTAATGGTAGTCTCAGATTTCTTAAATTTGTACTGAAGGCATTAAATAAAGGATCTCTAAAGTTCTGAGATCTTTCTGCTATTCAACATTTTTCTTAATGGTGAAAGCATTTCTGGAATAAAAACTAGCTTTGTGGCTTTTCAAATTTCTTTTTCTTAGTGAATCAAAATGTGAAAATTTCAAGTAAAATTTATCATCACCTCTATCAGACGTCACATACCTCCTCCCTATCCATTTTCAGAAGTTAACATTGTTCATAGTCTGGTGTTTATCCTTTCAGACATTTTTTATAATCTATTTTTGCTTAGTCATAATAGTCTTGGTTTGTATTTTATGTCTGCTGGACCTGTCAGTCACTTACTTACTTTTAATACTGTGTTTCAGAGCTTTTCTTTGACAGCATCGTTCTACATCCTTTTTAAAAAGTGCTGTATTGTATTTCATAGTATGGATGTCTGCCATTTATTTAATCATATGCCTTTTGACAGATACTTGTTGGCATTATAAAAAGTGCCTCAGTGAACCTTCATTGTGTGTTTATCTTTGGCAAGAGAGTGTTAAATGTTGATAGTTATTACAAAATTGGTCCTACAATGGATCCCTTTTCCAGGCAGACCACGTTACAGAAAATAGACTAAAGCAGAGTTGTTGGGTTGAAGTAAGTGAAGGGGATCCCAAGAGCTTCCTTTTGTCCTCTTTATTGATCCTTGAGAAATTTTGGAGAGATCTTTGCATAGTAAGGAACCCAGCTTGAAACACTGTTCTCTAGAGTAGAGAAACTATATTGAAATGGAGAAATGGTAATATGAGTAAATGAATAAAAAGCTAAAAGCCTTTAATAGCAATAAATTTTGTACACACAGTAAGGTTAAAATGACTATAGAAAGTCTGTCAGATTTATAGCATGCTGAGTCTTCAATGTGGTTGTGTGAATCCATGTGAGATTACTAAATCTACATGAAGTATTTGTAAGCATTAAAGCTGTAGATCGAACCCTTGTGCTCTCGTCTGCCAGCGATCTATAAATGTGGGTAATATTCATGAGGCTTCAGTTTTTCTTGTAGTATGAATTAAGGTGCCAATAGTATTGTGAATTTTTCAATGTTTAAATTTAATTGTAACCTAATCCCCCGGAATTATTAAATTATATACTGCAGTTGCTACAAACATATTTGACAGAACTGTGTGGTTTTTATTTGCATAATTTTATTTGTCTCTAATAAATATACAAAAAAATCTTTTAAAGTAAGGGGAATCAACAAACTGACAGGATATTTCTGTATTGTTTATATATTTCTATATTCAGTTTCTAATTGTTAAATACCAAGCTTTTCTGTTATTTCTGCCTTCTTGTTAAAAACAGTGACAGAATAATCTGTCATTTTAGAATTTTATAACTAAATCAATCTTTTTCTTATGTGCTTATCTTTATCTAGGAAGCTTTCTTTGGAAAAGATCTTCTGGATACAAGTAGACAAAACAGGCTAAGTTTAGATAATGTATCAGAAGATACATCTCAGCTTTCATATAAAACAAACGTGAATACAAATTTCTTGGATCCTTCCTTGGATCCATTACTTAGTTCATCCTCAACTCCAGCAAAACCTGGAACTCACGGTATGTGGAATAATTCACAGATGCTTTCTTTATCATATGACTTTCATCTTTCTTTTAATTAAAGCTTTGAAATGCTTAAGTTTGGCCTCATGTGCATTTTAACTTTATTAAAGCCTAACTTGCATTCAGTAAATGCAACTATTTTAAGTGGACAGGCCTATAAGAATTGGCAAATAAATATATCTGTGTAACTACCACCAAAATCAAGAGTTGCAAAGGAAAATGTTTGCTTTACGATTTGCTGAGGGTAATATAATAGGGAGTGTAGTTTGGCTATAGTTGGTGAGTTATAAATATAGTGGTCTTCAACTTAAGTAAGATAGATTTTTGTTAATTATATAGCTCAAAGAAATTAAAAAGAAGAACCAAAGAATGCTGTAGTTGAGAACTGGCTGACAGACTGTTAATAAAGTGAAATATATTGCCTTCAGTCACAGTTTCTCGATACTGACCAACGTGGGCCAGATAAATCTTCGTTGGAGGAGTGAGGCTGTCTTGTGCATGCTAGGATATTTAGCAGCATCTCTATCTTCATGACGTAATCATGATCACAAATGTCTCCAAATATTCCCGAATGTCCCAAACTGCCCCCGATTGAGAACCACTGCCCTAGATAGAGTGGATATGGGGACTACTTAGAATCAGAGAAAGGTATGAGAATGTAAAATGTTTATAAAGTAATATTAACGTCAACAAGTTTCCAGGAGTTTAACTAGTTCGGTATGTAAGAGTTGTGATCAGAATTTTTCCCTCACTTCTAGATTTTTTTTGAGGAAGATTAGCCCTGAGCTAACATCTACAGCCAATCCTCCTCTTTTTGCTGGGGAAGACTGGCCTTGAGCCCATCTTCCTCTACTTTATATGCGGAATGCCTGCCACAGCCTGGCTTGCCAAGTGGTGCATAGGTCTGCACCCAGAATCCAAATGGGCAAACCCCAGGCCACTGAAGCAGAACATGCCAACTTAATGGCTGCGCCACTGGGCCAGTCCCTTCCCCCACTTCTAGATTTTTACCTTTTTTTTTTTTTTGAGGAAGCTTAGCCCTGAGCTAATTGCTGCCAATCCTCCTCTTTTTGCTGAGGAAGACTGGCCCTGAGCTAACAACATCTGTGCCCATCTTCCTCTTCTTTATACGTAGGAGGCCTACCACAGCATGGCTTGCCAAGCGGTGCCATGTCCACACCTAGGATTTGAACCAGCAAACCCTGGGCCGCTGAGAAGCAGAATGTGCGAACTTAACCACTGCGCCACTGGGTTGGCCCCTAGATTTTTATCTTGCTGTCAGTTATAAATTACTGTTCTTCTGACAAGCTTCCTTTTTGCCATTGATTACATTTGTTGCTCAGTTAATTTTATAAACTCAATTTAGAAAATAATCTTAAGGCACCCTTCCACTGAAAGTTGACTTGATGTATTAAATAGTTACAGCTTCATAAAATTGGCGTTATCCTGAACTGTGAAATACTGGTTTGTTTTGATGTTAACTTCCTGAAACAATTAGAAGCAGTCTGATCCCCTTCTCGCGTGCATGCACATGTCCAGTCTTCCTCACTGTCAGCAGTGAGGAATTAAAGCACTGGACCGAAGGCCGTGCTTTTTGTCTGTTTAATCTTAGCAGATCATTTGACTTTGACTTTTATTCTGCTCTTTTAAGTACCTACCTGCTCTTATCCATGTCAATATGTTTTTGAAATAATGTATAGTGAAAGACCTGTGGGTCCTTCAAAGGATATCTTACTGTGCAGGATATCTTATTTTAAAAATTTTGACGAACCGATAAAGACTTAAATAGAGGTTACTTGCATTTGAGTTTTTATAAGGAAGAGAAGTTGGACAGAAAACGTACTGTGACAGGAAAGACGTTGATTACGTTATTTTTAGTCTTGTTTCCTTTATTTGAAGTTGGTTTTTTTTTTCATAAAACTGCTGAAGAGAGAATGGTTTAATGATAAAGCCAAAATGTGGAGGACTAGAATAACACCTGTTTCAAAACCTCAATTAAATGTCACGTTCTTCGCAGTTGAACCTCTCTTTTGCCCTTTATAATGGGAAATTGATAAGTAACTGCTTTCGTTTCTTTACATTGCATTCAATATAGTCCATTACATCGATTTTTAATGATTTGTTGATAAGATATAAAATCTCTTTCTTCAGGTAGTGGTGAACTTTTTAAACATGGTCTTTTAAAAAAAGTTATCTATAATTCATTTAGTAGAATTCCATTGGTTCAAAACAAACAAGTACACACACACTACGTGACACCTGGAAGAATTATTCAGAATTTTTTTCCTTCAAGTGTACTATTGTGTAGAAAATACATTATTGAAATAATTTTGTTTCTCAAAAGCCTTGTGAATATTTGGACATACAAAACTTACATTACCTTTCAACTTGAAATATTATAATATTCTTAAGTATGTATGAATTCTGTTTGAGAAGTATACGTTTAATGGGACAAGACTATTTCACAGAGATATTTGATCTGGAATCTGGATTATAAATTTTATGTCCTCCCTCCCCCCTTTTTTAAGTAAAAATACAGTTGAAATGGATTAAAAAATTCAGATGTTCCTTATCTTAAATGACTAATATAATTACTGAAGCTAGCCTCAATATTTTTTACTTGATTAGGTCACAAACACTTATGGAGTCTTCCTTGACTTTTCACTGTCTCACATTCCACCTCTAATACATTCTCAAATTTGTCTCTGCCTTCAAAATACATCCCAAAGCCAACCACTTCTTACCTCAACTCTCCCGACCATTATAGTTCAGGTTACCCTCAGCTCTCATTTGGACTGCAGCAGTAGCCTGCTGACTGATCTCCCGGTTTCCAGTCTTGTCAACACTCCCTACTGCCATGTGTACACCCCTAGTCTGTTCTACACATGGCAGCCAATGTGTTTCCTTTAAATTGTCAATCATATACCTCATAGCCGTCAACTTTCCAACAGCTTCCCATTGTACTTTAGAATAAAGCTCAGTCTTCACCATGACCCATAAGACCATACGTAATCTTGCTTAGCTGCCTTTTTTATTTCCTACCATTCTTTCCCTTTCTTACTACAGCCACACTGGTCCTTGTGTTGGCAAAGCCCTTCCTGCCCCAGTCTCTACTTCTGCTTTTCCCTTTGCCTGGAGTGTTCTCCATCTTTGTGAATATTACTCCCTTATTTTGTTTAGCTGTATGCTTGTCATGTCCTTTAGAAGGTCTTTCCTGACTGCTTTATCTAATACAGCATCCCCACATCTTGTTCTTAATCCTTGTTCCTTATTTTCCTATCTTTAGAGCACTTATACTGATGTCATTTATTTACTGCATAAGTCCCTCTGAGAAAGGAAGCTCTGTGAGGGCGTACACTTTGTTTCAGTCTCAGCTGTATTTCCAGGGGCTGGGACAATGCCTGTTAACATGATTCAGAGACATGGTTCTGTGGGTACTCAAATATGTTTTGAATAATTAGGTGAAGGAGTAGTTAGTACTAAGAGCAAAGCTGAAAGTAGACTTTTTTTTTTTTAAAGATTGGCACCTGAGCTAACACTGTTGCCAATCTTTTTTTCTTTTTCCCCTCGCCTTTTTTTTTTTCTCCCCAAATCCCCCCAGTACATAGTTGTATATTTTAGCTGTGGGTCATTCTAGTTGTGGCATGTGGGACGCCACCTCAACATGGCCTAGTGAGCGGTGCCATGTCTGCACCCAGGATCCAAACCCTGGGCCGCTGAAGTGGAGCATGTGAACTTAACTGCTCTGCTACAGGGCTGGCCCCTGAAAGTAGACTTTTAACTAGATGGTGGTATCTGGTTTATACTTTACAATGAATTTCTAAATAATGGATTTCTTTCATTTTATTTATCTTCTGTGTTTTATTTTCTAAATGTTATTTTTAGAGATACTGCTTTCTTAATGGATTGTTTTGCTTTATTTCTTAAAGCATTCTATTTCATTTTTTATTGCCTGTAGGTCATAATTTTAAATTTTATTGTTTATATATTAACCACATAAAAATAGTCTTAATTTTTAATGTTTTGTTATTCAAAACATTGGAGTGCCTTTTCTATGAAAATCCCTTACTTCAGAAGTAATGATCTTAGCTTTTTATGATTCTATCACTTACCTCAGCATCTGCTATACTCTAGATATTTAGTAAATGATTGAATGAGTGAGAGTGTTTTAGAATTTAATGTCTAGGAAAATATTGAGACTTAAAAAATATACTTACTGTATTTAGGTACTGCTGATGACCCTTTAGCTGATATTTCCGAAGTCTTAAACACAGATGATGACATTCTTGGAATAATTTCAGATGACCTTGCAAAATCAGTTGATCATTCAGGTATATGTGAATACTATTTGCCCAGTGTCTGTTTTATGATATGAATGAGAGGTGTATTTGTGTGGAACAAGTTGAGTCTTTTCTGTGAAACTGAAAAAAAAATTTTTGGGCATTGTCAATGAACTCATTGTTTTATTTGATCTAGTTGAGCTTTCCTGCTTTAGGAGGGGAAATAGCAAATGAGTTGATTTCTGTTGCCTTTCTAATTGCATCAAATTTAAGTCTTGTTGCCTTACAGCCTTGCTGTATCTTGTCTCTTCTTCTGTTTGCGTTGCCCCCACTTCCCGCCCTGTGGTGATCATCCATTTTATTTGGTTTGGGTCTTGTAGGTCTTGATTTATGCACTTTCCAGGTTGAGAGCTCACCTTTTCCATTTGGTAAGAAACTGAGCCATGGATGATGGCTGCCTAGAAGTAGTCTTCTTTTTAATAGTTATTTCAGCTGAAACAGCCTGTAGGTGCATGCATATTTGTTCTAGTGCTAATTTGTCACTAATCCGTACCTTGCTCTTTGTGTGTGCAGCTGAAGCGTGGTACAGCTCCCTGTACTGTGCTTTGAATGACTTTCTCAGTAGTTCTTTTCGTTTTTTAATGAATGGTTTTGTTCTTGTTAATATGTAACTTATAATATTACCCAAATGTTGTAGAATTAGTTCCTAATATAAGATCAAATAAGAGCAAACTAAATTTTAC
Source organism: Equus caballus (assembly GCF_041296265.1). Lineage (NCBI taxonomy): Eukaryota > Metazoa > Chordata > Mammalia > Perissodactyla > Equidae > Equus > Equus caballus. The sequence goes on along the minus strand of NC_091687.1, from coordinate 108,015,989 downwards.
TTTTAATAGTAGTAATGTTGAAAAAGCGTGATAAAGAAAGTAGATGATATACCACTTTTAAATGTGACTCTTGCTTAAAAACCAATTTGTGTGAAATAAAGCATGATATGTTATAAACATAATCTGTATCTTGTTTTGTGATTACAGAATATTTTAAAAATATGATCTGCAGTTGAAATTATTCATAAAAGGATAATGTTTGCTAAGCATTGAGACTTTTAGAGCCTGTTATGGCTTTATGTGAAACTTATCCCTCCTGTTTCACTAATGCATGTGAGGGTTGAACTATACGTTTAAAACCACTGTTTTCCATTTGTATATTGAATATTGGATATTGAATCGTCTCATAGATTCCTATCTTAATAATATGGTGCTTATTTTTTGGAAATTAGCCATTTAGAACCAGGTGTGTTCTTTTCTTCCTCAGGAAATGTATTTACTAGTCAAAATGTAACTTTAAGTGGCACCAGAGTTTACAAATACATTGTGCCTAATTTTTACTGATTGACTATCCAAATTGTTGTAAGAATCCTGATTAATTCAGAATTACAGACTTTTCATTGCTCTATTTTAATAATATTTTGTATGTTAATGCAGGTAAATAGTGTTATGCATTTTGTATATTTCAGATTCACTTTTTAATGTGTTTACCTTGCTCCTCTAGCTGGAATAGATATTGGTCCTGTCGCTGATGATCCTTCCTCTTTGCCTCAACCAAGTGTCAATCAGAACTCACGACCATTAAGTGAAGAACAACTAGATGGAATCCTCAGTCCTGAACTAGACAAAATGGTCACAGATGGTAAAATATTTGCCCTACATCTAGGCTTTCTAAAAGACATGAGTAAATATGATTTTCAAAGATTTCTGCATGCTTATTTATAATTTAACTTCTGATAATTTCTGTGTCAAATGCTATTTTGTATCAGTATATTGAAATGGTAGTAGTTAATATTTCTATCTCTTTATTTTATCCTAGGAGCAATTCTTGGAAAGTTATATAAAATTCCAGGTATTTGTGTTCTGATTTTTTAGTTTATGAAAATGGCATTCCCTATACTATGGCTTTAATAGTCTTTTAATCTTATTATCGTAATAATCTTATCTCAGAGCTTGGAGGAAAGGATGTTGAAGACTTGTTTACTGCTGTGCTCAGTCCTGCAACCACTCAGCCGACTCCATTGCCACAGCCTCCGCCTCCCCCTGCACCACAGCTGTTGCCCATGCACAATCAGGGTATGTCACCTTTAGAACAGTTTCATAAGTATGGTTCTGCAGTGTGTAAGTGCATTCAGCCCTGTCGCTTAGTAACAATGTCTACAAACTGATAGAGAAAACTCTCTTTTATGATGATGGAAACATACTAATCTCTGAATTTATCTCAATCAGAGACCTGCCTCCCTGAAATTTTCTGGAAATCTGGGATCCACTTTGTGACCGGAATTCGTTTGCTCACTCTCTTGGCAGTGGGGAGGACGTAGCAGTGCCTGCTCCACTCCCTTCCCCCAGTCAGTCCAGTCCCGTCCCTTGCCCTCAGCCCTTTCCGCATATGTGTTTGGAGAACTGCTCCCCCTCACCTGGTTGCCTGTCCTCATTGATGCGGTCTCAGGTTCACTGTCATTTCCCCAGTGGTTAGCAGATCACCACCTCACACCTAGCCCGTGCATTTCACGTGTAGCTTGTGGTGCACATATAAATACCTGTTTGGGTAATTACAGTTTTCCCTTTAGATTGCGAGCTCCTTGAAGGCTTGGGTCATGTCTGTCTTCACCACCGTATAACCCCCCTCAGAATATGTGCTTAGTATATATGTTGATAGTAAATCAGTGACCTGTCTACTGCCAGCTGTGAAATTTCTAATTTTATGGAGATTTGCCTATTTTGTTTGATCAGTTTTCTTCTACTTACTTGTAACTAGTTGCCGGATAAAATAAGTTTAATTTCTCCCTCTTTCTGGAGAGCTGAAATCAGAGGGCCTAGAATTCAGATGTGTGGGAGCCGATCAGGAGATGGTGCTGAGGATAGGGGACCCTCCTTTAGGAGGGGCTTGGACTCCTGGGCCGTGTGTATTCTTGATCATTTGAACATAGGGTCATTTCTCTAAATCCTGTTAGCTCTGCTTCATGATTATATACTGAATTGAATAATTTAATGATACTTTATAAACAGTTTTTGTAGAAGTACTGAAATACACAATTCGTTTAATGTTATCTTTACTACCAATTTTTGGTATACATGAAAAATTCCATAAGGCACATAATTAAAATATTTTTGTTTCTACCAGTTTACCTCTAAACATAAATTTACCTTGATTTCTGCTAGACTAAACCTGTGATTTACATTTGGATAAAATAGACTCATCATAAGTACCTCTTGCCTTAATTAGTCCCATATGCTTTCTTAATGATTAAGAATTCTTCGGTATTTCTCTTCTAAAAAAAGATGTTCCTCTATGTTTTCTGAAAGTCAAAGTATGTATTTTAGAAATCAAATCAGTTAAAGATGTATTCCTTCATAAAAGGTTTTACAATCATTTCAACCATTTCACTCTGCAGCCTATATGAAATTTATTTTTTTATTTTGAGGTCATATTGATTTATAACACTGTAATTTAAGGTGTACAATATTATATATCAGTTTCTGTATAGACTGCATTGTGCTCATCACTAGTAGCTAATTTTTAGCCATCACCATACATATGTGTCCATTACCCCTTTTGTCATCCCTCCCACCCCCTTTCCCTCTGGTAACCACTGATGTGTTGGTTTATCTTCCACACATGATTGAAGCCATATGGTGTTTGTCTTTCTCTGTCTGGCTTATTTTGCTTAAAATAATACCCTCAAGTTCCATCCTTGTTGTTGTAAATGGGGACGATTCTGTCTTTTTTATGGCTGAGTAGTATTCCATTGTATACATATACCACATTTTTTTTATCCATTCATCCATTGGTGTGCTCATGGTTTGCCTCCATGTCTTGGCTATTGTGAGTAATGATGCAGCGAACATAGGGGTGCTTAAGTCTCTTTGAATTGTTGATTTCATGTTCTTTGGATAAATACCCAGTAGTGGGATAGCTGGACGTACGGTACTTGTATTTTTAATTTTTTGAGAAAGCTCCATACTGTTTTCCATAGTTTCTTCACCAGTTTGCATTCCCAATAGCAGTGTATGAGGATTCCCTTTTCTCCATATCCTCTCCAACATTTGTTACTTTTCTTGCTAATTATAGCCATTCAGCCTGATGTAAGGTGATATCGCATAGTTTTGATTTGCATTTTCCTAATAATTAGTGATGTTGAACACCTTTTCATATGCCTGTTGACCATCTGTATATCTTCTTTGGAAAAATATCTGTTCATATCTTCTGCCCATTTTTTGATCGGGTTGTTTGTTTGTTTGCTGTTGAGTTGTATGAGTTCTTCATATATTTTGGAGATTAACCCCTTGTTGGATATATGATTTGCAAATATTTTCTTCCAGTTGGTGGGTTGTCTTTTTGTTTTGTTCATGGCTTCCTCTTCCCTACAGAAGCTTTTTAGTCTGATGTTGTCCGATATTTTTTCTTTTGTTTCCATCCCCTGAGTAGACATGATATTCAAAAAGATGCTGCTAAGACCAATGTCAAATAGTGTGCTGCCTATGTTTTTTCCTAAGAGTTTTTTGATTTTAGGTCTTACATTCAAGTCCTTAATCCATTTTGAGTTAATTTTTGTGTATGGTGTAAGATAAGGTCTACTTTCATTCTTTTGTACCTTGCAGCCTTGTTTATTTTAAAGTTTTTGAGGGGATGGCTTTTTTTTGCTAGCTGCTTATGTGTAGATGGGTAAAGCTGCCTCTCCACCACAGGAGTTTATAGTCCTGGTATTGTAGACTTCCAGGTATACAACTGATAGAGTAGAGCATAATTCACATTGAGCCTTAAGATTCACTAAGATTTCAACATTCATATTTGAAAGAATCATAATTCTAATTTAGGAATAAAGCATGATCAGGTCACATAAAGAATGACAGAGAGATATTTAAGAATGGCAACTTTAATGTTTTTCAAAGCAAAGGAGTAGTAAGTGGGCAGTGTTAAGGAGGCAAAACTAGAAAATGTACATTGGGGCACATAGATTGTAATTTAGATGGCTATGAAAAATAGGCAGTGGCAGTTGGTTTTTTTCCTCCTGGTTTCTGAGAGGCATTGAAGACCTTACACCAGTGAAATGACCTCGTGAGTTACATGTTTTGGCAAGGTAGCTCTGATGTCAATACAGTCATGAGCTGCTTAACGGTGAGAATACATTCTGGGAATGGGCTGGTAGACAATTCTGTCGTGCGGACGTCATAGTATGCACTTACACAAGCCTAGATGGTATAGCCTACTGCACACTTAGGCTCTATGGTACTAATCTTTTAGGACCACTGTCGTATATGTGGTCCATCATTGACAGAAACGTTGTTATGCAGTGGCATGATTGTATTGGAAGTGAATTTAAGATGAGAAGAGTCATACTAATGAGTTTATTGTGGTTGGGACTAAGTGAGAATTTGGGTTCCATGTAAATATGTCTGCAATGCTAATGGATATGAGAGACAGTGATGTTAGAATAAGTAGGATTGTGCTACTGAATGGGTGTAAGGTGTGAGGAAAAAGCAGGAAATAAAGTGAATTACGTTATATTTCAGCCAGCTTTCCTAGAGGATAATCAATCATGCTGTAAACTAAAAACATGGAACAGAGAATAGTGTGTGTGTGTGTCTGTGTGAGAGAGGGAGAGTGAGAGGAAGGGAGGGAGATAGAGAGGGTAGTGGAGGTATAATAAATTTAGTTTTAAACCAGTTTTAGTTTGTTAGAAATGAGACATCTGCCTTGTTCTGACTTACGGGTATTTGCAATCGTTCAAGGCTATAGATGAAAATTTAGGAGTTATGAATGTAGTGGTACTAATTGAAGTTGTGGGAAGGGTGAGATTTCTTAAAAGAGTATACTGCCAGTAGAGTACAGCATCTTGTAGAACATTAAATGTGATGAGTTATATGCTTAACTAATCTGATTTATATGAAGTGTGTAGTTATATGTTTCTTTTCTTTCTCATTTTTAAGAGTTAGGTGAAAGTGAGAAAAACAGACATAGAATGAGAGGTACAGGATCTTGCACATGATCATTAGAGACAGGTCGTAAAGTGAAGTGGGATGAGTATGATAAGATTGTTGGTAATCCTCCATAGAGTAACTTGAATGGGAGTGGTAAGGAAGGGCAGCAGTGAGTAATGTGTTGATAATAACACAGAAGGGCAGAAAGCAGAGAAGGGAAATTTCAAGATTGAGATAGAGTAACTTGAAATCACTTTACATAAAAGTTAAGTGAAGTAACTTTTCAATTCTTACCATGATTCATGCCTTGAAAAAGATTATTTTATAAACTCGCATAACCAGTTTGGGTAGGTATTGTAGACTTGTGAGGGAGAGGGGAAAAAAAGACCAACTCTTAATTAAAGAAAAAATGTGGGGCTGGCCCCGTGGCTGAGTGGTTAAGTTCATGCGCTCCACTTTGGTGGCCCGCGGTTTCCCTGGTTCAGATCCTGGGCGCGGACATGGCACCGCTCATCAGGTCATGCTGAGGCGGCATCCCACGTGCCACAACTAGAAGGACCCATAACTAAAATTTACAACCATGTACGGAGGGGGCTTTGGGGAGAAAAAGGAAAAATAAAATCTTAGAAAAAAAATGCTTTGCATTTACTTACATATCCTTGAACAAGTCATTTAACTTCTCTGAGTCTTTCTACTTAAGTGGAGCAACATGTAATAACCCATTTCATAGGGTTGTTGTGAGGATCAAAGAATTAATCCATGTAAAGCTTTTAGAACAGCGCTTGGCATATAGTAAAATGCTTAATAAGTAATAGTTATTACTATGAAAGGTTTCAATATGGTCATGTTATGTAGTCAGTGCTGACAGCTACAGAATGGATCACATTCTCATTACCAATGAAAAAGCTTTTGATTATTCTAATTACATGGAAGACATTTGATATTTTTCAATAAAATCTCATATTCCTTAATGGAACCTGCTTGCACTGAAGTTGAAAACAGAGGTAGCACTCTACTTTGAGTAAAATCAGAAATCTTGCTTCTTAATCCAATCCTTGGAGTGAACTTGTGTGTCCTGAGACACTTGTTCTTACAGAGTCCTGATCCACTGGGCCCAGCTCTGCCATTTAGTACGATAAGCCCTAACCTGGAGTCAGATGGCTCTAGGAAGTCCTTGAGATAAAATGCTGAAAACCTGCCAGCATCAGTCTCAGTGTCCTCACATAGGAACTGAAGCTCTGTGTGCTTTAGAGTTGTACCAGTCAGAGGGTCTGGTTTCGGTGAAAGGACGTTAAGCAGAGTAAAACGTTACGTGGGTGAGACATTGCTTTTGGTTAATCTTTTTCCTAACGGTTTAGCAGAGTGATCAGGTTAGAAGTTCTCTCCAGTTATAGCATGTATGCCAACTGTTAGCCAATTGCATGACTGTATTTCCGTCTGTGTAATTAATTGACGATGTGGATTTCCTAGTGTTGTGCTGAGTTGTTATAGCAATTCACAGAGGCCATGTATTTATTACTTTCGAATATGTCTCTAAATTGGGAGGAGTTTTTGAAGGTACACACAAAAAGTCTATTTGCTGAAAAATTTGCCTAATATCTGTCTAGAAAGATGATCAGGTATTTGAAGCTTGTGAATAAGCTGGAATGAGAGCTAAAATGTTTTGGGGGGTTGAAACTGCAAGTAATGAAAATTATATCAAAAACAGAATGTATATATTTTTAACAATAATCATCTTATTGATAATGGTAGGTGAAATATTGCTTATTCTTCCAAACTGTTTTACAGAAGTGCCAGTTTAAGAATCATAGACGGCTGTTTCTATTGACAGGAATAAAAGTAAAATATAAGGAACATGTGTTTGTAAATTTCGAATGAAGAAGAGAGTATCTGATAAAACTTACTCACGTTTACTGAGATGCATCCTTTTTGTAGAGCTAATATGTAATGAATAGTTACAGCGTACCAGGCACCATGCTGAGAACTGTACATACGTTATGTCTGTCACATTACAGAATACCTTCATTTTTGTAGAAATAGTAATTGATTTCTGCTTCTAACAAGTAACGGAATTAAGATTCAAGCTCAGGAGTGTCGGACTCCAAAACACACTATTTCCAGTATACCATGATGAAGTAAACAGAATTATAGAGACTATAATTCAAAATTTTGGAACCAAAAGTTATTCCTGTGGCAGTATTTTACGATATAATATTGAAAAAAATCCTACTTTTAAATAGCATTACAAATTTTTATTTAGAAATATTTTAACTGCTTTCTTATTATTTATGAATAATATGCCACCTTACTTGTTCTCTTCTTCTAAGATGTTTTTTCACGGATGCCACTCATGAATGGGCTTATTGGACCCAGTCCTCATCTCCCACATAATTCTTTGCCTCCTGGAGGTGGATTAGGAACTTTCTCTGCTATAGCACAGCCACCTTACAGTGATGCCAGGTACTTCCAAGTCTTCACTTTCTGTGGAAACTTAAATTACACTAATTTTTGTTATATAAATGTTAATTAGTCTAAGTCATAATGCGTGATATTAGTGCTATGTTACATTTCTTTTGACCTTTGCTAAATATCATCAAACGTTTTAGCTTTTAATGAAGTTGTACTTGACTGTAGTATTTAGAAAGCTAGTTTATGTTTATGAAGTAAAGTTGTTTATTATTTGCCAGGGATAAAAATCCAGCTTTTAATCCAATGGCAAGTGATCCTAACAGCTCTTGGACATCATCAGCTCCCACTATGGAAGGAGAAAATGATACAATGTCAAATGCCCAGAGAAGTACACTGAAGTGGGAGAAAGAGGAGGCTCTGGGTGAAATGGCAACGGTAGCACCTGTTCTCTACACAAATATTAATTTCCCCAATTTAAAGGAAGAATTCCCTGGTAAGTCATGGATATATTACTGCTATTTATGTTACATTACCAGCTTTCTTGCACGTGTCATGACTGTTTTTTCTTGGTCCTTTCTTACTACAATAGAGAGCTCATGTATCATTACTGATTTTCAGCTGGGATGACCATGCTCAGTGTGAAGACTCCCTAGAGAATAGACACGTCTTGCATTTGCTTAGTGGTAGGCCCTGTGCTCATTTGCGTATTTCTCAAAAATTAACTTCAATTAATGAAATGGTCCATTTTCAAGCTCCTGGCAGTGTATAAATATATGGAAGTCAGTGTCGTGTTACATGTATAATTCTACAGAAAAGTTCCTAGAACAGAAACTTATCATTTAATCGGAAGTATTAAGTTAGGCTAAATTAGACTCAATTCTAAGTATTGTTTGCGTGGAAACTAACTTGATATTATCTCCCTTTGTCCCTGCCTGTCCAGCTTGTTTCAAAAAAGCAGATGGTACAATGGTGCCATTTTTGAAAATTTTGATTAACCAGAGGATGAAACGTTTGGATTAATGAAATGTCATGTATACAATATTTGCAAGCAAATGCTGGTTTATTATCTTGAGTTCAGGTTGCAAGACAAACCAGGATTGAAAAGGTCATTTGGATTCTGTCTTGCAAGTTTCCCAGCTGTCAACACATAGCTCTTTTAAGTTACTAGAGGGGGACCGAAAAGTGGATCTTCTCATGCATGAGCCCTATCTTTTAGTGCCTTTTGGGGTCAGCCTCCCTGTCGAACTTTATTCATTATGTATAAAAATAAATGATACCTTATCCAATAATAGAAATCAGTGGTTTAGTGCAATCTTTTAAAGCAATATACTCATTCTTCAAATGTGGTTTTTTTTTTTACCATACTTTTATTTACTGTTTATAGATGAGCATATCTGGTTATATTAAGTTACTTTGTGCCAATGTAAATTGTCCTTAGAGCAGAACTTGTTTTTTTTTAAGTAATTTCCTTTATAATTTTACTGTATAATTCTAGAACCTCGTAAAATACCATGTTAAGGCTGTTGGTCTGTCAACTGATTTCCATTTTCATTGGCTTTTTTGAAAGCTTCCTTTTTTTTAAAAATATGGACTAAATCATTTCTACATTTATCACTCACTGTTGATCTTAGTCAAACTTCATTTTGTATACTGTCCTGACACTGCGAATTCCATAGAAGTGGCTTGAAATCGTTACTTTTCCATGTCTTCATTGTGCACAATGCCAGTGAGGTGGTTATTTGTATTTAGGATTACTTTCCTTTCGTGAAATTGATAGACCTCTCTTGAGTACAGATGTTTGACAAAACTTGTAGCTTTGTTTCTGGTAGCATCTTAGGTGATCACAGGAATTTGTTATCTTGGATTAAATTTGTCTTGGCTACTTATAGCCCATTTGATGTAGAATCTTCCCAAGTCTGCCAGTGAGATTGTTGATAAGGCAGTACTTCATTCAGCAAATATTTGTTTGGCCTACTGTGTGCCAGGAACTTTGTACTGTACAAAGAACTTAATACAGGACTACTCATTTATGAAAACATGGTCAGGTCAAATTTAATCGTCAGCAGTTCCTCAGCCTTTTTATTAGGACACGTCATTACCGTGGCTCTGTCAATGTGTATACTGTGTTCTTTCGTTGCAGACTGGACTACGAGAGTGAAGCAGATTGCTAAGCTGTGGAGAAAAGCAAGCTCACAGGAAAGAGCACCATATGTGGTATTTAAAAAAAGACTCCCTATGTGTTCTATCTTAAACACAATACCTGAACCTTATTTCTATTGTCTTAGTTAGGTCAATAAAAAGATTTTCCATTGCAGAAAACCTATCTTAATCCTTGTACAACTAATAAACAGCTTTGTTTTTGTAAAGATTTCCTAACTCATTATGTCTTCATATAGCGTGTGACGTTTTTAGAAGCTAGTAAGAGAACCAGGATATTGAGGATTGAAATCACTTGTTTTAGGAGTGTGTTTAATTTGTTTCATCTCTTTGAAAAAGTGCTAACTTTTGAGGCTGCGTTAGTGTGCCTCAGTTTCTTCCGTCATCAGCTCTTTTTGTATTCAGTTTAGTTAGAGAATCTTCATGTATCCTGAAAGAGACATATCTAGACACCTTTAAGAAGCTTTTGAGATAGGAACTTTGTGAAGTGTTAGTAGAGTATAAGATTCACAGTTCAGATGGTGAATTGTTTTCTCCCAAAGAGTCAAAATTGTCAACTGAATCCAAATACTTGCTTTCATTTTAAACCATAGCAAATCTACATTATCGTTTTGAAAAATATATAGAGTTATTTTCCAGCGTGATCGTCAGCACACGTGTTGTCAGTGATAGCTATTCCTTGGATAAAGAGAAAGTTTTTTTGATGTGTTGATAGTGCCTTGTTTGGTTTTACCCTGAATATAGTTAGGTAATAGGAAGATCTTTTTAATATTTCTCAATAATTTTCTTACATGTTAAGCTTCAAATTCCAAATTCTAGATTTGGAGAATGGATTGGATATTTTCTTTCCTTGTTTCTTTCTCTTTTTTTTTTGAGGAAGATTTGCCCTGAGCTAACATCTGCCAATCCTCCTCTTTTTGCTGAGGAATCCTGGCCCGGAGCTAACATCCGTGCCCATCTTCCTCTACTTTATATGTGGGACGCCTACCACAGCATGGCTTGATGAGCGGCGCCATGTCTGCACCCGGGATCCAAACTGGCGAACGCTGGGCCTCCGAAGCGGAACGTGTGCACTTAACTGCTGTGCCACCGGGCCGGCCCTGGATATTTTCCTTTCCTCTAAATTAAGAGATTAATTTTAATTTTTCATTTTTGAAGGGTCTTAAGAAAATTAGGATTGATGAAATACTCGATTACAGCTGGGTTCTCTAGCCTGGCTCAGATAGAGGGATGGGAACATGTCCTCAGCTAAGGTAACATGCATTCTAAAAGGGAGAAGATGAGATAGTGTCCAGATCTTTTCACACATGAGGTTGTAAGTTCTAAAGGATCATAGTTCAAGTATTTTCAACTATTTGACCTGACTTCTTCTTACTTTTATATTGTAAAGTTCACTATGGTTTGGGTTTTTTTTCCTTAAAACGTGTTAACATATGCTGGGAAATAATTTTCTTCTCCTTTTTTCAAAGCAAAAAGCCAGAGATAACAGAGCTGCTTTACGCATTAATAAAGTACAGATGTCAAATGATTCCATGAAAAGGCAGCAACAGCAAGACAGCATTGATCCCAGCTCTCGTATTGATTCAGATCTTTTTAAAGATCCATTAAAGCAAAGAGAATCAGAACATGAACAGGAATGGAAATTTAGACAGGTATTTTTTTTTTTTTAATAATTTGCTTTGTTATTGCATTTTTGATTTTTCAGAAGAGGGCTATTTATGTTATTTCAGAATATAGTTCTTATTAGAATATAAAAATTTGATTAAAAATAGACTTTTTTCCTCAGTAAAATATATTTAAGTTGATTTGGGAAGTTTATTGAAGTATTATAAACAATATCGGTGTAAATGAGATATACTATGATGAATAATAATCTCTCCTCTTTAGGGATTATAATCTAATATGGGAGCAAGCTGGCAGCTGATGACATCAAACAAATTAATTTTCTGTTGCTTTTTTCTCCCATGACAGTTCTGTTCTTCCTTAACCATATGAGTGCTTTCTCTTTCCTATCGCAACAGCAAATGCGTCAGAAAAGTAAGCAGCAAGCTAAGATTGAAGCCACGCAAAAGCTTGAACAGGTCAAGAATGAGCAGCAGCAGCAGCAGCAGCAGCAGCACCAACAACAGCAACAGCAACAACAGTTTGCTTCTCAACCTCTCCTGGCACAGTCTGGCTCAGATACACCAAGTAGCGGGATACAGAGCCCCTTGACCCCTCAGCCTGGCAATGGAAATATGTCTCCTGCACAGTCATTCCATAAAGATCTGTTTACAAAGCAACTACCCAGCACCCCTACTTCTGCATCGTCAGATGATGTGTTTGTGAAACCACAAGCTCCTCCACCTCCTCCAACCCCATCTCGGATTTCCATTCAGGAGGGTCTGTCGCAGTCTCAGACTTCTCAGCCGCCTTCACCACAGATGTTTTCACCTGGGTCTTCTAACTCCCGACCACCATCTCCAGTGGATCCTTATGCGAAAATGGTTGGTACCCCAAGACCACCTCCTGGGGCCCATTGTTTTTCCAGAAGAAATTCTGCTGCGCTAGTGGAAAATTGTGCACCTTTATCATCAGTATCTAGGCCCGCTCAAATGAGTGAGACGACAGCAAATAGGCCATCCCCAGTCAGAGATTTATGTTCTTCCTCCTCAACAAATAGTGACCCCTATGCAAAGCCTCCAGACACACCTAGGCCTGTGATGACAGAACAATTTCCCAAACCCTTGGGTCTACCCCGGTCCCCTATAGTTTCGGAACAAACTGCTAAAGGTCCTCTAGCAGCTGGAACCAATGATCAGTTTACTAAACCACCTCCTAGGGCAGATGTATTTCAAAGACAACGGATACCTGACCCATATGCACGACCCTTGTTGACACCTGCACCTGTTGATAGTGGTCCTGGACCTTTTAAGACTCCAATGCAGCCCCCTCCATCCTCCCAGGATCCTTATGGATCAGTGTCGCAGGCACCAAGGCGATTGTCTGTTGACCCTTATGAAAGGCCTGCTTTGACACCAAGACCTGTAGATAACTTTTCTCATAACCAGTCAAGTGATCCATATAGCCAGCCTCCCCTAACCCCACATGCAGCAATGAATGAATCTTTTGCCCATCCTTCAAGGGCCTTTTCCCAACCTGGAACCCTATCAAGGCCAACATCTCAGGACCCATATTCCCAACCCCCAGGAACTCCACGACCTGTGGTAGATTCTTATCCTCAACCCTCAGGAACATCTCGCTCCAATCCAGACCCTTATTCTCAACCTCCTGGAACTCCCCGGCCCACCACGATTGATCCATATAGTCAGCAGCCACCAACCCCAAGGCCATCTACACAGACAGACTTGTTTGTTACATCTGCAACCAATCAGAGACATTCTGATCCATATGCTCATCCTCCTGGAACACCAAGACCTGGAATTTCTGTTCCTTACTCTCAGCCACCAGCAACACCAAGGCCAAGGATTTCAGAGGGTTTTCCTAGGTCCTCAATGACAAGACCAGTGCTTATGCCAAATCAAGATCCTTTCCTGCAGGCAGCACAAAGTCGAGGAGCAGCTTTATCTGGCTCATTGATAAGGCCACCTGAGGTATGTTCCCAAACACCTAGGCCACCTGGACCTGGTCTTTCAGACACGTTTAGCCGTGTTTCCCCATCTGCTGCTCCTGACCCCTGTGATCAGCCTCCACTGACTCCAAGATCTCAGTCTGACTCTTTTGGAACAAGTCAAGTCGCTCATGATGTTGCTGATCAGCCAAGGCCTGGATCAGAGGGGAACTTCAGTGCACCTTCAAACTCTCCAATGAATTCTCAAAGCCAACAGTTTTCCAGTGTCTCCCAACAGCCTGGACCTGTACCAACTTCAGGGGTCACTGATACACAGAATACTGTAAATATGTCTCAAGCAGATACAGAGAAATTGAGACAGGTAAACACGTTGTATGTTCTTAGATGTTTTAAATGTATTCTTTGAGAAAGCTGTTCACTTCAGCAAACTGAGTGATTTCTACATCCATGTTAAAGTTTATTGGTTTATTCTGTAGAATTTGTTGTGCTGTAAAGAAGAAAAGTGAAATTGATAAAATTAACACCAATTGAAATGGGTTTATTCTGTATCTAATTTCAATCTTCATGAATTTGTAAGGGCATTCTTAAATATGAAAGCTTTCAGTTTTGTCATAGTTGTCTGGCAAGGAAAAGGACCCAAATTATCAATTTATTTTTTATAACCTATTGAATAATTAAGTGCAACTAGTGTTTCATCGAACTTTGAAACATTAAGATATTTTAAACATTACCATAGTCACATATTGGAAGCATTAGGATTCAGAAAGCTGTCAGTTATCAGAAATCCCACTCATTTTTGTTTCTTTGCATTCAGCGGCAGAAGTTGCGTGAAATCATTCTCCAGCAGCAGCAGCAGAGGAAGCTGGCAGGTCGGCAGGAGAAAGGGTCGCAGGATCCAGCAGCAGTGCCTCATCCAGGGCCCCTGCAGCACTGGCAGCCGGAGAGCATCAGCCAGGCTTTTAGTAGGCCTCCACCCCCCTATCCTGGGAGCATGAGGTCGCCTGCTGTCCCTCCTCTAGGACCTAGATATGCTGTTTTCCCAAAAGATCCGCGTGGACCCTATCCTCCTGATGTTACTGCTATGGGGATGAGACCTCATGGATTTAGGTAATGCTTTTAATTTCATGCCAGATTTAAATTGCTATTAGAAGAAGGGAATAGACAAATGAAGCTACTTTTAATCCAGAAGTTGTTCCTGCTTTGTACTTCTTGATCCCTTTGAGATATAATCGCTGTTATTTTCCACTAATGAGAGGTCATAGGTTTTTTTTTCCTCTAAGAAATCTAAAAATATTCCCTTTGTTAATAAGTGTTGGCTGTATTAGCATTACATTACAGCTAGAATGATATCGTTCATTATACCAGCCAAGTCTCTGACATGTAATTACCACGTTCAGTCAAAGCCTCCTGTGACATGATGAGTGAGAATTGTCCTCTCCCCAAATTTTAATTTACATTGTAAATATTTGTGGAGATTTCCAAATTGAAAGGTGGTTTTCTTTAGGAACTTTTGGTGACGGGATACGGTTGTAAAGTTAGTGGTTTCCCTTTTTGAAGTGAAGTTCCCTTTTTGAAAGGTCAAAGCCAAATTAGTTATTATTATAAGGAGATAGTTCTCTATGATATGCTTTTAGTTTTATCAGATATGCTTTTTAGTCTAATACCTACCTCCATGTTATAGTCATACCCTTATTTTCCTTTTTTCTTCCTCCTTAGTTATTTATGCCTGTTGCTTTGTTTTATACTTACTTGTAAATTATTTAATTCTTTCTAGAATGAGGTACAATATAAATAATAAAAATAGTATAATTTATTCATTTACTAAATCTTTACGGATGATGCCTGTCATTTTTTATCTCTTAGTACCTTCTGTCCTCATTCCTTCCAAGCAGACAGGTTGGTCTACCCAGTCATCATGCCTGTCTTTGTCTTCTCATGTGCTGCAGAGGCCTGTCAGTCTCTCTAGGACCGTTTGGTAGACCTCCTACCTTCATTCAAGCATCCCCCTCAAATCAGCTTCCTCTATATAGCCTCCCTAAATGTACAAAAAAGAGATGGACTCTTATTCAGCTCCAGTAGTATTATGCTTATTTCTAAATAATTGCTTCCGTCTGCTTGGTGGCTGTTCCTTTGTCTCCATTTATGTTATCTGTCAGATCATGTCTTTAGAGGTCAAGCTTGGTCTTCACTGTGGGTACTTAGTAAAGATTTGCTTGCATATAGATACTTTATAAGTGCTTTCTAATGGTGATAATTTTGCTTTTGCTAAGTCATTGTATTTGGCAAAATTAATTTTGTATCTCAGTTTAATCTAAAACTTTTCCTCTTTCTCAACCTAACTCTAAATTCAACATAATCGTATTAACTAGTTGCTTTTTTTTTTTTCTTTTAGATTTGGATTTCCAGGAGGTAGTCATGGTACTCTGTCATGTCAAGAACGCTTCCTTGTGCCTCCTCAACAAATACAAGGATCTGGAGTTCCTCCACAGCTGAGAAGATCACTATCTGTAGATATGACTAGGCCTTTAAATAATTCACAAATGAGTAATCCAGTTGGACTCCCTCAGCATTTTTCACCACAGAGTCTGCCAGTTCAGCAGCATAACATATTGGGTCAAGCATTTATTGAATTGAGGCATAGGGCCCCTGATGGAAGGCCACGGCTGCCCTTCACTGCTTCTCCTGGCAACGTTATAGAGGCACCTTCTCACCCAAGACATGGAAACTTCATTGCTCGGCCAGACTTTGCAGGCCCTAGACACACAGACCCCATGAGACGCCCTTCCCAAGGTCTACCTAATCCGCTGCCTGTACATCCAAATTTGGAACAAGTGCCACCATCTCAGCAAGAGCAAGGTCATCCTGTCCATTCATCTTCTATGGTCATGAGGTCTCTGAGTCATCCCTTAGGTGGTGAATTTTCGGAGGCTACTTTATCATCATCTACACCAGCTGAAACAACATCTGATAATTTACAGATAACCACCCAGTCTTCCAATGGTCTTGAAGAAAAACTTGATTCTGATGATCCATCTGTAAAAGAACTAGATGTTAAAGACCTTGAGGGAGTTGAAGTCAAAGACTTGGATGATGAAGATCTTGAAAATTTAAATCTAGATACCGAGGATGGCAAGGGAGATGAATTGGATACTTTGGATAACTTGGAAACTAATGATCCCAATCTGGATGACCTCTTAAAGTCAGGAGAATTTGATATCATTGCATATACAGATCCAGAACTTGACCTAGGAGATAAGAAAAGCATGTTTAATGAGGAACTAGATCTTAACGTTCCAATTGATGATAAGTTAGATAATCAGTGTGTATCTACTGAACCAAAAAAAAAGGAACAAGAAGACAAAGCTGTGGTTGCTTCTGATAAACATTCTCCTTGGAAAAAATCCACTGTTACCAGTGAGATAAAAACAGAAGTACTGTCTCCAAATTCTAAAGGGGAAACCAAATGTGAAAGTGAGAGAAGTGATGAGGGTAAAGATAATGTTGACACTCCCTGCTCACAGGCTTCTGCTCACACAGACGTAAATGATGGAGAAAACCCTTCCCTGCAGTCTTGTGATACAGATTTACTTGAGAAAAGAACTAATCGAGAAACTGCTGGCTCCAACACAAGTGCTGTTCACGGATCTACTCAGCTGCCTGCTGAAGATGTAATAAACTCTTGTGGCATAACTGGATCAACTCCAGTTCTCTCCAGTTTACTTGCTAATGAGAAACCTGAGAATTCAGACATTAGACCACTGGGGTCTCCACCACCAACTTTGCCAGCCTCACCATCCAATCAGGTGTCAAATTTGCCTCCCCCTTTAGTGACACCACCTGGTCATATTTTGGATAATACCATGACTTCTAACGTGACGGCAGTCTCTAGGGTAAATCATACTTTTCCTCAGGGTGTGCAGGTAAATCCTGGATTCATTCAGGGTCAGTCAACAGTTAATCATGGTTTTGGGACAGGAAAACCTACAAATCAAACTGTGCCTCTAACAAGTCAGTCTGGTACCAGTGGCCTGTCTGGACCCCAACAGCTAATGATTCCTCCAACATTAGCCCATCAGAACAGAGAGAGGCCCCTCCTTCTAGAGGAACAGCCTCTGCTTCTGCAGGATCTTTTGGATCAAGAGAGGCAAGAACAGCAACAGCAGAGACAGATGCAAGCCATGATTCGCCAGCGGTCAGAACCATTCTTCCCCAATATCGGTAGGAATTCCCACGTTTCGATAATAAGTACTGTGGGCATTAGGCTGGTGTGGGGTATGGTTGGAAGATTTCAATACTAAAATTACTGAGGGACTAGAGCACTAGGGGTCATATTTCTGTTCCTCCTTCAGCTTTAAAATGAAAAGTGATTAAGAGTTTTAGATTCCTCCCAGGTAAATCAAGAGATTCAAAACTCGAGTTTCAGACCTCCTCAGTTCTGTTACTTATGGTATGGTTTAATAGAAACAAGAGGCGTCTTCTTAATTATTTTCTTCTAACCATTCTTGTAACCATTTCAGAGTCATTGAATGGTGAATTTAAAGAAATTCTGATAGAAGTAAACTACTTACTGTCCTTTTGTTTATGATAAATGCTTGGCAATTTTTTGTCATATAAAGCTCTCTGACTTATTTCCAATAGCTTACTAAATCGGAAAATCAAAAACCACAAAACAGCAATGTGGTAAAAATACCTAAGTGCCCCTAAGAGTAAGAATTAGCAGTCAAAGGAGACATGTCTATGGCATGCTTTCTTCTAAACAATAAAACTGACCTTCTGTCCTATATATGTTACTAATTTCATCATATTGGTCCATTTCTTTTTCATTTATATGCAAAGATATCTTTTCTCAGTAGCCTATCCTTATTGCAAGGATATACCCCCAAGAAAGTGATATATTTTTCTCTTAAAGACTGATAACTAATTTAGTGGCATTCCTTAGTTTTGGAAATACTTGGAAATTCTCATTCGTGATGTTACATTACTAAAGAAGCAATTCTGATTAGCATTGCAAAAGTTTGCATGATAGGAATTGCATTGCTTTAGATTGCTATAATCTCCCTTAAATTTGACAAGCTTCTTGTTTTGATTCTTGCAGGACTAAGGTATTAAAGCATGCTTCAATTATGGATCACTGAGATGGATTAAATTCAGAATAAGGTTCTTACCATCTCATAATTCCTTACCTAGTGTAGAAACCTATGATAGTGATTATTAAATAATAAGGAATAAGAATCTATAAATTATATAATGTTTTGATAATTACATTTCCTCTTAGTGTAACTTGAACCAAGTACTATGAAATATGTAACTTTAAAATATATTTCTTCTTTAGATTTTGATGCAATTACAGATCCTATAATGAAAGCCAAAATGGTGGCCCTTAAAGGCATAAATAAAGTAATGGCACAAAGCAATATGGGCATGCCACCAATGGTTATGAACAGGTAGGTGAAGATGTTTCTCATTCTTACTGTGCATCAAGAAGTGCGTGAAATTATTACTAGTTCCTAGAAAGAGCATTTAGTAACTCAAAAATCTGTATTCTAGGAATGAACAATAAGTACTTAAATTGGTTGTGATGTCAGCTGGATAGGATCAAATGTAAAATCTATACCAATGTAAGGATTTAATTTCCATTAATTTCAGGGTAAACATAAAACATTAGAAAGTTTGGAAGATTGACTTGATTAATCAGGAATCCAAAATATTTAAGTGTGTGTTCTTTTAAATACCTTTAGAATGGTTTAACACTAGCTAATAGCTGCTTGGGACAGAAATCGTTCATCTTCAATAGATGAAGATGAGCAGGAAAGTAAAAATTAAACTGTTCTGTGTCAAGAAAAGAAGATCGTTTATTTAAGCTTGTGAATAATTTTTTTTCCATTGACGGAACAACACAGAGAAAACAGTGGGACATTTCAGTGAAGATACTGAGTGATTAAGGCAACTGTGAATTTGGCTCTAAAATAAAATGTCCCCAAACTGAATTTGAATCAGAAAAAAAGTTGTGAGGAGTAGATAAGAGGACATTTGAAAGTTAGCAGTTAGAGAATTTCTAAGCTTTTTCACTGTTAGCAGAAAAATGGAAATTATGCATTAAAGAACTTGGACTATAAGAGTTGTGTTTAACTATCTGAATTTCTGAAATTAGAGTACTTATACCCACTAAAGGGTGTTAACCACAGGGCAGTGTTTCTTAAGTTTTGGTCATGGACCACCATCAGAATTATGTGGTAGTTTTTCAAAGAAAATGCAGGTTCCTTTACTCAGGCGCAGACCTGCTGAGTCAGAGTATCTGAAGGGGTGGCTGGAGGCCTGTGTTTTTAGTGAGTGCTGTGAATGAGTCTTGTGTGTATACTGCTCTTTGAGAACCTCTTATCAACAGGGTAGGCATAAAGCCCCAGGTTAGCCTAATGATCTGTTGAACAACTTTTTTTGTAAGAAGGAATGTGGATGATTATGGAACTGAATATAAAACCTACATGAATTTAAGATAAACGTGATACTTCAGCTAAGTTGGGAATCCATGAAATTATAGCTCTTTTTGGTTGTTGAGATACTTCGAAAATGGTTAAGAAGCATTGTTCAGATCAAAGTAGAGACAGTCATTTCTAAGGATTTTCATTATTGGACAGCATCTATTCACACCATTTCTCTATCATAAGGCTTCTTAACTTTTCTATGTCATGAACTTTTTGACATTCCAGTGAAGCGTTTGAATACCTGCTCAGAACATTTTATATGCAAAACCAAAAATATGGTATTACAAAACAAATCAATTATATTTGAAATATAGTTACTTAAAATTTAAAATTATGGTATATGTGCTTCTTAATCCATTTAACAAATTTAGCAGTAGGTCTGATAGCTACCATAATTCCAAAATAATGATGAACCTAAATGACCTATTAGGTATGTGCTACAACTTTTGTTATGAAAATAATGTGAGTTCTGTTAGTGACAAAGTCATGGTACTGCTAATAATACTGTAGTTTCCTGCCTATAGTCAAAATAGAAGGAAATGCTAAATTTCATTTAGCACGTAGTTTAATATATGGGCCTCAGAATTAGAACCCCTGCTCTTTCAGCATCGTACCTCTACCAGTTAGACGTGGGGTGATGTAATAGTCACGTTAGGCATGTTGTTTGCTGTTTAACTGAGTGTTTTGAAGAAGTGGAGGTGGTCGTCTCTCCTTAAAGTAGTGTGCTGTGTTGAATGAGGTCAACAGACAATGAGTGATATTTGGATTAAGAGATCACTGCAGACTAGGGCTGTAATGAGGGCGGGGGGATAGATGAATCAAAAAACTGAGTGAAAAATTAAAAAGCATGTGTTCTAAATTCTATTAATATGTAAATACTAATGTAAAATATTTGGTGTATAATTTGGAAGTTGTGCCGTATGTATATCTTATGTTGAAGCATTTGGTAACTCTAGAGAAAGTGTTTTCATTCAAAAAAGTAATGTTTCTGTGAAGTATTCTAATTAGAATAAGTAACATTTTGCCAAATATTTTTAACCAGATAGACTTTTTCTTGGTCAGAAACCAATTTTTGATTGGATTTAACATTAGATATAGAAATGTACAAAAATGTATGAAACTTCTTAATTGAGATACATCTTTTGTTTTAGAATTCAAAATATCTCAGGTATCCATTATTTTTAAATAAAGATTGGAACAAAAAATTATTTTCTTAGAATTTATTTAATAAAACTGTGTCTTCACTATATTTTTTATCCAAAAGACTTGAGTTTATCTTAAGGTATAATGAGGCATTTAAAAGAGAGTGAAGCCTCTGGAGCAGCCTAGTTGGCTGCTTATCGCAGCCTCACTAGTCATTGTAGGGGCAGTTACTTACTCTCTGAATCTTCCTTTTATCATAAGGAAAATGAGAGGAGTAAGAGTCCACCCTTCACACAGTTGTTTGTTGTTAGTGCCGTCCGGTCGATTGCGACTCCTAGTGCCCGTGTGCACAGCAGAGCGGAACCCTGCCCAGTTGTTTGCACCACCCTCTCACCTGCCAGCCTGTATCAGACAAGCTCCACTGCTGTTCATAGAGTTTTTAACGCCAATTTTTTCAGAAGTGGGTGGCCAGGTCCTTCTTCCTAGTCCGTCTCAGTCTGGAAACTCCACTGAAACCTGTCCACCACCAGTGGCATAGCTTTCAGCATCACAGCAACATGCAGCCGCCACAGTGTGACAACCTACAGACTGGTGGTGTGGTTCCCTGACCCGAAAACAAACCCAGGCCATGGCGGTGAGAGCGCCGAATCTGAACCCCCTAGACCGCCAGGGCTGGCTGGCTTCATGCAGTGCTCGTGAGGATTCACTGTGGTGGGTACACCAAAAATAGGGTTTTAGTAAAATGTTTTTGATGAGGAAGACATTCCCATTAATTACTCTTTCTTCCTTGGAAGAGAAAATTGTTCATCACTTAAAATAATTTTCATTCTAAAGGCTCATCATTTGATAATTACTCCTTCCTTTCTGCAGGTTCCCCTTTATGGGCCAGTCGGTGACCGGAACACAGACCAGTGAAGGGCAGAACCTCCTGCCACAGGCGATGGCTCAGGTATTGCTGCTTGTAGTTACTCGCTCCAGAATGCACGTTTTCCCGTTTCTCACCTAACGTCTTCTGTATATTGAGACCACTTCTAGAAAGTAGTACAAGCCTTAGAACACTGCCAGAATATATTATTGGCTCAGCAGAAATAGACATTTTATTACTCTTTTAAGGGAAAGACAAATTAAAGTTTAAAAATTGACAGTAATTTCAGAAAAAGACCTATCTATTTAAGAGTAGACAGTCACTTGGAGGGAAACCAAATGCTTAGAGTTTTGGTTTTGCTTTTATTTACTTTTAACTATACAAAAACATTTTCATCTCCTACGTTTTAGAATTAATCTATTACATTGAAAATGTAAAACTGCTATAAACATTAGAAAATAATGATTATAATCGTTCTTTTTAGATATAGTCAGGTTCTACTATTTATTTCTTGGAATAATTCAGTTTTTTGAATATTCACCATTCATAATAATCAGCTTTAAGTGTAAATATTTAATGTCAAGCAATGTCCAGGAAAATAGAACTGCTCATTTCATGTAGTGTTTTCTTCAGTGATTTTTTTTTTTTTTTCAAGTATCGGCCTCAAAAAAGAAGCTACTTACTATGTGTCTTTTTGGAATTTTGTTTTTTGCCCTGCCAGTTGTGCTTTAGATTTATTATGCTGATAATTATATATTTTTCATTTTTAAGAGAGACACCATCTGATACCCTGGAAAAAGCATAGGCTTCAATAGCTGAGTTAAAAAGAAAAAAAATCTCAGTTCCACTATGAATTTACCGTGTAACTTTGGGCAGGTTCTTTAAGCTCTGTTTTCTGATCTGTCAGCTGTCGCCTCACCTGTGCTGTAAAGATGGGGTGTAGTACATTCTGGCTGCCACTTTGCAGTTGTTACCTTGTATACAGCTCATGTCTAACAGAACTTGTAACAACTGAGGAAATGTTTTTTCAAAGTTAATTTTATTTATCAATTGTTACCAGGGAATTGTGAGATTAATAACTGTTTATTCAGTCACCCTGGAAGAAACAAGACATTTAATTAGAAAGTAAGACTAATATTTTTAATTAGTGTGTATTTGTTGTAGTGTTTGTGCAGGTTAAAGACGCTGATTCTTGCCTATAAATAACTTTCTGTTGTGGGGTGGAATTACGTCCTAAATCCGGAACCCATGTTTATGTCTTTAATTGAGAGGCAACCAGGTAGATTTCATCAAAAAGTGGGCTTTTATGTGGATCTCTAGCTAAATACTAACAATATTTGATTTGCCTTACTATTATATTTCGGATGAATAATCTCTTACCTCAAACATAATTGTTTTTCAACTGAAATCTAGAAAATATAACAGTTCAGAGATAGTTTTAAATTTTCAGAAATTAGGTTGTCACCACTAAATTCATTCTGCTTTAAATAAAAAGCATAGCTTTAAAGATGTCTTAAGAAATTTAAGGGTTTTTTTCCCTTCCATTTCTTTTTCTTTCTTTTTCTTAAGTTTTTTCCCCTTTAACTGAAATGTGGAATAAACCTATTTGTAAATTTTACTTATTTTAGGATGGCAGTATAACACATCAGATTTCTAGGCCTAATCCTCCAAATTTTGGTCCAGGCTTTGTCAGTAAGTATAAATCTGCTAAGTTACCTGTTCTCTGGGATTGCTTGTGTGCACTCTATCTGTCTTCTTCTGAAACCGTGGCTTAGGTTAGGTGTGCTATTTTTAAGTCTGAGTGCCCTCATCTTTTAGGAAATATCACTGCCCTATTAGGACTCTTTACCTCAAGGCATGTATTTTCATTGCTTTTTTTCTCTGTGCATGAAGAATTATAGTTAGAGATAAATATTTTAATACAGAAAAATCATCTTCCCCATTCTCTTCAATATTGTTGTTGCTCTTTTTGTATGTAGATCGGGCACTTTACAATCTGTAAAATTAAACCACTTCTTGCTCTAATGACTGTCTACCTAAGTGACAAGGACACTAAATGGGAACAACAAAGGGAATATGCTTAGAAATAAGTTGGGTTAGCAGCATGGTGTGAAGGTCAAGGATAGGATGCCATTGAATCCTTCCTAGTTATCTTCAGGGGTCCCACGGTGGTGCAGGATAGTATTTAAAGTTCTCCCCAAACTCAACCTTTCTGAAATCTTCAGACTGTTTAGCTAACATTTTTTTCACCATTATTTTTCGTTTTGCTCACCTCTGCTCTCCTGGTTCCAGAAACCAGAAAGGCTTTCCTTGCGGTAGGTCTCATTCTACCAGAAGCAGAACTTCTGAAATCTTGTGAAAAAGCCTGTTCTTGAAAAATGCCCTTCAAATTTAGTAGACTAGATTTCCAGTTCATACATGTACTGGAACTTGTGGGTTTAGGAACAAACCCAAAGTCTGACCTTTTGAAATTACCCCTGCATTAATTATTGTTATAATTTGAATATATATATGCATTAAAAGCAAGTAAACTACTATAACCAACTGGCTTTTTCTGGCTTTATTGTGCCCATTGGCTTTGGTTGGATTCTTATTGTATAACAATATTCTGTTATCATTGATGTAATTTTTCAGCTAATGTCCTTCTTGGAATTGTATTTATTCATTTCTTTGTCTTATAGTGAGTCAAAAAGGTATATTCTGAATTTCACTGCCATAGGATGACTTTTTTTTTTGACTTGGCATCAGTGAAGTAAAGTGCCCTTAAAGAATAAAGAAGGAATATTGGTACAAGATGAAGAGATATAACTATTTGGGGAGATATTAATGACAGTCATAAAAGTAAAAAAGATTTTACTTGGTTAATTTTTCCCTACCTTTGCTTATTTATAGAAGTATAAATTAGAAAATTTATAAAAATTACCAATGTTTTTATCTTATAGATTTCCTTTATAAAGCATAGACTTCATATTGGTTCTTTCTAAAACATTCTAGGTTCCCTCCCTCTCAGTTTATGACAGTTTTTCAGTATTAAGAAATAGGGAAAACCTTATAAACTTAGGTAAATCAGCATGGGAAATGACAACTAATCCATGCTCTGGACCTTTAGTGAGGGTATATCTTACTTTGTCTCTTCAAAATCTGTAAAGTTGAATTAATACAATACACATATAATTTAATATGTAGTTTGGCTTGAGGGTTAGAAAATTTGATAGTTTGGTAGACAAAAGCATTCCATTAGATAGAAGTCTTCTGCTTTTTAAAGATTGGAGTTATAGTATTTTTACGTATGAAGTTAACCTATGTGCTAAGAACAAGCATTCTTTGGTTTTCTCAAATAAATATTTTTCCAAAATCTCCTATTTATAGTTACATGCTGGTCTAATAGTTAGTATTGTGTTTTCAAAGTATTTATTACAAGGTCATGATGAAACTGTGTTTCCTTACAAAGTGGATTTGTGTAACTTTTGTACTGTTAGACTCTTTAGAAAATTAACACAGATGAATTTTTAATTTTTCCTCAGATGATTCACAACGTAAGCAGTATGAAGAATGGCTTCAGGACACCCAGCAGCTTCTTCAGATGCAGCAGAAATACCTTGAAGAACAAATTGGTGCACATAGAAAATCTAAGAAGGCCCTTTCAGCTAAACAGCGTACTGCCAAGAAAGCTGGGCGTGAGTTTCCAGAGGAGGACGCGGAGCAGCTCAAGCACGTCACTGAGCAGCAAAGCATGGTTCAGAAGCAGCTGGAGCAGGTAATACACAGGTCTGCAAAATGGAAACAGTTCTGTGTTTTTGTTGATATTTTAAAGATTTTATTTGTCGTTTTTCTCCCCAAAGCCCCCAGGTACATAGTTGTGTATTTTTACTTGTGGGTCCTTCTAGTTGTGGCATGTGGGATGCCGCCTCAGCATGGCTTCACAAGTGGTGCCATGTCCGAGCCCAGGATCCGAACTGGCAAAATCCTGGGCTGCCAAAGGGGAGTCCGCGAATTTAACCACTTGGCCACGGCACCAGCCCCCGAAACAGTTGTTATTGAGTAGATGTTTGGGTCTGTCATTCATTAATGCTAGAGTATTTTGGTTAGTGTTAAATGGCATACAAAAGTACACTGTGAAAAGTGACAGCTCTCAGACCTCTTACTCACTGAACACATAGCAGCCCCAGTCCTTTCCCTAGAGTAATGGTCACACAGCATGTACTTCATAAGTGCTGCTGGATAGGTTAATTCTCATAATCCTGACTTAGCACAACTGTTTTCATACTTTGATATGAAACTGGTGTAGCTGGTATAGCTTGGGAAAACTCAGTTACTTTCCCTGCACTGAGAAGTCACCATGCAGGGTCTTCAGCTTTCCTGAGGACGGAACTCCCGGGAGGCCCTGGGTTCAGGCGGGAACAAGAGGCAGGGCCCGAGAAGTGGTTTTTCACTTGGGTTGACCTTTTCTTTACTGTCTCCTTTGGTCCCCGGGTTTTTAGTGGAATTTCAGATACAGCGTTTGAGTCATTCTGGTCATTTTTTTCATTGTATGTTTTTATTATTTCTTCTCAATATTTTGGTCTTAAAATACATTGGTATATCTTATGTAACAGACTCATTCCTGAAAAGTGAAATCATTTTGCTGGTTTTTTTCATTATAAACCACGTGTTTCTCAAAATGCTCTGGTGAAATAAATTATACTTAAGTAAAATTTAAAATTTTTATTGAAAATAAAACAATAATAATGTTCAAAATGGGTTAGGAGCACACTCCTAGAATTTATGCAAGTGAATTAAAAATAAGTTCACACAAAAACCTGTACATGAATATTTATAGCAGCTCTATTCCTAGTCACCAAAAACTGGAAACACCCCGGTATCCTTGAGTGGTGAATGGTTGCACAAAATGTGGTAAGGCACACCTCAGAGGTACTGCGGGTTCAGTTCCAGACCACCACAATAAAGCAAATATTGCAATAAAGTGAGCCACGTGAATTTTTTTGTTTCCCAGTGTGTATAAAAGTTATGTTTACACCATAGTCTACTAAGTGTGCAAAAGCATTATGTCTAAAAAAACAACATACACACCTCACCAAAATGTGACAGATACATGAAATGAGCCAATGCTATTGGAAAAAATGGTGCTAATAGACTTGCTCAATGCAGGGTTGCCACAAACTTTCAATTTTTAAAAAACACTATCTGCGAAGCACAGAAAAGCGAGCTGTGCCTGTACATCCGTACAGTGGGTACTACAGAGCAATAAAAAAGAAGGAACTGCTGATATCACAGCAGCCTGGGTGGCTCTCAGAGTGTTATGCTGGGCAAAAGAAGCTAGTCCCAAAGGTTGTATACTGATGGCGTTTATTCAACATTCTTGAAATGACAAAATTGGAAGGATGGGCAATAGTTTTCGTGGTTGTCAGGGCTTAGGGATGGAGGGAGGAGGGTTTGACTACAGACGGGTAGCATGAGGGTGTTTTCTAGGGGGTTAGAACTCTTCTGTATCTTGATTGTGGTGATGGCTACGCTAATCTCTGTGTTAAAGATCATAGAACTGTACACAAAAAAAGTCAGTTTTGCTTTTGTCAATTTTAATATTTAAAATAAAATTGAAAAGTAATCCAAATGTTAATAGTAGAAAAGGAGGAGGAGTTCAGAGTAGCTTGACTAAATAAAAATCGGAGTGCTTTCTGTGTAATGAACACTCTGGGACACACATTCACATACATCGTCTGATTTAACCTGCCCTTCTGAAGAAGTCAGTGTTACCCCCATTTTACACATGACGAATCTGGTGAGTCCTTGCAGAGGTGGGTACCATGTTTGCTCGTAGCTGGCTGTTGGATTAGGGATCTGGACTCCAAGCTGTGGCTACCACAACAATGTACCAACAGTAAAGTGATCATAATTCCTATTGTTTAAAACTAGGACCATTCTAGAATGGGAGGTTTCTTCTCTCTTTAAATTTACTCTCTGGATCCCTGTTCATTGCAAGCAAATATTCTTTTAAGAATAGGTATTTCTTATAAGGTATTTTTAGTACTTTTATTGCCTTCTGGTGTATTTCTATAAATTCTTTATGATGAGGGCCTAGTTTTTGCATATCCATGGATCAAATCCTATTTAGAAATTGATACTGTACTTGGAAAATGGGACACGTCATCTGTTACTATATAGTTGCCAACAATCCAGTGTAATCTTATTAAGCAATTGATAACATTTTTTAACGTAGTTTAAAATGTCATAGGAAAAGCACAGACCACTCTCTGTATCCCAGATACTGTTCTAGGTGCTTTGTGCATATTCATACTGCTTCAGCAGTCCAGTGGTCATTCCTCAGTGCTAGCCAATAAACTGGTGAGGAAAGACCAGAAAATAAGATAGCAGTCATATACTGGGGAACAGGCCAAAACCATTATGTGCAGAGAAGATGCTAGTCTGCCTGGGAAACTGAAGAAAATAAATTGAAAAACTCTTAGAACTACTGGGTTCAGTATACTAGTATAATATATATCCAAAAATAGAATGCTTTTGAAGGATATGTACATCATCTTGCATCCCTTCCTCCCCAGTTCCCCGAGTGAGCTGGTACATCCTCAAGACGTGGGTTGCATTTTTACTGAGAGTGGTTCATAGTGTCTGGCACATTGGGGCACAAAGGTTTTTGGAATGACACAAGTCAGTCATTATATTAGGAGCCTATTAGGAACTATTCAAAACATCACCTCAGAGCTTGTATATATTTTGGAAATTGTAATTTGGTATGTTACCCATGAAGTTCAGAGAGTCTAGTCTGTTTACCTGGAGACGGAGGATGTGGTATACATGCTAGTAGGTCCTCTTGTTTTAACATGTTGTGCAATTTTGTATATTTAAGAAATGAAATCTTAATGCATTTAAATGGTTAAAGTTTGAGTTAAATCCCACAGTTATTCTAACCTTTTGTATTAATGGAACTTCTAAGGCATCCTGTGTAGCTTTTGTTTATTCTTTTATCTTACTTTTTGATGTGTAGTTTAAATAGTTTCCTGTTCACAGTAAGGTTTTTCTTAAAATTTATTTCAGAAAAATGTGTTTTGAATTTTTCAGTATTTCATATGTAAAGAAGTAGAAAAATTCTGTTGTGAAGAAGATTGGCAGTCTCTAGTTAATGTTTATCAGTCTAATTTTTTGTGATTTTTGCCATTGCCTAAGCAAAATATTTTTGCCTCTACAAGATCTAACTGCCTTCTGTATAACCCTCCACCATAATTATCAGCCACTGTTTTAGTTTGATACCCGTAATGTATATAAATGGGTTAAGATTTAATTTTGTCATTTCAGATTCGTAAACAGCAGAAAGAGCATGCCGAGTTGATTGAAGATTACCGGATCAAGCAGCAGCAGCAGCAGCAGCAGCAGCAGTGTGCAATGGCCCCGCCTGCTGTAATGCCGGGTGTCCAGCCACAGCCTCCCCTAGTTCCAGGTGCCACCCCATCCACCATGAGCCAGCCCAGCTTCCCCATGGTGCCACAGCAGCTACAGCACCAGCAGCACACAGCGGTCATTTCTGGCCACACTAGCCCTGCTAGAATGCCCAGTTTACCTGGATGGCAGCCTCCCAGTGCTCCTGCTCACCTCCCCCTCAATCCTCCTAGGATTCAGCCTCCACTTGCCCAGTTACCAATAAAAACTTGCACATCGGCCCCAGGGACAGTGTCAAATGCAAATCCACAGAGTGGACCACCACCACGGGTGGAATTTGATGACAATAATCCCTTTAGTGAAAGTTTTCAAGAACGGGAACGTAAGGAACGTTTACGAGAACAGCAGGAAAGACAGCGAATCCAACTCATGCAAGAAGTAGATAGGCAAAGAGCTCTGCAACAGAGGATGGAAATGGAGCAACATGGCATGATGGGCTCGGAGCTAGGCAGTAGGACACCTGTATCCCAGGTTCCATTCTACAGTTCTGACCTGCCTTGTGATTTTATGCAACCTCCAAGACCCCTGCAGCAGTCTCCACAACACCAACAGCAAATAGGGCAGGTTTTACAGCAACAGAATATGCAGGGATCTCTTAATTCACCCCCCACCCAGACTTTCATGCAGACCAATGAGCGAAGGCAGATAGGACCTCCACCTCCGTCATTTGTTGCTGATTCACCATCAATTCCTGGTGGAAGCCCAAATTTCCCTCCTGTTAAGCAGGTCCATGGAGGTCTTTCTGGGGCCAGCTTCCAGCAGTCCCCGGTGCGGCCTTTTACACCTGCTTTACCTGCAGCACCTCCTGTAGCTAATAGCAGTCTCCCGTGTAGCCAAGACCCCGTTGTAACCCATGGACAGAGTTATCCAGGATCAACCCAGTCTCTCATTCAGTTGTATTCTGATATAATCCCAGAAGAAAAAGGGAAAAAGAAAAGAACGAGAAAGAAGAAGAAAGATGACGATACAGAATCCACCAAGGCACCATCAACTCCCCATTCAGATATAACTGCTCCCCCGACTCCGAGTATCTCAGAAACTACCTCCACTCCCACAGTGAACACCCCCAGCGAGCCTCCTCAGCAAGCAGAACCCGAGTCGGTGGAACCGGTTGACCCATCGACACCTAACATGGCAGCAGGCCAGCTGTGTACAGAATTAGAAAATAAAGTGCCCAATAGTGATTTCTCACAAGGAACTCCAAATCAACAGAGTTATGCAAATCCAGAGGTGGATAAGCTCTCCGTGGAAACGCCTGCCACAACTGAAGAGATGAAACTGGAGACTTCTGAGCTGGAGCAGTGCCCAGGCCAAGAGGGGCCTGGATTGGAGGAACAGCCCGGGAAGAAGGCTGAAGAGAAAGCTGTGGCCGCTCGTGTCTCCTCAGGGCAGAGTCCTCCCCACTCAGCGGGGGCCCCTGCCACCAAAGGAGATTCAGGCAATGAACTTCTGAAGCATCTGCTGAAAAATAAAAAGTCCTCTTCCCTATTAAATCAAAAACCTGAAGGCAGTTTTTGTTCCGAAGATGACTGTACAAAGGATAACAAACTAGTTGAAAGGCAGAACCCAACCGAAGGATTGGTAAGTGCGACTCATGAAAACTACTCCAACTTTCTTTTCCTTTTATTTTAAATTATAGCAGATTAGTACCAACCACTATATTAATTTCAACACTTTTGTACCTCTTTACTCTAAAGGACCAATTTTTATTTTGTTATTTCTACCTACATGGACCCCATGTTTGACTTATATCCATAAATTATGTTAAGTAATAATTTGTTTACCATATTTTTCAAAAATCAAAGACATGTAGTAATGCATGTCATATGTAACGTGTGCTAGTCAGCTGATGACTGCCATATTGAGTTGATCTAACCAAAGCAAAGAAGTAAATGTCTATGTATCTTTATTGCAAATAAGTGTGCAGTTTCCGTTAACCTCTTTGAAATACAGAAGGTAGCTCCTGCACCCCATTAATACCCTTGGGGTCCCTCAGGGGTAACCTGTATTGGGAGTCCGTCGTGTTGCAATGTATTAAGACTTAATGTTATACAAACTCAGTCTTACATGTAGATCCTCTTTTATCTTTGTAGTTTTCCATGTATCAATATTCTGCTCTTTTTAAGTTATAAAACATTGGGTTTGATTTTGTGTTTTCATTTGTTTGAAGAGTTTCCTTTTAAATATACCTTTACAAGTTTTCATCTCCTCCATTTCAGTGAACTTCCTTGCGATATTTCCCAAACTGGGGTTTCTGGATCTTAGGAATTGGTCTGCTGGGATGGCTCTTGCTTCCTTATCTTTCAAAAGCTGCAGTATCATTACTGGTGTATTCACAAAGCTTTCCCTACAGTGCTTCTCAAATTGGATTTTATAATCTTCATCTTTTAATTGGATGGGGGCGGGGTGTGGTATTTAGTTGTCTAAGTTTGCTTATTTAAGATTGTTAATGAAGCCTTTCTTTTTACAAGTGTTTTCAGTAGAGGTTGAGTGTTAACCGAATAGATTCATGTCATTTTTGTAAATTTTAGTGGTATTTTCAGTTATATTTGTCACCTGCAAGTATGCCCAGTCTCTAGCCACTGTGTCCATTGCATCCTGTGTCCCTAGGAGTACTCAACCACTTGCAGGCCCCTGCATGTCCTTCTGATCTCCATATATGGCCATACGCTGCTATTTCTGCCTGCTTTGTGCTCCCTTCTTTTTTACATCTGATCAGTAATCTTTTTGTCTTTTAAAACTCAGTTCTGGAATCATCTTCTCCGGATAACTTTCTCAGCTCAACCAATCTCAAATATGTGTTGATACCCATGTGTTCACATAGCAGTTTCTATAGCTCCTTGAAGGGCACAGACTGTATCTTAAGCACTTTTATATCCTCAGTACCTAATATAGTACTTAGCACATAGTAAGTATTCAGTGTATTGAAGTTAAGTCCTAATACTGGTGATTATATATAAGAAAATAGAGAGAGAGGGTGTTATGATAGGAAAAGGGATGAGATCATTGTATATGTATATGTATAAAGGTCTGGACTCTGGCACATGTTCTCATGTCCATTTGGGAGGGCGGCATGGGGGAGGGGCACTTTATTACTAGGGGTAATGACTCCTTACCACAGGCCAGGTGTTGTGTTATGCTGAGCACGTGCCCCTAAGATACCCTTTAATCATATGGCAGGTACAGTTATCCCCATGGTACAAACAATGAAGTTCATTTACTTTCTCGTCACGCTTAAGGCAAAATAACTGTGGCCATAGTTTTAGACCCAGTTTTTCGCCCTTCTGATCTGTTTTCTTAAACATAAATTGCAATTAGGATAAGAACACTCTCCTAGTTGTAGTGGGGTGGTGAAGCCTTCTTGCGCACTTTGAGAGGTTGAACCACTCAGCCTGCGTTAAATCCATGTTTCATCACTGCCTGGTGGTGTGACCTGCACAGGTCAGCCTTTCTGTGCCTTGGTTTCCTCATCTGCAAAACAGGATTAATACTCCCTATTGTGTGGCGCAAACAGGATTAATACTCCCTATCATGTAGCGCTGGCACAAGGGTAAGGAGTTAAAAGACACATTGTGCTTATAATATTGTTGTAAAAGGTGCATACCTTTGACCTAGCAATTACATATTTAGGAATCTGGCATAAGGAATGTAAGAATCTAATATGTGCAAAGATGTAACTGCATGAGTAGCTAATATCCTGTCTCTACTAACAGAAAAAATGAGAGAAAGAAAACAACCTAAATCTACTACACAGTTATTGATTAAATTCTTATTTCTGTGGATCTGTATCTGAATAATATACAGATTTTTTTTGGTAGCACTTAAAATTTATCCTATATAAGAATGTTTAATGTCACAAGCAGCCAACCATATGTCAAGTTTAAAAAGTAGCCACTAGGGGCCAGCCCAGTGGCACAGCGGTTAAGTTCGTACATTCCAGTTCGCCGGTTTGGATCCCCGGTGTGGACACAGCACCACTTGGCAGCCAGGCTGTGGTAGGCATCCCATGTATAAAGTAGAGGAAGATGGGCATGGATGTTAGCTCAGGGCCAATCTGGAGGATTGGCAGTAGTTAGCTCAGGGCTAATCTTCCTCAAAAAAAAAAAAAAGCCACCAAAATAAAAGAATACAAGGTGTGGTCCATCGTGTCTTTAACAAAATATATATAGCCATAGGTAAAAGATCAAAAACAGATACTTTACAATGTTAACTCTTTTTACCTCAGGCAGACTTTTGGATGATTTTTAATTTCTTGTGCTCTTCTATGATTAAAAGTATTCTTTGAAATGTATTCATGTCTGCCTTTTAAGGTCGTGGTGAGGATTAGAGATGATGTCTGTACAGCACTCACAGTGCCTCACCCATCCATACCTAATAAGCAGTTGCGTTATGAGTCTCTTAGAGGCCGATAAGATTCTTAGACCCTGGCTGCTCGAAGTGCAGTCCTCAAGGATTAGCGGTGTGGACCTCACCTGCAGCTTTTAAGACAGGCAGACTGTCATGCTCCGGCACAGACCTGCCAGTCAGAATGAGTGTCTGAACAAGGTCCCAGGCGAGTCACATACATATGAATAGACAGAGGCACAGCGCTCAGCCTGCGGTTCTCAGAAGCACCAGGAGGGCTTGTTAAGACACAGAGCGCTGGGCCTCGCTCCCAGGGTTTCTGATTCGGTAGGTAGGTCTTGGGTAGGACCAGAGAATTTAGTTTTCTAACCAGT
Source organism: Equus caballus (assembly GCF_041296265.1). NCBI lineage: Eukaryota > Metazoa > Chordata > Mammalia > Perissodactyla > Equidae > Equus > Equus caballus. The sequence continues at coordinate 107,982,113 of NC_091687.1, read as the reverse complement.
CCCAGGTGTTGCTGCTTCTGCTGCTCTGGAGCCTGACTGCCCTTTGAGAACCATTGATCTAGCCCCAGGATAGGCAGTTTGCGCCAGCTTCCACCTCTTCCCGTCGTTCTATGAGCTAAGAATGGTTTTCAGACTTTTAAATGGTTGGAAAAATCTAAAGAAGAGTAATATTTTATAACGTGAAAATTATAGGAATTCAAGGTTCAGTGTCCGTGAATTTAAAAAGTTTTATGGGAACACAGCCAAGCTCCTTCGTTTATGAGTTGTGGCTGCATTTCCAGGACCAGAGCAGAGAGTTGAGTAGTTACAGCAGGTGCTGTGTGGCCTACAAAGCTAAATATTTGCTATTGACCCTTTACAGAAAAATTTTGCTGCCCATGCTCTAAGCCGTTTAGAATATATCTGGAAACTATAATCTTCAAACCCTCAAAGATTCAATGCAGAATATATTAAAATAAGTTCAACTGGGGCCGGCCCGGTGGTGCAGCGGTTAAGTGCACACGTTCTGCTTCGGCAGTTCGCTGGTTCGAATCCCGGGTGCAGACATGACACGCTTGGCAAAGCTATGCTGTGGTAGGCGTCCCACATATAAAGTAGAGGAAGATGGGCACTGATGTTAGCTCAGGGCCAGTCTTCCTCAGCAAAAAGAGGAGGGTTGGCAGATGTTAGCTCAGGGCTAGTCTTCCTCAAAAAAAGAAAAGAAGTTCAACTGTAGTTGCCTTTAGCAAAGTATAACTATCAGATTTAGAAATAATGGCCCCTAAAAAATACTCCTATATTTTTAGGTATTGATAGCTCTACCTTTTAAAAACCTTTTCGAGGACTGGTTTATTCTCACCACTTCTTAACCATAAAGCAAAGACAAAAGTAAAGGTTTATTTGCTATCATACAGATCCTCTTTCATTGATTTCAAGTAGATAGCAGTTACTATTCAGTCAAATGTCTAATTGTGAGCTAATCTGAAAGACCAAAGTTGTTTTTTATTGATTCCTGAGGCTAGCTGTTCCTCTCACCTAAGAGGCATCAGCTGTGAAGCTTGCCTGGCGCCTGTCCATTGTTTCTGCAAACTTGAATTTCACCCACTTCTAAGGGAAGCCCAAAATTACTCACCCAGACCACTGCGCAGAGGCCCCACAGCCGCCTGGCTAAGAGCACCCCCTTCCTCCACAGCTTCCAGGGAGCAGGAGTAAGGGACTGTGGGCTGCCACTGGCACCAGTGTGCTCAGGCCTGAGGAGTAATCCTTCCTCTGAAAGGAAAAATAGCCACACTTGAGAGCTCTGCTCTTTGCTCAGGCTTTGCAGGTTACTGATTTCCATACTTGAGAATAGTGCTTGAGAAAAAAGAGACCATTTGATGCCACCGTCTTCCCACCTTAACTTTTAGTACCCATATTAGGAATGTGTGTCATAGGATGGAAGTGGATTTGCATGAACTGAAAATCAGACATGTGAATAGTTCACTTATTTCTTAACATTTCCAATTATATTAGCAAACTTTGGGGGCTCAAATGCAAGGTGGTTTTGGATGTGGCAACAACCAGTTGCCAAAAGCAGATGGAGGAAGCGAAACCAAGAAACAGCGAAGCAAACGGACTCCGAGGACTGGGGAGAAGGCAGCGCCTCGCTCAAAGAAAAGGAAAAAGGAGGAGGAGGAGAAGCAAGCGGTGTATTCTACCACGGACACCTTCACGCACCTGAGACAGGTGAGTCCTTCACTGCAGCCCCTTTGAAAATACAAGGAAGTGAGACATCAAATGCTTTTTCAACCCTATGAAACTGAAACTCTCTTTATTGCCATCATTTCCTAATTAGAGAGTTACAGGGATAAAAGACATCTCAACAAGGAACCTAATAGATTTCCCATTTGCAAGCAAAATTGCACCTTATCCTATTGGCATCTGAAAATTGTAGTGAAATGGATTGGTAGGTGATGGTCAAGATTTACTTATGTTCAAAAGGAGCAGCCTCAGCACCAAGAAAAATTCTGTCCGCATTACTTGTGACTCTGGATGAAAGGAAATGCAGCTGCTGGTCTCTCTGCATAGTAACCTCTACTCTTACACCTTTGCGGTTGTTGCAGAATGGGGGAGACAGCCACTAAGAGTGCCATTCATGGTACCTAGCCTCAGTTCGCACCCTGATTCTTGCTGAGCAAAGCTAAGGAATGTGTTTTTCTTGTTAGATGCCGGGCAGCATCTCTTTAAGACAGATAAGAATAAAGCTTATTTTTAAATATATCTCAAAGATTCTGTAGTCTCTCTCACTTATTCCAGCATTTTGATACTTGAAATTTTTAAGTCTTACTTTTCTCAAGCCTTATTTGACTAAGTTGCCTTGGGTCTTAGAAAAGTTGAGAAACACTCTGTTTTGTTTATCGTGTACATTACTCTTAAATGTGTTTTTTAATAGCAGCTCTCTCTGCTCCCTCTAATGGAACCAATCATTGGAGTGAACTTTGCGCACTTTCTTCCTTATGGCAGTGGCCAATTTAATAGTGGGAATCGACTTCTAGGAACTTTTGGCAGTGCTACCCTTGAAGGGGTTTCGGATTACTATTCTCAGTTGATCTACAAGGTATGTTTCTTTGCCAAGGTGTCACTTGCTTCCCTCTTTGGATACCGTGTCAGAATTGGTAGAGCGTGTCTTGTTTTCCATCTAGTTTACATCTAATCTTCCAAGTTTCAATGAAAAGGTTAAAATTTTACCAGGTGAAGTGTTTTTAATATGAACATTTGAAATTTTTGTATAGGTAAGAATACAAATTGTGGAAAACATTCCTTATATATTTCCATGGTAGAGAAAATACTTATTTCCCTGTAACCTTCATTAACTCTTTTTTTTTTTTTTTTTTAAGATTGGCACCTGAGCTAACAACTGTTACCAGTCTTCTTCTTTTTTTCCCCCTGCTTTTCCTTTTCAAATCCCCCCAGTACACAGTTGCACATCTTAATTGTGGCATGTGGATGCCGCCTCAGCATGGCCTGATGAGCGGTGCCGTTTCCGCACCCAGGTTCCGAACTGGTGAAACCCTGGGCCTCCGCGGCGGAGCACGCGAACTCAACCACTCGGCCACGGGGCCGGCCCCTATTAACTCTTAAAATGAATCCAAATTCGCAGTAAATAAAATAAAAAATATAGTTAGGAATTTACCCAGAAAATGAAATCAAAAAATTAAAAAATGTATTTTTTCTTATAATTTAGGTACTACTTGCAACTATGCACTAATTCTTAGCCTTCTAAAATAATATCAAACTAAATCAAGTTTATCTTTTGGTATTTTTTTAAAACATTCTTTACTTCACATCTGACTTACATAAAATGATCTTTTTTACAAAAGTATTTGAGAGGATCATCAGTTTTCCTGAGGGCTTCTCTTCTTACTTTAATATTGAAATCATTCTCTTCTGCTGCTCCCTTTATTACTGCTGTTGGCTTTTCTCTTTAGTTAGAGTCTGTCCTAACTCTCGCAAATACCTTCTCTTCTGAGGCAAGCTGTTCTCCAGCACAACTTCTTCATCTTCGTGAAATCCTAGATCTTTGCAAGATGTGTAACTGTACCTTGCACTCGATCTGCATGGTCGTATTGGTAGTTTTCACCAACCCCTGAGAGACTAGTCCGTCGGTAAATGACAAATTGATGACACGTTAAGCAGGGGGAAGTGTCTGCAGGGCCGCACATTTGTTAACGATTCACTTATTTTAGTCTTACTGCTGCTACTTTGCTTCTTTTAGAGATTTTAGATAATTCAGATTCTAATATCTAGGTTGTGAGTTGCAATTAGAGGATTAAGACCACAAATTCTCAACTTTTTTGTAGAACTAGGGCATATCTTAATGAAAATTTAGGAAAGGAATTTTTGAGAACTTTTGACAGCTTCTTGGTTGAATTTTAAAGCTAGCCTTCACTGGCTGTAGCAATGAGACTGGAAAAGAGTTGCACAGAATAGAATCAGGCATGATGTAAATTTGCTTCTTAATTTCAAAGCTGAGTACTCAAACTGGGCAGAATAAGCAAATGGATATGTGTTCATACAGTCATGAGTATTTGTGTCACTAAGAAGGCTCCTGGCCTCGTACGTTTGTTTTCTTCTTGGTGTGCATTTAGGAACGAAGGTGCATCTTGAGTACATTTCTGTAGCCTTGTTTTCATGTGCTAAAAATTCACAGAACTAAGTTTTAGCAAGGTCGTGGCATGTTTGCTCAGTAGCATATAATTTAAAATTTTTTGGTCTCCTGCAGCAGAATAATTTAAGTAATCCTCCAACACCCCCTGCCTCTCTTCCTCCTACACCACCTCCTATGGCTTGTCAGAAGATGGCAAATGGTTTTGCAACAGCTGAAGAACTTGCTGGAAAAGCTGGAGTTTTAGTGAGCCATGAAGGTATGCTAAGCCTCCATGTTACACTGCTGGGGAGGGTGCCTTTGCCGCTGTGTGTGGTGAAGTGGCAGTGGCATTGTAAAGTTCCACCCACTTACTAATTTTGACTAAATGCATTTATGGTTTTGTATTTTTGCTTTTCCAGTTACCAAAAATCTAGGACCTAAACCATTTCAGTTGCCCTTCAGACCACAAGACGACTTGTTAGCCAGAGCTATTGCTCAAGGCCCCAAGACAGTCGACGTTCCAGCTTCCCTTCCAACGCCACCTCATAATAATCAGGAAGAATTAAGGTAGAAGTTCCCTTTTTTCCTCAAATATTTGTTAGTTATTTCATTTTTTTAAAAATGTGTATACGTATGTATTTAGCGTAATGCCTGTGGGAATGGCATGTAAATACATTTAAGGGGTAAAATTTGGCCAATAATTTTCTTCAGAATTTAAAGTTTATAAAACGTTCTTACTCTTAGATTAGTTTGTGCATTTTTAAAATCTTAAATGATCTGGGAAGTTCAAGCAGTAATAATCGAATAGACATTAAGGCATGGGAATCTGCGTGCAGAATATTTCAAAGATCACTGTCCTTTATAAGCTAATTAATGTGATTTATTGAGTTTATTGATGTTTGCAGGTGTCTTAACATAAAAGCGCAATAGTCCCAGATAGAAGAGAATGCTTTTGTAGAAGAGCATTTAAGGCTGTCTTGTCCAGAGTTTGTAACTTCTTGGTATCAGATTTGTAGCCCCGAGATTCTGATTGGGGAGAATCAGTTCCTTTCGTGGGCACTCGCCACCCCAGTAGTCAGATCCAGGAGCAGTTCTTACACACTTCATCAGATTCTCTCTCTTCCTTGAAAGATGTGGTAACTAGCATCTATCTGATGAGACACCGTTTAGACTAAGTTCCCCACTTTATTAATGACAGAACTGTGGACCAAAGAGGAGAGGTAACTTGTCCAGACTTAGAATCCAGGTCTCCCTGTTTTCTTCTGTACCTTTCTGCTAGAAATTGCCAAATCTGTGAATCGGGAGCAGGTGTGGGAGGCAGCCTGCTAACTCTGTGTGTTTGGTGCCCTAGGGCAGGGATCTGCTCCTCTCCTGGGTTTCTCAGGGACTCTGTTGGAAGCCTTGCTTGGGTCTCTAATAATGCTGCTTCTCACGTTCTCCTTCAGCATGACAGTGTCTCCTCTTGGGGGGAAGCTGGTGGTTCAGCAGGTTCACAGGGTGGTGTACGATGGTTAGCCTGAGACCAGGCTTTCCCTCCAAGCCCAGTCTCCTGGGTAACCTCTAGCTTCTTGGGGTAGACCAGTCTCTTCTTTTTTTCACCTTATCAGTTAAGAAAAGTAAAGGCCTATGAAGCCACAGGGACCAAGTTTTCTCCCGTCTTGCCGCAATAAACAGCAGCAGCAGGAGAGCTGTGCTGTCAGCGACACAGTGGGTGTCGCTGCAGGTGTGACTTGGGTGTGTGCATGGACTGCTCTTTCCTTTTCCAGCCGCAGGAGTGTTCCCATCACCTCAGTGATCTGGAACTTTGCAGAGGTGTGTGTATTCATCCTTTCTGTGCTATGTTGTCACGTGAACATCGTCTGTCTTTGGCAGATCTCTAAACTTTAATGCTGAAGCTTTAGTCAGAAGAGAACATACCATTTAAATTACTTTATAGTTAAACATATTTTTTCCCCCAAGAAATTTCCTGTTTGTCTCTGAACTGCCTCACTGGCTTATGTTATTGCCATTGTCCAAAGGAATTTGCAGTCACATTCCTGGGTAGGGCTGCCTTGGTGCAGGTGACCCCCCAGTGGTGGATTTGCCCGTGTTGATGGGCTGTGTCTGTTCTTCTCTCAGGATGCAGGATCACGGTGCTGATCGGGATACTCCTGACAGTTTTGTGCCCTCATCTTCTCCTGAGAGTGTGGTTGGGATGGAAGTGAGAAGATACCCAGATTTGTCATTGGTCAAAGAGGAGCCTCCAGAGCCTGTGCCATCTCCCATCATTCCCATTCTTCCCAGCAATACTGGGAAAGGTAGGGAAGATACCTGGCCACGTGATTTCTCTTTACATATGCTCATTTACTCATGTTAATGTTTTGATTTTGAAAAGCCATTAACACTCAAGTAATCTTTCCTCCTCCTCTTTTTTTTTAAATTCTGTCTTCCTTTTTAAGTTTCGGAATCTAGAAGGAACGACATCAAAACCGAGCCAGGCACTTTATTTTTCCCATCACCTTTTGGTTCATCCCCGAATGGTCCCAGATCGGGTCTTATCTCTGTCGCAATCACTCTGCACCCCACTGCTGCTGAGGTAAGGATGCCAGGGCTTTTTTACGTGGTAGCACACGTCCCCAGTTTAAAGTTGTGCCAGGTCACTTGCAGTGAAACGTGCAGCAGGGTCACGGAGGAAAACAGGCTGAAGTTAGGGGTGGGATTCAGTCGTTTCAGACATCCGGGCTGCTTTTGAGTACTGTAAATAAGCATTCAATTATCTCAGCCTACCTCAAGGTGAAAGGGCACAGTGAAGTTTGAGCTCTCGTTTTTTAATTAAAGGATGGGTACTTTGGAGAACTCTTTAGAGAGAAACTTTTTGATAACTGTTTACACATAGGAAATTAAGCAGTAAAGAGATTTATCAACAATAAAAGTTTTACAGAAGCCATGTAAATGTTGTTCAGGTAGCAGTTGCTTGCATCAAACACTAGGAAAATTGCTGAGGGTTCTTTTTTTAAACTCTTAATTCTGTGAAGACGTTTTGGTCATTGACAACATAGCAGGAGTGTGGCACTCGTGCATTCTCATGGACTATTTCAGACTTCTGCCCAGAGCCGCACTGAGTCCGCTGGGAGGAAGCTTTCTGAGCAGCTGTAAAAACTGATAAGGTTCATTCCTTGTGGTTTTGTCCTCCACACCTGTTAGATATTAAGATATCCAAATGAGTTTAATGCTCTCTCGAATATTTAATGTTAATTAGAATCTCTTTATCAAGATTTCTGTTTATGAAAGCTTTATTTGGATATTGGTCCATTAAAACAAATTTTTTCCCAGAGACTCTAAGTCAGTCTAAGTAAAAGTTGTTGGATTTGCCTGCAATATGTGTATGCAGATAACGTTTATCTGAGTGTGAGTTTTTCTTCGGGGGTTCACTGCTGCCTTGTGGGTGGGTAACACAGTGTTTGCCCTTTGTTTTAGAACATTAGCAGTGTTGTGGCTGCATTTTCCGACCTTCTTCACGTCCGAATTCCTAATAGCTATGAGGTTAGTAATGCTCCAGACATTCCATCCATGGGTTTGGTCAACAGCCACCGAGTAAACCCAGGTGTGGAGTATCGACAGCATTTATTTCTTCGTGGGCCTCCACCAGGATCTGCAAAACCTCCCAGATTAGCAAGCTCTTACCGGCTGAAGCAGCCGAATGTACCATTTCCTCCAACAAGCAATGGTGAGCTAGTTTACATTTTGTTAACCCCTAATTCATTCTCGACTCAAAAGTTGAGCTTATTCTCTTTTTAAAATCTAACTTTAATTTTTAGCAGATAACAGGTCACGTTGATGTGTAACCCTTGGCAAATTAACCTTCTTTTCCTTTGCTTCTACACCTTCCTCTTCCCTTTTCTCTTGTGCCTCAGCCCCGTCTCGGCAGGGCTCTTTTCTCCCCTGGATGCGCTCAGGCCTTCCCCGCGTCTGAGGGAGTGGGCCGTTTGCTCAGACCTGCTAATGCAGCTCTCCTCCCATCTCACTGGTCTGGTCCCATCCTCGCCCCTGCTTCCTCCCATCTTTCTCTCACTTGTTTCTGTCCTTACCCTGCTCTTAGAACCCAGCAGCTTCTCAGTTCTCAGCTTTCAGTGCTCCCTGAGAGTTGCCTGTGTTGGATTTTGAACTCTTAGCCTCTAGCTGCTTCGGAAACACTCATTTTTTCCCTGCCACTCCCCTACTGCCTTCACACCCTGCATGAATGATGCCCTCTGAGTATGCCTCAGGCTTTCTAATCTGAGTCCTAACTTACGTTTTTATTTGGCCCTGGAACTTTCCTCATCCCTCTTTGACTTTCCAAATCACACTTATTTAAGACTCTTGAACCGATACCTTTTCATCTTTCACAAAACATTTTTGTATTGTCTTAACCTTCAAGCAAAAGCAATATCTCTACCCCTGCCTACCTGACTCACTTTGCACTGAGCATGAGTGTTAACATGTGGTGGTGATTTGGTTTTCCTCCGTCCTCCCTGTATACTAGCATTGTTCTCCCAGCTGTTTGAGAACAGGTGTGTTCCTTTATTTGTACCCCAGTGCCATCTGTGTAATAGATGGCCCATAACCGTTGCTTAGAAGATAAGGTTTTTATTAATTAATAATAATATAAGGTAAGTTAAATGAACCATGTTATAGTAAGTTGATATAACACAATTTTACACCATGTACCGCCTTGTGTAATGGGTTAGTTTTAATCACTAAAAAAGGTCTTCTGCCTTTAGGTCTTTCTGGATATAAGGATTCTGGTCACGGTATCGCAGAAAGCGCTGCACTCAGACCACAGTGGTGTTGTCACTGCAAAGTGGTTATTCTTGGAAGTGGCGTGCGGAAAACCTTCAGAGATCTCGCCTTTGGGAACAAGGTACCTTGACAGCCCTCCCTGACCGCTGCGCCTGCCTCCGCTGGCCGTGTCCGGGCCATGCTCTGTTCCGGCAGCAGGAGGAGTCCACTTGGGGGCCCGTGACACAGTTCCTGGGGGTACCTCAGCATGTGTTGGATGTGCTTGAGCATAAAGCCAGATGGCTACAGCAGACTGTTAAACTGCACGTTATGAGAACCCCTGTTTTTTAAACAGAGTGAAATATGGATAGTAAAGTTAATTTTTGTAAATTTCTCTGTGGCTAAATTATTATGTGCTAAATATTGGCACATGGTTACTTTTTTACTCTTAAGATAGCTGCTTTCACTTTTAATATAACATAAAAAACCACAACGTATAGATCTTATTTTTATTAAATTTTGATTTGTGGAGATTCCCACACATTTTTCTTTGCTTTTCAGGATTCTCGAGAAAGCTCCAATAGAGTGGAGAAGGACATTGTCTTCTGTAGTAATAACTGCTTTTTTCTTTATTCATCAACTGCACAAGCAAAAAACTCAGAAAGCAAGGTAAAATTAGGACAATCTTAGTTAACCAACAATGTAATGAGTGCCCTGTCTTCTGGGGCTACTTAGTGAAGAAAACAGAGAGCTCTCTGTCGAGGGAATCTAAGCAGATGCCACTTAGTCAAGAAAGAGTGTTTATGAAGAACTTGTATGCATGTTGCCATTTCAAATTGAGTAAGTTCTGCTTACTTGAGAAGAGTGGGTAGACTTAAATTATATCTCAAAAGTTCAGAATTGAATAAAACACTAATATTAAAATCTTTAATTTTACTTATTTAACTACAAATATCTTAATTTAATCCAACCATAAAATACTGCTTTTGTTGATCTTATTCCAATGGGAAAGCCTGTTCACAAACACAATTTAAGTCTGTTCATGTGTTTTGGGGAGAAAGTATTTTGCTCATCCCACGGTGGGAAAGTTCTGCTTTACCTGATTCTGTGTGATTTAAGTATCTCAGTGTGTAGTCGATGTGGAGGATATATGTCTGTTTGCCCTGAAGGAAGTTTTTCCTGTCAGTAATACTGCCAGTCACGCCTCCCTCCAGATCGTTGCTCTCCTGCGTCTTTCTTGGAAGAAGGTTCTAGGGAGTCTTTCTTTTTAACAGGCAGTGGTCCTGAGGATAATGAGATCCAAGCTATATGCCAAATAACCTTAGACTTTGAATTAGAGTACATGAGCCTGTGTGAGAGGAGGGGCTCTTCTTTCACCAGACAGTCACGTCAGTGTAAAGGTCCTGCCTGCTTCTGGGTTTTATATGAGGCGTGTTTTTTTTTCAGGTACTGTGTAGCATCGGGGTGCATGAGAAGAGGGGAACCTGTGGGTTTGGTGTTTGTTAGTTTACGATACTCTGTACCTAAAGAGAAACTACTGGAGCTTCTCCCTCAGCTCTCTCAGCAGTTGGATCAGGCCTGGGCAGCCTCCGAGAAAAGCTGAATATCATTTGTTTGTTATCAAGGGACTTCTTCCACTTTTACGCTGATTAATTAAGCCTAAGATTAACAGACAGGAATTTCAGAGAGTAGGGATAAACTCATAGAAGATTATGTTCCTAAGTTCTTATTTGGTTTAACAAAACCACTGTTCCTTTGTACAAATTAAACTAGCTAGCTCCTGGGCCAGCCCCGGGGGCCTAGTGGTTAAGTTCAGCACACTCCACTTCGGTGGCCCGGGTTCAGTTCCTGGGTGTGGACCTACAGCACTTGTCTGTCAGTGGTCATGCTGTGGTGGTGGCTCACGTACAAAAAGAAGAAGATTAGCAGCAGGTGTTAGCTCAGGTCAAATCTTCCTCAGGGGGAAAAAAAATTAGCTAATTAGCTAGCTCCTGGACAGCATTGATTTTTCTGGCTTTATTATGGTTAGAAAGAGGGGTGTCCAAGAAGGTTTAAGAGCAGAATATTCTCAGGAGTTACGGCTTGGTAGAGAAGGCCTGGGCAGGATCCACAGACAGTGCCCTACTGTCATAAGCCCTCTCGCGATACTTAAATACCTTGGCCGTCCGGCATCAACTTCTGCTGTCTGTGAGTCCTCACCACTTACTTAGAGACCCTTCTCCTACCTACCCCCAGAGTCACACACCCTGTTAAAACCCTATTGCTGTGCCTTTTGTTTTAATAAGAATTGCATTTAGGGCTGATGAATTACTTTTCTGTTTCATATTTCTTTTTATTGCACAGGAATCTGTTCCTTCGTTGCCACAGTCACCTATAAAAGAAACACCTTCCAAAGCATTTCATCAGTACAGTAACAACATCTCCACTTTAGATGTGCATTGTCTCCCGCAGCTCCAGGAAAAAGCTTCTCCCCCGGCATCACCTCCCATCACTTTCCCTCCTGCTTTTGAAGCAGCCAAAGTGGAGGCAAAGCCAGATGAGCTTAAGGTGACAGTCAAGTTAAAGCCTCGGCTAAGAACTGTCCATGGTGGTTTTGAAGATTGTAGGCCGATAAATAAAAAGTGGAGAGGAATGAAATGGAAGAAGTGGAGCATTCACATTGTAATCCCCAAGGGGACATTCACACCACCCTGTGAGGACGAAATAGATGAATTTCTGAAGAAGTTAGGCACTTCCCTTAAACCTGATCCCGTGCCCAAAGACTATCGGAAGTGTTGCTTTTGTCATGAAGAAGGTGACGGATTGACAGATGGCCCAGCAAGGCTGCTCAACCTTGACTTAGATCTGTGGGTCCACTTGAATTGTGCTCTGTGGTCCACGGAGGTCTATGAGACCCAGGCTGGTGCCTTAATAAATGTGGAACTGGCTCTGAGGAGAGGCCTGCAAATGAAATGTGTCTTCTGTCATAAAATGGGTGCCACCAGTGGCTGTCACAGATTTCGGTGCACCAACATTTATCACTTTACTTGCGCCATTAAAGCACAATGCATGTTTTTTAAGGATAAAACTATGCTTTGTCCCCTGCACAAACCAAAGGGCATTCATGAGCAGGAATTAAGTTACTTTGCAGTCTTCAGGCGGGTCTATGTTCAGCGGGATGAGGTGCGACAGATTGCTAGCATCGTGCAGCGCGGGGAGCGTGACCACACCTTTCGTGTTGGAAGCCTCATCTTCCACACGATTGGTCAGTTGCTGCCACAACAGATGCAAGCATTCCATTCTTCTAAAGCGCTGTTTCCTGTTGGCTATGAAGCCAGCCGACTGTACTGGAGCACACGCTATGCCAACAGGCGCTGTCGCTATCTGTGCTCCATCGAGGAGAAGGACGGGCGCCCGGTGTTCGTGATCAGAATTGTGGAGCAGGGCCATGAAGATCTGGTCTTAAGTGACAGCTCACCCAAAGGTAAGATCCACCATTTGTATGCTCTGCAGAGCTATTTAATCTTAAGCTAATGAATGTTTGATGTCAATATTTCCGTGTTTTTTCTCATGTTTGTTTAATATTTTATAACAACAGATGTGGATTTTTCATTTACAAATACCTATCTATGTTAACTTCTTGGTATTGTTGTACCTTGCTCTCTCTGCTGTTCAGTTTTCTAGACACTTGCTAGACTCACTCTAAATCAGAATATGTATTTGAACATGGAGTTGATAAAATAAGTAGAACGATTCGTAGATGAGCGTTGCCTGTCGTTTACTGTGGGGACCCTCTCACTGTCAGCTCGTAGGCAGGAGCCATCTGTGGAGCATCGTGTGTACACTGTCTCATCTCAGGAGCATCAGAGACTAAACAAATTTAGAGCAGAAATTAGACACTAATTTTGACCTCTGGAGTTAATCCTAGATTGCCTTTTTTTTTTTTTATTTGTGAAATTACAGTTGTACATCATTATTAGGCATGTTGTAGGTACACCACTTCACCCCTAGTGCCCTACCCCCACCCCCCTTTCCCCTGGCAACCACTGATCAGTTCTCTTTGTCCATATGTTAACTACCACCTATGAGTAGAGTCATACAGAGTTTGTCTTTCTCTGTCTGGCTTATTTCACTCAACATAATACCCTCAAGGTCTATCCATGTTGTTGTGAATGGGACGACTTTGTCCTTTTTTATGGCTGAGTAGTATTCCATTGTATATATATACCACATCTTCTTTATCCAATCATCAGTTGCTGGGCACTTAGGTTGGTTCCATGACTTGGCCATTGTGAATAATGCTGCGATGAACATAGGGGTGCGTGGAACTTTTGGAATTGCTGATTTCAGGTTCTTAGGATAGATACCCAGTAGTGGGATGGCTGGGTCATAAGGTATTTCTATTCTTAACTTTTTGAGGAATCTCCATACTGTTTTCCATAGTGGCTGCACCAGTTTGCATTCCCACCAACAGTGTATGAGGGTTCCCTTTTCTCCACAGCCTCTCCAACATTTGTCACTCTTGGTTTTGGATATTTTTGCCATTCTAACAGGTGTAAGGTGATATCTTAGTGTAGTTTTGATTTGCATTTCCCTGATGATTAGTGATGATAAGCATCTTTTTATGTGTCTATTGGCCATCCGTATATCTTCTTTGGAGAAATGTCTGTTCATGTCCCCTGCCCATTTTGTAATTGGGTTGTTTGATTTTTTATTGTTGAGTTGTGTGAGTTCTTTGTATATTATGGAGATTAACCCTTTGTCGGATAAATAACTTGTGAATTTTTTTCCCAATTAGTGGGCTGTTTTTTTGTTTCAATCCTGTTTTCCCTTGCCTTGAAGAAGCTCTTTAGTCTGATGAAGTCCCATTTTATTCTTTCTGTTGTTTCCCTCATGTGAGGGGTTATGGTGTCCGAAAAGATTCTTTTGAAGCTGATGTCAAAGAGTGTACTGCCGATATTCTCTTCCAGAAGACTTATTGTTTCAGGCCTAATCTTTAGGTCTTTGATCCATTTTGAGTTTATTTTAGTAAATGGTGAAAAAGAATGGTTGATTTTCATTCTTTTACATGTGGCTGTCCAGTTTTCCCAGCACCATTTGTTGAAGAGACTTTCTTTCCTCCATTGTATGCCCTCAGCTCCTTTGTCAAAGATTAGCTGTCCATAGATGTGTAGATTGCCATTTTTATTGATGCAGAAATGGGGAACAGCTTTTTTAAAGTTTAGCAGTTTAAAAATATGTATGAAAATGCTCTAAAGATAATTCCAATAGAAATAGCAATTTCATATTTTAATTTAAATCTGAGAGGAAAGGAACATATCTACAGCAATTACTGATCGGACTAATCCTTTGAAAATCTAATATGTTATATGGCCAGTATGAAAATGAGTTGACTGCTTGCATTAACTTCACTTACATTAAACTTTTCCACTTTTATTGTTTCATTTCCTTAATGCAACATATTCTTTTCCCCAAAATTTCATAAAGTCTTTAAAATAAACCGCTGCTGTCTGATAAGCAGGTAATACCAGGCTTGTTAGATCACTGCCCACCAGGGTTTACTTGGAAACTGGTAAGTCTCTGCAAGTGGTCAGTCCTCATTCGCTCCTGTTGTCATACTGCATCCTGTTTTCCTCTCTATTGAGCTGAGAGCAAGTTTGTCATAGAAAATCTATATGTTTTTGTCCATATACAGGTGTTTGGGATAAAATTTTGGAGCCTGTGGCATGTGTGAGAAAGAAATCTAAAATGCTCCAGCTTTTCCCAGCATATTTGAAAGGAGAAGATCTGTTTGGCTTGACCGTCTCAGCAGTGGCGCGGATAGCTGAATCAGTGAGTGCCTCGAGCAGGACTCCACGTGGGGACTCTCCTGGGTGCACGCGGTGTTGCTCAGTGTGGCCGCTGTGGCACACTTAACTTGTGCTGTACTAGCCCGGAGACTTGGAGGTGGTGACTTGGCCTGTGGGTTAACTCCTGTCTCTCTCCGAGAAAACGACGCGTCCGTGATTCCACGGAGGCCTCAGTAAAGCTAACGTCTACTCAGTGAGGGGCCACAGCCGCAGGTTCTCTGAAAGGGGGGAGGCGCCGCACTCTGTCTTCCCGTCACGCTGGGCGGCTGAGGGTCCTCCCCGCTTTGCTTCCTCGAGCTCTCCTGTGCTCGCCAGCGTTAGTGTGCCCACTCCCTGACCCGGGGCGTTTCTGGCCACTTTCCTGCCCTCGTCGTAGGGTCAGTCGGATACCAGGAGCACTTAGGTCTCCCCTAACGTCTGTGATCTCATACAATGACAAGCATGGCCCAACGAATCTAAACACAGTGCTTCTGGAAAACTGCATGATTATAAGGCATTATCTTCAAGAATAAGAAATCATTGATGAGTTTTCTTTGGAGAGGCAGAGGGCACCCCAGAAGCCGTTGAGTAATATGCCCAGTTGCCTCCTTTGGTATAGAGACTTGCCTAAATGATATGTATCTTTTATGTCTCTAGAGAAATATGTTCACAAGAAATATATTCTAGAAAAGGTCTTTAACATATAGATTATTTTACAATTAAACCTTAAGTTACCACCTGTACTCCCAGGACATTGAGAGAGAGAACACTGTCACATCACAGTCAAACTGAAACAAGTGAGAAACGATTAAGAAAGTAAACCGTATAAATGCCTTTTAACTGTACTTAATTTAAAAATTCCGAACAAAGATATAAATGTTGGCATTAACCTAGCTGATCGGACTAAGCTGTGAATTAGTACCCTCCCCATGTTTGGAAAGGTTGGAACAGTCTGATCCTAAAATCCCACAGTCGTGCACATTGGTTGGTATGTGGTTGTCCTGTGGGTTAATCTTTTTCTTCAAGGAGCATTTCCAGTTTCCTAAGTTCTGTTTTGAAACTGAATTTGCGTATTCACACTTAAATAGATCTGAGTGCAGGCCAATTATGTAAAGACCATTTTGTTACCAACATTTTGAAAATGTTGACAAGTTATCCCCTTTGAAATTCGAGCTGGCCCATCCTGTGGCCAGCTCAGCAGAGCCTGAGGTCTCAGCCAAGCGGGTTACCTTTCGTCTCTTTGCTTCTTTCCAGCTGCCTGGGGTCGAGGCGTGCGAGAACTACACCTTTCGATATGGCCGCAATCCTCTCATGGAACTTCCTCTCGCCGTTAACCCCACAGGTTGTGCCCGTTCTGAACCTAAAATGAGTGCCCATGTCAAGAGGTTTGTGTTAAGGTATTTTGTTTTAACTTCACATAGTACAGCCCAGGGTTTCTAGGCGTATTCGTGGTTTTTTGTGCTTGATCTGTCTGCTGCTTACAAACCCTGCTGTCTCTGGCTGTGTCTGTGCCTGACCACATCAGAGAACTTGCCGTGTGGCTCTGCTAGGCAGCTTTCCATGTATGTTCCTGTCAGTAAGAATTTGAATCAGCCTGGCTTCGGGCCTTATTCAGAGATATCTTCAGTTTTCCTTTTATTTTTTTCTGTTGATATGCCATTGTCTGCAGGCCTCACACCTTGAACAGCACCAGCACCTCAAAGTCATTTCAGAGCACAGTCACTGGGGAGCTGAACGCACCTTACAGTAAGCAGTTTGTGCACTCCAAGTCATCGCAGTACCGGAAAATGAAGACGGAATGGAAATCCAATGTGTATCTGGCCCGGTCTCGGATTCAGGTGAGGAAACACATGGTCCTCAGGGAGAGGAGAGACACAACAGGATCTGGCAATCAGAAGATACTGACATCTAGTATGTGAAAAAGGATTTCACATGGCTGCAGGAAGGGAATCGCATTTTCGAAATCGTATCAAATCGTGTGCATTTGTAACACTAGCTGTTCAGCACATAGTCTTGGAGGAGGATGCGTCCCCTCCCCGAGTGGGATGACAGCTTTTGGAGTCCACATCTTTGCATCCTGATAAGAACTCATGGGGAGCCGGGAGCAGTGTATTTTGTACATACTGGATTTGTGGAGCGCTCACTAGAGTTATTTCAAGCACTTACAAAGTGAAGAACACAAAATATTTTCAAAAGGTGCTCCAATTTTGAGAGTTATCTTTTGGAAGCCGCCTTTTCATGAAATCATTATACACTCTGGTGGATAGATTGTGGACTGCCTTACAGATAAAGCCATCCACACGCTAAGCATTTAAATTTCTGTCTGTAGTCCGTTCTTTCTGAGCTGCAGACCTCAAGGACCAAATGCCTATTCAGCGTCTCCCCTTGCATGTCCTAGAAGGGACTTGGAAAGCTCTCACTTTGCTAAACTTCCTCAGTCCCTAAGCCTGATTATTCTTCAGGATCCTCACGTTACAGAGTGCTGTCACCATCGACTAGTGTACGTTGGCTTCCATACACCCGGATCCAAGGTGTCAATCAAGTTCTCTTGTGTTTTTTTTCAGTCCGCCACCCTCCTCTACAAAGTTCTCAGATCCACTCTCAGGCTCTGCCTCCCGCTTTAATCTAGCATCTCATTCGTCCACACCATTGCAGACCCGCCTGTCTCCTCCCATCAGGTCCCACTCAGAGCCAGTGCCATCTCTTCCAAATATATAAACCCATCTACAGTCCACTGTCTGTACTCATTCCGATTCTTGTTCCTTCCTTGGAACCTTTTTCCTCCTCTGGAAGATTCAGGATCTTCTCTGTTTTTGATATTTGGGCATTTTACAAAAATGTGCCTGGGTTAGGGTCATTTTGATTCATTGCTTTCCTGACTTGAGCCATTTCAACCTGGAGCAACGTGGCCTTCAGTCTGAGAAAGGTTTTTGTATTAATTCTTTTGCAAGTTCCTACCTGTTTCTGTTTGCACCTAGAGACAAGTACTGGACCCCTGAGAGCCTGGGTCTCACAGTGTGGACCCCAGACTGGCAGCATCGGCACCTTCTGGGGACTTGCTGAGACCTCAGGGCTGGAGGCCCGGCCTCACTGACTCCAGCCTCTGAGGGGACCCCAGGTGGTTCTGGCGCCTGCCCGAAAGGATTTCTCTCTCCCCTCAGTCCTCTTGTCCTCCTCCTGTTTTTGGTTTCCTCATTCTCTTCCTTGTTCTGAGACTTCTGTTTTATCTGTTAATCTTTCTTCTGTGTTTTAAAATATCAGCTAAGAGCCCTTTCTGCTCTTGATCATTCAATTTGATTTCTTGTTTTCACATTGTATTCTTGTATTCACAAGAATACAGCCTCTTTCTCTTCTTTCTGTGGTTGCCTTGAGACCGGAGCCTCTCTCAGATTCTTGGGGAAGTGAGTGCTCTCTCTGCTCCTGGCAGTGTCTCTGTCTTCTCTGCTAGATCTATCACTTTACCATTTTAAGGGTTTCCAAAGAGCTCATTCACTCTTTTTTTTCAGATTTTAAAAAAAATTTTTTCCTTTTTCTCCCCAAAGCCCCCGGTATATGGTTGTATATTCTTAGTTGTGGGTCCTTCTAGTTGTGGCATATGGGATGCCACCTCAGCATGGCTTGATGAGCGGTGCCATGTTCGAACCGGTGAAACTCCGGGGCGCTGAAGCAGAGCGCACGAACTTAACCACTCGGCCACTGGGCCGGCCCCTCATTCACTCTTTACCATTCCTGTTCTCCAGTGTTGGTTTTATTCCCTTACTGTCATTTTAATCGTTGCTCCACTACCTGTGTTCAGTCTGTCATCTTTAACCTGAAGCGTTTGGTGAGTTTTCGTTGTTTGATCATCTTTTTTCATCCTTCGTTCCACCTGCCTCCCAGCTAAGCATGCCGATGATTTAGTGTGTAGCCTCTGTTTTTTCTGTGCTACTATCTTAACAATGTGTACATAGCTGTGTGTACAGATGAAACTGGAATTGTGTCATATACACTTTTCTACTAGTACTCAGGAGTCCACTAGATAACCTGCGGTGGCTCTGCTGCATTCTCTGATCGCTGTGCGCCATTCCACGATGTGGATGACCTGTAATTAACCAAACCATTACACCACTGATGAGCATTTAGTTTACTTTTTTTTGTTTACAAACAGTGTTCCCATCAATATCTTGTACAGTTTATCCCCACATATTGATAGCTTCACTCCAACGGGGTATATTTCCAAAAATAAGATTTCTGTACAAAAGTGTATGCACTTTTCATTTGAGTGGATGTGGCTAATTTTCTTAAAAAGGCTACGATGCATGTGTTCCTGCGGTGTGTGAGGCGGGTTGCTGGTCTCCCGTCTGCAGTGTCACCACCCTCATATCTCTGCGCCGGCCTGGCGAGCGTGAGCTGAGCCTGCTGTCTCAGCTGCGGATCCTGCCTCCTGAGGAAGGAGCAGCTTTTCATCTTTGCCATTTGGGTTTGCTCTCCAGTGAACTGCATATTCATATCCCTGTCCACTTTTCAATTTGTAAGAACTTGCACTACTAGATATTTTCCCCTACAAAACGTCCTTTGCCTGCCAAGAAATATGGTATCTTTTTTCTTTGAACAGCTTTAATTTTTATAGTCAAACATGTAATTTTTTATAGCTTCTTGGCTTGGTTAAGACAAGATCGTATATATAGTCTCATAGACTTTTTCTTTCAGAAATTTTATTTTTTATGTTTAAGACACTTGTATTTTCTTCCGTTGAATAACCAGTTGCTGAAGCAGCATCTGGTAAATAGCCATCCATGTCAAACTGAATTTTCACACCACCTACCGCTGGACGTTGCCTTCCACGTGTGCGTGATCTCTCTGGGTTCTGTTGATTTCCACTGGTCTTACCTGTTGTACCAGCTGTACTGAGCTCCATACATAGTCTTTTTTGGTGTTCTGTTCACCTGTGAGTCATATCTGGAATTGAACAGATAAACTGCATAACTCTGTTTTTCAGAAGGTAATTCGGTTCACATACCGAAACCTGTAACAGGCCCTGTGTCCTGTGTGCCCTGAGGGGCTGTGGGCCTGGGGTAGTGCACCAGGGAGCACCTGCGCGTCTTTCTTCCCTCTCCCCTGCCGCCGTCTGCTCAGTTTTAGTGGAGAATGCAGAAACTCAAACTGGGACAAGAAAATACAAATATTCATGGAAATTATCCATATTTTCTTAGTATGTTATTTTTCCAGAATATATCGTGCAAAAAAGTTTAAGTGGTACATAGAGTATGTGACTTATTAGGCTCCTAGCATAGACAGTACGAGCTGCTGAGTGAGAGAGAGGCTCCCTGTTTAGCCAACTCAGATACCTGTACATTTCTCTAGCAGCCTTAGAATTTTACGTTAGGGAAAAACAGTGCCTTTCCCAAGGACTTTATTTCTTTCCAACTTTCCTGATAATTAGAGCAAAGTGACTTTCCCTGTTTTTCCTTTTTGTCCTGGCTTCCAGGACCCCATAGCCAAATCTGTAACCCATTTCTAGTATTATTAATAATCCCTTCAGTAAGCCTTATTTCTGGTTTATTAAGCTTGTTAATATCAGTCCTTTTAGAGACAGCAGTGGGATAGAATAAACACCAGACGCCATCACCCTGCTTAGTTGGTGGGATCTCAGCATGATATTACATGGAAGATAAGATATCCTGATAAAAACATGGCTAGGCAGTCAACAGTGTTAACTTTGTAAATAAAAGACACAAAAACAAGGTAGTGATGGCATGGCTTTCAGTGGTAAGATTGTCTAGTCTTCGAGTTTCAGAGGATAACATATTCAATTAAAAAGATCATTTGAGGGGCCAGCCTGGTTGGCGCAGTGATTAAGTTCTATGCTTTGCTTCGGCAGCCCAGGGTTTACGGGTTAGGATCTCTGGCGTGGACCTACCCACTGCTCATCAAGCCGTGCTGTGGAGGCATCCTTCATACAAAATAGAGGCAGATGGGCACAGATGTTAGCTCAGGGACAATCTTCCTCACCAAAAAAAAAGATTGCTTGAGTTCAAGTGAAATCTTCGTTGTGGCTTTTGGCATGACCCAAGGGTAATATCCTTGTGTGAAAGAGAATGCAGATTTGTGGTCCGAGGAATTGAAGTGTTTTGTGGTTTATACGAACTTTCTTTTGCAGGGACTGGGCCTGTATGCTGCTAGAGACATCGAGAAGCACACCATGGTCATTGAATATATTGGGACTATCATTCGAAATGAAGTAGCAAACAGAAAAGAGAAACTTTATGAGTCTCAGGTCAGTGCCACAGCCGTCCTCTGTCTGTCCCCATGTCGTCCAGACCCCTGAAAGCCAGGGCCACAGCTGACTCTCATGCTAGGGTCAATTTTGAGCAAAAGCTGTACCTGGATATTCTTGTATTTTGTTTCCCATCCATTGGTGTTATTATTTGTGTAGATATAACTGTAGATCGATGAGCCCAGTTTTCCCTGCCAGTTACTGACCTCCCTTCAGACCATGTGAATGTCACAACTGTGGTTAGTGTGACATCCACGGCGAGTGTGGTTGGGGTGTGTTTCACTCAGTTCCCTTCCGACTGGGCCTTCCTGACGTGGATGGACATGGACGTGGACATGAGGGGCTTTCTTGCTCTTTCAGAACCGGGGCGTGTACATGTTCCGCATGGACAACGACCACGTGATCGACGCGACGCTCACGGGAGGGCCTGCGAGGTGAGAGGGTGGCTCTGGCCAGGGAGGCCTGAAGCTCCATGGGCGGTGTGCTCACTAGTCCCTTAGTCGTAAAAATTCAGGGCACCTAGGTTTTGAAAAGAATTTTTATTTAAAATTGTGTATTTTTATTGTTCTATTAATGGGCAAGTAGAAATGTAATTAGGAAGACGTCTTCCTTAGGAACTGAGAGTTTTTAAAGCTTCTCCCAGTTGTTTCACAATAGTTTCTGAAATGGTGGCTTGCAGATACATCAACCATTCATGTGCCCCTAATTGTGTGGCGGAAGTGGTGACTTTTGAGAGAGGACACAAAATCATCATCAGCTCCAATCGGAGAATCCAGAAGGGAGAAGAGGTAAGAGTGTGGGATCGTGTCTGCTGGGTTCACGTCCCTGTATGGAGCCCACTCCATCGTACACGTCACTGGCTCAGTTGTTTTCCCCTTCTTTATTGCTAGGAAAATTCTCCTCGTGGTAGTCACACTTTGCCAGCGTGTTGTATTTCACTATTTCACCTTCCCACACTTTCTTCCACATGGCAGCAGTGAAAGTGTTAGATGCCAGCCCCCCAGGGCCTATTCTCTGTTCCACAGTCCGCATCCCTGCGTCACTCGTGTGGCATCGTTTCCCATGTCTCAGGCTCCTTCTTTTCCCCCTACTCCTGGTCACAGTTTGGCAGGATCCATCTCTGTAAAGAGTATGCCTGTCGTCGAGCTGATGACGGAGAACAGCAGGGACTGTTACCTCCGTGGTCTCCGGGAACACATGGCTCACGCGAGATCACCTAAGGCTGCGGACAGCACACTGGGGGCGCCGTGTGGCTCCAGATTGCTTGTATTCACACTTAGGATCAGTACACACTTACAGGCTTTTCACATCAACAGGTTTTCAAACAGTCTGGCTGTTTTATTATTTTTTTCTTTGCTTCAAATGCTGAACTCGACATTTGTTTCTCTGGTCTCACAGAGGCCTGTGGCCCAGCACGTCACTTGTCGAGATGACCGTAGTCTCGAGCGCCTCCTTTAGGGTTCTCGCCTTTCACAGTGTGATCACACGTTTCGAAGGGTGCCAGCTGCCCTAGATCTGGGGCTGTGGGTTTCTGTAGCACACGCCCCTGTGCGGGGGGTGCAGCCTGCAGGTCTTCACTTTGTTAGAGCCGCCAGCCCTTCGTGCACACAACTGTGGGATTATACTTGTATTTTTTGGTCTTTTTGGAATTCCCATTTTTAAACCAAGAATTGACATGAGGCCCATTTTGCACAGCTCGAAGTAACTTTAAGAGAAAGATGTGAGAACCCCAGCATGATGCCAGGGACCCTCGGGGGTGGGGTAACCTGGCGCTGGGACAGACAGAGACCCCACTGAGCTGCAGCCCGCACTGCCCGCTCCCCCTTGAGTGTTCTTGAATAGGTCGCTTAACCTCTCCAAGCCTCTACCTCCTTTTATGTGAAATGGAGAAAATAATTTCCTCACTAAGAACCTAGTAAATACCTAGTAAAAGGCAGTAGAATCCTTATGAAGAGAAGCAGCCCTCAATAAACACTGCTGGATTCCCTTTCAGTGTGGAAAGGAGTCTTTCCAAATAGTGTCCCAGGATATCTGAATCCGAGGGACCTTACCGAGCCTCAGGGTCAGATTCCCCAGGGTTGGGGTCCAGGGGTAAGCAGGGTGAGGCTTGTACCAAGGGCATCGTGCGGCGCCCACACCTTGACAGCGGGGTTGGTCTGCGATGTTGATAATTGGGTCACCCCTAAATAGAGAGACATCTTGCAAATACTCTTTTAAGGGAGGAGAGAGGAAGGAGGAGAAAGATTGGCTGGTGGGGGCTGTGGTCTCTGTAAAACTTGCCCGGCCGGCAGGGGAGGAGGAGGGGAGCCTTTGGGGTCTCAGCGCACTGAGTGGGCCTGCTGGTGGCCTGTGCGCGCGGGGCGGCTGGCAGGAGTGGCAGAAATGCACCTTCCTTAGATCTGGCTCGGCCTAAAGGTGCTGCCTCCCAGTTTCATGCGTCCCCCTGGGCCCCGGGTGAAGCATGGCCCTGCTGGTTTCCTCACTTCTTTCCGAGGTTCCCCGTCTCCCGCCGGGTCCCTTGGAGCCTCGGCGAGTCAGTCTTCTTTTCATTTGCATCTGTTGTGTTTGCTGGGTTTGAGCGCTGGGCGGCTGGGGCGGGGCGGGCCTTTCTCACCCTGTGTCTTTGCTGTGGCAGCTTTGCTATGACTATAAGTTTGACTTCGAGGACGACCAGCACAAGATTCCGTGTCACTGTGGAGCTGTGAACTGCAGGAAGTGGATGAACTGAGATGCATTCCTTGCTGTCTGAGCGGCGGCTTGTCCCTAGGAAGAAGCGATCCAACACGCCCTTTGGATTGGCAGACAGAAAGATACTTTTGTTTTCTGTTTTATGACTTTGAAGACTAGCTTCTGGGAGTTCTGATTTCCTCAGTCCTTTAGGTTAAAGAAGCACCAGGAGGCGAGAGCTGGCGGAGCGACTTTCCTGGCCTTGCTGAGGTCAGCCAGAATTACAGACGGTCCAGCACTTTTGTTTTTTTTCTTTTTCCTTCTTTCTTTTTTCTTTTTGTGGGTGGGTTTTGTTTTGTTTTGTTTTGTTTTGTTTTTTTAGTCTCACTAAGGAGAAACTTTTACTGGGGCAAAGAGCCGACGGCTGCCCTGCCCCAGGGCAGGGGCCTTCCTATGAATGTAAGACTGAAATCACCAGCGAAAGGGAGACGTCCAAAGTGCTGGCCACGGCCTTATCTGAAAAGGGGCAGGCCCTCTAATTTAAAAATTTTTTAAAATAAAGTAGACACCACTGAACAAGGAATGTACTGAAATGACTTCCTTAGGGATAGAGCTAAGGGATAATAACTTGCACTAAAATACACTTAAATACTTGATTCCATGAGTCAGTTTATTGTAGTTTTTGATTTCTGTAAAATAAGAGAAACTTTTTGTATTTATTATTGAATAAGTGAATGAAGCTATTTTTAAATAAAAGTTAGAAGAAAGCCAAGCTGCTGCTGTTGCAGAACTAACAAACTCTGTTACTTTGTACAAATATGTAAATATTTTGAGAAAAAAATACAGTATAAAGATAGTTATTGACCAAATGCTCCCAGGCGCTGCAGCAGCTCGGTGCTTATAAACGTTCCTGGGGATGCGACAATATGACTGTGTGACTGACTACGCCATTTAATTACGTAATAACCAAAATTCCAACCTAGAGTGTGTGGGGTTTTTTGAAACTACGCTCTTCGTACCGAATTGTTTTCTACACCTGACTTCTGACAGAGCGCGTGTACGCTGCGGCTCCCACTTTTATAGCTGTTTTGGTAATTGGAACTAATTTTTCATATTATATTGTTGCATCCCTACTTCCTCAGTCAGGTTTTTTGTGCTTACAATTTGTGATAACTGTGAATAACTGCTTAAAAATACACCCAAATGGAGGCTGAATTTTTCTTCAGCAAAAGTAGTTTTGATTAGAACTTTGTTTCAAGCCACAAGAATCATGTAAACGTACTAGGATCATGTAGCAGGAACTCAATTCTAACTCTCTAGCCTTCTGTTTAACACAAAAGTTTGAAAAATGAAAAAAAAAAAGGAGAGATTGATTGTGCTTGCAGCTGCAGGACGCCGGCAATAGGGTTTTGGAAGATGTAATTTTAAAATGTGTTTGTATGAACTGTTTGTTTACATTTCTTTAATTAAAAAAACACACTGTTTTGTGTTTGCTTGTAGAAACTTAATCAGCATTTCGAACCAGGTTAGCTTTTTATTTTGTACTTAAAATTCTGGTACTGACACTTCACAGGCTGAGTATAAAATGAAGTTTTGTGCACAATTCAAGTGGGCTGTAAGCTGTCGGCAGATTCAGTGACGCAGTTCTGAACTTGTAATGTATATGGCATGATGTATTTTTATCTTACAGAATAAATCAATTGTATATATTTTTCTCTTGATAAATAGCTGTATGAAATTTGTTTCTTGAATATTTTTCTTCTCTTGTACAATATTCTGACATCCTACCAGTATTTGTCCTACCGGGTTTTTGTTTTGTTTTCTGTTCTGTATAATAGTATCTAATGTTGGCAAAATTTGAATTTTTGAAGTATACAGAGTGTTATGGGTTTTGGAATTTGTGGACACAGATTTAGAAGATCACCATTTACAAATAAAATATTTTACATCTATACAAGCTGCCGGCATCTCTGTCCGCCCCTCTCGTGCCCTGATGGGAGCCCTGAAATGACGCTCGCCTGAAAGTCACCACCCGTCCAGTCCGCCTTTCAGAATCACGGGCCTGTTGATGTAATCAACTTGGTTCTCTCTCTTTCCGCATAAAAATTTTAGATGTAAGTTTATAACTCATGCCAAATAGAGACTCTCTCCTCCCTGCAGGTGGATAAAGAAGGGACCTCTGGTTTCTTTTTAGGGCGTTTACCAAGTCCAAATTAAAAGTTTATTCATGGTGTCTTAGTCCCTTGTTTCAAGTCTACTTTTAAGTTAAACTTAGTCTTCTGATTCTTTTTGAGCCAGCTCTCCCACACTCACTGTGTGTGAAGGAGATGTCATTTCTGTCAGTCATATTGAATGTGTTGGACATGTTTAAGGGGTTGCTCAGAATCCCCCTCCCAATTTCTAAAACAGATTTTTAGCTTGTGCTTCATGGACACCCTGAAATATTATAGAAATTCTCAAAGCGCCTACCATCCAACCAGAAGAAATTTAAGATAGATACTATTCTAAAACATTTCCTGTTTGTGGGATCGTCTGGATGGGACTGGAGAGCGCTCACGGTCTGCACCAGGTTTCAAGGCTGTCACTTGCTGCAGCCTTCTTTGACCTTAGACTTGATCTCTAACCATCAGACGCGGAAGGAAGGAAGGAAGGAAACTTCGAGTCATCGCAGAGCCTGGGGTCCGCTCTCTGCTGGGGCGGTGCCAACTCCGTGTTCCACGTCAAGGCCACGGAAGGTCTTTGTAGCCATCAGAACTCCTAACCTGAATATAGTCTCACAGGGAGAAGGGTGGTGGGAGGTGGAAATAGGGGAGGCTATGAATCTGTGGGAGGAAACGCAGCACAGGGTGAGCTATCTGTGACACCAAAGATCAGTGGCAGGTGCTTCTCTTTGCATGGCCACCTGGTGCCTCAAACTCGGAGAGTCCCCTTGCAGTGGGTCCCAGGGGTAAAAGCAGGAGCAGGGCCTTGCCCCCCGTGGTGGACATTACCAGCTGGTCAGCTGCAGTGGTTGCCTCCATCCTTTGACCGTGCACTCAGCACGTTAAACACCTACAAGGTACTAAGACACACCAAATGAGACAGCTGCGGGCATCACTGACTTGTTTTCTGGTGGAGAGACACAAAGGCAGGTTTTTAGATGGAGCTCTAATGAGGTGGGCTGGGATCAGGAGAAGCGTCCTCGGGAGGTGACAGTTAAGCTAAGCCCTGAGGAATGAAGACACGGCCATGGGAGGGACAAAGCCAAGGCCTTCCTAGCCAGACGCCTGAGGTCTGAGAGAGGCTGACGGGTGGGAAAACTAAGCCGAGTATGGCCGGAGCGGAGCGGCAGATGAGGTCAGAGAGAAGCAAAGCCAAGCCTCGGGGATTCAGACGACCTAAGTGCAGTGGGGGCACCAGGGACCAGTGCTGGGCCCCTGCTCCAGCTGAAGATGGCCCGTGCTGCTGCCCAGGAGGGCCGACTGGATAATAGGGCTGCAGTGCGCTAGTCCAGAGCAGGGCTGGGGGCCTGGCCTGAGGCGATGGCGATGGCGATGGCGATGACAATGGGGAATCAAGGAACTGGGCGGTTTTGCAGGTGGACTTGCTCAACTTCAAAAGAGCGCATCCTCGCCTCTGCCCCTCCCCCACCCTCCAGCCCCTCCTGCTTCCCCGCGTCCGGGCCTCTCCCGTCTGCGCGCCTTAGCCCAGTGTCACCTGGCTGTGCACTGCCTTCCCTCCTAGTCCCCAGGAAGACACACATCCGTCTGGGCGTGGGGACCCGATGCCACAGGTGTTTTTCTGGCCAGTCGACTTTCTTGTCACAGGTGAGAGTTGAGCATTCTCTCTTTGAAACTCTATCCCTTGTTTTGTGGCCCTCCACTCTTTCCTGGTTTTCTTCCCATCGCTCTGGCTTAATCTCTTCCCCAAAAGGACTCTACCTCGTTTTTTAAAATGTAAAAAGGTACGTATTATCGGTCTGAAAAACAGCTTCTAAAAGGTAACTTTTCCAGGAGGCCCAGCTGTAACGCAGTCCTTGGCTCCTGTGACGTGAAAACATGCATTAGGCTCAGATACCAACACCCTAAAAAAAACCCCAAGTCCAGCTCGTGAAATGCCCCAGAGCAATATGGACAGACGCTCCGAAGAATAGGCTGCTGGCTTCAAACACTGGACAGAGCAGAGTTACTGAGGGTGAACCGACCCTCCGCGCCAAGAAGCCCAGCGTCTCGCCCGTCGTTTGTTTGGTCAAGTTCAGCATAAGAAGCAGGGACCGCTCCCAGCAGCGCCCTGCAGCAGGCAGTCGCCCCACGTCGGCCTCCTCTCCACCCATCGTCACAAACACTGGCAGGAACTTGGAAATGAGAAGCGCTACATTTTTTTTCCGGTTCAAATAAACAGCAAAGAAGCCGTAGTTCATTTCGCTTATGCACCAGCACTTTGTCAGGCGGGACGAGGATTTCTTGGCGCCCCCGGGCGACGGCCGCGGCGGTCGGGACGCCCCCACAGGTTTCTAACGGCCCGAGGAGCCGCCGCGCGCCGTGGAGCTCAACTGGGCTTCTCCGCCAGGTGCCCAAGGACGCGGGGCCGGCGGGCAGGTGCGCGCGGCGGGCAGGTGCGCGCGGCGGGCAGGTGCGCGCGGCGGGCAGGTGCGCGCGGCGGGCAGGTGCGCGCGGCGGGCAGGTGCGCGCGGCGGGCAGGTGCGCGCGGCGGGCAGGTGCGCGCGGCGGGCAGGTGCGCGCGGCGGGATGCCCGGGGCCACAGTGGCGCTG
The DNA here is from genome assembly GCF_041296265.1 of Equus caballus. Lineage (NCBI taxonomy): Eukaryota > Metazoa > Chordata > Mammalia > Perissodactyla > Equidae > Equus > Equus caballus. The sequence goes on along the minus strand of NC_091687.1, from coordinate 107,953,790 downwards.
CCGGGCACCGCCGCGAGGTCCCACAGCGCACCGCCACTCTCCATCTTCCAGGACACAACGGCTGCTCCTCCCCTAACCCAGTCCGTCAGCAGCAGCCGCGCTGCCGGCTCTTCCACTCCAGCCCTTCGACCTTCGAGGGGGCTGAGGGCTCAGGGGCGGCCGTCCCCGTCCCCCGGGCTTTGTTTCACGGCCCGGCCGACAGCGCGCAAAGACAGGCGCGTCTGCTCCGGAAAGGGCCCGTCACTTCTGTGCGGCGGCCCGGAGCCCCGGGCGGGCCTGGCGCGGCCCCTCCGGGTCCCTCCCTACAGACGGGCGCTCAGACTCGAGGGCCGCGTTCTGGGCCCAGAGATCCTTCCCGCAGCCCGTCCTCCAGCGCCGAGACGCGGGCGGCGCTGCTCTCGCTCCTCTGACGGCGGCCTCACCGTCCGCGCGCCCGGGGCGCACGCACCCCGCGGCCCGGAGCCCCGTCCGCACCACGTCCCGCCGCGCCCGCCGTCTCCGCCCTCTCGGCGCCGGCACCCCTCGCTCCGTGCTCGGCGGGCTCCGCGCTCCAGGCCGACCCGCCGCACCGCCCGCTCGGCTCCGAGCCCGGCCAGCTCGCCCAGGCGGCGCTCCCGTCCCGCCCAGAGCCGCCCGCCGGGGTGTTCTGCCTCAGTGGCAGCCCCGCGCCCCGCCGAGGACGTCCAGCCCGCTCCGCAGTTGGTGCACCGCGCAGGCGCGGCCGTGCGCACGCGCCGCCTTCGCCGCGAGCCCGCCCGCTGAGCCCGGCCCCGCGCCCTTCCCCGGTCGCCCAGGAGCCCTTCCAGCCCGCGGGCCCCGCGGCGCGAGCACAGGCACGCTTTTAACTCACTGCAGTTGCTCTCCGAGGGCAGGCCCGTCTCCGCTCTCGCCTCGCGGAAGAGGAGCGAAGGCAGCTGCCGGTCCCCTCCGCCCTCCCCGCCGCGTGCGCAGGGCTGGGCCTCGGGCTCGGGCTCGGGCTCCGGCTCCGGGCGTTTCCTCCGCGGCTCCGGGCACAGACGGCGCCCCCCGCCCCGCCGCAGCGCCGCCCGCGCTCCCTCCGCCCGCAGGCTCAGCGGGGCTGCCCCGCCGTCGCGCATCCCTCACTTTCCAGAGACCTGTGCCCCCTACTTCCCGCCAGGACCCCGAGGGAGGGAGGGAGGACAGTCAGTCAACTCTTGAAGCAAATTACTACATGACTCTCGACAGAATAAATCAATACAGTACTGTGCAAAAACACCAGATACCGTTTTGTGATTAAAATATCCGTATTTATCCTTAAAAACAAAAAGAGGCAGGGAGAACAAGAAGAAAGACAAAACTCTAAAAGACATTAGGTAGTTAAGTTTTCCTCATGAATGATGCTGTGATGACATATTCAGATATGTACATTAAACTGCATTATAGCAATTTACTGGGCTTTACAATAAACTTATCTGGATAATTTTAGATCTACAGAAAGGTTGCAAAGATAATACAGAGAGTTCCCAGATACCCCTCACCCCATCTGCCCTATGTTATCCTACATAACTGCGGGCCGTTTGTCAAACTGAGAAATTAACATTGGCACACTATATTAACTAGACACTGTTCAGACTTAACCAGTTTTTTCAGTAATGTTCCTTTTCTGTTCAGGGTACACTCCACAACACCATATTGCCTTTGGTCGGCGTGTCTCCTTAGTCTCCTGGTCTGTGACAGTGACTCAGCTTTGGCTTGTTTTTAGTGACCTTGACAGTTTCCTTCCTCGTTATGTTCCTTTTCCTTTAAAATTTTTAGCACATTGAACATAGTTATAATAGCTATTTTTAATACTGTTGTCTGCTAATTTTATCATCTTTTTCATTTCTGGGCCTGTTTAATTAAATGATTAATTGATCTTCTTCTCCTGGTAACGGGTCACATTTCCTGCCTTTTCCATGTTTAGTAATTTTTATTGGATTCCAGAATTTGTGCTTTTCTGTTGAGTGCTGGATTGTGTTGTATTCCTTTTAAGTGTGTGAGACTTTATTCTGGCAGCAGTTAAGTTACTGCAAATCAGTTTCCTCTTTCTGAAGTTTGTTCTTTTTGCATTTTTAGGATGAGTCTAATTTAGCTCCACCACTGATGGCCCTTTGCGAGGCACATACCAGATGCCCGGGTTTTCAAGGACTCGTCTTCCTTTGGCTGGTGGTAGCTTGAATGATTCCTAGCCCTGTGTGGTCTCCGGGAGTTGTTCCGTTTACAGCTTCCCAGTGTTACTGAGCTATGGGCTGGCTGTGCTCGCTGCAATCTGACCCAATTAATCACAAGTTTGAGATCAAGAAAAGCACCTTTTAATTGATTAGCCAGCATAATCGGAAGACAGGAGACTAATGTAAAAAAAAAATCAAAGAATTACAGAATCTTGAGGCCATTATAAGGGAAAATACGCAGTGAGGAGGGGGTTAGAAACGGCCTTCAGGCATGAGCGGCTCCAGGGTCCCGCACTGTTCTGTTCTCCTATCAGGGATGATGAGCATCCCACAGGTGCTCCTTCTTCCTGGAGGCCTTCTTGCTCCTTGGGAAAACTGGTTAAGACTGTTAAGAGCAAAGCTATCAGAGTAGCTCGGCAGCGGGATGTGCACAGCATCAGGCCAGAAATCATGCAAGCGTGTAGTAATTTTTAATGATTTACATGCTAGGAAGGTTTTGACTAGGGACGGTCATTTAGTGTAAGATGGCCTCACTTGGGTTCACTCACACCAGTACTTGTTCTCGCCTTGGAACCTGTTCTTGGCCCAGCCTCATGGAGTCACACTTTACCTGTGGACAGATCGATAAACAGCCAGACTCAAGTGGAGACCCCTGTGCACATTTCTGGACCTTTCTATTTGGCTTCCCCCTCGCCTACACTCTGTGCTGCAAATTCTAGCCATGTTTGCCTCCCTGAACTCTGTTCTCCATCTCAACTCAGCAAGACCACCCAGCCTCTTTGTGGGTCTCCCCTCCCTGCAGGGCAGTCTGCACACTGTCTCTGGACAGAAAGCTGGGGTGAGTCTAGGCCGCCCTGTTTCTCAGGGTACCGTCCTGCCATCCCTGTGATCCCATGTCTGAAAAGAGTCGTTCCATGTATTTTGTTCTGCTTTTCTAGTTTACCCCACGATGACAAGCCCAGATCCTGTTACTCTCTTTTGGCCAGAAGCAGAACTGTTCTCATTTCTTTTTGACTTAAAAGTTTTTCCCTCTTGTCTAATTGTATTTCCTTTAAAAGCATTATTTATCATGTTTCTTCGCCACATGTTCCTTTTATCCTTCATTTCTGAATTTTTTTAAATTTCGATTTCTTGCTTGAGTTCTGTCACATTTCTGTTTTGAAATTCTGCTTTATGTTGTCACTTCATGTCACTGTCCTTTGGCTGGTTTTGAACATGTTATGGTTTTGATCAGTTCCGTGAGCATGTCTTTCTGGGGCGCTCCCATTCTTTCTTCCCCTACTTGGACCTGTACAAGGGCTGTAAACAGGGATGCTATTACGGATCCATGTTCGAAGACCAGCGGGTAAACTGATATTGTGATTTATAGTAAGAAATATGCATTTGGTCTCCGTCCCCATTTCTGGCACAGAGCTCCTAAAACTCTTGGAATTCCCTAAGTGAAGAGAGCGATAAAGGTATCTTCTGGGGGCCGGTCCTGTGGCCGAGTGGTTAAGTTCGCATGCTCCACTTTGGCGGCCCAGGGTTTCACCAGTTCAGATCCTGGGGTTTGACATGGCACCACTCATCAAGCCACACTGAGGCAGCGTCCCACATGCCACAACTAGAATATACAACTATGTATTGGGGGGGTTTGGGGAGGAGAAGAAAAAAAGAAGATTGGCAACAGTTGTTAGCTCAGGCGTCAATCTTTAAAGAAAAAATAAGGTATCTTCTGTTACATTAATGAAGTGACTTTTGGACCTCCCCCCAAGGATGGGGGCCGATTGCCAGAGGAGAAGCCAACCTGGTGATTGGAGGGTTGGAACTTTCAGTCCCACCCCTGACCTCTGCAGAATCAACTGCCACCAGCCAATGATTTAATCAATCATACCTACTAATGAGGCCTCCGTAAAAACCCAAAGGGGCTGGGCCCAGGGTGGTGGACACAAGGAGGTGCTGGGAGAGCGTCAGGCCCAGACAGGGCCTGGAAGCTCCCTAACACTTTCCACATACCTTGGCCTATTCACCTCTTCCATCCAGATGTGTGTGTGTGTCCTTTATCGTATCCTTTTATAATAAATCAGCAAACGAAAGGGAACTGTCTGAGCCTGTGAGCCGCTCTAGCAAACTAATCGAACCCAAGGAGGGAGTCGTGGGGACCTCCGATTTACAGCTGGTCAGTCAGCAGCACAGTTGGCAACCTGGACTTGCGACTGGCACCTGATGTGTGTGTGTGGGGCGGGGGGGGGGCGTCTTATGCGCCTGAGCCCTTCACCTGTGGAATCTGATGCTCTCTCCCAGTAGAACTGAGTTGAACCGTAGGCCAGCCACCCAGTGTCACGGAGAATGGCTTGCTGTGGGGACCCCCCACCTGGTGACCAGAAGGTTGGAGTGTAGTGTTCCGCCTGAGTAGTAACGGACACACGGTAGGGAGGAGCTGGGTTGTTCCTCACACGGGAGACAGACCCAACCGGGTTTTCTAGTACAGCCTTTTCCCCTTACACTCACTGTAGGGATCTGCCCTTGAGCCTCTTCCGTTGCTCTTCTGATGAGACTGGTTTTCCTGGACTGCGAGGCAGCGGGCGAGGCCCGCCTCTCCGACCCCACAGAGCTGCCTCGTCCCCAGGTTCCGCGTGGTGTTGCTGTGGAGACTCCCTGGCTGTGCTGCCCTCCTCCGCTCAGCAAGTCTTAGCCATCCTTTTTCCTACTATCCCCATCCTACTCAAGTTTTATTCTATTCCCAGAAGTTTCTCCTCAGTGTGGGGCCCTGACTTAGAAAGAAACCCTGGCAGTAAGTCTCAAGAGTTCAGAGGAACTGATGCCTCGGCCCTCGCTCCAGCCACCCCTCCGGGCGGGGAGGTCCGCCAGCTCAGCTGCTGTTCGGAGGCACCCACCCTGCTTCCGGTTAATGCCTGTTGCCAGCGCTGGGTTCTCGTCCTCTTGGATCCAGGAGACGCTCTGTTGTTCTTCTTCTGCTTCCTGCCACACGAGCGGCAGCAGCACACGGGTCTTCTGGCTGTGGGCCCCCCTGCCCACTGCGCCTAGAGATCGTGAGGCTCCCTTGTCACCTAGTTCCTTTGGAAATGTGACCCTTGGGTTTGGCTGTCTAGTTGCTGTCACTGTAATGGATATTAACTGGGGAGATCCAGAAGCGATGCCGCAACCACCTTCTCTGCCGTTTGCTCAGAATCCCTCATGTCCATCTTTTTTATTTTAGCCATTTTAATGGGTATGAAGTGGTATCTGTCACTTTAACTTGCATTTCCCTGATGACTGTGACACTGGACACCTCTATTCATAATGCGGACCCATTTACACATCTCTGGTGAAGGGTCTATTTGAGTATTTTGTCCATCTTGGAAACTGGGTTATCTCTTTCTTATTGAATTTTAAGCAGTGTTTATACACTCTAGATACTAGTCTGTGGCTTCTTCATTTTCTCAATGGTGTCTTGAGCAGAAGCCTTTAATTTTGGTTAAGTCCAATTCATTAATCTTTTATAACTAGTTCTTTTAATGAGTTAAGAAATCTTTGCCTACCCTAAAGTCATGAAGATATTCTCTTTCATTTTCCTCTGAAATCTTTATAGTTTGTGCTTCTGTTTCGATCTATGACCCACCTTGAAAGACACTGTATGGAATAAGGTAGTAGTCAAGTTTCATTTTTGTCCATAGGAATATGAAATTCTCCCAGCACCATTATAAAGACTTCTCTCCCAGTGAATTGTATCGGCTCCTTTGCTGAAAATCAACTGCCCACATATGTGTGGGTCTATTTTTGTTCCACCAATCAATTCATTATCCATAAGCTACTGCCAAAGTCAGTCTTGAATTGGTGCAGTCCTCCAACTTTTTCTTTTCAAAATTATTTTGGCCACTCTTGGTCCAATGCATTCTCATGCAAATTTGAAAATTAGACGGTCAACTTCTACAAAAAGTTACCGGGTTTTTGATGGAGGACAGCATCAAATCTGTAGACCAAATTGTGGAGAATTAACATCCTAACAGTACTGAGTTTTCTAATCCATGAACATAGTACGGTTCTCCACTTAGATTTTGTTTAATTTCTCTCAGCGGTGTTTTGCACTTTTTATTGTACAAGTCTTACACTTAGGTTTTCATATTTTGATGCTGTTGTAAGCTGCACTTACCATTATTTTCCATTTTGAACTGTTTGTTGCTACTATACAGAAGTACAGCTCATTTCTATATTGACCTTTTAACCTCGTGGTCTGGACAAATTCCCTTACTATATTTTGTAGTACTTTCAAAAACTCTGATTTTCTACACACTTGATCACAGTCTGCAAGTAAAGATGGTTTCACTTCTTCCTTCCCAATGTGCACGCCTTTCCTCTCTTTTCCTTGCCTATTGCACTGGCTACGGCCTTCACTACAACTCTTGAATGGAACAGGTAAGCACAGGCATCCTTGCCTTGTTCCTAATCAGTCCTTTTTTATGAGATTTCCTTTTTTCATGAGATTTTTATGAGTTTTTCACAGACGCCCTTCTTCACATTGAAGAATTTTCTTTCCATTCCTACTTTGCTGAGTTTTTGGTGTAAATGGCTGCTGAATTCTGTCAATGTTTTTCTGTAAGATCACATGCCTTTTTTCCTGTACTATTAACATAAGCTATGTTGATTCACTCTCTAATGCTACGGCAACTTTGCACTCCTGGGATAAAACTCCCTTGTTCACAATGTGTCATCCTTTTTATATGGTGCTGGATTTGATTTGCTAATGATTGTATAAGGGAGTTTTGATCCTACATTCACGAAGGATATTGGTCTACAGTTTTCTGGTGATTTACTAATGAATAGTTAAAACTTGCTCATAATACCAAAATTTCTCAGAAGTTTTCCAGAATAGATTGTGTATCTTTGGTAGAACTTTTTCCTCCAGTGTTTGAAAGAATTCATCAGTAAAACCATGTGTGCCTCAAGTTTTCTTTGTGGGAAGGCTTTTAAACTACAAATTCAATGTATTTAATAGGTATAGGGCTATTCAGGTTATCTATTTCTTCTTCTTCAAAGATGGGTAATTAGTTTCTTTTAAGGAATTTGTCCATTTCACTTAAGCTGTCGATTTATTGGCAAAGTTGGCCATAATAATCCCTTACCATTTTTTAAAATAAATTTTTTAAAGGAAGTTTTAGGTTCACAGCAAAATTGAGTGGAAAATATAGAACACACTCAGAGCTCCCCCACCATCAACATCCCACGTCAGACTGGTGCCTGTGTTACAACTGATAAACCTCCACTGACACGTCACCATCACCCAAAGTCCACGGTTTACATTAAGATTCACTCTTGGTTTTGCTCTTCTTTGGGTTTTGACTAACGTATGACATGTATCCACCACTGAAGTATCATACACAATAGTTTCACTCCCTAAGAAGTCTCCGTGCTCTGCCTATCCATCCCTCCCTCTCCCCACCCTGCCAACCACCGACCTTTTACTGTCTTCATGGTTTTGCCTGTTCCAGACTGTCATATAGTTGGAATCATACAGTATGTAGCTTTTTCAGATTGCCTTCTTTCACTGCGTAATTTGCATTTAAGATTCCTCCATGTCTTTTTGTGGCTTGATAGCTCACTTCTTTTCAGTGCTGAATAATATTCCATTATCTGGATGTACCAGTTTGTTTATCCAACCACCTACTGAAGGACATCTTAGTTGCTTCCAAGTTTTGGCAATTGTGAATAAAGCTGCTTATAAGCATCTGTGTGCAGCTGTTTGTGGGCGCATAAATTTAACTCCTTCAGGTAAATATCAAGAAATTTGATTGCTGGATCACATGATAAGACTAAGTTTAGTTTTGTAAGAAACCACCAAACTGCCTTCCAAAGTAGCTGGACCATTTTGCATTCCCCACCAGCATGGAATGGGTGCTCCTGCTGCTGCTTATCCTTTTTAATACCTGTAGAATCTCTAATGAGGTTGCCAATTCATTCCTGATGTTAGTAATTTGTTTTTTGGGGTTTTTGGACAAGAGGTTTATCTGTTTTACTGATATTCTTATCCAGCTTTTGGTTTCATTAATTTTCTCTATTTTTGTTTTCTATCTTATTTGTTCTCATATTTAATATTTCTTCTGCTTCTTTGCTCTTCTAACTTGTTCTTCTTTTTCTATTAAGGTGGAAGCTTAAGTCATTGATTTTAAACTTTTATTTCTTTCTAATATAGGTGCTTAGCGCTATAAAATTTCCAAGTACTGAGTTAGCTGTATCCTACAATCTTTGATATGTTGTGTTTTCATTTCAGCCAGTTCAAATAGCCTTTTGATTTCTTCTTTGACGCAACCCACATGGTATTGGGAAGTGTGTTAGTGGTAGATTTTCAAATATTTGAATACTTTTCCAGGTATCTTTTTATTATTGATTTCCATTACTGTTATCACTGCTATTGATTTATAATATAATTTGCATGAGTTGAATTTATATAAATGTATTGAGACTTTAATATTCTGGAACATGATCTATCTTGGCAAATGTTTCACGTGTACTTGAGAAGAATGTGTATTCAGTTCTTGTTGGGTGGAGCGTTCCATAAATATTAATTATGTCAAGCTGGTTGATAGTATTGTTCAAGTTTTCCACATCCTACTGATTTTGGCTTTCTGTCTACAGTCATGCACCACATCACATTTCAGTGAATGATGGAGCGCATATACAACAGTGGTCCCATAAGATCAGTGCCACAGAGCCTAGGTGTGTAGGAGGCTGGCTATACCAGCTAGATTTGTGTAAGCGCATGCCATGATATTGGCATAACGACAAAATCACTACTAACAATGCATTTCTCAGAATGTACTCCTGTCATTAAGTGACACATGACTGTACTTGTCTTATCAACTATTGAGAGGTGTGTTGAAATCTCTATAATTGGAGATAATGTCTCTCAGCAGTTCTGATAGAACAGTTTTAGTGGCATGTACTTTGAAGTTCTGTTACGAGGTATATAAATGTTTGGGATTATTTCCTCTTAATGAATTGACCCCTTTATCATTATGAAACAACCCTCTTTCTCCTCAGTAATATTCTTTGCTCTGAAATCTCCTTTGTCAAATATTAATATAGGTACTCCAGATGTCTTTCAGTTAGTGTTCAACATGCATACATTTCCCATTTTTCACTTTTATTTTTGTTTTGCTGAGGAAGACTGGCCTTGAGCTAACATCCATGCCCATCTTCCTCTACTTTATATGTGGGATGCCTACCACAGCATGGTGTGCCAAGCGGTGCCATGTCCGCACCCGGGATCCGAACTGGCGAACCCCGGACCGCCAAAGTGGAACGTGTGAACTCAACTGCTGCACCACAAGGCTGGCCTTGTGTCTTCATATTTAAAGTAAGTTTCTTGTAGGCAGCATATAGTGGGGTCTGCATTTTTATCCAATCTAACAATCTCTGCCTTCTAACTGGGGCATTTAGACCCAGTTACATTTAATCAGATTCCATTTGTTGTGATTACTGATTTCGTTGGGTTTAAATCTCCCATCTTGCTGCTTCTTGTCTTCCGTATGTTCCACCTGGTCGTTGAAGTTGAATGACAGATAAAATGTTTAGGATATACTCTTCTCCAACAAGTTTCCAATATGGTGCTTAAAGTGTTTTGTGGTTCAAGATGAAATAACTGAGAAGGAACCCTATACCATGAGACTATGTCTCCTCTGAAATGTAATTTTGGTGGAAAAAAAACATTATATTTGGGCATTTACATTATATACAGATGATTCCTAAATTTCTCTCTCTGAGATGTATCTTCTGAGAGCCTGACCTCTATATCCAAGTGACTAATTGACGACTCTAGCTGGATGTTTCACAGGCAACTTTAATGTAAACCATCCAAATTCACATGCCTTCAGCTTCAAACTCACAGAGTCCAAGCTAAGACACTATGAAATTTCCTTGAGTTCAGGGGCTGCTCCCTGTATTATCGGTTCAGCAGCCAAATCCAAATGTATTTCTTACTATGTATCACATATGTAGGACAACCCAGACCACAGGCCCCAACACAAAAGAGCAGACAAAAAAACCCTAGGTAAATAATCAAAAAGATCTTTTATTTTAAATGTAGATAATACCATAAATCATCAAAATAATTTATAATAGTTAACTGCCTCTTAAATATAATCTCATAAATGATGTCTTCTGAAGTTAAAAGTAATGTGGATTCAACCAGTTTAAAATTATCTATTTAGAACATGAAAATAGAAGTAAAAAAAAGAAATTAACTGTCTCCTATGAAGTCTTCTAAGAAAGGAAATCACAAGTTCCTGATCAGATAAACACCATTCCATTATTAAAGGAAATTAAAAAGAAGCATAAATTAATTTGAATAGACACGTCAATTTCCAGGGTTTTGTCCTTTTGTACAAACCTGACTCTTTACAGAGTTAAAATTGCAATCTGGTTTCCTACCACGAGCAAGAAATTCCTTAACAGCAGCTCAGAAATGACCTCAGTGTCTTGGTGAAACACCCTTCTTCACCTGCTAACGGTCACTCGGTGCTCCCACCTTTAGCTATCTGCTGTCTCTCCACAGGATACGCATAACGAATCACCATTCTAGCCGTGGCGTCCACCTTAACCTTCCAAATGCCACTGCTGTGAGGAAGAGCCATCGCAGATTGCCATAGCGACATGGCCTTTGTGACTCAGTGGATCAACCACCCTCAGGCACTGTCCAACTGACACCTGGTACAGCCGATTCTTCTTCTGAAACAAAGAGGCAGCAAGAAAAAAATACCACCAGTTATTTGCTTTAACTTAAAAAACTTACAGCCAGAATATGGTAAAGAAGATACAGAAATCCAGAAGAGATGTGGAATATTTAAGATTACTTACTTAAGGGACACCACAGACTCAGAACTACCTTCTACCATTCGGGGTAGAGTAAGTCCCTCTGCCATGCTCCCTCACTCAGCCTTGCTGGGCTCCTCACATCCTCCCATCGTCACCAAGCTCCTCACCCCAAAGGTCCACTGCTGGGATCCTCCTGACCCATGGCACTTCATGAGTCGCGGCGGGTCTGAGGAGCGAGTTTCGGACATATCCAGGCAGAGGAGATTATTTAAAACCAATTCATGCTCTTCATTATAAATCCAGACCTAAGGAAGAAAACAAAAGATCAAAACCCCAAATTTTGCTTTAGACTTTGAAATTTAGACTGCACAACACTTCATACATTTGTGGGAGACGAATGGATTTATTCTCTATGATCTCATAAAGCGGGAGCAGATCAATGTACCAGAGTGACGTGGAGGCATTATGAGCTTAGTTATCTGAAAATGGAATGAACTAACGCAGGAGAAAGTGAGGTACAATTCCAGGAAGAAACTTAAGCAGTGGTTGAATTTTGTTAACTGAACTTAAATTGACTGAATTTAATTGAGCACATGACTGCAGATCATTTCCAATGCTAGGATTCCACAATTATATAATGCTCTTAATTCCTAGACTGCATAAGAACTGGAGCGGCCCAATGAGCCTGCTGGTTTGCCTTCTGTGCACAGAAAACACACAAGGCCATCATTTTCATACTTCCCTCATGCATTGGGCAGTGCTGATGTGCACGGGCTGCTGCATCACATTCTCCTGTGGAGCATTATACTCGAATCCCATATCATAATAACATTCAGACACAGATTAGGATTTCGTCTTGATGGCCCAGAAGCAGGATTTTCCTGAGATTTACAAGTGATCTTTCAGGATAGTCTTCTTTATGGTCTCTCAGATTATTTTCAGGAACAAAGAGCTGAAGTTGACCGAAGTGGATGAGTGCAATGAATAACTTATTCTCCAACATGTGCCATCACTAAACCCAAAAGAAATACGTTGTCTTCTAGTCTATGAATTATTTTACTCATTGCTACTTCTACCTTCAGGCCCAAAATGTATGTGTGCTGTCTCCAGTAGCATGAAGAGACTCTCCATCGGTGCTATGATAGAACTGTCTGCGATGCTGCTAATGTTTCATAATCCATGTCCAACATGGGACCCACAGGCCACATGTGGCTACTGGGCATTGGAAATGTGGCAAGTGTGATTGAGGAAACGAATTGTTAATTTCATTTTAATTATTTAAAGATTTTATTTTTCCTTTTTCTCCCCAAAGCCCCCTGTACATAGTTGTGTATTTTCAGTTGTAGGTCCTTCTAGTTGTGGTATGTGGGATGATGCCTCAACGTGACCTGATGAGTGGTGCTACATCCGTGCCCAGGATCCGAACCAGCGAAACCCTGGGCCACTGAAGCAGAGCGCGTGGACTTCACCACTCGGCCACGAGGCTGGCCCCCATTTTAATTATTTAAAATTTAAACAGCCACATGTGGCTAGTGGCCAGAGTATTAGCATAACTCTGCTCAGTCACAACGTAGTACAGATAACAGAGTATAATCCACCTCCTCAAACTTCTCATTTTCTGGAACAAATTTCAGCCATCTCACCCCACTGGGATCTAAACCACCGAAATGTCACTACAATGTAACACTTCAGAGTCTACAACCTCACGCCTCTCATCCCCAGGTATGGCCCCAAAACCTTTTTAAACCATGTTTTTCAGAATGTATAACCTCTTGGATAGTGTGCATGAACTCTCCCAGAAATAAAATGTGTTCTATGAAATTTCAAAGGACACACTCTACGTTAAAAGCCCAAGTGTTCTCTTCGTTCTTGAATGACAGCATCCCACTGCTCAGATGGAAATGAAACTTACGACTTGTCTTGAGCACTGCAGTCCTGAGGCCCCACAGCTGGGAGCTGAGAGCGCTGTTATGCTATTTCATCAGATATAAATCAGTTTGAAACTGCAGTTCCAAACTAAAATAAGTTTTTGCTTATTTTTAGGTCCATTTAATATCATTGAAAAGACACATTCAAACAAATTAAACGAACGAAATGAACTGCAACTTTGTTGTGGTTTCCTCTAATGAACTGCGAAGAATCAGTCAGGAAAACCTGATTCCAGGGAAAACTCCACCGGAGATATCCCGATCCATCCCATGCAGGGTTCATGCTCTTGTCCAGAAAGAGGGTGCACCTTCTTTGCCATTTCTAATAAATTCATATAGCTTTCAATTCATTCTATATAATTCAAATTCATTCTATATAACTGGAGTGTACAAATAATGCTCTTAAACAAAATGCTACCAAGACAAACAATAAGCAGAGGTAGGAAAAATATACAAAGGAGACAAAAACAGTTGTATTAGGTGATCTCTAAAATCATTCCCAAATTAAACCATATAATTTAAAAAAAGTCATATTAAAATCGTGATGTTTACTCCTCGCTTCTCAGGAGCAGCTGCTGGCAGCTCGCCTTCACTGAAGGACACCTTCCAAGGACTAGCTGTGAGCTCAGAGGCATCACTCACCTGATTTGGGTCACCGTAGTCACATGCCTTAAGCACTACTAGGCTTCCCTTTTGACTTGGGCGGCTCTGGGCCACTAGACACTTGTTGGTCTGGAGGTGACAGAGCTGCAAAGGAAGAGACTGTTCTTGACAACCCAGCAAGTGAAGAGAGACCAATGTGAGAAGATTCATTAGAATGCTAGAAAAGGATGTTTTGGATAAAATATGAAAATAGTATTCCAGAGGAATGAATTCCAAAGGTCATAAAAAGATAAGCATTTTTTAATTCCTAAACTCTAGCCTCAGAACATAGGAGCATCACAATAGAGACTTCAAGGTTATAGGTAATTTTAACAATATATGCAAGCAGTGTCAAATAGAAATTCTATCTAATTCTACCTACAAGTTTACTAATCTACTATAGGAGAGGAAAGAAATTAAAATATCACCTCTGTGCTAAAGGACTTTAAAACGAAATTGAGGAAATAAGAACAAAAGGTATAAACCAGACAGCACATAATTCAATGTAATATACAAGCTAGACTAGAGATAAATACCGATTATAAATGCCACAGGAATTCCGAAGGTGAGATCCATAAAAGAAGCAAAGCATCCAGTCTGGGCAAAAGGATTAGTTAAGTATTAAATGAGATCAGACTTGCAAGGCAAGAAGAATAATGGTAAAGGATTTCAACCGAGTGCACACAGACTGGTACCCATTTTCACTTAAAGAGAAAACAATAATAAACATCTTGATGATTTTTCTATATCTTACAAAGTAGAGAGAACAAGAAGGGGAAAGCTCCAGGCTGAATTCTAACCACTTAAGAATCGGTGGCATTGGGAAAGGACCCTGAGAGGAGTGCCTTCTTTGTAACACAAAAGCAGAGAAGACTGGGTAACAATCATAACATCCACACTGAACTTTCAGAAAGCAAACTCTAAGAAATGATTCATGAAAAAGGTACGATCTTACGGCTAGACCTCTATTACAAAACTGAGGAAATTCTATAAGAAACAAAAGGGAACATCTAAAGAAATGTGGTTGATCAAGGGGTTTTCTGCTAAGCTCAGATGATGGCTTGGAACATCGAGTGTGAAATTTCCCTCACACCACCACTCAGACCCTACCCATCTTCCACTTCCTGTCTGGAGTCAGTTCCCAGAGCTGCAGCCAAACGGTCTACAGCTGCCCCATTTCTCCTTTTGTTTTCCTCTTTGGACTGGCCTCTGCTCAAGGAATTTTATACTCACCTATATTGCCTTTATTTGTATATTCACATTGATATCTATCCTCTCGGAAGCTAGCATATAACTTAGAGAAGTCATGCTCTCTCTAACACTGGCAGGTAAAGGTTCTTAATATTAATAGTGAAGATATTAAAATTTCTAAGGTCTTACACCTGAGTAGGGAAATTCGCATAAAGTGAATATAATGGAAGACAAGCTGGAGTCTATCATTAAATATTTTGTTGTCTACAATGTCATTTATTATATCATACAACTTCTAATGATATCCTTTTGTAAAACCACTTTCTTACCCGTCCACGCTGAAGGACTTTGGGACGTTTTGGCCCTCTATTGATAAAAATGGGTTGCTGGGGTTTGGCATTGGGCCCAGAAATCTGCATCTCTGGGTAAATATTATCCAAATACCATTTAAATGATTTACAACCCAATTTCTTCCTCAATTCAACACGCTCGCTGATATTTCCATAGCTTTTGGTCCTCAGATCAGGTCTTAAGGAAAAATACTGCTCCTGAATGTAAAAAAGAAAAATGAAAAAGAAGAAATGGATTTTTGTTTAAAATAAATATTATCAATTATATCTGTGGTTTAAAAAACAACTGAAAAAATGGATTATGAGCAAAAATTTTCCACGCCAGTGTTTTCTTGATGTTGCCAGAAAATGTCATTGGAAAGTTTTCACACAATTAGGTCCATCATTAACAATACCAATAAGACATCTTAAATTGTAAGATACACCCCAATTTCAGAAATGGCAAAACACGTAAAAATGTGCATCTTAGAATCAATCAAACAGGCTACACATGAGATCAGCAGTTCTCAAACTGGAGTCTATCATTAAATATTTTGTTGTCTACAATGTCATTTATTATATCAAGGAAAAACATCTGTGCAGTTGAGTTGAGAGCTAAAGTAGTCGCTTTTCTTCATGTACAAGAATGATGCACACACCATGGTTGTCGAACCAACCGAGCCCCCACTTCAAGGAAAACAACTGATTGCACTGGGTGCAAATGATCAAATTCAGACGTTCCGGTGACAATTAGAATCTCGGGAAACTGGTATCTACCACCACAAGCTTGACAGCTTCCTAGTACTTGACAACTTTTCTGAAGAGCTCAGTTAGTGATATTTATGAGTCTGATGTTTTGGATATTGTATAGTGAAATTTGTCAGTATTTGGAAGAAGTTCACAACCCAGTGGACTATATTTTCCAAATACTAACGCATGATGTTATAAAAATCTGGCATAGGTGAAAGACCATTCAAAGAGCAAGACAGACCGGAAGATTTTAATACAGCAATTTGAAAAGCTCAGTGATAGGATTTCATATTCCACATTGGAACTGACCTTTAAAAGTTATTGAGTTTTGATGTAGTATCAAAAAAGAAGGGCCATAATTTTCTGGACAGCTATTAGAATATTTCTTCCATTTTAAATTACATATTCTCACGAAGTCGTATTTTTTAAAATATATTTAACCAAACAACTTACGGTAACAGGTTGAATGCAGAGATGAGAATGTGGCTGACTTCTTTTTAGCCAGTGGTGAAAAGATTTGCAAACATGCAAAGCTGTGTCACTAGTCTAAGTTTTTTGTTTTGTTAAAAACATGTTATTTATATTAATAGGTAATAAATTTGTTATTGTCTTTAATGAATTAACAAATGTTCACTTTTAACTTCTAACATAGTAGTTGTCAATAGATATAGCTCACACTAACAAACCGTCTCAGCGGTTAAGTTCACACACTCTGCTTCATCAGCCCAGGGTTTTGCCGGTTTAGATCCTGGGTGTGGACACGGCACCACTCACCACACCGTGCTGAGGCAGTGTCCCACATAGCACAACCAGAGGCACTCACAACTAGAATATACAACTATGTACTGGGGGGCTTTGGGGAGAAGAAGAACAAAATATTGGCAACAGATGTTAGCTTAGGTGCCAATCTTAAAAAATAATAATAAATAAATAAATAAAAATGATGTGTGAATTATACCTCAAAGCTGTTACAAAGAAAACATCATTGGGACAGGCCCTGTGGCGCAGGGGTTAAGCACACACGTTCCGCTTTGGCGGCCCGGGGTTTGCCGGTTCGGATCCCTGGTGCGGACATGGCACCACTTGGCAAAAGCCATGCTGTGGCAGGCATCCCGCATATAAAGTAGAGGAAGATGGGCACGGATGTTAGCTGAGGGCCAGTCTTCCTCAGCAAAAAGAGGAGGACTGGCAGATGTTAGCTCAGAGCTAATCTTCCTCAAAAAAAAAAGAAAGAAAACATCATTGAAAGTTGTGTATAGCAGAAGAGACAGAGGGAAGGAATACCACATGTGCAGAATCTAACAGAGGAAGCAGTGGGATTGGTCACAGCGAAGCCCAGTGAGCAAAGGAAAAGGGGCCAGGTTCTGTGGGAGTCACAGGAGAGGGACCAGAAGGAATAAAGAAACTAAAGAAAACAATTTCTTCTGATAGTCGCTGTATCACCTCTTAGAGAGTGGTCACTTGGAAAATTAAAAGAGAACAAAAAATGAGGGAAGCACTGGGTGAAGAGAGAGAAGCGAAATCTAGGGAGAGATGGCCCTAAAGTGAAGGTCACCCAGAGACGCGCAGACGGAAAAGCAACCAAAGCCACCGCACGGAAGGCCCAGCCCATCATTCCTCCTTCTCAGTCAGAAATTTCACCTCACCTTGTATTCGTCCAACCAAACATATGCCAGCCTCAAGGAGTTGTGTGTCATGGTGTCCTGGCCTTCAGGAGAACCATATGGCCGCCTTTTCCGGAAAATATGTCCGACTCTAGAGCAAGGGATGATGAAGAGTTTACCTCCACACATCCAAATCTGGTCAGAAGCAAAATCTGTATTAATAGTTGCCTCGCAGTGCTGTGAAATCAACGTATGAATTCTCATGCAACTTATCTTTACTAAACAGGTGTCTGTGAAACTTCACGAGATGATTTATCCTATTAGATATCAACTCAAACAGAAGACAGTCAAAGGGTACGTTTTAAAAATTATGTCTTTATGATTTTAAAAAACCCTAAATTCCCAAACAATGTAATATTCTTTTATTACTATGTGTGTAAAATCACACTTACCATACGTTGTTGTTTTAACGGATCAAGGAACTTGATCTTCAGGACTTAGGGACAAGGAAAGCCTACTAACTGGTCCTCTCATTTCAGTTTTACGGGTACTTTCTTATAAAATGTACATATACTTTTTTTTTTAGAAAAAAGTTTTTTATTAAATATATAGAATAACCCCAGATTAAGATTCAAAAGATCTTTGTTCTGGTCTAAATTTTGCCCTTGACTATTTGAGTTACTTTATATAGTTATTTCAATTTTTGTGGGACTCAATTACCTTACCTACTGAACTAACAATATCTATTATTCCTTTCAACTTTAAAGTTCTAAAGATTATGTAGGAAAAACTACCTTTTAAAAACACCATGGTTAATGCATTTGCAAAAATTCAAAGTAACCTATGCACAAGGTAGTGTGGTCTTATCTGAAGGGGAGTTCCGCATCTAGACCAGGAGATGGGAGGTGGGGAATGGGGGCGTCTGCTGGAAGGAGAAGGCTGAGTCCTTTCCCTCACTCTCCTCCTGCCTTTTCCAGACTGTCTCACCACCACCTCAGCTCCTTGAGCCACAGACCCCACCCATACTGTCATCTTTCCAATCTGAGAAACTGGAAAAGAGGAGAGATCTTGAAAGGCAAATTTCTTCCTTAGGGTGGAGGTACCTGTATATATAGAGAATTCAGTAAGCTATACATGGGGTGATGACATAATTTATATAAACTGGGCTACTTCTGAAAGTGAAATGGGGACCTATTAATGATTTCTCCAAGAGAGGACAAGCGAACCAGGATGGTCTTGGGTAATGAGGGAAATCTGATCACCCCAACTACACATATCCAGGGTCATCAAATAAGATCAATAAACTGACAGAGAAAGAATAAAACTCTACATTAAATGCACATCTAAATTTATACCCAACCATTCATTACAACCATCCCTTTTAAATGCTTATAAAACGAAGATAAAGCTTCTTATATGCTTTTGACACTTTGAATGGATAGTATCCATATCATAAATTATGGTAAAGTAGCATTCATTAAGGACAATTTGTTAATAAAGATAATCAAAGAGCATTTGCAGAAAATATGGGATGATGGATGAAAATTATATTCCAACACACACAAAGTTAGTAATTAAGCATACAAAAAGATAAAATTACCCGGAATGATATTTCTAAATTTTCTCCTCCCCAGATATCCATGCCACTGTCATACTGTCCAAGCTCACTGAAATACCGTCTGCTCATGGCGAACAGTCCTCCAGCCATGGTAGGCGACCTAGGGAAGGGAAGGATCACCGCACCGAGTCTGTGAGTCCGTTATCTTACCTGCTGTTTGTTTTAAGACATTCAGTGAAGCTCTGGAACATTACCAATAAAAACTAGTTAACCGTTAGGAAACATATTTTATCTAATATCAGGGAATGAACTGGGCCACAGAACTGAATTTTCTAGATTGCTAATGATATGCTAGATACCTGGCAAATGAAGGCTACTTTGTCTAAGTATCAAAAGTACTTTATTATTATGACCATTGTTGACAGAAAGCCACCTGAAATGAATTATTTAATTCCTTTTGACAGTATCATAGAGCCATTGGGATAAAAACTGGACTCCAGGGCCTGCCAATGGGAGACCAGACAAATCTCACACTTTAAATTGGACTCCAACATATTGGACCAGCGGCTCTCAAACAGGATGATTCTGCCCCCAAGCAAACACGTCTGAAGACATTTCCAGCCGTCACAGCTGGCTGACAGGTGCTACTGGCATCTGATGGGTTGAGGCCAGGTCTGCTGCTCACTATCCTAAAATGCACAAGAGAGCCCCCACAACAAAGGATTATCTGGCCCCAGAGGTCAATGCCGCCCAGGCTGAAGACCCTGTGCTGCTGAGAGGCTCTGAGGTAGACTGGCCCTCAGAGACTCAAGCCCAGCGTCCCGTCATCTCACTTCCTGACAGAGGATTAGGCGATCATGGATTCTAGCGTCCCAAGCTGCCTGCCAGAAATGAAGCAAAGTTTTCTCTGCAGAGAGAAAACATCATGCCAGGTATGAATGTATTTCTATAATTTTTCATATATAATATCTGGCACTAAACAAAAAAACCCAAGCAAACAAATAAATAACCAGGCAATCAGGAAGTAGATCACACGAAAGAAAAACCAGAGAAACAATCTACAACAGAAATAGACGTACCGGGTTTCAAACGATGCGGTGATTAGGCAGAGAGCTTAAATAACTGCTCAACGAGTTCAAGCATAAAAGATAAGACTGACAATTTGGCAGATAATTAGGTACTATCAAAAACGAAACCAAATTCATGCATATCTGAAAAACACTTCTGACAAAAAGAGAAAAAAAATGTAAGCAGCCAACGAACGAGAATCCTTTACAAAAATAAAACTGCTGCTGACTTTTCACCAGAGAAAGTGGAAGCCAGAAGGTTCTTGAATGATACCTTCAAAGTCCTGAAAAATATATCTTCCAATCTAGAACTAAAGATTGAGTAAAATTATTCTTCAAAATAAGGGTGAAATAAAAACATTTTCAGAAAAAGACAGAGAGGAATAATCACCAGAAGAAATACTAGATGTGTTCTTTAGTCAGAATGAAAATAATCACAGATGGAAGTTTGTGGAGGCAGAAAGAACACAGAATAACAGAAAAGGGGAAATAGGTGAGTAACCTAAATGAATAATCGTTACATAAAAAATGTCCTGTGGGGTTAAAAAATACATGCATACACACACACACACGTTCATATTTCAACACTATAACTTATGGGGGGATAACTGGAGTATGAACATTCTGAGATCCCTGCATTCTAGAGAAAGCACCAACTTATATTACACTTGGTAAGTCAAGGACGCATGCTGTGTGCTCTACGGTAACCACTGAAAGAAAAGAATGTTTAACATCTAATGACGGGTGGCAGCTGAGAACAGAATGATGATAAATCAGAACTCAGACTGAAAGAAGGCAAGAGAAAAAAGAACTTAAAACAAAGAGAACAAATAGAAAGCAAATAGTACTACTGTAATCATAAATGCAAAATATAAGTAATATCATTGAATGTAATCAGATAAATGCCCTAATTAAGACAATGGTTTTCACATTAGTTTAAAAACAAAACATAATCAAACAAGAGCGACTCCATGCTGCTTACAAGGGGCACATCTAAAGATAAGACCACGGAAAGACTGACAGCAAACACGAATCAGAACAGAGCCAGAACAGCCACATGAATGCCAGACTATAGAAAAAGTTTCACAATTCTAAAGGTATAGAATAAAACATAATTCATAAAGATAAATGGCTTCATTCACCAGAAGATTTAATAATTCTAACCTTTCATTAACACAGCCTCAAAATAGATGAAGAAAACATAAATTGTAGTGGGAAACTAACATACCATTTTCAAAAACTGATAGAACATGTGAATTAAAAATTAATGAAATATGGAGTATTCGAATAACGCCATAAATTTGACCAAACTCATGCAGATCTCATCTTTAACAAGCGCAGAAAATACAAATTTTCCAGGCACACAAGGAATATTTATAAAAATTAATCATATGCTAGACCATAAAGCAAATTTCACCAATTTCCCCAGAATTAAAATCACACAGAATGTTTTCTGACCAGTGTAGTTAAGCTGGGAATAAACAACAACTATAACATCTCCACATGTCTGGAAAACAATAAATGCACTGCTAAATAACGTACGGGTTATTAGAGAAGACGTCATAATGAAAAGATTTTGAAATAAATGATGATATAAAACGATATATCATACTTTGTGGGATGCAGCTAAAGCCATGATTAGAAGAAAATTTATCATCTTAAATACATGTATTAGAAAAGAAAAAAGGCTGAAAATTTAAAAAACCTAAACATTCAACTCAATGAGTTAGCAGCCATAATATTATAAAAGTGAAACAGCTTACAGAAGAAAGTGGAAAAAGAGTAGGAGGAGAAAGGGGCGTTAATATCCTCACTGTACAAGGAGGGGTGTCAAATGATGCTCTCAGAAGTCAACAGAAGAAGAAACGCACTTTTTAAAGTATCAAAAGGAACCAATACAATAACTAAAACTTACCATAAACACCAGGTGATAAGGAGTACAAGGGAGTGATATAAATGAGCTAAATCTTCATTTTTCCCAAAGAGAGGGTCTAAACTTGGTTTCAAGTTGAAAGGAAGACTATGCATATCATCTACAGTTAAGGAAGTAAGAAACAGAAGACCAAAAATAAAAACGATTAAAATGATTTGCCTTTGGGGAGGACTGAGGATAGGGAGGAAAGGAGTGGAGCCAGCCACTTTTCATCCTAAGTTCTTCTATACTATTTGATTTGTTAACAATGAAACAATGAAAAGCAAATATCCATGAAGATGATGAAATTGGCAACTGCGCTGAAGCTAAGAATGAGAATATATCTAACAGTCTGGGCTGCCTCCTTCTCGCACTGGCAATGGAAACCTTAAGAAATACTTTATTGGACTACACATATTTCATCTTCTAAAAAAAAAACATGCACAGTCATAAAGGAGATAGGGAAAAAACAGAGTCACTGCTAGTGTCTGCCTCCAACCACAGAACGCGAGGTCATAGAGAGCAGAACCACTGAGGGACAGTCCCCAGAGGCAGCCCTGCTCTCCTGAGAGATGCGCTCCAGCACCTAACTCCCATCTGCAGGGCTGGGCAGGGGACGGGGAGACTGACCACACTGAATCCCCTGGGAGGAATGCGAGAAGAGGAGCTGCAAGCATGTGAAGACAGGAAGACAACTGAGAGCCGGGGATGCTTTCTCAGTGGACTTCAAAAAGAGCTGCAACAGATTCTCACACGAAGCCTGAGCGAATAGAAGACAAGCCGCCCCGCCAGCAGATCACATCAGGCACCTGGAACCAGCCAAGGTCTCTGTCAGCCTCCCCTCCACATCTGGTTCAGACGAAGGCAAGCTGGAAAGCACCCATAGGCCAACTGAGCAGCCAATGGCACTCTAGACACGTGAAGTGTTGGGAAAACATTATCTACTAAAGGTGAAGAGAGGCATACCCTGTGACCCAGCAATTTCACTCCTGTAAACTAGAACTCAAGCATAAGAATGTTGGTGACAGCATTGTTTGTAATGTAAAAAAAAAAAAAAACACTTAAAACAACCCAAGTGCCCCACCAACAGTAAACTGGATAAATTATGATATATTAACATAACAGAATATTATACAGCAATGAAAATGAGTCAACTACAGCTATACACTGCAAAACACATGAATTTTTAAAGCAATACTGAGTAAAAGAAGCAAAACAAAATAATGAGTCCCACGGCTTCATTTATCTGAAGTGCAAAAGCAGGCAAAACTAAGCTGTACTGTTTAGAGACGCACACTTAGGAGGCAAAACGCTACAGGAAAGCAAGAAAAAGACTACCAGGTCAGCGTTATGATGCCTCGAGGGACAAGGGCAAGGGCTGTGACCAGGAAGGGCTGTACAGGGGGCATCTAGGGGCTGTTTCTGGACCTGGGTGGTAGTTACATAGGTGTTCACATTATAACCATTTATTAAATTCTGTGCATATACACATATATACGTGTACTTTTTATGTATGCTATTTTTTACAGTAAAAAAATTAAAAAAAAGAAAGAGTAGGTCCAAGAACTTTAAAAAGTAGAAATATAGACAAACTTCTCTGAAATCTACGTGAGAAATTTAAAAGAAAACAAAAGAAAGAGAAATAACATATAAGGGATGTATAATACTAGAGAATATGCTTGAGAACTGAAAATAATTCACATACAACTTAGTAATTACACTAGTAGGAATCCATCCTACAAGTCCTAATCATAGAAAAAGCTTATCTATTCAATGTTCTTCACAGCACCATTTATACTAGCAAAGAAATGAAGATAGGCTAATGACCAGTGCCAGAAACCATGGCATTTGACATGAACAACACAGCACACGGGGTACTCCCATGCTATCCTACGCAACAATTATCCCAGGATATTGCTGACTTTGCCCTTCTCGCTAAGCTATAAATCTGAGGGCATGGACAATTTCTTATTCATCTATCCTTCCTTAGGACTGGGCAGAGTGCATAAAATTCAGTGAGCGCTCAAGATTTTTTAATGGACAAATTAAGCTAATGTTTTTCCTTCTTGCAACGAAGGAATTATCTTTAAAATATCTTTTTCTCTTCTGAAGGAGTGCTGGCAGGAATGCTTCACATATTCAGGAGAAACCTTACTTTATTGGTGCGGTAGCTCCTTCTGGTCCTCCGAGCTCGGAAAGGGGCACGAGGTCCCACTTGAAGTGCAGGCCCCAGTTGAATCCTCCCCGCACCACAGGGGAGGAGCTGTAGGCAAGCGTGTCAGCACTGATGATGTCGATCACCGGGCACACCACCATCCGCCGGTCCTCCTGGATGACAGCCAGCAAGGGCTGCAGCCACATCACATTCACTTCACAGTGGCTGTCCAGGAACACCAGGACTTCTCCTAAGGAGGCAGACAACACGGGCCTCAAGATGCCGCAGCACTCCATGTCCGTGCCGCTGCCAGCTCAACGGGATGAGACACAACTACCACCCTTCCAGCCCAAACAATTAAACCATCACTTTATTGCTAATCAGAAAGAGGGAAATCTTTTGGCCAACAATTCTGCCTGAAGTGTACTGCTATGGCTAAGGAAGTAATATGCACAACTCTTGAAAAAATTTACAGACAATTCAGATTCTCCTCAGTAAAAAGATTCAAAATCTCACAGGAACAATTCAGTTCCTTGGAAAGCCAGGTACAGAGCGGGATGCAATGATAGTGGCTAGTTGTGTGTTGATATTTTTATTACAATTATTGTAATCAAAATATTTCTAAATTTAGTATATGGTTCCCTGCCTTAGTAAACAGAGGATAGGGAACATAACTCCACTTTCAATGGCGACTCAGAAACATGACCGCCATTACAGATTATTGCTACAACGCAGCAATTCTCTCAGCAGTGAGAGACACACGTACCCCTCTCGTCATGTCACTGATGCAGCTCCCTCCCGCCTTGATTCACCACCAGACTGAGATGTGCTCACTCTCTTTTCTTCCATTTTCCACCTTTCCTTTCCAATTCCCCCAACCTTGTTGGCTGTAGTGGTTTACACTTTTTGGGATACACTTTTCTTCCAGTTATTAAAATAAAAATTATGAAGATTTTATCTTGCATTTTTAACTCCTCTTGATAAATGGTAGCAGGAATAAGGGTTTCTTTGATAATTCCAAATTTCTTTGATAACTTCATGGTTCTTCTGAGCAACTGAGAAACTTAGAATCTCATCATCAGATAGCATGCTCATTATTCTAAAGGTTTACCCATGAATGTATCAATATAGATTTACATGAATTACTTAAAGCACCAGAGGCACCCTATTTTTCAATTAATGACAGTAAAAATAGCTCAGGCAGGAAAGCTCTTTATGACGACAGTCAGTCAGTTGTGTCATGCAATGTCCGCCAACTATATTATGAGGATGTAAGGAGCAGAGCCCACCAGGTGCCACTTAATGCAGAAAGGCAAGATGCTCAACCTGCAAACTATTCAGTGTGAGGAAAAGGAAATTCAATCAAGGTTCCTGTGAGCAGAAAATGTACGCACAGCTTTTCTTAATTCTAAAAATGTTACTTTTTCCAATTAAAGCCAATTTAACTAAATAAAGAAAGATTATACATGGTCACATTGAACCCAGGACTGATTTCCCAAAAACTAGCTTGTTTCTGACAGATCCTAAACTACCTTTAAACATGGACCAGCAGATTATTTAAAAAAAAAACCTAAATGACTATTGTTATCTGAAAAATTAAACTCTCAGTAATATTATAACAGTACAATATTTCAAATGGCTTAATCTTGCCACTCCCCACAAATACCCCACAATTTTCTCTCTACCTCATTGCCTTCAGCAAGTCAGTCAGTCTTTGAGCAGAATTCTAAAGAAGAAGAGCCCTAAGCCTTGCATCCAACCTGCGTGTGACTGCAGACTGGAAGGAGCGGAGCTACTTCTCACTTTTTTTTAACTGCTTTAGTTCACTGTAGCTTTAAGAGAAAGGAGGAAAGAAGAAAGATTCTCAAAACGAAGTCCCAACTAAACCCAGCAAATGGGACAGTGGGTGCACAGGACAGGTGGAGGCAATGAGCAGTGCCAACCACCTTAAACCCCAGTGACTGGTTAGCTTGAGAAAAGCAGTGTACAGGAAGGTAGGAGATGTTGCCACTAGTAGAGAATGGCCCCCAAAGTTCTGGAATTCTCAATTTACCTTCATGTTTTTGGGGTTTTTTGGCCATATCCATGGACTATCTGCAGTGTTATATACCTAATTATTTTTAAACAAATTCATTTAACTTAAATATTTTTTAAAAGGAAAATTTCTTATCAAGATCTTAAATGAAAATCAGAATCATCAACCTTACATAGAAGGAACCATAAAAAGAAATACAATGGAATTGATAGAATGTAACTGAAAACTGTTAGTGTCATCGAGTCGATTCCGGCTCCTAGCACCCCTGTGCACAGCAGAGCAGAGCCCTCCCTGGTCTCTTTGCGCCACCCTGTCCCCTTCCAGCCTATATCAGACACGCTCCGCTGCTATTCATAGGGTTTTCATCACCAGTTTTCTTGGCAGTGGGTGGCCAGGTCCTTCTTCCTAATCTGTCCTAGTCTGGAAGCTCCGCTGAAACCTGTCCACCACGGGTGACCCTGCTGGTATTTGAAATACCGGTAGCACAGCTTTCAGCATCAGAGCCACCACACGTGGCGACAACCAACAGACAGGTGGTATGGTTCCCTGACCGGGAAAAACTGAAGACTAACCAGATATATTTTTCAGGAGAGGACTGTGAATTTGATACCTGTTCTTTCTTTTTAAAGGGGGAGATTAATGTATGTTGGAAAGATTTTAAAGATATATTAGTACCAACAAGACTTTCTTCTTGATGGAATCAGAAGGTGTGAAAGGAAATTTAAAAGAAAATAACTTTAAAGCTATGTAAGTCAGTTTTTTACATTACATCCATTTACCCAACTAAAATCATGGTACATATCACCACTGGTATGCATTTGCGCTTTAAGAATTACTCGCATAATTCAAATCAGTTCAGGTACATATATTTTAAATTTCCTATTAAAAACATTATGAAAGTTCAGGGGCCAGCCCGGGGATGCAGCAGTTAAGTTCGTGCACTCCACTTCAGCAGCCCAGGGTTCACAGGTTTGGATCCCAGGCACAGACCTAGTACTGCTCATCGAGCCATGCTGTGGTGGCATCCCACATAAAATAGAGGAGGATTGTTATAGATGTTAGCTCAGCAACAATCTTCCTCAAGCAAAAAGAGGAAGATTGGTAACAGATGTTAGCTCAGGGCCAATCTTCCTCACCAAAGAAAAAAAACCCACAAAAGTTCAGTTGTATTTTGGACTTTTCTGCTTATATAAGTGAACAATATATATACTTACTTGAGGGACAGTAAGTAACAATAAGGGCCACAATGAAAATACACCAGTGAGGACTCCAGAGCTTACCTCCCTGGAGTCTGTGCTTTGGGATAGCAAGGATAAAGTTATAAAAAGGCCTTTCCAAACTGAACAAGCCAACTCTCTCCTCCCAGCAATGCCCATTGAAGATGCCACTTTCACAGACATCTGCAGAATCAGGAAGGGCTCCAAGGACACAGCCCTCAGCACTCAACACCCACCAAGAAACGCCAATGGGAAGTCATACCTGTTGCGTGAGCTGCTCCGATCATTCTTCCTCGAATCAATCCCTCACGCTTTGTATTTCTTATTACTTTAATTTTTCCAGGGAGGTATTTTTGGACATATTCATCTAGTTCTCCTTTCAAATCATCTGAAAATAAACCACATGAGACACATATAAAGACATTTTATAGCTACTCTAAAGGTGTATCTGGTACTTGCAACAACAAATTATCAAGTAAATTATATAATCGTCTTCTGCTTTATTTTAAAAGATCATAGCTTCTTATCCTGAAAGGAAAAAAAGGAAAGACATGAAGGATGACAGTTGGACTGCTGGCCAAGAGAAACATTTACCTTAGTTATAGTCACATTTGCATTTCCATAGCGACTAGCACAATGCTTTGCATAATGTTAGAAATGAATGTCTTG
The DNA here is from genome assembly GCF_041296265.1 of Equus caballus. Classification (NCBI taxonomy): domain Eukaryota; kingdom Metazoa; phylum Chordata; class Mammalia; order Perissodactyla; family Equidae; genus Equus; species Equus caballus. The sequence goes on along the minus strand of NC_091687.1, from coordinate 107,925,772 downwards.
AGTGAATAAATGTTCAACTGACTGCATATAAATCAGACTTAAAACAAAGAAAATGAGATGTAAATATCTTTTGTTTCAAAGTAATTTATTAAGTCTTACTCCATTTCAGAATAGTTGAGACAAACTCTATTGCCCCTTCCAAGACTTATATAATAGCAGCACTAAACATGTCCTTGTATTAATTTAGCGCCTGCCAAGGGCACTAATACTTTTTATAAATTCTAGCTCATTTACCTTTAAATTTCATGATAACTGCAAAGATCAGATAAGAAGTAGTAATTCTTTCCATAGTTAGTATATACACCATTGTAAATTTTCATGAACTTCCCCTTTTAGATAAAATACCAAATAAGTGAAAAGCAAAATACAGGTTGACTTAAAAAAAAAAAAATCCAACACCATAAATTCTAGAATTTAGTATTTAGCCAATCGTGTACTTGGTCCAGACTCAGATTCTTGGTTTTCTAATCATTCATTTTTGAAATTAAGTTTTGTTTTATATTAACCTTTCTAAATTTTCTCCTGTGAGGTTTCCATATTTACCAAGGTTTGAGCATTTTACTCCCAATGGTCTCGGCATCCATTTCCTCACTTTGTATATTTAAGTATACTGGTATACCAATTCGGTTGTAAACATAGAAGGCGCTTAATAAAGACTAGAGGTATGAAAAAATATGTGATTGGCATACAATTTATCAGTGTTATCTCTGCAACTTGCCATAAGGAAAAGAGCAGAAGGCTTGGAGCTAAGTGGACCAGGGGTCTAATTTGAACTACACCAATTAACTGCTATGGGATCTTGAGCAAGTTACTTACTATTTCCTCCTCTGTAAAATGGGGATACAACCTATGCCACGAGGTTGAGCTGAGCTGAATGAGGAGCATAAATAAAAAGCCCTCCAGCCTGCCACGTGTACATGAAACCATTCTTAGAAGAGTCTGGGGTGAATTAAAGAAAGGTGTCTAAAATACGTACTGAATCATAAAATACTGGCATTCAGAGATCTAAGAGCCATCAGAATGCAATCCACTTCTATCTGGGGGCAGTCGGCGTAAAAGACTGACTAGATAAACATAAGCCAAGGCATTATGCCAGTGAAAAAAGCCAATCTCAAGGGCACATACTGAACAATTTGGTTTATAACACTCTTGCAATGACAAAATGCACAGAGATTAGGGCTGGCAGGAATTCGGGATGGTTGGGGGAGGGAGGTGGGTGTGAATACAAAGGGGGAGCACAGGGGAGATCCGTGCGGTGACGGAGTAGTCTGGATCTTGACTGCAGTGGTGGCTACAGGAGTCTATTCATGGATAAGATGACAGAAAACTGGACACACACATTGCACCAATGTCAAATTCTTGGTTTTGATATTGTGCTATTAATTATGTAAGATGTAACCAATGGAGGAAACTGGGTGAAGGGGTACACAGGACCTCTCTGTAACTTACTGTGAATCCACAGTTATTTAGCAATAAAAAGTTTTTTAAAAAAGCGTAAGCCAAGGGAAAAATTTAAAGGGCTAAATTTGGGTAGCACAGTTTGTAAAGAGGTTACAAAGGTACTGCAGTTCCTTGAAATCATCCTATAATCAACGGACGCGTGTGGGTGGCTCCATGGCAACTGCCCTCCGCATTGAATGGTCAGCTCTGCTGATGTTGTCAATACTAGAGTGAATGACGGCCTCGATCCTACATGACCAGTTACACATTCCTTACCAAAGTCACTGTCATCATCCACAAGGATAACTTCATGAAGAAGCCGGGCTGGCGTGCGGTCTAGGACGCTGTGCACGGTCCGGAGCAAGGCAGACAAGGCTTCATTGTAGAAACAAATAACAACGCTAGCAACTGGCAGGTCTGTGGGGTAAGACTTGTCTTTACATCTGTGAAAACAAATATGAGAAAATTCCAACATTTTAACAGGCTCAAGGGTTTTAGGTTACTATTCACCAAACATTAACTGGCCTTGTTGTTCAGCCTCTTCCTTACATTATGGTAACAATAATTTTTTTTAAAAATGATTTAAGAAAACAATGTGGTTTTTTTCCTCAAGGTTTTTACATTTGTTAATTATTTCTCTTCCCAATACTTGCTACTCTGCTTATTTTTAGGTCAACATTTTAAATTTTTTTTTTGAGGAAGCTTAGCCCTGAGCTACAATATCTGCTGCCAATCCTCCTCTTTTTGCTGAGGAAGACTGGCCCTGAGCTAACATCTGTGCCAACCTTCCTCTACTTCATACGTAGGATGCCTGCCACAGCATGCTTGATAAGTGGCACGCTGGCCCGCAGCCGGGATCCGAATCTGTGAACCACGGGCCGTCAAAGCGGAGCTTGTGAACTTAACCACTAGCCACTGGGCTGAGCTCCAGTGCAGGTTTTGTTTTTTTTTAAGATTGGCACCCGAGCTAACATCCACTGCCAATCTTTCTTTTCCCCCTTCTTCGTCTCCCCAAAGCCCCCAGTACACAGCTGTATATTCTAGTTGTGCCCACCGCAAGCTTTTAATGCAGCACTCATAAGCTGATGTTCAGCCTCTCCTCAATGAGGTTTCAAAAGGAAATAACAGAAATATGAAACTCTATTTGAAAATTTGACTTTTTTTGTCCAATAATAGAAAAAGATTTGGGTAAATCATGATTTATATATCAAGATAATGGAAGAGCTTCCACATAAGCAACTATCATGATCAAATGGGTTAGGTGGCTCTAAGGAACGATTAAAAAACCACTAACCTAAAGAATCAAATCCGGAATTCCACGTTCTTTGCATGGCACACAAAGTCTTCCCATGTCTGGGCCCTGCCTACCTCCAGCCTCTTGCCATTCTCCCACTACAGCCAAAGTGAACTGTTTCAGTCCCTTTGACAAACCATAAACAGTCATGAGCCACCTAACAACGTTTTACTCACTGGACCACATGTGCAACAGTGGTCCCAGGAGATTAGTACCATAGAGCCTAGGTGTACAGTAGGCTATGCCATCTAGGTTTGTGTAAGTACATTCTCTGATACTCACACAACAACAAAATCACTTGACAATGCATCTGACACATTTCTCAGAACGTATCCGTTGTTAAGCGACACACGACTGCAGTTCTGTGCCATAATCTGTTCCCTATACAGTAGTCCCCCCTCATTCATGGTTTCACTTTCCACAGTTTCAGTTACCCATGGTCAACTGTGGTAGGGAAACATTAGATGCAAAATTGCAGAAATACACAATCCATAAGTTTTAAATTGAGCAGCATTCTGAGTATCGTGATGAAATCTCTCCCCACCTGGACGTGACTCAGCCCTTTGTCCAGCGTAGCCAGTGTATTCACCACCCGTTAGTCACTTAGCAGCCATCTCTTATCAGATCGATTGTCATGGTATTGTGCTTCTGTTCAGGTAACCCTTATTTTACTTACTAATGGCCCCAAAGTGCAAGAGCAGTGATGCTGGCAATTCAGATATGCCAAGGAGAAGCAGTAAAGTGCTTCCTTTAAGTGAAAAGGTGAAAGTTCTTAACACAAGGAAAGGAAAAAAACTGTATGCTGAGGTTGCTAAAATTTACGATAAGAACAAATATTCTACCCGTGAAACCGGGGAGAAGAAAAAAGAAATTCGTGCCAGTTTTGCTGTCACTCCTCAAATTACGCGTGTATAGGAAAATACACAGAATATATAGGGTTCGGTGCTTTCCGAGGTTTCAGGCATCCACTGGGGGTCTTGGAACATATGCCCCACAGATGGGGGGACTACTGTACATGGAGAAACCTCCCCTTGCATCACAGCTCAGTCATCACCCTCTGTGAAGCCTTTCCTGACCACTCTGGCTCGGAGGCCCCATTTCACTAATTCCTATCACAGCCCTTACTCTCATGCTACTGCAATTACTCGCTTCCTTATCTACCTCCCCTGCTGGACTCTAAGCCCTGCGAACCCAGGGACTATTTATTATTCTGTTTATTTCCAGGGCCTAATACAGTGTCTAGCAAACAGAAGGTGCTCAAAAAGGTCTGTCTGGGAGTGACTGACTGAGCCACCACATGAATGAAAAGCCTTTCAAGAAACAAAAGTAGTGGGGCCAGCCCCGTGGCAGAGTGGTTAAATTCGTGCGCTCTGCTTCAGCGGCCCAGGGTTTCGCCAGTTCAGATCCTGGGCATGGACATGGCACCGCTCATCAAGCCACACTGAGGCGGCGTCACACATGCCACAACTAGGACCCACAACTAAAAATATACAACTATGTACGAGGGGGCTCTGGGGAGAAAAAGGAAAAATAAAATCTTCCAAAAAAAAAAAAGAAACAAAAATAACGAAAACAGAAAAGTGAGATGATGAGTAAATTCTCCACTGATTTTAATCCCTTTTTGCCCTGAATCCAATAAATAAACATTTAAAAACAAATTTATGCTCAGAAGCTTATTTAATTATATGCAGTTAGCACCTCCCTCCTTTTCCCCATGATTTTAAATTTCAAAAGAGACACAGCAAGCTCTAGAATTTTGTCAGCACAATCTCAGACTACGTGGCTGCAAGCAGTAAGAACGGAAATCTGTCTCAAGTTCTCTGGCGCCCAGAATAACGAAGCCTAACTGCAAAATACCAACACCGTCCTCACGACCTGTTACACCGGCACCAAAAGCACTGCTGTGGAAGGATTAGCAGAGGCTCATGAGGAACATACGCTGCATTCCTCGTATCTGGCACTTCTCGGTGGTAGCCCAAGCGGTTACTGATGAGCATATTGAAGGCATGCTTCTGATAGCCCAAGTCTCTCAACTCCTGATCACGCTCATTAAAAATCATACCTGCAAAAGAGGGAAGTTGCAGTCAGTGCATCCATCTGAAGGGACTACTATAATTATTATTAGGATACTACGATCTCAAGAAAATCTTGACTTTAACCTTTTATAACCAGATAATAGCCATGTTTCTCAAATCTAGATTGTCTTCATTTTCAAAATAGTAAATTAAGCTTAAAGTCAGATTTTTATCAATCTAGCTCAAAAAGCAAGTAAGCAAGTATACCTTAACCGTAAATGACATCTGCTTATTAGCCATAATCTTAAGAATATTTTCAAGAAAAAGCTTACCGATGACCAAGAAAAAAGAGACTTGATGATGATTCTTTTCCATAAAGGCAACAGATTATAGAACCCCTATGGATCTCAAGAGGCCCCAATTACAGGCAAGTTTTGTACGGACCCCTCCCCTAAAAAAAAGACTCTGGATAAATCTTTCTATAAAAAGTCTCTGGCTCTAAACTTTAATCAGTTTCGTAGTCAAGAAAGTCCCACACAGATCTAATCGAGATCACCGTAACTTAACATCCTTGCTCCCAAATTCTGTCAGAAATCTTACCTTTACCTAGAACAATAAAGTCTCCTTTTGCTTTCTCTTTCCTGTACCAAATCTTTAGCCTCTTCTCACAGAATGACTCCCTTGTAACAGCATTTCCCAAAGTCTGGTCATGGAAAACTAATTCCACTGGACATTAATAGATGTTAAAAAGAAAAAGAGGATTCCATGGTCAAATAATTCAGGGAAACGCTGGATGTTAGAAGTCGAGGAGATCTATTTTCTACAGCAGGATGACACCGGTCCTTTGATGTCTTATGGACACCCACGTGTGCGGGGAAGGAACACAGAAGGAGGCGTCTCCTCAATTTATTTGACCAGAGGTGACTAGAGCCCGCAAGTCCACTTTGGGAACTCACTTCTTAATACGCTTTCTCTCTGGAACTTTTAAAGCTGGAGGACATCCTTTTTTAAATACAAAAGAACAAAGCTCTATCAGCATTCTACACAAGAATGGAAACTCCATGAAAGCAGAGACTTTGGTTATGTTCAAAACATAAAAGAAATAAAATAAAAATTGCTAAATACCCAGAATCCAGAACAGTGCCTTGTACAAATTAGATTAGTAATAAATATTCCTTGATTGAACAAATATCAAACGGTGGACTGCCTCATACTGAATAATAAAAGAATTATTTTCTAATACAGACCTCTTGATGAAAAATTATTCCATATTAAAAGATCAGTTTATATCCATCAACAAATGAATAAGAAAATGTGGGGTATATATACAGTGGATTATTACTCAGTCATAAAAAGGAAGGGAATCCTGCCATTTCCAACAACATGGATGGACCTTGAGGGCATTAGGCTAAGTGACATAAGTCAGACAGAGAAAAACAAATACTGTAATACTGAATGATCTCACTTATATGTGGAATCTAAAAAAAGGAAACTCATAGAAACAGAGAACAGATTTGTGGTTGCCAGAGGCTGGCAGAGGTAGTAAGCAGCAGACTGGGTGAAGTTTGTCAAAAGGTATAAACTTCCAGTTAAAAAATAAATTAATTCTGGGAATGTGACGTAGAGCATGGTGACTACAGTTAACAATACTGTACTGTATATCTGGAAGTTGCTAAGAGAGCAGATCTTAAGAGTTCTCATCGCAAGAAAAAAACATCTGTAACTATGTGAGGTGATGGATGTTAACTAAATTTATTGTGGTAATCATTTTACAATATATACATATATGAAATCCTTATGTTGTACACCTTAAACTAATACAATGTTATATATGTCAATTATATATCAGTAAAACTGAGGAAAAAAGATCACGTTAGCTTACTTTTTCTCCCTCCCCTGCTCAAATAAAATTACAGCCAAATTTCAATTAAATGGTATCTCATTGTGGTTTTGCTTCGCATTTCTGTAAAAACTAATTATGTTTAACATCTTTTCATGTGACAGTTGGTCATCTGTATATCTTCTATGGACAAATGTCTATCAAATCCTTTGCTCATTTTTAAATTGGGCTATTTGTCTTTATTGTTGACTTCTAAGAGTTCTTTATATATTCTGGATAATGGACCCATTAAGAGAGATGATTTGCAAACATTTTCTTCCATTCTGTGGGTTGTCTCTTTTCACTTTCTTGATAGTGTTCTTTGATGTACAAAATTTTTAAATTTCAATGAGATCCAATTTATCTATTTTTTCTTTTGTTGCTTGTACTTTTGGTGTCATATCTGAGAAATCATTGCCAAATCCAAGGTCATGAAGATTTATCCCTATGATTTATCCTAAGGGTTTTATGATTTTAGCTCTTATATTTAGGTCTTTGAACCATTTTGAGTTCATTTTTACATATGATATGAGGTAAGGGTCCAACTTCATTTTTTTGCATGTGGGTATCTAGTTGTCCCAGCACCATTTGCTGAAAAGACTATTCTTTCCCCATTAAAGGGTCTTGCACCCTTTTTGAAAATCAATTGACCAGAGATGTCACTTGACGGTGGAGGTCATAGGGTTTATTTGTGAACTGTCAGTCTATCCACTGATCTATATGCCTGTCCTTATGCCAGTAACACACTGTTTTGATTACTGCAGCTTTGTAGGAAGTTCTGAAATTGGGAATCGAGAGTCCTCCAACTTTGCTCTTTTCCAAGATTGTGCTGGCTGTTCAGAGCCTCTCGCAATTACATATTAATTTTAAAATCAGCTTTTCCATCTTTTCAACAAGGGCCATTGGGATTTTGATAAGTTTTGCATTCAACCTGTGGATTGCTCTGCGTAAGTACTGACATCTTAATAGTATTTAGCTTCCAATCCATGAACCTAGGATGTCTCTCCATTTAGTTAAGTCTATTTTTATTTCTTTTAGCAGTGTTTTGTAGTTTTCAGTGTACAAATCTTACACTTCCTTGGTTAAATTGATTCCTAAGTATTTTATTCTTTTTGATGCTACTGTAAATGGAATTATTCTCTTAATCTTATTTTCTGACAGTTCACCACTAGTGTACAGAAATACAACTGACTTTTGAGTGTTGATCTTGTACCCTGCAACTTTGCTGAATTCATTTATTAGCTACAATAGTTTTTTCTGGGTATTCTTTAGGATCTTTTATAAAGAATTTAGTTTTTCAGTTAGGCAATTTGGGTTTGTCACTTCAAATACTTACAATTCTCTCATTACTACTTTAAAGGCAAATGCAAAGTTCATTCAAAATGGTAAACTCAATGTTATTTCCTTATAAAAGTTTTAGCAAAATAACTAGGAATAAATTAAAAAATGAGAAATTTTCCCATTAATGCTTTGTAAATGTCTAAATGGCTGTTTGGAAAAGACTGGAAGATGTGTTTTATAAAAATTGAAGCAAGTATTAGCTTCCATTTTTTCCTCATATAATTTTAAATACTTTTCACTTCATGTATTATAAAATGATTAAGTCCTAGAAATTGATTTTATTTTTTTGAAACTATGATCAAATTTCTTAAATGTTTTAACATTTTCTTTATATTCTGTGGCTCCTTCAATCTCTCAAAATCTTTTACTACACACTTTTACTCCTAAATTACTTACTTATGTTTTTATGACAAGATCAAAGTTCTTTTTTTAAGCTTTAAAGATAACCAAAATGGTTCATTTATCCTTTAAGATAAAATTTGCTAAAACCAGGACTCTAGTATTCAAAGTAATGAAAGACATATACAGTAGATTCTTGTTTCCAAATTGAACAGAATATATTTTTGAAGGAAAAAATTTCTATTTTATGCTAAGTATTTATAAGCTCCTATACTTAGTAAATATATTCCAATACCTTAATAATTCTTATAGGTAGAAATCTTACCAAATATAAGCAATCTCAGCTTACTTCTAAATCTGGTTTATGTTTTGTTTTAATTAACTCTGCCTTTCAAAATATGTTAAATATAGTCAAGTAACCTTTTGATCATTTCTTTCCCTTATTAAATAATGCTAGCAATTAAAAACTTCCCCCATAGGTTCCACCTTCTTTCCAGCCACTTAATTTTTCACTCTTTTCCTCATTCTGGACCTTATTAGTTTCTCCCAAGTCCATAAAATACTGAAGTCAGAATTGGACAAATTAGAATATAACTCCTGAGTGCAAAAATCATTGGACTTCAGCCAATTCACGAACAAAATACACCAGTAGGGGGAAAAATACATTTCTAATCCCCTGAGCAACACCTGATTTAAATAATTAAACTTCCAATGATTACATACTTTGACACGCTACAGCAAAAATCAAATACACTTACCCAATTCAGAAGAGAATTTCACGTTGTCTTTTTCTGAATCTTCAATATGATTATTATCTCTCATATCATCAATTTTGTTTACTTTGAACTGTGATTCTAATACTCGACTTGGACCTCGAGTGAAACGGGGATAGAACTTTTTGGGGAAAGGTCCATGGGGCCCAGACCCCTTGATGGGCACATTCCTAAGTGGCTGAGTCACTTCACTGAAGTTGAAATACACAAAAAGCAAAACCGTCCAGGTCGCAGATGTAAAAAGGCATCCGTAACAGAAATATCGAACTGTGACACTTCCCATTATAGACCTAGCATAGCTGAGGGGACATTTTCAATTTCCTGAAAGAGAAGGATAGATATATTAGACACTTTAGCACACTTGTAAATCATCCACCAAGTTCACATTCACTGTTTTCCAAACCACCAAGCACCACTTCTGAACTAGTTACTTAGGATCCCTATGCATACATACCGTTAATAAAGATTCAAATATAAGAAGACATATGGATAGCACCGAATAAAAAAATACAGGGATTCAACAATTAAAACCACAGACCAATGTGTTAATGCTCAGAAAACCAAGGGCTGCAAAACAGCTGACTTACTCATTTGTTCACGTTAATGAATAATTCTTCACCTTTGTTCTGGACTGCTTTCAGAAAGCTCGGTAATTTTTTTCAGGTTCTAACTTCTCATGAGGAAAACCTAAGTACTACATGTGTCACAATGGTACATCTAAGGTCCCTTCCAACTGCAAAGTTACAACTCTTTTAACTCAAGGATCTTAAAATCTGTTATTAAAAATAAACAACTTGAAAAAATAGTTCTACTTTCCAAAGATTAAACCTGCCCTAATGCCTACTCTTGATTCAACAATTACATTTCAGATTTATAACTGAAAGACTTCAAAATAGAATTCTATTTTCCCTCTCCTTATGATGCCCTGTAAACAAAATGGCCCTGAACAGCAATTCTTTCCGAAGCTTGTCTTCGGAGGCCTCACACAACTTGCTGAGGAATCTTTGTAAAGGGCCCAATGCACAACAAAAAACAGCCTCACTGAACAGTTTTGCAGAGAAACCCTGTATATATACACACAGAAGAAATCTACAAAGCAATACTGCTTCTACATTATTTATTTCCATACTACGAAATAATTAAAAAAATATTATCCCCTCAAAGTCAGGACAAAGCAAGTCAGCATCAGTAAGCCCCACTTCAAAAATTAAGGTGTTTTGTACAATGTTACGTAAGCCTAGAAGACAGTAAACAGCTCAATTTCTTGACTATCTGCCAACCAAGAACTATTATTTCTTTCACTACATGTCAATTCAAAAGCTTTAGAAACAAAAGAAACCACCACCACCACCAGCACCCAAACAGAAACTCCCACCACAGTAATACCAGAAGGGCAGCTGGAAATAACCGCAGCAGAAAAGGAAAGTCAGGCACCAATGAAAGTGCTGTCATGTCAGCTGTTAGCGCTTTTTTAATTAAAGACATGCACAAAAAAGCAACCACTTTATTTAGAAGTGGAAGAAAACGTTCTCTGAGCAAAGTGAATGGAGCCAACAAAGCAAATGAAAAGTCAAAGACAGCTGTAAATTTGCAACTTGCAACAAAAATGTTGCAAAGAATACAGAGTAGAGACATTTAGGTAAAACATTAGATTTCAACTAAAACAGACATTGAAACTTCCTAAAATATGTGCTTTGGGGACAGGCAAGAAACAAGCAAGCAAACATCAAAAATAAAAGTACTTCTTTCTCAAAAGGCCATGAAATCCTGAAGTTCAAGACTAAGTGTACAGGCTGCTCAATTCCATAAGGAGCTGTGCATCTAAGGAGGCGTCCCCTCTTCAACAGATGTACAATGACATTTCTATTTAGATTGTTTTCCTCAAACCACTCCAGGCCTTCCCATTTCCATCTTGGCCTCCTTAACTCGGAACACAGAAAGGAAAGGGACCAAGAGGGAAAGCCAGCCAATCCCTTCTTCAGTCACTGGGAAGTGAGAGGTCACGAATCAGGGGCTATTCCATCAAGCAGCTCGAACAACTGGCGGACACTCAGACATTCGGCTCACATCTTTTTCTTTATTCCAAATCCCACGAGCATGTCGGGCAATGTCCAGAACCCTTCAAAACTCTAGCTTCAACATCTGATGCATGTTCCTCTTATAACCTTCACGCATATTCTACTTAAGCAGCCCTGCCCCCACCCTTGACTTCATCATCACCAAGACCTGATTTAAGGACCTCTCAAACCTTAAAAACCTCCCTCTGACCACTACCCTCACTTTGCCACTCTGACCCACACTGCAACTACTCTTCAACCTCACTGCAGGCAAAGCCTGGACACTCCACTCCCCTTCTCTTACAGCTTACATTTCGTTTCTGTCCCCAGCCACACACCCCTTAAAGGCTTTACAGCCATGCACTGCTTAAGACTGGAATATGTTCTAAGAAATGTGTTAGGTGATTTAGGCCTTGTGCAAACTCATAAGAGTGTACTGAAAGAGAACAAAATTTACCACCCCAAAATATGTCTTATTTAACATGAAGATTATTTTAGGCTGATTATTTTTAAGAAATAAAACACAAAGTTTTTCTACTCCCCCTTTAACTGACTAAAAGAATTCAAATTAAAAAACCTCTCTCAGGAGGAGAGCTATCACCTTAGCATAACACAATCTGGGTGGTAGACAGGGAGGCACCCAGAAAAGCCTGTTTGTTGGCTCCCCCCTGTGCTCCTCTGTTTCTGTGTGGCCAAACACTTGTTTTCCAAATGTTTGCTCCTTTTCACCTTCCAGCGAATTCCTTCATTTCCTTTGAAGTCCCTGCCTCTCCCCAACCCAACATCTTTGGTCTTTAGCTGAAGATGGTATTTAAGGTGAGGGCTTCAGCCATTTTGCCAAGTTACTTGATTTTCGTGGGTTTCTCCCATGTACACATTGTTACACTTTTGTTTTTCTCCTGTTAATCTGCCTCATGTCAATTTAATTCTCAGACCAATGAGAAGAACATGGAAGGGTAGAGGAAAATTTCTTCCTCCCCTATAGCCCTTACACAAACCTAGATGGTATAGCCTACTGCACACCTAGGCCATACAGTACTAATCTCATGGGACACCATCATAAACGTGGTCCACTGTTGACCAAAATGTTATGTGGCACCTGACTATACTTCCTTCCTTATCTAGTTTGGAACTTGATGTTGGATAATACTAGAAAGTGGTAAGTGCTAAAGAGAAAAAATAACGTGCGGAAGAGTGATACGAAGTAGAAGAGGGTATGTGAGGTTTCCGGTAGGTGGCTAAGGAAGGCCTCACTGAGAAGGTGACAGCCAAGTTGAGGCCTAAACAAAATGAAGTTGTGCGCACTGCAAACACCCAGGGAAGACACATCCAGGAGTGGGCAGGGAGGGCCAAAGCAAAGGCCCTCAAGAAGCGGTGTACCTCGTGAGGCCAGAGAGCTTGCATCATATAGAACAAACGCTCTGATCACAAGACAATTAAGTTAAAAAATAATCAAAGGCAAAAAGATAACTAGAAAATCAGAGAACGTCTAAATGGAAATTAGAAATTATTTAGAACTAAATAGTGAAAATACTACTTTTCAAAACCTATGAGATACAGCAAAAGCCAAATTTTATAGCCTGAGATGCTAATGTTAAAAAAGACAGCCCAGAAATTATGAATTTAGAAAAATATAATTGAATAAATCCAACAAAAATGAAGAAAACAATAACTGTGTCAGGAATTAGCAGAAAATAAAGATGAAACGATAACAAAAGCCAAAGGCTGGTTCTTCAAAAAGGTCAATAAGGGCCAGTGCCATGGCCTAGTGGTTAAGTTCAGTGAACTGTTTCAGCAGCCCGGGTTTGGTTCCCAGGCTCAGACCTACACCACTTGTCGGTGGCCATGCTGTGGTGGAGAATCACATACAAAACAGAGGAAGACTGGCACAGATGTTAGCTCAGGGCAAATCTTCCTCAGCAAAAAAAAAAAAAAAGATAACATTAACAAAGCACTGGCAAGACAAATCAAGAAAACAAAGGGGAAGTAGAAATAAACAACAACAAAAATGAAAAAGAGGGCACAAATAGATGCAGATTAAAAACAAAAGTGGTGTGGGGCCGGCTTGGTGGCGTAGTGGTTAAGTTCCTGTGCTCTGATTCAGCAGCCTGGGGTTTCCAGGTTCCAATCCCCCGCACAAGACCTACATACCACTTGCCAAGCCATGCTGTGGCAGGCGTCTCACATATAAAACAGAAGAAGATGGGCACAGATGTTAGCTCAGGGCCACTCTTCCTCAGCAAAAAGAGAAGGATCGGCGGCAGATGTTAGCTCAGAGTTAATCTTCCTCACCAAAAATAACTAACTAAATAAATAAATAAAAGTACTGTTCATAAGCCAAAAGTTGGTTCTTTAAAAGGATCACTAAAATTAACTAAGCACTGGCAAGACTAATCAAGAAAAAAGAGAGAGAGCCAGCCCTGATGGTCTAGTGGCTAAAGTTCAGCGCTCTCACAGCTCCAGGGGCCCAGGTTCAGTTCGCAGGTGTGGAACCACACCACCTGTCCGTCAGTTGCCATGCCGTGGAGGTGGCTCACATGGAAGGATTAGAAGCACTTAGAACTAGGATATACAGCCACACACTGGGGTTTTAGGGAGGGGGAGAAAAGAAATGGAATTCCAGAATTTCTAAAGAAAAAACAAAGGAAAAAGAGAGAAAGGAGAAATAAAGCAAAAAATGAAAAAGAGGGCATAAATATAGATGAAGCTTAAAAATAAAAGTGTTGTTCATAAATTTAGGTAAAATGGATAAACTCCTAGAAAAACATAAATGCACAACACTGACTGGAAAATCAGGAAACTTGGATGGCTTTATAGTCCTTTCGAAGATTAAACCATTACAAAAACATTTCTAGACAGTTTTACAAGTGAGTTCTATCAAACATTTGAGGAACAAATGATTCTAGTCTTATATGACTGCCTCCAAAGAACAGAAAAAGAGGAAACATTCCCCATCTCATTTTCTGAGGCTATTATGACCCTGATATCAAAGCAAGGACAGTATAAGGAAGGAATATTAAAGACAATCTCAGAGAGATTATGAAGATCTTAAAGAAAACATTAAAACCGAAACCAACAATGTTTTTAAAAATGAACACATCATGAACAAGTTGTATGTACTTCAGGAATACAAGGCTGGTTCAGTATTTGAAAACCTATTACTATTATCCACTATCTTAAAAAATTTTTAAAAACATATGATTTGATCAGTGGAGATAAAGAGTTTATTAAAATTCAACACTTGGGGCCAGCTGGCTCTGTGGCCGAGTGGTTAAGTTTGCACGCTCGGCTGCGGCGGCCCAGGGTTCGGGTCCTGGGTGCGGACATGACACCACTCGTCAGGCCACGTTGAGGTGGTGTCGCACATCCCACAACTGGAAGGACCTGCAACTAAGATATACAACTATGTATGGGGGCGGGGTTGGGGAGATAAAGCAGAAAGAAAAAAAAAAGATTGGCAACAGTTGTTAGCCCAGGTGCCAATCCTTAAAATTCAACACTCAATTCTTAGCAAACTAGGAATACGGAAATCTTTAACCCAAAAAAGTGAATCTCCGAAAATCTTACAACAAAAATGATACTCAATGGTGAAACGATAAAATTATTTTCTTTAAAAACAGGAATAAGATAAGGATGCCGACATCACTATTTATATTACACTACCGTAAATATAATATTGGAAGCAACAGTTCCAAAACACAGGAATCCCTGGCGAGTTTATATTCCTGGAGCTCTGTGCCAAATATGCTAAAACCAGAATTTGCAGAGGTAGAGTTAAGCAGTCTGTAGCTTTAATAAGCTTCCTAGTTAACTCTGATATACAGCCAGATTTGGGAACCAACGGTATAATGAAAAGCCAAGATTAAGTTCTAATCCCATTCTCTCATATGCTATGTAACTTTGAAAAACTACCAAATTTCCTTAGCATTATTTTCATCAACTATATTATTGGATACTCAGATTTATTTATTTTTTTTTCCCCTGCTTTATCTCCCCAACCCCCCCGTACATAGTTGTATATCTTAGTTGCAGGTCCTTCTAGTTGTGGGATGTCGGACGCCGCCTCAACATGGCCTGACGAGTGGTGCCACGTCCGCGCCCAGGACCCGAACCCTGGGCCGCCACACCGGAGCGTGTGAGCTTAACCACTCGGCCACGGAGCCGGCCCCTGGATACTCAGATTTAAATGAAATACTTAGAATTATATGAGATAATATATGTAAAGCATCAGGTACAATGATTAACACACAAACACAATGATCTGCACTAGACCAAGATAATCTCCACAAAGACCATGGCTGGCTTTTGTTGTTGTTTGCTTGTTCACTGTATTCCCTTCACTTAGCACAATAAGTGGCACATAGAAGATGCTGAAAAATATTTACAGAATGAAAGAATATAGTAGAAATTCAATGTTAACTTTTTCCTCCTCATTAGGTCTAAATTTAATATATGAATGGTATAGATGACCTTACAATGTAGGTCATTCCTTACAATGACCCATAAGTCCCTGCATAATCTGGCATTTACCTCTCTGACCATATCTCCCACTACTTCCCTCCTTATTCATTTCGTCCTAGACACAGGACTCCTTATGTGTCAATCATATTCCCACTCAGGGATTATAAGTGGGTTCTTCCCTCTGCCTAGAATACTTTTCATCCCAGCTGACTTCACCTCTGTTGACTCTTTGCTCAAATATCACTTTCTCAATAAGGCTCGATCTAAATTACCATAAGTAAAACTGCAACTCAACCACCAAACACTAGGACTTCTGATCTTCCCCACTGCATGCAACTTCCCACCTTCTTACACGCTACATAATTACTTACTCATTACATTTACTATTTATTGTCTATCTCTCCCCTACTAGAATGTAACCTTCATCAGAGCAAAACCTTTTGTCTGTTCTATTTCATGCAGTATCTTCTGAATTTATAACAAAATATGGCAATAGCAAACATTTAATAAATATTTGTTGAAATTAATGAAAAAATTACTGTAACAGAGTTATCAATATGCTTGCAAAATGCTGGGAATTTCTAAAATGTATTACTATTCTGTTTGAGCCAAGTAATACCTTAATGCTATGCATGGAGATCATGACTACCTTATTTCAACAGCAGTATGAAAACGAGGTAAGACAACAGCTGTATTTATTATTAGAAAAGGTACAAAAAACAACAGCCTCTCATTGTCCAATTTCACAAATTAAATATAGGTCTCTGTGACAGAAACAGGAAACTACTCTCCACTTTGTCACTGCATGATCTTAGGTTCTCTCTTGGCTGCCAGCACCTAAGGGCAAAATCAAAGTTTTCTCCTCAAGACTTTACCCATAGGATTTGGCAAACTGTTCAGATTCTTCACAGAGTACCCCTGGCTCAACCTCTCCCCAACAGCTCAACATCAAGAGTCCTTGTCTTCTGAAATGTAAAACGTATTAATTCTCAAGGTGGCAGGGGCAGGAAAGATATATTTTAAAAAGAATCGATGTGTCTCTACTTTAAAATCATAACATTTAGCTCTACAACACTCAGCAAAACTTAAAAATTCCAATTTTCAGATAGACTCTTATTTTATATTCGCAGAAATAGAAAGAACATTTTCATAAGTTCAGGAATTATTTGCAACTCTATCAGGTAAATATTATTTTCCTCAAGCCATAGTATGATAATTCTTTAGAGACCATTTTTTATGTCGTGAATCAATATACTAAATTAAGGTACCTATAAAAATGAGAGAAATTTATGAAATCAGTCATTTCTTTTATATAATTAACCAAAATAGTCTTCAGAAGCAGCAACAAAGATACTATCAGTTTTTAGACAAGGTCAAGAAGATAACACCCAAATATGAAGAAAGTGCAAAGAAATAAGATGCTTGTTAGTTAATAAAATAATAGGTTCTTAACTGCTTAAGAAATTAAAACATCCAAACAAAAATCAAGAGCTGAAATTTTCATCTAACCTATGCTAATGATTAATGAATCCAGCATCTATACAATAAAGTCTTTTTGCTTTTACTGTTTGCTATTCCTTCTATGGGCAATTACCACGGCTTCAAGATCCAAGGCTGAAAGCCTTCAAAAGGAGGGTCAAAGCAAACATTTAAAGTTAGTTAATACAAAACAACTAGTGAACAAATTCTTTCAATCATAAACTTGAATAGTTAATAAAACCTAAACTTCAGCACTTAGATATCAACATAACACATTTTTCAAAAGTTAAATGAATAAAAGGCTAACCAGCTGTGTACATGAGTTCTCACTGAGACAAGGCGGTATAGTTTCATGTTTTTCCCTTGTCACAGTCTAGTAATTGCTCAGGGACAGGTGCCCTGTAAGATGAAGAGTCAGGGTTTTGTCAGGGAGGTACAGAAGAATGGGGAGAGGTATATGCAACGTGCATATACCTGAACAAATAGAAAGATGTACCATACTCATGAATAGAAAGACCCCAAATCATAAATATGTCAGTTTTCCCTAAGTTAACTTATAAATGTTACACAATCATGTCAAAAATACAAGCAGATTTTTTTTTCTGGAGCTAGACAAGCTGATTATAGAGTTCACTTGGAAAAGAATGAACAAGCAGGGAATAGCCAAGCAAACCCTGAAGAAAAACAAGGAGAGGGTGAGCGGATGCTTGAAACCACAGACAGTATCAAACTCTATACATACTGTGTTTTTTCCTATACATACAAACCTATGATAAAGTTTAACTTGGAAATTAGGCACAGTAAGAAATTAACAACAATACCTAACGATAAAATAGAACAATTATAACAATATACTGTAAGAAAATTTATGTGAATGTGGTCTTTCTCTCTCTCAAAATATCTTATACTGTACTCACTCTTCTTCTTGTGATGATGTGAGATGATACAACGCCTACGTGATAATATGAAGTGAGGTGAATGATGCAGGCATTGGGAGGTAGCGTTATTTTGGACCACGGTTGACCTAGGGCAACTGAAATGGTGGAAAGTGAAACTGTTAGTAAGGGGGGACTACTATATAAATAAAGATAACATCACAAGCCAGTGAGGAAATGAACAACTTTTTGCTAAATGGTGTTGGGACAACTGTTTAGCCATATGGAAAAGGATACACTAGAGTCCCTTCCTCACACCATTCAACTGGATACATCTGATGTGACTTCGATATTTAAATATAAAAGATGAAACCACAAATACTAGAAGAAAACAAGGGTAAATTCCTGTACTATCTGGAAGTGGGCAAACTTTTCTAGCTATGACTGAAAATTCAGAAACAATATCGGAAAAGATAGATAAACTAGATTACATAAAAACAAAGCAAAAAAAAGAGAGAGCAAAAGATACTAAAAGAAAAGTAAAAAAGAAAAATGAGAAAATAGAAAAAATACTTGCAACCTGGCTCATAGACAAAAAGGCAGTATCTCCCTATTAGTTACCTATTGTGTACAACAGATTACCACAAACTTAGTGGCTTAAAGCAACACAAATGTGCTACCTCACAATTTCTGAGAATCAAGGGTCTGAGCACAGCTTAAACAGATCATCTGCTCAGGGTCTCACAAGGCTTCAAGCTAAGCATGAGTCAAGCTGCACTCTCATCTGGAGGCCTGACTGGGGAAGAACTGGTACCAAACTCAGCAAGGTTGTTGGCAGAATTCATTTCCTTGTGACCGTTTGACAGACAGGCCCTGGCTTTTTAATGGCTGTCTGCTGGAGGCTGCCCTTAGACCCTACAGGTTGCCTGCAGCTCCTTGCCACATGGGCTTCACCAACATGGTCCCTAACTTCATTAAGCTGACAATGAGGAGTCCCCTACTCCAGCCTGCTTAAGACGGATTCTTATATAACATAATATGGTCACAGGAGTGACATCCTATCATCTTTGCCATATAACCTAAACTTACTAAGAAACTGACATTCTATCACCCTCACCATATTCTGCTAGTTAAAAGCAAGTCCTGGGGCTGGCCCCGTGGCCAAGTGGTTAAGTTTGCACACTCAGCTTCAGCAGCCCAAGGTTCACCAGTTTGGACCCTGGGTGCAGACCTAGCACCACTCAAGCCATGGTGTGGCGGGTCCACACAGAGGAACTAGAACAACCTACAACCAGGATATACAATTACGCACTGGGGCTTTGGGGAGAGAAAAAAAAAAGCAAGTCCTAGGTCTCACCCTTACTCACAGGGAAGGAACAACACAAAGTGAGGGAACTAGGTGTCAGGAAATCATTGAGGATCACCTTAGGGTCTCATCAGTCTCGAATAAAAGATTCTAACAATAAAGAAA
This sequence comes from Equus caballus, assembly GCF_041296265.1. Classification (NCBI taxonomy): domain Eukaryota; kingdom Metazoa; phylum Chordata; class Mammalia; order Perissodactyla; family Equidae; genus Equus; species Equus caballus. The sequence continues at coordinate 107,906,348 of NC_091687.1, read as the reverse complement.
AGGACCAACCACCCTATAGACCATTCACAGAAAGAGAAACACAAACGGTTCCTAACCGTATGAAAAAATGATCAACCTTGCTCATAATAAGAGAAATGCAAATTAAAACCACACTGAGATACCATTTTGCACTTGTTTGATTTATAAAAATCCAAAAGCGTGACAACACATTCTGACAGCGGGGCTACAGAGAAACTCTTACATGTGGTATAGCTTTTACGCAGGGCAATTTGGCAACATCTAGTAAAACTACATATGCATTTAACCCTTTGACCTAGCTGTATCACTCCTCAGAGTTTATCCCACAAGGGTAAAAAAGGGAAACAATGTATGTACAAGGCTATTCACTACAGGACTATCTGTAATAGCAAGAGGCTGGAATCAATCCAATTGATTAGTCTGAATAGTTTGTTCAATTGGTTGAACAAACTAAGAAATATCCACACCACAGAATAACATGCAGCTGTAAAAAAGGAAAGAGAAATATCTCCAAATATTACTGTGGCTTAAATGCTAAGATACGTTGTCAGGTGAAAAAAGTAAGATAGAGAAGAGTATATATAGAATTCTATATATAAATATATCTACATACACACACTTAACTGCTTATATTATAAAACAAAGGAAGGATAAAGCAAAGGAAGGACAAGGCATAATATTGAGTTGGTTTCTAGCATTCCCCATAAACCATAAAAAAAAAAAGTTGATACCCATTAGGAGGGAGGAAAATAGAATAGAGAGGCAGGATTAAAAGCAAGACTTCATCTTTATAGGTGAAGGGCAGCCCTGCACTACAATGCAATCCAGGAAACCAGTAAAATGTGTATACAAAAATACGCAAATAACAATTTAAGCACATAGCTTTAGTCTGTTCAAAAACCAAACTTATTATCGCTACTGTTAGTATCTACTGTTGTTATATCAAAATGCTTTTCGGCAAACTACATAGGTCAGAGAGGTCTAAAATCTCACAAGATCTCACTCAATATAAATTCCATCATCATTATCAGATTAGAGTTGAGGGGTATTTCTCAATGGCACAACAGTTTGAGCGAGGAAGACCCATTCTGAGAAGCTTTTTTCAGAGTCATTTTCTATTAACAAAGAACAAAGTGCAAAGTACACACTAGCTTCTAAAGTATGCTCCATAAAGTAAATTACATAAAGCTGACTAAAACAATGCCTGTTATGCAATGTCACTCTAAAGATAATTTAAATCATTCCATGCATCTTCCACTCATAGATTATTAAATGTACTAAACAATCTCACATTTTTCTTCTAAAAATCATTAAATAATCCTAAAGATAAGGCTATTACTAGGAACACAGTAGGAGCTACATGCTAGATACCACACAAAGTGCCAGAAATTAATATTTTAAACTCTGTCATTATGCTAAAAAATCAGAAAATACAGATGAATAAAAAGTTAAAAATTAAAAACCACCTGAAATCTCACCACTATTAATGTTTTGCTGCAAATTCTGCTACTTATTTTTAATCTCTCTATACTATCTATATAAAATGTTATACTGCTATTGGAAATTACCAAAAACTAAATTAAATAGACTCAGATTATTGGCATAATGCATAATTTTCTGTTTACTTTTCTTCATTTAAAATATTTTTTACAAAGAATATGTATTTCTTTAATAATCAAGGTAAAAAAATTCTTAGGAAAAAATTTCCTAACTTAAAAATATAGGAAGAAATTTGGAGAGGATTACATATTTAAAGGCTTTGAATGAAGTATGATGGCCTCTTCTTTTAACCTCAGAAGCAAAGAGGATTTTAGCACACTAAAAGGAAGAAATATTTTAATTCTATTAATTTGTTAAAAATTTGAGAATAAAATTTGAACACTGAGCAAATATTCTAAAAGCACAAGTAAAAAACTGTTTTTCCTCTATGAACCATTATCTGGTCTGTAATTCATATGCCTCTTTTAACATCCATCTTTTTTTACTAAAAGACTAAGACAATTCTGTTTAACTGAACAGAACAGCTGTCATTTTTCTTCACTACAAAATAATTTTCAAAATACTTAATGAAGTTTAAAACGTCTTTCTTTAAATGTTAAATATTTACCTTTCAGTAATTTCCAGCTATTTTCTCATCAGTATACTCTATATTCCAAACTGTCAGACAGCAAACTTTTTTAGCTTTTTCCATAAAAGAGACATATTCATTTTTTAACTCAGCTACAGCCATGTGAGTACAAATATTGATTTACAACAGTGTCCTTCCTACACACCCCGGTGAAATTACCAGGTGATGACAACACACAAATACAATTATTCCTTCTCATTCCTTATCCACCTTGGAAGACTAGAAGAAAACACTGCCACCAACATCTTTCATAATTACAAATAAGGAGATTATTGAATTAGGAAAGGTTCAGAGCAAATTCCAGACATCATATGCTCCCTGGGAATAATCCTTTGACATCCCTCAGATATTTATGAATCTCCTCTCTATAAGAAAATCAAGAACATAAACACACATAGTGTCTATATATTATATCTCAAACGCAGAGGAAAACCACATGGTAATGTCGATGGGAGAACGAAGCAAATTTAATACTAAAGAAAAGGAAACTGAAAGGACAGACAACATTACAAATGACAAAGCATCTAAAATAACCAAACTTGGGACACCTGGTTGACCAGTGAATAAGGGCTGGTAGAGGCTGGCCTTTATTCTTTAACACCCTCTCTGATCAAATGCCAAAGTAGAAAGTAGCAGCCCTCCCTGGTTAAGACCTGTAGAAAACAACAAGCAGAAAGCGACCACAGCCTCATAAAGGCCTGCACACCAAACATTTATTTCATGGGATCATTACATTCAATACCTTTCTAACTACATATTCTACTATATATATCAAACCTTTTTTATTATGATCTGTCATATTCTAATTCATTCATTTCTGAGCACAGCGTCCATTCAAGATTGCCAGGCATGCTCAGGAAAAGCCCTGACCGCAGCTGTCTTTTTTTCAGTTCCAACAGAAACAGCCCATATCATGTTAACACGGGGGTCATAAAATTAAATGTGGTCAGAAGCCAAGTAGATAAATGAGGAAAGAGAGAGGAAACACAAGAGTGGTGGGAAGTGGCAGGGCATGTCCCTCACCTAAAGAAATTCAAATTTAAAAACTCCAAGGGGCTGGCCTGGTGGCCGAGTGGTTAAGTTCACGCGCTCCACTTCAGTGGCCCGGGTTTCACCGGTTCAGATCCTGGGCGGGGACCTAGCAGTGCTCATCAGGCCACACTGAGGCAGCATCCCACATAGCACAACCAGAAGGACCTACAACTAGAGTATACAACTATGTCCTGGGGGGCTTTGGGGAGAAGAAGGGAAAAAAAAAGAAGACTGGCAACAGATGTTAGCTCACAAGTCAATCTTAAAAAAATAAATAATTAAAAAAATTAAAACTGCAAAAGTTCTGTTGATCAGCCTTCAGATTGCAACTCCTGAGAGAACTGCATGAACTGAACAGTACTAACCACTTATAACCCAAAAAACATGAAAACTATTATCTCTTGTTCCCCTTCTGCCCATAAAAAGGAAGGTTAAACTCTAAGTACATAAGATGAAGATGAAATAAACGAACAAGAAAAAAAGCTGAGATACCCACATAACTGAGCAAGTAAAATAGCTTTAAGCACAGCCAATATAAACAAGCATACGTACTTCCGTGGTCAACAAGGGCTTCTAGAGCCAGCTTGGTCCTAGGGCCCAAAGAAATACTGGTGGAGTTGACTACCCTTAAACAATAGCTGTTAAGCGTCTTGCTCTGCTAACACTTCATGAGTCTCTTGGGGTATACAGTGCTGACAAAGTGGCTTACATCAAATATGCACATAAGACTAACAAAAAAAGGACAAAATACTGGCCCAGGGTGTGAAATAGAAAGAACAGGCTTCTTACCTTCTTATCCTCTTGATCTTAGAGAAATTAAGTAACTTGCTTTAAAGACAGACAGCTAGGAAGTGGAGAAACTGAGATTTGAATCCCAGTCATCTGATGTCAAACCTACGTCCTTAATCACTTTTTGTTATACCACCTAGAAAGGAAGAGTCCAATGATTTCCTGTTTGCCATTCTTTAAAAAACGTAAGTCATCTAGCGATTTTTTTAAGATAAACTTATGTTTCCACATAAAGATATGGGTAACCTCCCCTTGGGGTTACCTAGAACAACCACACGTCCAGGTCCATAATTATCACTCATAATTATTACGTTTCCCCTTGTACTCTAAAAAGGGTCCTCATCTGCAACCTAAGCATACTGTCGTTCCTAAGGATGCCCTTCACCTGTGAGAGGCTCTCTGCCTATCCATCTGGGGCAGATGGAGTGGGGCTACCTGTGACCATGACTGAGGAGTGCTAGTGAGGGGCTCTGTCCCCTAAATATTCTGCCCAAAATTCCTTTAGGTCTGGAAAGCCTATCTTGTCTTTAGTATTTTTCTCTCAATGAATTTCAATTCAAATGGCAATTACATCCTATTTTCCAATCAAAATCTTTGGAACTCCAGTATATAAATTATATAAATGTGATAAAAGACTGTGTAAATCTTCATGTTAGAAAAACACTTATCCTCAGAATACTGAAAAACACTGCTAAAATTAGAAAGAAAGAGAAGGAGGGAGGGAAGAGGAAGGACGGAAAGTAGGCAGACAGGCAGCAAGCAAGGAACCAACCCACTGTAAAGAAAATGAGCCTCGGACTGTTATTTAGAAGTGGAAAACTTTTTCTAAAAAAATACTTTACCCTGCTTGGGATCCATTATTCTGTGGATTCATATCTTTCATCAGTTTTCAAAATCGTCAGCCATTACCTCTTCAAATATTCCTTCTATTGCATTCTCCCTTCTCTCCTTCTAGGATTCCAATTAAATATATGTTACACTTTCTCACTACATCCTCTAGATTTCTTACACACTCTTCAGTGTTTTCTATCCTTTTTCTCTCTCCTACTTCATTCAGGGAGGTACGATCTTTCTATTGATCTTTCAGTTCATTACTTTTCTAATCTGCTATTAATCCACTGAATTCTTAATTTCAGTCACAGTATTTTTTAAATCTAGTACTTAGTTGATTCTTTTTCAAAACTGCTCTGTCCCTTTACATAATTTCCAGTTCCTTGCTGAAATGTTTAAGTTCAGCTTTAATCTCCATGAACATAGTAAACAATGTTTTATGGTCTGTGCTTTTTCCATTGTGTAAAATGCTGTTTCTACCGTCTGTTATCTGTGTTGATTCTTGTTCAGCTCGTCTCCTGGCATGCCTGATTACATTGACTCGCTTGTGTGCTGGACACCGTATTTGAAAAGTCACTGCAGAAATAACTTGAGGCCTAAGATGACGTTATCTTCCTCTAGAGAGAAGTTTCATTTGCCTCTGTTAGGTGCCTGGGGTCACCAGTAATCTGAGATTATGTTAATCCAATTTCAGCAATTTCTCCTAAATGACTTAGTGGGGCTTCAAGGAAAGGCTAGCATACCCCCAGTCCACTTGTATTTCAGGCTGCAGCCTTTCAAGATTTCCACGTTAACCATGGTGGTTCACCAGGATTCTCACCTATAGCAAGTCCTAGACTGCAGCTTCTGTTCTCTCACCCTGTGAGTCAGTCAACTGCATGGCTCAGATCTCAGCTGCTTTTCCAGAACAGCAAATTCCAATGGCAAGAGTGGCCCCAGGCAAGATGTTCACCTCTCTGGATTTCTATCAGCTTTTAAATCTTAGCCCAAGTAATTCTTTACTATCCTGAAAATTCTCATGCTTTTCAGAAGCATCAACTGGTTTGAACCAGGTTACCCAGTCTGCCATTACCAGAAGTGCAAGGCCAGGGCGACATTCAACACTGTTGATTTTGTATTCCAAAGTGAACAGGCTAGTTATTGCCAAAAAGAGACCATCAGCAAATCGTAACGTGACAGAATCTTGGGCCTTTTTTAGAAAACTCCTTTCTGAATGCAATCTACCACCTCAAGAGGTTTAGAAAGCTGACAAATCTAATCTATCTAGCAAATGGCCAATTTCTATCCTAGCTCATTCAGTTGAATCAAGCTGCAGGAAATTAATATGGCAGACACTGTCATTTGCACATCTTCTTGAGCCTTACCTTCTTGCACAGGTCTGGCTTCCAAGTGCCAGTCCCCACATCTCTGGCCTCTGGAGTCCATCTGCCCATGTGCAGGGAAGGCCCACAAGTATGGGAGAACGTGTTCCTCCCTGGGGGCAGCCTCAACAGTGGACTAGTAAAAATACCCAGCTCCCTCACAACCTCTCCCTCAGGATAACTCTGGCACCTGTATTCTACACTGGCTCCCAGAGTACCCCCGAACGATTAAGCTGTATTTGCCCAGAGTGGAAACTGGCGTGACTTGTACCCTTTACTGGCTGACTTTCCTACCTCTCACTTCCTCATTCCCCTACTGGTGTGTCCTGGGACTACCTCACAAATAAACAATGTGGATTTGAATTTCTATCTCAGGATTTGCTTCTGGAGGAACCCAAACTAATAAAATCAGGTTTCAGCAGAAAAAGAGACAACTAGACAAATTCTTACACATCCTAATTTTTATTTCTAAATAGAAAATCTAATAAAGACAGAACTTTTATTGCCTAGAAAACACAAAATAATGCACACAAAAAGCTTTTCTGAAGAGTTACAAGATATTTTTACGCCTGCAAGAAAAGAACATTTCCAAGTGATGAGCTTTTCTAAGGAAAGCAAAAGCTATCATGCAATGTAGCTTGAAATCATTATTAATCAGATGATAAACATAAAATAGCAAATTTAGCCTACATGATCAAACCTAGTTACAACACCGCAGTCCTGGACCTCTGCATCTAGTTCACTCAAGATGATAACAAGTCATAAAATCTAAGTTAAAAAGAATGGGGGTGACTTCTGGTTTCAGCTCTAACATGAAAAGAGCTTAGAAGTTATCATTCCCATCTGTACAACAAGAAAAAGTTGGACAAACGGATGGGACTCATCAGAGAACTGAAGTTACATGGCAAAATGCCACCGAAAATCTGGAGACACACAGCTGAGATCTGCTTACCTGGAGCAGAGGCTGCTGGAGCCATAAACTGGTGCTGGAGGCTGGGCGTGAACTGGTGTGAGAGTGAGAAACTCCCGGGATGCAGTTTGGGGGTGGGGGGCGCACACAGTTCTGTGGTCCTCACCATGAAGGTGAAGATCCCAGAAAGACCCCCTCCTGACCCTAGTAGGGAAGGGGAAGAATAACCATTGTGAAATACACCCACGGCCGTCTCCACAACTAAGGCATATGCTCCAGGGGAAAAGATACTGTCAGAGCGCTCTCCTGGGTGAGAAGAGGCATTCCTCCCACTCCAGCCCCTTCTAGCCTTCCAGCCAGACCCAAGGGGGGAAAGATAATCAACAAAGGTCAAGGCTTCCAGGAAAGAGATTGGAAACACTGCAGCTAGGGAAGGGAGCAGGTTTTAGGGGAAAAAACTACACGTCTGGAGAACAGTTGTGCAGGTCATGGCCCTGAGACACAGGCTGAGATTCAATCAGAAGATGACAGAGCTCTTATCTCCCTGACACTTTACCACCACATCAACAGGGCTCCAAACAGATTAAAGGTGGGTTACAGCTGAAGGAGCTGCAAGACACGGACTCTCAGGAAGAGTACTTGGAAAACCCCAAAGTCAAGAGGGCAGATAAAAACAAGGAGACAAGAAGAATTTGAAGGCTCTGGCATCTGTAGTAGCTACAGCAAACATGAAGCACAGCCAAACCCCTATTAGTTCCTATTACTTGATACAACATGTCAGGCCTTCAAAAACAACACCACAAAAATATAAGGCATACCAAAAGGCAAGGGAAAAGACAGTCTGGGGAAACAAAGCAATCATTAGAGCAGACTCAGATGACACAGACTTTGGGATTATCAAACAGGGAACTTAAAATATCTGTAATTAATATGTTATGAGCTCTAACGGAAAAAAAAAGACAATATGTAAGCACAGATGGATATTGTAAAAACAGAGATGGAAACTCTAAGAATCAAAAGGAAATGCTAAAAATCAAGACCACTGTAACAGCAACGAAGAATGCCTGTCACGGGCTCATCAACAGACTCCACACAGCCGAAGAAAGAAACAGGGAGCTTGAATATAGGTCAATAAATACTTCTCAAACTGAAAACTGAAACACAAAGAGGGGAAAGAAAGAAAAAACCAGAACATCCAAGAACTGTGGATAATAAATTGTGTTGTTTTACATCACCAAATTTGTGTTATTGTTACTAATAGGAATAGGTAACTAATATACACTAAGAGAGGAGATTAAAGTTAAATCAAATAAAATGCCTAATTAAAAAGCAACAAAGGTGGGGCAGGCCCTGTAGCGTAGTGGTTGAGTTCAGTGCACTCTGCTTCGGTGGCCTGGGTTCAAGGGTTCGTATCCCAGGTGAGGACCTACACCACTCGTCAGCCATGCTCTGGCAGCAACCCATATATAAAAGCAGAGGAAGACTGGCACAGATGTTAGCTCAAGGCTAATCTTCCTCAGTGCAAACAAAACAAAGAAAGGGAAAACCAACGAATACAAAACACAAACATGGAAGGTATTAATCCAACTATATGAATAACCACTTCAAATGTGAATAGTCTAAATACACCAATCAAAAGATTGTCACAGTGGACAAAACAAAACATGATCCGCTATATGTTGTCTACAAGCAACTAACTTTAAAAACTTAGATATGTTAAAAGTAAGGTGATGGAAACATATACCAGTCTAATACTAATCAAAAGAAAGCTGAAGTAATTATATTAATTTGAGACAAAGCAAATTTTGTCTGATAATCATGGGTGAGGAGGGTTTATTTATATAAGAATAAAGAGGACAATTCTCCAAAAAGACTTAACAATCTTGAACATGTATGCACCTAACAAGAGGGTATGAAAACCCATGAAGCAGGGGCCAGCACAGTGGCCTAGTGGTTAAGTTTGTGTGCTCTACTTCAGCAGCCCAAGGTTCACAGGTTCGGATCCTGGGTGCAGACCTACAACCACTCATCAAGCCATGTGGTGGTGGTGGCCCACATACAAAATGATGTTAGCTCAAGGACAATGTCCTTCACCAAAAAAGGAAAAAAGAAACAAACAAAAACTGAGCAAAATGAAGAGAAAGAAAGAAATCCACTAGTATAGAGACTCCAACAACACTGTCAGCAATTGATGGATCAAGTCAATAGAAAATCAGTAAGGAAAGAGATGACCTGAATAGCCCTATCAACTTGATCTAATTGACATTTATAGAAAACTCTATCCAACACCCAAATACACACATTCTTTTCTGGCTCACAATGTAGACCAATGTAGACCACATTCTGGGCCATAAAACACCCTTTAACAGATTTAAAAAAATAGAAATCATACAAAGTATGTTCTTAAATACAATGGAATTAAACTAGAAATTAGTAACAGAAAGCTAAAAAATCCTCAGCTATCTGGAAATTAAACAGTCTCAAGAAAAATTAAAAATATTTTTGAACTGAAAATAAAAATACAATTATTAAAATTTGTGAGATGCAGCAAAAGCAGAGCTTAGAGGGAAATTTATAGCATTCAATGCATATATTAGAAAAGAAGAAAGATCTGAAATCAATAACCTAAGCTTCCACCTTAGAAAACCAGAGAAAGAGGAGCAATTTAAGCCTAAGTCTACCAGAAGAAAATAGATAACAAAAATTAGAGCAGAAACCAATGAAACTGAAAACAGAACAGTAAGAGAAAAATTAGTGAAACTGGTTCTTTAAAAAGAAAGCTGGGGGGGCCAGCCCCGTGGCCGAGTGGTTAAGTTCGCAGGCTCGGCTTTGGCAGCCCAGGGTTTCGCTGGTTCAGATCCTGGGCACGGACATGGCACCACTCATCAGGCCATGGTGGTGTCCCACATAGCACAACCAGAGGCGCTCACAACTACAATATAAAACTATGTACCAGGGGGCTTTGGGGAGAAGAAAAAGGAAAAAAAAGATTAGCCACAGATGTTAGCACAGGTGCCGATCTAAAAAATAAAAAAATAAAAAATAAATAAGAAGAAAGCTGGTTCTTTAAAAAGATCAATGAAATCGATAAACTTCTAGGCAGGCTACCAACATCAGAAATGAAGGAGGGAACATCACTACTGATCCCACGGACATTAAAAGGATAATAAAAAAATACTACAAACAACTCTATGCCTGCAAATACGATAAGTTAAAACGAAATAAACCAGGGCCGGACCTGTGGCTGAGTGGTTAGGTTCGTGTGCTCCGCTTTGGCAGCCCAGGGTTTCGCTGGTTCAGATCCTGGGTGTGGACATGGCACCGCTTGCCACAACTAGAAGGACCCACAACTAAAAAAAATATATACAACTATGTACCGGGGGGCTTTGGGGAGAAAAAGGAAAAATAAAATCTTTAAAAAAAAAAAATTCCTTGAAACTATCAAGACTGACACACAAAAAACTGCACACAAACGTTTATAGCAGCTTTATTCATAATTGCAAAAACTTGGAAGCAATCAAGATGTCCCTCAAAAGGTGAATGGAGAAACAAACTGTGGTACATCTGTACAATGGAATATTATTCTACAAAAAAAAAGAAAGAAAGAAAAACTATTAAGTCACACAAAGATATAGAAGAATCTTAAGTACATTTTATTAAGAAGTCAGCTTGGAAAGGCTACATACTGTATGATTCCAATTAGATGACATTCTCGAAAAGGTGAAATTACAGAGATGATAAACAGATTTGGTGGTTGCCAGAGGCTCAAAGGGTGAGGAGGGGAGGGCTGAGGAGGAGAAGCACAGGAGATTTTCTTTTAGGGTAGTTACACTAAGGAAGTTAAACTAAGCAAGGGCAGAAGGCTAGACTAATCCACGTGGTAATGAATTACAGTTCAAGACATCAGTATGAACACGTTTATCTTAACATGTGAGCTTTAGATACAGATGGTTACACATATAAATATTTACAGATATGTATATACAAGGATTAGTACGTACATATATATTTCCTTGCTTGTTAGCTGAGAGGGCCTAGAAGAATGACACCCAGTAACAAGAAGCACACCTAGTGCCCAAATCTTGGTTTCTAATAGCATTCTCCAATAAAAGGAATCAAGGCTCCCTGAAGAAAAGACCGATTCTAGGACTGGGGCAGGAAATATACAATATGAGCCTGGAGCGCCTTGTATTGCCAGAAAGTAAGGAAGTGCCACAAAAGGAAAAAAACCCACACAAACCCACAATGACGGAGGTATGTCAAAGGAACAGATGGAATCACTGAAAGAGTTCACAATGGCCACAGCTAGAGCAATCTGAGCAACAAAATAAAGTGGTATTGCATTATAATCCAAAGTATAAGACAAGTATTGGTAAGTTCATACTAATATAAATCACGAATAAATAATAAATAGGGTAGGATAAAACATACCTCCCTGGAGAAGTCCAAGTAATTTATCTAGATAGTCTGTCCTCAAGAAAGTGGAACATAACTTCCATTCCTTAAGTGTGGGCTGTGCAAAGGGACTTCTCTTGAAAGAGTACAGTAGAAAAAGAGGAGAGAAAGGGTAACTTCACAGTGGAGAAACCTGGTAAACACTACCTCAGCCGAGTGAGCACGATGAACCATCTGACCACAGTATGTACCCTTGACACACTGTGATGAGAATGGCATTTTACCTTTGTGGTCTTCCTTCCCAAAATCCATATTCCCAATATAATTGTGAGAAAAACATGAGACAAATCCCAACTAACAGACATTCTACAAAATACCTGACCAAGATTCCTCAAAACTGTCAAGGTCATCAAAAATAAGGGAAGTCTGACAAACTGTCACAGCCAAGAAGAGTGTAAGAAGACATGATGACTAAATACAATGTGGTGTCCTGGACGGGACCCTTAGTTTTTACCTAACATGCTTACAAGAGAAAAAGGACATTAGGTAAAAGCTAAGAAAATCTGAATAAAGTATGGATGTTAGTTACTAACAATGTATCAATATTAGTTCATTAACCGTGCTAAGTGTGCTACACTAACCTAAGCTGGTACTAACGGGAAACAGTATGGGATATGTAAGAGCTCTCAGTACTATCTTCGCAGTTTTCTGTAAATCTAAAACTACTCTAAAATAAAAAGTTTATTAAAAAATAGATTAACAGTCAGAATGGAACTTGTTTTATACTACTAAAATCACCTAAGCCTATGAAACCTGAGATTTGCTTCTAATTAACCAATAGGAGGTAAGATAGGTGGGCTTATAGATGAAAAAAGATTGACTATTAATAGATTTTTAAAATCTATTAATTTTTAAATCTGAAATATTCCATAAAAGAACTTTTAAATATACACACATATATGACATATAGACATATATATATCCTCCATCTCATATATATATCACCCAACAAAGAAATGCTCCTGACTCTTATATTAAGGTATTGAACTCTGTATGTATGTTGGCTTCTAGGGGTTATAATATCCTTATACAATTTAGTCTCAACTAATTCCTTTCCATGGAGTCAAAGGCACAGGTTCTAGCAGTCTGTCCTTGTGGGTTTCGTGTGTATTTGTATATAACTACTTTCTCCTCACTTCTGCTTCCTCCTCATTATTTAATACAAGTTTCATTGGAGATTACAATTCAGTCTTTAGATAACAACATTGACACGGGAATGCGTGTTGAAGGGTGTCAATAGATGCAGAGTAGCCAGAAGGGTAGATGGTGCCAGGGAAGTTAGAGTGTTGGCGCTCCAAGTTCATTCTCCGTACTCCACTCCAGTGGTTCTCAGCCAGGGGCTGAGATATTTGGCAGTGTCTGGGAAAATCTGGCAACTCCTGTGGTCTTTTGGCAATATTTGGAAATGTTTTTGGTTGTCACAACTGCAGGGATCCTACTAGCATCTGGTGAGTAGGGGCCAGGGATGCTGTTAAACGTAGTACAATGCAGAGGACAGCCCCCAGGAACAACAAATTATCTGACCCAAAATGTCAACAGTGCCAAGTTTGAGAAACCCTGCTCTATTCTGTGATGCCAGGGTTGGGACTCTACCCACGTAGAGTATTTTTCAAATGAAACAACTTGGACCAATTTTGGAAATACATATGGAAAAGTCTTCAGTCTCAAAAATTAGTAAAGACGTGCAAATAAGAAGATAATGTTTCCTAACTCTCAAATTAGCAACATTTTTAATACTCTCTGAAGTACAGGTAGTTAAATGATTTATTTTTCAGTGATGAAATTATAAATTGCAGAGCCTTTTAAAAAAGCAGTCTGACAACGGCAGAGGACCCTTAACCTTTATACCCTTTGGTCAGTAATCCCACTCTCTAAGAACAAAAATCCTAAAGAAATAACAAATCAGGTGAAAAACTCAGGCATATCCTAAAGCAAACTCTTAAAACTGCTATAATAACAACATAAACTATATAGAAACAAGTATTCCCCTTTTGTATGGAAAGCTTGAAGGTTTCTTATAGAAGTTGAGATTTAAGTTTAACTTTAAAGGGTAAGACTTCAATGGCCAAATACTGAAATATTTCAAGCAGAAAGCTCATGCCTTGGGACACTGCAACATGTATTTGTTTTTAGTTTTCCAAATAGAACAGCAAGTAGAATGGTTGGCTATAATGAATACACGTTTGCTGGATAAGGCTAGTGGAAGGTGATTAATTTCTTGAGGACAGGCTGGGGCTCTGACCTAGAGGATGAGGATTAACTTGTTCTGCATACAGAAGGAAGCTAACTAGCGTCTTTAAGCAAATGTGTCTTAGGAAGAAAATTCTAGGAGCAGTGTTTAAAATGGTTTAGGACAGGGAAAAAAAACCACCATCAGGAAGTCCAGTTAGGAAGACTCCAATAAGAGGCAATTGCAGCTTGATCTACAGCTATGGAAGTGAGTGGAAAGAGGATCAGAGGCAGAACTGTCTGTATTGATCAACTTGACTGGACCCGGGACCCTAACGGAGAAAGGGAAAATAAAACACCCAGCTTTCAAGTCTGAGTGACAGGGAGCAGCAGGGAGAGAAGAGGTTTGGGAGGATTAACAGATGGATTTTCTTTTGGACATGTTGCATTCAGAGAATACTGATATGGAGATGCCCACAGCTTGAAATTCAAATCTAAACTTCAGAGTTAAAAATAAACATCAAAATATGGTTTAAGCTACATGGAAATAATAGCAGAGGAGGGTTTAAGTAAAGAAGAGAGCAAAACAGATTAGGGAGCAAGCACTGAACCTCTGGCGGCATGCATCTTTAAAGATCGCATGGAGAAGGAAGAGTCTATAAAGGACCTGAGAAGGATCACAAAGTCGGAGAACCTCAAGACGGTGTACTGACCAGCAACATGAGGTGTCACAGACTTACAGAGAGCTCAAGCCAGCGGGAGTTGAGGTGGGACCATCAGATTTAGCAATCTGTAAGGCATGAGCGTCTTTAAGAAAGCAATTCTTAAAATGCAAAGAAGTATTTGTTAGTTCCTCAAAAAGTTCAATATACGTTTACCGTATGTCTCGGCAATTCCACTCATAGGTATATACCCCAAAGAATCCAAAACAGAGACTCAAACACACATTCACAGCAGCATTATTCACAGCAGCCAGAAGGTGGACACAACCTAGAGTCCATCAACGGATACACGGAAGGCGATGCGGCCATAAAACGGAATATTATTCAACCATGAAAAGGAGTGAAGGCTGATACATGCTACAACGTGGACGGACCTTGAAAACGTTAAGTAAAATAAGCCAGACACATTGCATGACTGCGCTTCCAAGAGGGATCCAGAACAGGCAAACTCACGGAGCGGAAGGGGCTGGACGGAGGGGACACGCGGATTAGTGCTTGACGGCTACAGGGTTTGTTTGGGGTGATGAAAACCTTTGGGAGATAGCGGCGACGGTGGCACAACATTGTGAATGTACTTAACGCCTCTGAATCGTATGCTTTAAAATGGTCAAAATTATAAACTTCGGGTTATCTATATCTTACCAGGATAAAAAAACATTTTTTTTAAGTTTAGAAGATACAACCCAAATTGCAAGGAACAGCCCAGAAATTATCAAGAGAAGACGTGAGAAGCGTGGACTACTACTACTGTTTAACTCGAAAACCTCAATCGATAGATGCTGAGGGTAGAGAGAGGTTTTGTTTTTCGATTTTTCTGAAGGCAGAGTAGATCTCAACACACGGTATTTCTAGGGAAAAAGAAAGAATTGAGTTAAAAGAAAAAAAGTCTGGCCTAAAACCGTGCACTGGGGGAGGAGCAGCTCTGCAAGGTTTTGCTGGTGCGTGGCAGTCGCATGAAAAACATATTCAAAGTTATAATTTCATTTTAAATCTGGAAAACCAAGCAACCACCGTGTTCAGCATACAAAGTAAAAAGGAACGCTGGACCAAACCTTCCCCGACGATAAAAATAAACGAAGCCAGTCCGTGCCGAGCGCTCTGACGCCCCTCACAGGGTGGGGACCCGGGACCTTTAATTTACCCAGACGGCACGCACTTCAAGAACGTGGGAAGACAACCCAATGTCTTCAACAAGTATATTGCAAAGAAAAGGGAAACCAAAAAGGCTCCACCACCGAATGCCACGTGTGGACCTGGTCAAAATCCTGACGGGCACGAACCAACCGTAAAAAAGCAACTTTTTTTGAGACTTTCACGGGAACGGCCGCCCCGGCCCCTACTCCCACCCCTCCCGCGGACCCCGCCCGCCCCCGGGCACCCCGAGCCCAGGGCCGTTACTCGGGGCGGGGCCGCGGGCTGCGGCGTCTCGTCCCTCGGCACCGCCGCGCCCCGGGGACGGACGGCGGCCCGCCGGTCAGACCGCCCGGGGGCCGCGGGCGCAGCCTCCGGTCCTCGGGGCCCTCGGCGGGGCCGCGCGCCGGGGGCGCTGAGGGAACGGACGGAGGCCGCGCGGGCTCAGACATCGCCGGGCCGCGCGCTACTCACCGCGACGCCGGCAGCGCAGCAGCCCGGCTCTCCGGGACTCAGGCTGTGGCATCTTCCCTCCCGCCACAGCCCGGGTCCGAGCCGTATTAGCCGCAGGGGGCGGAGTCGCCCGGGGGTATACGCAGCACGGGGCGCGGAGGCGGCCGCGGGCTCGCCCAGGGCCCGCACCGCAGCTTCGACTCGAGCGCGCGTGCCCGCCGCGGCCACGTGACGGGAGGCCCCGCCCCGCGCGCGTGGGTGACGTCACCGCCCGCTGCTGGCTGGGCCGCGGCTCCAGGGTCGTCCGCCTCGTTCTGGGGTGCCCGTGCGTGGCTTTTGACCCTGGGGTTTGTCGCGGTTGGCCTTCGGGTTTTTTCTTAATGTAAAAAGTCTCCTTAAAGATAAATGCGCTTAAACATATTGAAAGATGTTCAGCCCCACTTATGATAGAAGGAATGCAGGTTAAGACGTACAGGTTTGGCGCTGTGCTCTTCAGAGAGGCTGGGAAAGCCCCGCACGTGGTGGCAGGAGCACAGCGCTCCTGGAGAGTGACAGCAGGTGAAGCCGCATCAGCCTCCTGGGGCTTGTTGGAAACGCTGACTCAGGCCCCGTGGCGGATGTGGCCGACGTCCTTAGTAAGTGAACCTGCATTTTAGGAAGATCTCTAGGCGATTCGTATTGTCCACAAAATAACCAATAACCATTCTGTAGATAGAAGAAATAAGATTTTGCTTGGGCCTGTGGGGTTCAGGACAGGCCACCCCAAGATGCACCACTCTGGCGTGCAGGTTATTTTGAACTGAAGACAATAAAGACTCAGAAAGCACATGTGAGCTTACCCCAAACTGCCTAAAAGAATTTAACATAGAAGGCCTGTTCTAGGAAGGACTTGGTACCCTAAGATAGCTATAGTACAATGTCAAATAGGTGTCACCAACAAGCCTATTTTTGGCCCAGCAAAACTTAACAATTATTTGCATTTTCATCTCCTTGTAAATTGTCTTCCTCCCCTCTGAAATCCCAAACCACTACCCCCAACGTTCTCCTTTGCCTTTAGTTGAAGATAATATTTAGGCTGGCAGCTCAGCCATTTTGCTGAGTTACCCAGTTTCTCCCCCATGGGTCTCTCCCATGTATACATGTTATAAAGCTTTGTTTGATTTTCTCATGTTATTCTGTCTCATGTCAGTTTAATTCATAATCCAGCCAGAAGGATCTAGAGTGGGAAGGGATTTCTCTTCCTCCTCCACAAACCAGAGTGAGGAGTATAACTCCAGAGGGCCTTAGCCTTCAGAAGAAGCATGGTTTTCAGTGTGGTCTTACTGTCTTTTTAGAACAAAGAGCATGCGTTAAGCACACCCAGGATACATTTTCAAATGTAGCAGCAAATTAACAGGCCAACGCGACCCTGATGTTGGGAAAGGGACTAATCCAGTATGCATTCTTATCTTAAGAGGGTGCATTCTTTACCCTAATGGTTAAAGCAGATGTACAATGTATATTTGACAGGCCGTAAGTCAGGCTTCTTCAGTTCAAGCCTAATCAGTTTTGAACCCGAATAGTTACCCCATATACCTCAATATGTGAAAATCTCCTGTCAGTATAGAAATTAAAGTTTGAAATCAGTGTCCCAGGGTATAGTCAGTGCATGAGAGCTTCCATTGCTCCACCTGAAAGTGGTAAACAGTTAGCCATTGATGGTTAGGTAGTGTGGGGGATCAGAATTGGCCACCCCAAAATGTGCCTCTTTGGCATAAGGATTATTCTGGACTGGTTACTTTTAAAAACTGCAGACATGGGAAAAGCTCTGAAAACCAAGTAGAAGTAGAAGTTACTCTTTGTAGGAGACATTCACGTTTGCAAGGGAAGTCTCCATTTGTAAACCTGTCTCCCTCTCCGTACCAGGAAATGTGCGGGGATGATCTTATCCCTAGAAACTCCTATCAACGTGGAAGGCAAGGACTTAAATCTGCATAATAACCTTACTCTTGTTTACTGTGCTTTTCTGGTAATCTCCTATAATCAGCTCCCCCAACACCCAACATCCTCCTTTGTCTTTAGCTTAAGATGGTATTTAAGAAAACAACCTCGGGCATTCTGAGTTACCTAGTTTTCCTGGGTCTCTCCCATGTATACATATTATAAAGCTTTGTTTGATTTTCTCCTGTTCTTCTGTCTTATGTTAATTTAATTTGCAGCCCAGCCAGAAGAACCTAGAGGGTAGAGGATTTGCCTTCCTTCCCTACGCTAGCTAGTAACTAAAGTTTTTTTCCTTTCTTGCATTTACTGGTTGTAGCTTTTAGTTGTTCACCTGCCCACTGTTAACTGTGCTGCTTAGGCAATATACTCTCTGACTCCCACCAGGTTCCTATGGATAACGTCTCCCTGGCACCTGGGTCACTATGGTAATGGGTGTGTGAGCTATTTTTCAGGAACTAGGATGCCCTTGTTCAGTTCAGGCTGGTTGAATCCACCAGTCCATCAACTGAGCCTGTGCAGATGCCCATAAGTGACTTATGACTGCCAGGCATAATGGGGAAGGTGTACAAGGGACGCAATGCAGAGGGACGCCCCCATCGCCCCCTGCTATAGGAACCCCACAGGCAGAATGGGTAGGACGCTGCCCTAGGTTCAGGAGATTTTCAAGGTAATGGACTCTTTTCTTTCCACTCTCTTAAAGTGACAGTGACCATTTTGGGCTCCTTTTGAGCTTTGCAATTGAGAAACAAAGAAATCTTTAAAGTGTCAAAGACTCCACCTCTGGGAGCCCCCTCTCTGGTTTCCGGGCCTGATCACCCCAGCAACCAAGTGGGGTACCCTCTCTTGGCAATTGACTCATTAAGCATTTTAGGTGGCCTACTGAGTTGGTTATGAAGATAGGAGACCTGTGATTTATTCTGTGAGCTGTCCTGATGGTGTCGTGTGCCCCGGCATGGGAACTGCTGTGTGACCTCTATCTTGATAACCCTTGGGGAAAAGGCCATGAGGGTGAGGCCTGATCTCTTTTCCTTTGTTTGTCACCTTCTCTCTTGTCACCAAGTCAAGGTTAAGTTCAGGCTGGACCTGAGCAGAACCTAGACCTTCTGTAAAATCGAAAAATTGAAAACTTTTTGCCAGGGACTTAACTCTCAATCCTGGTGCTGGGAGCCCCAGCCTCCAGCGGGCTCCAGGCCTTTGCCTCCTGCTTTCCTGCCTGGCTCCCTTGTGCTGGCTCAGGGACTAAGTACCCTGGGCTAAGTGGGACTTGACTAGATCTTATAACTATGTTGATGCCTGCAGTCAGGCACCTTTGCACCCTTTCTCTGGCTGCTGTCAGTTGGACACCAGCTTTACCGCCATGAGGAATGCCTCAACTGAAGAGACTCACCCGCTGGGTGCATTTTAACTAGTTGGAAATGCTTTCAGTTGGATGGGTGATGCCCCAGAAACACCAGCTTGGAGAAAACTTGAGGAGTTTCTCTGTGCCTTTGTGATGTAGTTGGACAGGTAGGTCAATCTAGAATGTCATTAAGTTAAACCCAGTAACTTCCAACTGTCCTTGGAAAATCCTTGCAAGACTGGAAATACAGCTCTAGAGGCAGTTCAGATTCCACCCAGTTCTTTATCTCAAAAAGGATTATCACCTCCCCTCTCCAGGAACTACTACCTAGCCCGTCACTAATTCCTAAGACTAAAGAAAAAAAAAAAGAGGGGAAAGGTCATAAGTGTGCCCTTGCCGAGAAAAAAATCTAGCATCTTGAGTGTCTTCTCCACAAATATTAGTAAAACAGCTCATAACAAAATTTGGATTCATAACTAGGGAGTTTTGTATTGTACCTGATTCATGGAGTGATTTTTAAAACAATAGCTGTGGAAATTCTGTGTCTGTGTGTCTATATGTGGATAGTTATATATGTGTGACTTTACTTCCGGATGGTATGGTCAAAACTAAGAGCTCTGTTTAATTGGATTAAAGTAAGCGCTTACATAAATTCTAAATGCAATGGAAATTAACCCAATGTCTTTTAAGTTAAGATGATATAGATTAATCTTTGGTTAATGAAAGTTTAAGTTTGTTGGTTTGATTGAAAAGGCATGTCCTAAAGAGTTGTCAGTATTTGGATATGATGCAAATATGCAGCCTGGGTTTACTAGTTTAAAAAGAAGAAAAGTAAAAGCTTATGTTATTCCTGTTACAAATTTGTCAGCATAATAGCTTTAAATGATAGCTAAAATTGTCTAATGGCTCAAAGTTTTTGTGGGTAATCTAAACATCATTATTGGGAACAAATGATTTAGAAATAAATGAAATAAGAGTTTATAGATAAACTTTTAGCAATAATTATAGTTTATGGTATGTGTATTTAAAATAACTTCCAAAATCTTTTTGGTAACTTGAAATTGTGAAGTTTTGCTAGGTTAATTTAAATGACAAAATTCGTTGAATAACTACATCATTTCCAAATAAGTGTGGACGAAAATAATCCATAACCAACTATAAATGAAAATTTGGGTGAGTTTATTCTGAGCTGAAATCTGAGGACCATGGCCCGGGGCCTTTCTTCCCGAAGGAAGAAAGGGCACAGAAGAAGTGGGGTGCACAGAGTGGTTCTGTACCCCCAAACAGGGTGTTTCACATATGATTGAAATGTCCCTCCCACAATAGTCACAAGATTGCCCTGTCTGCACAGCGCTTGATGGACACAGCAGGTAGTGGGTCTGCTATCGTAGCAGGAGGCAAGTCTATTGTCTCGAGCTAGGCGGTCACAGGTGAGTGCAGCAATCAGTTTCTAGCCTAAGGAAAGATGCTTAATCCTTAAGGAGACGCCAACGTTGGGAGGGGGAGGGAAGTTGCACCTTTATCTCAAGGGCCTTTGTTCTTGCCTTAGGGAATCTCTAAAGCAGATAGACAATGCATGCTCAATGGCTTCAGTCAGGCCCTTTTGGAAAGACAAGGTCAGGCCGAATTACGTTTATACCAAATGGCTTCCTCATATTCTCCAATATATCCCATTGCTTGCCATTTTTATTTGTCATAAGATATTAGACATTAATTATTAAATGTAAGTTTATCTACTTTTGGCTTCCTATTGCAAAGAGGCTAAAAGCGTTTGGGTCTATTGGAAAGTATGCCTCGTGTTTTATTGTAAAGTGGCATGTTTCTAGAAATTGTGAAAAGTGTTTAGAATGTTCATATAAAAGACAGTTCATAATTGCTTAGTTTTTAGTTTTTTACTAGAGTCTGTAAGGGTTAAAAGTTCTAATTAACATGTAATTAAAGCTACTGGAAATTAATAAGGAAAACAGCTCTGTATTCAAGGAAAGTAAAATGTATGTTTTCAGTAAAGAGGGTATAAAGAATTGAAGTATTTTTGTTTGATGGGTTAAGAAAGATAAATTTGTCCTAATGTACTGGAAAGGAAAAAAAGAAAGACTTTGGGACAAATTCTGAAGGCAAAAAGAAAGTTGTAGAAGGTTTGTGAAGGAGAAATTCAGAAAGGAGTTTTATACCTGGTCAAGTAGACTAAGATTAAAATAAACCCAATTAAGTGAATGAGTTTTAATGTTAAAAATAAGCTGGTGCAGAAATTAAAATTTGATTTTCTCTCTCAAAAAGATAAATTTCTTGAACTTTTGATCTGCTCTTGATAAAGAGGTTATAAAAGGTGTTTCTTTGAGTAAGTCTACCTAAAAGACAAATCTCTTTTGTTAATATAATGGCTGAGGTCACTCTTAGGATTTTTTGACTGTTTCTATTGGATGGATACCTGAGCATTGTTTCACAGTGAGCATTGTTTGAACAAGTGTTTTAAAGTCTTTTGGTATTTTTGACAAGCTTCTCGTCAAAGATATTCAAATCCTGAATGAAGGAAAATACTAAACTAATTAGGCTTATTTAGTCTATTAAACTACATGGGAAGCATTGTCAAATAAGTGATGATAAACTTTCTTAGGTGGTATTATGTGGGTAAATGTTATTAATATAGGTGTCTTAAAATTATACAACATTCCTAAAATTCTGATCTGTCCTGGCTATCAGCCATAATTCTAAATATTATTTTAAGGTGTCACAGAAATAATAAGTTTCTCTGTCAATTGTCATTTTTAAGTCTTTCGTTGTTTACAGTCAGTTGTTTTACTCTGATGCCTTTTGCTTTTGCAAATATGTGTCACCTTTGGAGGGATTCATGGAAAGGACTCTGACACTTACTCTGGAACACAGTTTTCTGATAAACTTTCAGATCTTAGAACAGAACTCTGGGTAAGAAATTACAGAAATCTAATGGAGAAACTGATGACCCCATAAAACTGCTAACAGATGATTAAGATCAAGAACTGATTATACAGGACTGAATGAACTGAGGATGATAATTTTTATGACTTTTATTTGAAATATTGTTGATTTTTTGATGTTTTGGTTTGTTTTCTCAGATTCAAGAAAATCTTTTTCTCTTTTCTCTTATGCTAACTATGGCTTACAACAATTTGGTGAAATTATACCTTTGTGAGCAAAACTGAAACATTTATCTTCTTCTCCCTACCTGATCCCTCTAGAGTTTGGAAACCTAGTAAGTGAGTGAGTATGGTTATTTCATGGCAATATAGTTATTTGCATAAGTTCAATAAGAATCTGTTCTCCTTATAACAGGACACATTGCTTATCTTACCAAAGCTTTGACTGGAATGTCATATTTGAGAGAAACATACAGACTCGGATATGACAATACTGCCTTTGAGAAATAAGGTTGACTTTCTGAAATAAGCCACTTGGAAATATGGGCCTGGTACCTTGTTTACAGAGATTCTGGCAATCTTACCTGGTAAGTAAGGAAGCTTGCTTATCTGGCAGGTGCAAGGAACCTCGAAATATTTTGGGGAATCTCAAGAAAGGAGAGAAATCCACCCAAACCTGTAGGTATTGCAGGCAAGGCCTGATGGCACAAATCCTTGGCTTGGCTTTTCTGGCCTCAAGAGGCCTTTACAGTTCAATCTGAGATTCCTCATAAAAAAATTCCAGCAAAGCAGATTTAAGAGCCTATATGATCAGTTGCTATTCTTGCTGCACTTATGTAAATAATTGGGCCAAGTTTCTTGAAACTAAACTTATTTTGCAAACCAATTAGTCTTAATTTGTCTATCTTTGATAAAAATTAGGGTGATTTTAGAGAGAAGAACTATATTTCAGTGAAAAACTGTAATACACATTTGTGGATATTAGATCCTAGTTTTGTTAATTGTCTTTGAGGAGTTTTTTTTTGTACCTGTGAGCTGGACTGGATCCTGAATTCTTCTACTGAAATGCCTGGTTACAAATTTCCAAACTAATGGTTTCAATTTTTTTTTACCTCATTTTCATTTGGAATCATTGAGAATTGAACCTGCTCTTTTTCCTGAAGTCCTGCAAACTAAAGCTGAACAACTTGATAGAAACTTGAGAGATTCCTGTCTGTTGCTGTGTAAGCTGCAAGCCACCTGAATGCCCGATGACATCATCAGAGACGTTTCAAGCTGCTAAAGATGCTTTGACTCTGACATCTAGAAGTCGTCTTGACTGGCTGCCTCCTGGACTCAGGAACTAGTTTATAATTTGCTCCAACCATTAACCTTGTTTTTCTTTTATTTCCATAGAAATACTTATTAAATACCTGATTGCTTGCTTCCAAAATATAGGCCTAACTTTGGGAGCCCACCTGTATCGCTGCCTTCTAAAATGACTTTAACTGGACTGATCTATTACCAGGACTAAGAAATGTGTTCAGTGAGATGAAACAATCTACCACTCAGCTTCTGGACTGTGAAACTTCTTAAAGTTTCAAAGGTGGGACTGTGGGGACCTGGAATTGGCCACCCCAAGATGTGTCTCTGGACACATCAGGATTATTTGAGGCTGATTGCTTTTGATGAACTGGGACAGGGAAGGAGGCTCTGAGGAATGGAACTTGCCCTTTGTTAGGACACATTTACATTTGTAAGGTAAATCTCTATCTGTAAAAAGGTGCCTCCCTCTCTGTACCAGGAAGAAGAAAGGAGATGACCTTCTCTCTAGAAACTCTTGATCAATGCCAAAGGCAAGGACTGAAATCTGCATTTTATTGTGCTAGTCTGGTAACCTCCTGTAACTGACTTCCCTGCCCCTCCCAACATTGGCATTTCTTTAAGGATTAAGCATCTTTCCTTGGGCTGGGAACTGATTGCTGAGCTCACCTGACAATAGACTTGCCTCCTGCTGTGCCCACCAAGATAGTGGACCCACTACCTGCTGTGTCCATCAAGTGCTGTGCAGACAGGACAGTCTTGTGACTATTGTGGGAGGGACATTTCAATCACATGTGCAACACCCTGTTTGGGGGTATATAACCACTTTGTGCACCCCACTTCTTCGGTGCCCTTTCTTTCTTCGGGAAGAAAGTCTCCGGGCCATGGTTCCTCATAAAGCTTTGTTTAATTTTCTCTTGCTATTTTGTCTCATGTGAATTTAATTCGTTCTCCGGCCAGAAGAACCCACATTTGGGAAGAGGAAATGTCTTCCTCCCCTACATATACATGTTATAAAGCTTTGTCTGATTTTATCCTGTTATTCTGCCTCATGTCAATTTAATTCGTAGCCCAGCCAGAAGGACCTAGAGAGAGTAGAGAAAATGTTCTTCCTCCCCTACACAGAACAACCTTGTGGTTAAACCCAGGGTCTTTGAGCTTGGGCTGATCAGGCTAGTGTGGACTATGTTAGTTTGTTCCTAGAAACAGTTGCCAGATGAAATACAGGCCTAAAATTCAAACTTCAGATAAACAAAGAATAGTTGTGTGGTATAAGTATATCCTGTGGAATATACTTATACTAAAATATTATTGTTTATCCAAAATTCAAATTTAACTGGGCATCCTGTATTTTTATTTGCTAAATCTGGCAACCCCAACCCCAGGCAAATTCTAACCTCAGTTTTCTCACCTATGAAATGGGGATAATGAAAGGACCTATGTCGTAAAGTTGTGTGGATGAAATGAGATAATCCATGCAGACTACTTACCACAGGGTATGAAAGATGATGAGAGCTCAATAAGTGTTAGCTCTTAGCATTATTTTATACAGGTATGTCTTAGGATAAATTCCTAGAAGCATGCTTTAGTTACAGAACTTCCAGGCTTAATTTAAGACTTCTCTGAGCATTTGATCATACCCAAAACTGTGTTTTGTTAAAAGCCTTGGGCACGTTAGCAGACATTTCTCAATTAACTCCAGAATACAAATCACATTTTTAAATTTCCGTACAAAAACAAAAAATTGCCACCTAAAGGCAAGTAGGGATTTCTTTTCTATCACACCAAATACTTGGGTGTTGATTCTGACTTGTTTTCTATTCCAGAGTCACTGAAACAATATTCGAGAGGAAATGTTTAATCAATGTGGTACATAATTTCTAAGACTCACCCATGTTATCTAGTACCTGAACTAAATGACATTACAACACTAAGACAATATTGGGCCCATGGCTCTAAGAAAACGAACATTTCTGTCTTTTTCTTTTGACAAAACTGATGTTTACAACTTCCTCCTTATTGCTTATCAAAAAAAATTATTCTCAAATTTCAAAACTAGAAAAAGTTTTTACTTCAAGAAGATACTCCATATTTATGCAACTGTAATTCTCTTTTTTCTTTCTGCTGCAGAATTTCTATTTTACATTTTACTCTAGTTTCAATAGATTCATGGGTTTATTATAATCTTTTTTTATTACTTTCTAATAGTAGGTAAGGTATACATATGGGACAAGAGTATAATCATAATGTGGCGCTTATTTTGTGCTGTCATATTGACCTTTTAAAGGCCCAGTCAAATTATCCTGGCCATTGGCAATAGATGAGCACAGGTTTTCCCCATGTCTTTCTGGCAATAGATTTTAGAATATTTTGTTAGATACACACGTATAAAGAGATTATAAACTGATTCTTTTTTCGTTACATTGTATGTGTTCTCTCAAAGAACCATGAAGGGAGGGACATTTGCCTTCTCCATTGTCTGCTTCGTCCCAGCACCTAGAAGGATACAGGGCCTGGGATGACCACACAGTTGTTGACTGAGTGAGCATAACAGATGAGTCAAGTTGTTCCCTGCTGTAGAACACAGCTTATACTTTCTGCAGCACAGGCGATGTTTAATGATCTTATCCTAAGTGTCCCCACTCCTTTCAATGTGCTCCGTCCCTCATTTTCTAATTCTCTTTGTCTTTGTGAATTAAATATATTTCACTTTCCTAGCTATCTTCACCAGGGTGAACACAACAGCCATCCCTCTAACTTGACAGAAGTACTTTAGACATCTGGGAGTGTGTTTACAGAGGACAGATACAGAAGCTAGCTGCTTCTTGCCCTATCCCAGCTAAACAGTTCTCAAGTCAGAGCACAGAGTATCAACAAGGCGCATAATCCAAGAAGCAACAGGAGAGCTGTAGGCCAGAGTCATAGGAGGGAAAAGGCAAAATCAGAAGCAGGGAAGAAGGAGTGTCTCCAAGTGACAGAAAAGCCAAAAGGAACAAACGAGGAGGCTGGCCTGGAGAGCTGGCCCAGGACATCTAGGCAAGTGGACTGGACATCAGAAACTCAGGAACCCAACCAAGCAAGGTGTCAGTGCCAGGATCTACACTGGCAGCAAGAAAGGAGGTCAATACAGTTGATCCGCAGTTATTATGTATCATGTCCCAAGCAATGCCCTCTGTGGATGTCTTTCTGGGCATGCCACCAGGTCAGGTCATTTGTTCTGGAGTGACAATGGAGTTGGCAAAGACCCCAAGAGTGGAGCAGAGCCTATGGTCTACCAGGACCAACAGAATTTTTCAAATAATTGGAGATATTGCACCGTAGCTCAATTGAGTATATGATAGAGTCTCAACCGCGTGACAGCGGACATTTGTAATGTTCAAGGTCTTGCCACCCCATAAATTTATGGCAGACGAGTAAAACGAAGTATTACCAGCTATCATTAAAGGAGGAAATAAAAGGCACTCCTGTTGTAGACTGCTCTGGTTGTATTTCTTATTGCATTTCACATAATTTCATGAAGTTGCAAACTTGCATTCTTCTTTATGTTGAGGGACTAGGGGCTTTTTAACCCTTCATTAATGAAAATGATTTGTTCTCCTTTTATCGGTGGTCCCTAGATTCCTCCAATTCTGGGAAGATGTTGTCCAAATACCACTGAAATGACTTGCAACCCAGTCGTTTCCTTAATTCTACACGTTCACTAATGTTTCCATAGGCAACAGATTTCAGACCAGGTCTTCGTAAAAAAACCTGCTCCTAAAAGGAAATAAAAAGTCATTTCATTAAGTCAAATGAATTTTAGCAATTAAATCATGATATCTAACATAGCAATATATATTTTCATTATCTGAACTAAAAAACAAAAACCTTTGACATCCTCTGTGTAGAAAGGGCAGAGAAGCACGTAGGACCTGGGATTCACTCACCCCACACACATTCACAGTATGTGCTGTGACTGACCACAACAGAGGTGGCTGTCGTAGCAGGATCCAGGAACCTGCTTCTTGGGAGCTCAAGAATCACAGCCAGCTATTGTAGTATATCCCTTTTCTCCTACTCTCTCAATGATACTCAAGGACAAAAACTCTCACTCCCAAGTCCCAATCAACACTTCCATGGTTTCAGCAATGGGGATGGTGTGGCGGCTGAGGGCAAACTGACTCTGGAGAAAGACAGCCTGGGTTCACATTCTGGCCCTACTTTTATTAACTATGTGACCTTGGCCTCTACCCTCACGAGGTGGTTGTGAGGACTGAATGTTTTAATATGTGCAAAGCCCTTGGGAGACGAAGGCTGGCACCTAGTAAGTGTCGGGTCAATGTCAGTCATTATTGCCACACCTGGTTAGTCTTTTATACACTCTGATTTAAAGAAGCACCAAGTATGAGTGTCTAATGGACTCAATCTGCCCCATATTAGAATGGTATTCTAAGTAGACCGAAGCTTCCTTAAAAGCAGAACCCTTGTATTTTCATCTGTGTACTCCCAGTGCCTGGCATATAGTATAGTAACACTGCTGAATGAGAGAAGGAGCTTGCTTATCTAAATTAGCATATTCTGGGCATGCCATGTTGGATTCTCCCCAAGTATCCCTGACCGCTATAGGTCTTTGCCATCATTTCTTGCACTCCTAGTTCCCCAGGGTAGACTGGTGCAGAGGACGGGCCTGAGGTGGGGGAAGAGTGTCATCATTCTGGACTGAAGGCAAAGAAGACCTTAGACAACATCTCCAGCCCAAAGCCCTCTCTTGTCCAGTGTCACTCACTAGATTTCCCAATGTGCCCTGTCATACAATCCATGATTTAATGCCAAATGCTATTTGCTTTTTAAGTTAGGTAAAATTTTTTATCACTATATCTTCTGTGAAATTCAGTAAACTACTCAGTCTTAGCTGTGTTCAAGTCAACTATTTATTTACTTATTTATTTATTTTTCTTTTGAGGAAGATTAGCCCTGAGCTAACATCTGCCACCAATTCTCCTCTTTTTGCTGAGGAAGGCTGGCCCTGAGCCAACACCTGTGCCCATCTTCCTCCACTTTATATGTGGGATGCCTGCCACAGCATGGCTTGCCAAGTGATGCCATGTCCACACCTGGGATCCGAACCGGCGAACCCCGGACTGCCGAAGTGGAACGTGTGCACTTGACCCCTGCCCCACTGGGCCGGCCCCCTCAAGTCAACTATTTAAACTGTGACCAGAGTTCACAGGGAAAAAAATCAACAAACATAAAAATAAGCTCAATGTCTCCTATAATTAAATAAATGCAATTTTAAACAGTGAGATATCATTTTTAACCTGTTAGATCAGAAGAAATACAAAGTTTAAGACCAGGGTTGGAAAAGTTGTGAGGAGACAGGACCTTTGAAATACATTTGATGGCATTTAAGAACAGTTTGGACATTATTCATCAGGATTTAAGATGCACTAACTCGTGGCCTAGCAGGTCCATGTCTTGAGATTTATTCCAGAGATATATCTGCACACCTGCACCATAAGGTATGTGTAAAAGATGTCCATTTCAGGCGTGTTAACAAATCACTAAAAGCCAAGATGATCAGAATGTTTATCAGTGGGGGATTATGTATTAATAGGATCAATTTTAGTAGATCCATTCAAAGGAAGTGTTTAAAAGAATGATATACTTAAATGTTCTGATTTTGAAAGGCTTTGAAAGTATGGTTTTAGAGTATACTAACAGAAAAAATGCAGAACAAAATATTGTGCAAATCTAGTTATATAAAAGAAAAGGGCGTATACTTGTGTGTATTAACAAGAAACTATAAACAGTAATTTAGTGATTACTTCCGAGGGTGGAACTACGAGCTTAGAAAGTTTACTTTTGACTCCATAGTCTTCGCTATTTTCTGGCTTTTTAAAATGAGTATGTTTTACCTTTTTGAAAATCAAGAAATGTAATGAACATACAAAAAGCACATGAAACTTAAATGTGCAACTTAAGGAATTGTTGAAAAATCCACCCCAGTGACCCTGACTAGGTCAAGAAATAGAGCCTTACCAATGTCCCAGAAGCTGCCCGCCCTTCCCTTCCTGATCAGAACCCTTGCCTTTAGTTTTAAATGCTATCCTGATGATGTATTCATTCCTTTGCTTTTCTTTCTAGCTTTAATGTCTAATTATGCATGCGTAGATTATATAGTTTAATTGTACCCATTTTTAACTTTGTAGAAATGGAATAATACAGTATATACTCTATTGTGTTTGGTTGCTTTTGTTCACCATTATGTCTTTAAGATTTACCCTATTGGGGCCAGCGTGGTGGCTGAGTGCTTAAGTTCGCGCAGTCTGCTGCAGCGGCCCAGGGTTTTGCTGGTTCGAATCCTGGGCGCGGACATGGCACTGCTCATCAAGCTATGCTGAGGTGGCATCCCGCATGCCACAACTAGAAGGACCCACAACTAAAATATACAACTATGTACCAGGGAGCTTTGGGGAGAAAAAGGAAAAAATAAAATCTAAAAAAAAAAAAAAAGATTTACCCTACTGTTGTATGTATATCTATAGTTGGCTAATTTTCGTTGTTGTGTAGAATTATACTGATTAAATATATCATATTTGTCCATTCTACTCTTGATGAGCATTTGGGTTGTATTCAGTTTTGGCTAACACAAACAATGCTGCTCATAAACATTCTTGTTCACATGTTCTGGTGCACAAAAGCACGCACTTCTGTATTGTATATACAAAAATGGAATTGCTGGATCATGGGATATTTGTATGTTTTTCTTTACTTAATGTTGCCAAACTGTTTTCCCAAGTGAGTTTGCAATAATTAAGACTCCTTCCAGCAGTGTCTGAAAATTCCTGTGCTTGCCAACACTTGGTCCTATCAGACTTTACATTTTTTGTGAATCTAGCTGGCTATGTAGAAATACCTCATCAAGTTTTTAATTCACATTGCCCTCATTACTAAAGAAATTGAGTGTTATTATGTTTATAATTCAGAATAATTAAAAAAATATTAAATCAAGACCAGGGCATGTAATGTCGCAGAGAGATTCTTACATATTTCTACTCATGCGTCTGAAATGAGATCTTGCTGGGGTTACTGTCCATATTAGCTTGTGCGTAGATGGACAACTTTCAAGTTAAAATGGAGCTGCAGCTACATGTTCTCTCTATATGTACCCTTTTAAGTCCTGGCATAGGGTTTAATCCTAGGGGAGATGCACAAATGAAGGGGCATGACTTTGGTATAGAAATTTTGACTATTGGTAGAAAAGAGGTAGTGGAGGTTATTGCGTGGTCCCCAGATCAGCAGCAGCTGCATCACTTGGGAACTTGGCAGTGGAGAAAGAATCTAAAGAGTTGCCCGTGAGGACGGGAACAGAGAGAGGTGCTTGCTTCAGGGAGCAATCCTTGCGGGGAAAAATAGATCTAGGCAAAAAATATACAAAAAAAGGACTTCTTGTGTTGGTTGATTTGCTTCTGAGAAACTTGAGTATCCCTAGGAATTAAAGCAAAAATTAAGATGCAAATGTGGCAGCTTAGAATGAACTAATTGAGAAGAAGGTCTGGGGTTGGGGGGGTGAGTGGTTGAAAGGGTCCCGCTAATTTAAGGAAAACAGAGAGAAGAATGAAAATTAATATCTGGAAAGGTAGTAGAAAGCTTCTTTAGAGCAAGCCTGCGCTGTACTCTCACTCAGCTTTCCAAATCAGAGATGCATCCTTCACCTTGTGTTCATCCAGCCAAACATGCACCATTCTGAGATTGTTATATGTCATGGCTTTTAAATATTCCCGTTTATTTTCAATGCGTTGCTTATCAATATGTCCCACTCGAGAGCAGGGGAGTACAAAGAGCTGGCCTCCACACATCCAGATCTAGACGGGAGAAAAACAGAAAACATGTTAATGTACGTTTGCTAGGAACAGGCAACTGCTGAATTTTTTTTTTAAAGATTTTATTTTTTTCCTTTTTTCTCCCCAAAGGGCCCCAGTACATAGTTGTATATTCTTCGTTGTGGGTCCTTCCAGTTGTGGCATGTGGGACGCTGCCTCAGCATGGCTTGATGAGCAGTGCCATGTCCGTGCCCAGGATTTGAACCAACGAAACGCTGGGCCGCCTGCAGCAGAACTCGCGAACTTAACCACTCGGCCACGGGGCCAGCCCCTGAATTTTTTTTTTTACAAACATAAGAAGAGCTAACATTTATTGCTTCTTATTTCACAACAACCCTATCATGTAGATACTGTGATTATTTCCATTTTACAGATGAAGAAATTAATACATAGATTGGTTAAGAAGCTTGCCCAGTGACAGAGAGCTGGTAAGTGGCTGGGTGCAGGGTTCAAATCTAGGAAATCTGGCACCATAGCCAGCATCTAAAGACAAAGAGATTCCGCCTTTCTCATACATGACCGATGCTGATGCTGATTATCTATGAAGAATGGCAAGATATTTTGTCTTAAAATATTCTCAAACAATATTCTGAGAGTAATGTTTTCTGAAGTAATTAGGTGTCACTGAATGTAAGCAAGTTAACAAGAGAAATGCCGACCGTGGCTGAATTCAATTATTCATCTTTTTGGTACTTAAAATACTTCATAACACTTATTTTTAATAACTTTTTTTATTACACTAAAGTAAAATATGATGATTGAAAAACTGGCAAATGTAGAAAAACACAGAAGAAAATAAAAATCACTTGACACTTTGTTAGTTGATATTAATCCAGGTATGTATGTCTATACACATATATACACAACATTAAGATAATTTGCTTTTTAAAATTTGATGTTATGTGAAGTTTTTTTTTAAAGATTGGCACCTGAGCTAACAACTCTTGCCAATCTTTTTTTTTTCCTGCTTTTTCTCCCCAAATCCCCCCAATACATAGTTGTATATTCTAGTTGTGGGTCCTGCTAGTTGTGGCATGTGAGATGCCGCCTCAACGTGGCCTGATGAGCGGTGCCATGTCAGCGCCCAGGATCCGAACTGGCAAAACCCTAGGCTGCTGAAGCGGAGCGCACAAACTTAACCACTCGGCCACGGGCCTGGCCCCTGAAATTATTTTAAAAGTCTTATATTGTTTGGACATTTTGACAGTTTCCAATTTTTATCATTATAAATAATACCACGTATAATATATGTACTTATAAATCTTGTGCACACAATTTATACATCTTACAGTGTACTTGCCATGACTCTTTTTGTTCACTCTAATTTGGTGATTATTGCGTTACCCCCAGAGAAGCAGAATCAGAAAATCCTTGGGCTCACCCAGACCAACCGAACCAGGAACTCTGGGGCGAGGGCCAGCAATCTGTATTTTAACCAGCTGTTTAGGTGATTCTGATGCACGCTAAAGTTTGAGAACCACTGTTATAATTGATCAAGATCACATATCCCACTTTTATAGATATTTTATTAAGAAATCCACCTAAGCATTTGGGGAACAGTAATAGGAAATTAAGACTCACTGAAAACAACACTCAGAAGTACTATGGTGAAATACATCACTCAGACAGCCAGAGGGGATTATGTTAAAGAAAATGGAAAAGCAGAATTTCTGATATAGAAAAATGTTCATCTAAGTCCTTCTCTAAAATGGATGGCACAGTAGAAAAACACTGAGACCAGAAATCCAAAGAATTAAGTTCTTTTATCAGCTCTGCCACATGCTTCTGATCAGACATATCCTCTCTGGGTGTAATTTTCATCTGGAATTGAGAACTAAATAGTAGTTCATCTAAGCTACTGTTCGGGGATGCTTTGTTATGTAGCAAATGCTAAGTGATACTAGCTATGTATAACGTCTTGTTCTCTTTTTTAAAAGTGATAACTTAAGGAAATTTGGAAAATTATTAATATCTGTTTAATAATTAGAACAGATACAGAAGTGTTTATTATTTTTGGTACATTCTTATATGTTTGAAATGTTTCTTAATTAAAAAAGAAACCCAGCTATGACTAAAGAATAGAAAACCAAAGCCAAGTAACCAAAGTGATAAAGGAGGACCAGAAGTAAAAATTTTATCAAAAAACTTTCTTAAAAATCCAACTGAGGGGAACGATGACAATTTAGCGCAGTCTCCACAGGGGCCGCGTGGCTGCTCTCTTCCTCTGAATCATTCTCCAAAGGCACTTGATCCATCCCGGCCTGCCTTTTACTCTGCTCATTGTCCAGGTTGGCGATGGTCAGATGTCTTCCTCAGATATACTACTGGAAGTAGTCTGTCCAGCCCCCAGTTTCTACTAATATTATTATTATTATTATTATTATTAGCAGCAGCAGCAGCAGCAACAGTAGTAGTAGTTTCCCACTGAGAGAGTATAATGCAGTAAAGAGCATGGACTCTGGGGCAGGTCAGCATGATTCAAATCCTCTGTGAACTCTGTGATCTGGGGCAAGTGACTGAAGTTACTCAACCTATTTGTGCCTCAGTTTCCTCCTCTGTAAAGTGAGAATAACCCACCTCATGGGATTGTTACTAGCATTAAATAATTTGATACTTGTAAGTGCTTAGAGGGTGTCTTTGTAACATACACATGCATCTCTGCTGTAGTGAAGTGTGGTAGATTGCAAGAGGGGCCACAAATTCTTTTCATTCCTGTATGCACACTTCTTTGCAATGTAACTTTGCACCCCGTTTCATCAAGAGGTGAAGCTCATTTCTCCATCCCTTGAATCTGGTCTTGGCCTCATGAGTTGCTTTGGCCAATGGGACGTTAACAAATATGATGCAAACAGGTGCTTGAAAAGCATTTGCAGCACGTTGAAACTTGCCTTCTCTTGCTATTCTTGGGAACCTTGTGACCACTTCAATGTGAGTGAGCCTGGGCTAGCCTGCCTGATGATGAGAGACAAATGGCCAAGTCATCCCCATTGCCCCAGCTATCACTGGGCCAGTGTCCATGTAAATGAGGCCAACCTAGGCTAGCCAGCACAGGCTGAGTCTCCAGATGAACATAGATGTATAATCAAGACCAGTGGAAATCAGCCATCCTGGTTATGTCCAGAAGAACCACTTTAGCAACACAATGAATTATGAGGAATAACAATTGTTTGTTGTTTTAAGCCACTGTGTTTTGGGATAGTTCGTTAGAGAGCAAAAGCTAACACAACACACATGAGGGAAAATGTTTCTCTTAACTCCAGGTTTACTCATCAAGTAAATAAGACATCCATCCATTTAGTTGCCCATTCCAGAAACTTGGTGTAATGGATTGAAATATTGTTCAGCAGATATAATCTCACTCCCCATCCCGCACCATGGGGCAGAGTATGCTTCTCTGACACACTGACTTTGGGCTTGTCCATTCAACATGCTCTGGACAATGGAATGTGAGCAGACATGATATGTACAGAGCTTTAAATATGCTGTGTGGGGGGCCGGCCCAGTGGCGCAGCGGTTAAATTCGCATGTTCCGCTTCTCCGCGGCCTGGGGTTTGCCAGTTCGGATCACGGGTGCGGACATGCCACCGCTTGGCAAGCTATGCTGTGGTGGGTGTCCCACATATAAAGCAGAGGAAGATGGGCATGGATGTTAGCTCAGGGCCAGTCTTCCTCAGCAAAAAGAGGAGGATTGGCAGCAGATGTTAGCTCGGGGCTAATCTTCCTCAAAAAAAAAAAAAAACAAAACTCTGTGTGGTTTGGCCTGAGTTTTGTATTCCTGCCCATCAACCTGAGAAGACTATGCCCTGAGTTGCTACTACTCTTAGAATGATGAGGAGACCCAAACCAAACTCAGAGACTAGAGCCCACCCCAGCCAATCTAAATTCTGAGGCAGAGACATCCTGGACAACCCACAGACATAAGAGAAAAGTAAATGCTTATGGTTTTAAGCCACTCAGTTTTGAGCTGCATCATAACATAGCATCATCGTGGCAGTAGCTGACTGATGATTGGGTTGTCCACAACATCCCTTTTGCTCAAAATCCACGCCATCCGTCTCCAAGTTCTGTCCGTTCTATTTGTAAATATGCCTGGAATCTGTCCAGTTCTCTCCATCTCCATTGCCACTGCTCTAGTTGCATCCACTGTCACCCTC
Organism: Equus caballus; assembly: GCF_041296265.1. NCBI lineage: Eukaryota > Metazoa > Chordata > Mammalia > Perissodactyla > Equidae > Equus > Equus caballus. The sequence continues at coordinate 107,870,857 of NC_091687.1, read as the reverse complement.
TTTTCAGATTTTTGCAAGAAACTACCGGTCCCCCTGCTTTTCCTCCACTATGTCAGTCTCCACAGCCACTGTCACTGCCTTGCTTAAAACATATCTGTGGCATTCCATTGCATGTAAGACACAACCTAAATCCTCGCAAGGTGCTGCAGAGTCCTTCCCCTGCCTCCCTCTCCAGCCCCATCTTGCCGTTGTCTCTTCACTCATTATGGTCCAGCCTCACTAGCCTTCTCCATTGACACATAGGGGTTGGAAGGCTGTCCACTTTCTGAGTCAGTGGGCAGAAATTGGGGCATTACTAAGCACCGTCTTACTCTTTTTCTGTAATCTGTATTTGTGAGGTGAAGTAAGGGTACATCATGTGCCAAAGCCAGGGGAGGATTTTCTCAGTCCTTCCATTGGTCTCACAGTCATGAGGGTGCCACCAGATTCAGGCTGCCCGTTAGTTTTAATTTCTAGTGGGATCTCATCTTTTCCTGTCTCAATAAACATCTTAGCAGAAAGCTAGGAAAGGCTGCTGGCCAGATACCATTTCAGTTAGAACTCTGGGACAGCTGTAGCATATAAAGAAGGGAACAAACACTGACTACGGGTGTGTGAGGTGGCAGACACTATATTAGACACTTTATGCACATTGTCTCAGTGCATACACACAATCACACTGTGAGGTGTGCATTATTCTGTTCATTTACACATGAGGCCCCTTAGACTCTGACTGGTTCAACCATTCAACAAATATGTCTTGACCACTTTTTAACATGATTGATGTACCAGGTGCTGAGGACAGTTTTTAACAAGTCAGACCTTGTTCCTGCCCTCGAGGAGCCGACAGCTGGGTGGAAACACACAGTTGGCAGGGACCAGTGCAAAATAAAAATGGAGTCTCTGGTTCAAAAATCATTAAAAATTTCAAGATGGCAACAGCAAAGCATTAAACCAAGTGTAGGGTCCTTATAAACATGGTACCATGTGCAACCACACGGATCACATGCCCACATAGCCTGCCTTGCTCAGACAGTCAACAGACAACTGCAATATAGCACAATCAGTGCTATAATAGGTAGAGCGTGCAGAGGAGAATGGATCCCAGTCTTGGGTGTGTGTGTGTGTGTGTGTGTGTGTGTAGGGGGAGGGAGGACAAAGTCAAGAAAGCCTTCCTGAAGAAATTACATCTAAGCTGTAGCTATGGACTATGATGGTGGAGAAAGAAGAAGGTGGACAAAGACAAGCGATGATTTAGAGGAAGAACTGACCAGATATGGTGAGATGACATGGGGCATAAGAGGGAAAGCAGAGTCCAGAAAGGTACTCAGGGGTGTGTGTGTGTGTGTGCGTGTGTGTGTGAGGTGTGTGAGGTGTGTAGGTAAGGGGGTAGCATGTCAGCCACCCATAGAGGGACTATGGGAGGAGGAATGGGTTCGAGAGAGTAGAAAATAATTCGGTTCTTGAAAGGTTTAGGTTTAGCATACCTATGGGATGTCCAAATGAAGGTAACCTGTAGGTGATTGGACACACCAGCTTCTAACGCAGAAGGAACTGAGGAGGAGTTAGAATTGCTCTCATCAGCGTGAAGTTAGTCATCAGAGCATGAAATGGATGAGGTTATTGAGAAGGTTGAGGGAGAAGAGAAAGAGGGACTTGGGGAAACCCCTTAGGGATGGAAATTCTGAGCAGATGGACCACGGAAAGTAGCCCACTGAGGCACGAGCAGGAGCGGGGCTCCTGAGGAACTTGCCTAACCCGTTACGTCAGCGTCGGAGAGTGTGCTTCACCCTCTCTCTATGGCCAACATGGGATTTGTTTTCAAATCACAGCATCCAAAGGAGGTTAGCAAACTTGGATGAATCTAAGCTGGCACTGATATCTAAGAGGCTCAGTCTGAAGGGTGATGCAGAGAAACGGGCTTCTTGAGACAGGTGGCCCCTGAAGTGTGTGGCAGGGCCCCGATCCCTGGAGCAGTGTGCCTTGCCCACATCTGGGGACACCTGGATGGAACACAGGTCCTGAGGCGTTGGGGCTAGCCACGACGCAGGTTGTCAGGGACTGTTCGAGGCTGGCCTCCACTCTGCCAGGGAAGCTGAAGTGCCATAAACTGGGTATGAGAACCGCTCCGAGGTTGGGAGTGCAGCTGCAGGTCCGTGGGTCTGCAGCAGGCCACGACTGTCCGCAAGCAATGGGAGCCACTGAGCTCAGGGCAACTAAAGCAAATTCAGAGCGTTGGAGGCTGCCAATACATTGCCGGCCTCCGAGAGAAGTGACTTAGAAACAGGATAGAACCGAGCCGGTGGGATCTCAAGACTTGAAGTTGAGTAGACAGTACAAGGCAGGAAGTGATCGGTTTGGAGCAAACTACTTACATGTTCTGTGCATTTGGGCAAGTTAATCAACCTCTCTGTGCCTCAGTTTCTCCATTATAAATAGGAGATAACGACGGCACCTACCTCACAGGTTTATTATGAGGATTAAGTGAGTTAATATCTGTAAGATTTCAGAGCAGTGCATGCCACACATAATAAGAACTTGTTATATAAATAAAACACTTTCATATCCTTTATATCTTAAATGCCACTTCTTCGGGGAAGCCATCTAAGACACACCCAAGACAAGGCTAGGTTCCCCTTTTATGTGATTTCATAGTGCTCCGTACTAAGTGCTGGCACACAACAGATTCTCAATAAATATTGTTGAATGAATGAACGAATGAGGATTGCGTCGTCTTCTGAATGCCCAGCATGTGGCGCAGCCCGACACAGGAGGTGCTCCTTAAGTGATGGCTACACTGAACTTAACTTGAACTCTAGAGAGAGCCCTAAACCGAAACTATAGATTTGGGTCTTGTCACCACACAGGTGTTCGTTACAGTCATGGGAGCCGATGCAGGTATGCTGTGAAAAATATTAACAAGGGTATGGCACAGACCCGGCTGATCAGAAGGGAGATGCCACAGCAGGTCCTGGTGGCCCCACCCCGCCAAGTGCCATCCCTTTAGTTTCTGGACCATGGGGAGCCTCAGAGATCCTGGAGAAGGGTGAGGCGCTTGGGCTGCAGGTGCGAAGTATTTGGTTGGCTCAGAGTAGAGGTTCTTTCCCACCAGGTGAGGAAATATTGCACTATATTAACAACAGCATGGCTTCACAGGTGCAAAATGGCTGAGTGTCAGCCCTGGGCCCTGAAAAGAATGTGAGGTAGGAAGAGGTTGACAGGAAGAGCAATCCCGGGAGCACGGTGTTTAAGAGACTCGCACAAGAGGAAATTCCTGCGAAGGAAATTGGGAATGATTGAGCAATGGAAGGGGATTTTCTTGGATTTTGTCCTAAAATTCAAGAAGACTTCTGGAAAAGCTAGTCTATGGTGTCAAATGCTGTAGTAACCACAAGTCTATGGAAGAACAAAGGCTGTCGCTGGGGACATCTGTATTAAACTGGTGGCAGTTCCCAGAACGATGTCCCAGGATGCTGAGGGCCCCCAGGATGCTGATTTACTGGAACGAAGAGTAAGTGAGAAATGAAGACGGATCTGCAGGTATCTTCTCTCTGGAGAGACAAGGTTATTTGTCTTGGTTAGAGACGGCTGCTAGTGTCAAGAGAGTGCCTGGCTGTTTATTAATTTACATGTTTGTTTGTGAAAAGAGAGACCCAAGCATACTTAAAAGATATGAAAGGGCCGTTAGGAACGGAGTATCTGGAAATATTGAAGCAAGGATAATTAAGAGATTTTAATTATAAGATTGCTGTTTTTTGCTGTCTGGGGGAATGTAAAGCCAGGAAAAGGAATACACACATTTTCAAATATGCATGTATCATTCATGAAGTTGATTCTATTCTGAGACCCATGAAGGTGCTTATTAAGTTATTAGGTCCTGAAAGGGGGAAATTTCATATACCGTATTTCAGAGAGCAATGTAACAATGCCTGGTCAGAAGGGAACACGAGTGGGAAAAAATAAGCAATGAAAATAACAGACTTACAGGATACTGCCAAATAGGAGCTTGGAGGAAAAATAAATTGCTCTAGATATTACTGTATTCCTAATAAAGTATCTGAGGCATTATAAAGGACATCTGTACTTAAAATCACTCTTTAAAAATGCAGAAAGTAACCAGCCAATTAAGAAGGAAGAGGGAGATAAAATGGAAAAATGGAAAAAAAATGGAAATGGAAAAAAATGGAAAAAGAAAACACAAAAAGCAAATATGGTAAATGTTTTAACACACGCTAAGACAATATATGCAATTCATAGTACCGTCTCTGCAGATGACATCACAGAGCATAAAGAACAGATGGCAAAATTTAAAATAGGAGAAGAAGGGCTGTCACTTATTAGTCAGCTCCTATAAATTATCTCTTATCTTCATGACAACCTTGTAATAGAGATCATTTTTTTCCTTCATTTTACTTGTAAGGAAACTAAAGCTCAAAGAGAATATGAACTTAGTTATCAATAAAGCTGTTTTCTCTACACCAGGTTGTCCCTGTCGGGAAAAAGAGACAAACAAGGCAGAGAAACGTGAGGGGAAAATGTTAAGGGTGACAATGGTGAGCTCACAGCCCAGATTTTTATGCACCGTTCAAAGCGATCATTATAAAAAATGATTAGAATTTAGTCGAAAATAGAATTACCTATGATAGACATATTATTAACATTTGAATAGTATCTTGGTGTTTTCTTTGGATTTTCTCCAGGAGTGTCTACTGCGTGCTTTGTTTTTACCCCAATTATTTCATTAAATCTTCACAAAATTCTGAGAATGGCATTTGTATTTATTCCTATTTGACAGATGAGGAAAGTGAAGACTAGAAAAATTAATGACTTGCCAAGGATCATAGAGCAAGTCAATGATAGAGCTGGGACTCATTCTAATGTCTAATATCTGGTGTTCTCATACCACAGGATTTTTTTAAAGTTAAATCTATTTTTTTAATTGACCTATAATTCACATACCACAAGAAATTCACTCTTTTAAAACATACAATTCAATGATTTTCAGTATTTTCACAAGGTTGTGCAGCCATCACCACTATCTAATTCTGGAACATTTTCACAACCCCAAAAGAAATCTGGTACCCATTGGCAGTCACTCTCCTTTCCCCAGCCCCTGGCAGCCACTAATCTACTTTCTCTTTCTACGGATTTGCTCAGTCTGGGCATTTCATATGAACGGACTCATATAAATGTATGGCCTTTTGTGTCTGGCTTCTTCCACTCACCATGACGTTTTCAAGTTTCATTCACGTGGTAGCAAGTATCTCAGGATTTAAGAGTTAGGAGACAACTTCTACTGAATCCACTCACTCTACAGATGGAGAACTGAGACCTAGGGCAGCCCATATATTTAGTGGCATTCAAGTCTCCTACCCCCAGTTCTGTATTATCTCCTCCACATCAAGACCACCAAGACAGTCAGTATAATGAAGGGGAGATTCCACAAACAGCTTAACATATGATGTTAATTTGATACACATACATTAGAAATAACATATGGTAAGAAAACCTGATATTTTATTAAATATTTTCAATTTTTGTAAGGAGTCCCATAAATCACGTATTGCATGTGACACCAGAATGGTACCAGATGCTCGTGTAGGAAAACAGGGCATAACTGCCACAGCATGCTACATGAGGTCAAGTTAGATTTCACTCTCTATGTATAAAGGTAACTAATTAAAAACAAAGTGTGAATTACCCTCAGCGAAAGTTCCAAATTTTCTCCTCCCCAGAGATTCATGTCCTTGTCGTACCGTCCAATCTCATTAAAATACTGCCTATCTATAGCAAAAATTCCTCCAGCCATTGCAGGTGACCTAAAGAGGACACATAAATATTAAATTGATTCCACAGATTTAGTCATTCTGGACTTTTGCCAAAATTATATTGAATATTAGCAATAGCAATTAAAAACTAAAAAGCAATGATATTAACTAACATCAAAATTATCTTAATATAGCTTTAAGTATGTAAAATTACTAAATTACAACTATAGCTACCTAAAAGTAGGCAATAACTTTTACTTAGCTCTCACCACATTATGTAAGTAATATATTCTACACATCGTCTTGGTGAGAGGGAAAATTATCTTTAGAATGTGAGTTCCCCATGGGAAGATGATTCAGTTGAGGAGTGGAGTTTAGAAATCTTTCTCCCCAAGGAATTAAGTGAATTGTAATATTTACTTCTGGGAAAACCATAATATTACAAAGCATCTTTTTTGGTCCACCAATAGGAGGGCCCAATAATACCAAACTAAGTAGTTTGAAAATAATTACATTTTCATTCCTTCATTTGTTCAAAAAAGCATATATTAAGCATCTATGATGTGTTAAGGATAAGTTAGTGAATCAACAGGCAAAGGTGGAATTAGGGCCCTCAATTTGAGGTTATTGCAGTGGTCTCAGAGAAAAACAATGGAATCTTGGATAAGGGTATAGCAATGAAGGTGGTGAGATGTGGCCGAAATCTTGATAGATTTTGAAGATGGAACCAGCAGATCTGCTTATGCGTGGGGTGTTCGATGTTCCAGGAAGAGGTGAGTCAAGGCTGACTTCAACGCTTTTGGCCTGGGTACCTGGAAGGTGGAGTTGCTGTGCACTGAGATGGGGAATGCTGTGGGCGGAACAGGTTTTTGGGGGAAGGTTGCATTTTGGACATGTTTGAGGTGTCTATTCAGCATGCAAGTGGAGATGCCAGTAGGCAGGTGGATAGATGAGTCTGGCATTCCGAGAGAGGTCAGGGCTGGAGGCATAAATACAGGGGTCATCAATCTAAGATCGGTGAGAATCACTCTGTGAGTGAGAGGAGTGGAGAAGAGGACAAAGGACTGAGCCTTGGGCACTTGAACAATAAGAGGTCAGAGAGAAGAGGAGGGATCAGCAAAGGAGATGGGAAGGAGAACCAGAGAGACAGGAGGAAGACCAGGTGGTCTGGAGGCCAGGGGAAGACTGGGTGTGAAAGAGAAGGGAGAGGTCAGCAGCATGGAACACTGCTGACAGACCAAGTGAGACGAGGCCAGAGAACGGAATATTGGACTTAACAGTGTGAAGGCCATTAACAAGTTTCAGCTGGGGGCGAGGGGCAAAGCCTGAGTACAGTGCATTTAAGAGACAAGAGTAAAGAGTTTAAGAGAATTGGAGACAGTGACACAGACAACTCTTTCTGAGGGCTTTCTAGAGAAAAGGAAAAGAGAGGTAGCTGATAAAATAAGGTTATTTTACTTATTTAATTTTATTTTTTTTGAGGAAGATTAGCCCTGAGCTAACATCTGCTGCCAATCCTCCTGTTTTTGCTGAGGAAGACTGGCCCTGAGCTCACATCCGTGCCCATCTTCCTCTACTTTATATGTGGGACGCCTACCACAGCATGGCTCGTCAAGCGGTGCCATGTCCGCACCTGAGATCCGCATCGGCGAACTCCAGGCCTCTGACGCAGAACGTGCGCACTTAACCGCTGCGCCACTGGGCTGGCCCCTATTTTATTTTTTCAGTCGCAAGAAATAAGAGCATGTCTATATTCTGAAAGGAGTGATCCCGTCTGGTACACTGGATGATGTCACCCTGTCTGGTACGCTAGAAGACTGTGATTACACGCAGGCCAGAAAGCCTCGTGGAAAACTCTTGCTCCCCTGTCACAGCACTGTATTGCAATTATATTTTTACCTGCCTTCCTTCCCTTTAGAATACACACCTTTGAAGGCAGGGGTCACGTTTTCTATCATCAGTACGATGCCTCACACACAATAGGTACTCAGCAAATACCTATTAAATTTACACGTTAAGTAATTTCACAAAACAGTTCTTAAAGTTATGCCATTGGTCCCATTGAAAAAAGGGCAAAAATATGTGCCACTCAAAGAATTCAAATTCCGCCTTCCTCTCAAGGGAGAAAGCTTTTGTCCTAAAACTCTTGAAATCGCTGGGCAGTGTGTGTCTCTCAGTGGGAGCAGTGTTGCACGGTGGTGGTAGCTCAGCCGATGGTCTGAGACAGCAGCAGAAAGTGAAACGGGCCACGTTATGTCCTTAGGAAAGGCCCTGGGTGGAGCAGAGGAGCCGTCCCCGGGAATGCTGCTCCAGCACGTCCCTCCCTGGACCACCAGGTGACCGCAAGACCACCACCATCCTTGCCTGTTCTAAGTTTCCCAAAACTCATTGTCATTAGAACTATTGCAAGTGGGAGAAAAAAGTATCTTCAGATTTGAACACTAATTAACACCATGGCTAATATCTAAAATTTATTTTTTTTAACCCTTTAAAACAACCTATTTTTCTTACATATATTGTTATACCTTATAATTGATATATTAAAATTATAACACATATGATGTGTATAATATCTATTCTCTATATAAACATGCATACACATATATAATCACACAATTGGTATCATACTGATATAATTTGTTTATAGCCTGATTTTTTATTTAACATATTGTGAGAATTTTCATTTTTAGTTAATTAGCCTTCAAAAACTTTAACTATGTAGAATTCCACAAAACATGAATATACTTTGTTAACCATTTCAATATTGAACATTTTATGTTGTTTTGATTTTCTTACTGATACAAATATTGATACAATATACAAGTCTGTACTTATTTCTCATTAACTCCTTAAGGATAAATTCCAAGAAGTGGAATTATTGCATTAAAGAATAAGAACACTGGGGAGGCTGGCCCCGTGCCGAGTGGTTAAGTTCGCGCGTTCCGCTGCAGGCGGCCCAGTGTTTTTCGTTGGTTCGAATCCTGGGCGCGGACATGGCACTGCTCATCAAACCACGCTGAGGCAGCGTTCCACGTGCCACAACTAGAAGGACCCACAACGAAGAATATACAACTATGTACCTGGGGGCTTTGGGGAGAAAAAGGAAAAAAAAAAATAAAATCTTTAAAAAAAAAAAAAGAATAAGAACACTGGGGCCGGCCCCGTGGTCTAGTGGTTAAGCTCATGCACTCTGCTTCGGCAGCCCAGGGTTTCACTGGTTTGGATCCTGGGTGCCGACATGGCACTACTCATCAGGCCATGCTGAGGCAGTGTCCCACATGCCACAACTAGAAGGACCCACAACTAAAATATACAACTATGTACTGGGGGGATTTGGGGAGAAAATGAAGCAGGAAAAAAAAAGATTGGCAACAGCTGTTAGCTCAGGTGCCAATCTGAAAAAAAAAAAAGAATAACATTTATAAGGTTTTTAACTTATATTGCCAAGTGGTTTTCAAAAAGCATGTAAAATGTACATACACTAACAGCATATTAGAATTCCAAAACTGTTGCTTTTCAGTATTTAAATATTAAGAATACTATTTCCCTGTTGAAATTCTTAGAGCCTAAAAAATACTAGATATGAGAGATGTGGAAATATTATAAAAATTATAAGTTAATTTTTTTGTTAAGTGGAACACCACAGATACTTCTTGTTAAAAGTAACTTTATTTTAAATTATTTTGAGATGAACTCAAAAGATTTATGCTTTATTTTTTTTGAGTAAATGAAGATTTTTACATAATACATTTTATTTAAATGAGGTATATCTTCGTTCTTTTTCATTCTGAAGTCTGTAACATTAACAATAGCTACCATTTATACAGATCACTTCCTCTGTGTCAGGCCTTAAACTATGAGCTTTACAAGCATTGGCTCATTTAATCCCCTCAAAAATTCAGAGAGGTAGGAGGTAGGTATTATTATTATCATCACCATTTTACAGGTGAAGATACTGAAGCTGAGAGAGGTAACTGGCCCAGCTAAGGGATGCCTTCATACACAACCCCAGGGAAGCTAGTCACCTATAGCCTCTGTGAACAGTGCCTCCTGGAAATGTGCAGTGCACAGCCTGTGCAGTACATGGCAGCCCTAAACAGCTAACAAGTGATGGCTGAAGCAGAGGAAAGAGCAGTGGAAGATCTTTCACACACAGTGGAAGATGTGTGAAGGAATCTGCACATTATCCTCAAAAGCAATGGAAAGATAATAAGCAAGATTGGTGACGTGCAAAATAGGATTTAGAAAAAATTAATGTAGCAACAGAGAGATTGCAATGAGGGAGGCCAGGCCTGTAGGCCAGACTGTCCGTCATGGTGTAGAGTCTGAGCCTGGGGCAGTGAGGGCCTGGACCGCGGGGACAGGCAGAGGGATGGAGAGATGTGATGTAAAAGTCATCCCAAGGATGGTTCTTCTGGAGCTGGTTAATCCCTGGGCTAGAGCAGGCAGTGGGAGAGTTGAAGACGGCGATACAGCGTTCATATGTGGTCACACTTAACGGCTGCATAACATCCCATTCTGAAAGTGCGACATATCTCCTCCCAATTCTTAGGTGGTCTTTCTTTCATCCTTGAATGAGGAGGCCAGGTTGCTTACTAAGAGGAGGGAGTCGGGGCAGGGGCAGGCATTGGGACTAAGGGGAGCAATACAGGTTTGGCATACCCACTTCGGGGGACGCGTGGATAAAGGGATGGCAGAGCATGCAGGGCGCTAGTGGGGGATGCCGCAGCTGAAGGCACTGGCAAGAAGAGAAGTGAATTAAAGATCAGAAAGTCTGGACAACAGAAGAAGAAAGAACACCGTGAGAAGTAAAAGGAGAAATCAAAGATCTGGAGATCTCGATGATGTCCAAAGGGAGGTGTGGGTGGAGCAGAGCAGGAAAAAGCTAGGAGGGTCCTGGGTTATGGCCAAAGAGAGGGATATCTGGTAATTTAGAAGATGGAAGGTGCAGGATACAGCTGGAGGAATAATAATAGCTAACAATTATAAAATAGCCAACATTTATACAGCACTTATTATGGACAGATGCTCTTCTAAGCTTGGATACGTCATTTACCTCTCAGAACAGCTCTGTTATTCTCCAGACTTTATGGACAAGGAAACAAGGCACAGAGAGGTTAAATAACTTGCACAAGATCATCCAGCTCTAGCTGAGTTAAAGTAGAGGTCAGTACGCGGGACTCGCTAGGCTATGGTATTGGAAAATTTACTCATGTGGTTTGTGAAATAAAGAGGTTAACAGCAAAAGAAGAGACATGAGCTTGGCGTCAAAGTTATCAGTTAATGTGAAGAGTGACCTGGAGGAAGTCTCTTCAGAAACAGCCTCACAAATGCAGTTAAGAGTCACAACATTCAAGCTGTTCTCTCATTCAGAAGTACATTACCTAAGACTGATAATCTAGGAAAATCACATTTATCTCAACCACAAAATCACAGGTGGAAGCACTTGGATAAATGTTTTATAAATGAATTTGACAAAGATAGCGATGTTTTCTGGGCTATCCACAGTGCTGATAGTTTGTTCATTGATCGACATACGACTTGCTCCTGAGAAGCAAGTCCACATTCCAAGATGGACATCCAGAATCAGAGGGATACCAGCCATGGTGGTGTTCTGAACCGGGGTGAGATGCTCACTTTCATTGGCAGAAACTCAAAACCTACCAAATTCTATTGTTATAGACTTTTAGAAACAAAATACATAACAAAGTATTTCTCTTTATTAAACTCAAGAAATCAAAGGAATAATCTCTGGAAGCTTCTTTCCCCACACCACCCCCCAACCAGTTCCCAACACATATGCACCCTGTCTCTATCACCAGAAGTCTTACCGGATGGGTGCAATGGGTCCTTCCGGTCCGTCCATCTCATAAGAGAAAACATTATCCCATTTAAATTGTAGATGCCAGTTGAAAGCTCCCCTTACAACAGGAGAGGGCTTGTATTTCAGTGTCATGTAATCAATGACATCTATCAGAGGACATACTACCATTTTGGGGTCTTTGGCAATGGCGAGCAACAAGGGTTCCAGCCACACTTTATTCACCTCGCAGTGGCTATCCAGGAACACCAGAACATCCCCTGGGGAGACAAGAACAGACTAGCGTTAGTGCCTATGGATGAAACATCTGACAACTGGAATCAAAGTTCAACACAGGGCCAGCCCCGTGGCCAAGTGGTTAAGTTCGCACGCTCCGCTTTGGCGGCCCAGGGTTTCACCAGTTCGGATCCTGGGTGCGCACATGGCACCTCTGGTCAGACCATGCTGAGGTGGCGTCCCACGTGCCACAGCTAGAAGGACACACAATTAAAATATATACAACTATGTACTGGGGGGCTTTGGAGAGAAAAAGGAAAAATAAAATCTTTAAAAAAAAAAAGTTCCGCACCGCGAGTCTTTGTGGAGCATTTACTATGTGTTTGGCTCTTTCAGTTTCATTATGGGAAGACAAGAAACACATATTTTCCTTTGTACCAAAGATGTGGCACACCATGTGCCATAGATATTCGGAAGACGTTGGTGAACTGTGGGTTACAGAGCGGTTTGGGGAAGATTCTAAAGAGGCAGGTGGAACTGAGCAGGTCTTCAATTGAAAAATATCATTTGAACTTGGCCTTGATCAATCAACTCAATTTAGCAATGCTTACTGTCAGGATACCTTCTTAGGTATTTCATTTGGTGCTTGGGCTGCAGAGACGCATAATTATTTTTGCTCTTGAGGTCAAGCTTTAATGAGAGTCTATTCTGCTTAGAGAACACGGGAAAAATTGGCATGGCCAAATAAAGAACATATGTTGTTAAAGTACATTAGATGGGCTCAAATTGGAAGGGACCTCAAAATTCAGGCGCAGAGTTTAGACTTTTTCTCATAGCCAACATAAAATCATATGAAAGCACAAAAAACATCACATGTTTACATCAGAAGACAATATTGTTAAAATGGCAATAATCCCCAAACCGATCTACAGATTCAATGCAATCTTTATCAAAATCCCAGCTGGCTCCTTTTGCAGAAGTTGATCCTAAAATTCATACGGAAAGGCAAGGGACCTGAGTTAGCTAAAACAATCTTAAAAAGAAGAGAAAAGTTAAAGGAAGTTGAAGGACTTCCTGATTTCAACAGTTACTATGAAGCTATAATAATCAAAACAATATGATGCTGGTGTTAGTATAGACATATAGACCAAAGGAGTCGAATTAAGGGTGCAGGAATAAATCAAACATCTATGGTCAACTGATTCTTGACAAGGGTGCCAAGACAATTCAATGAGGAATAAATGGTCCTGAGACAATTGGATACCCACATGAAAAGGAATGAAGCTGGACCCCCTACCTCATGCCAAACACAAAAATTAGGTCAATTGGATCACAGACCTAAAAAGGTAAGAGCTAAAACTATACAACTTTTAGAAGAAAACATGGGCGTATGCTTTGTGACCTTGGGTTAGACAGCTTCTTAGATATGACGCCAAAACCACAAGCAACAAAAGAAAAATATAGATAAATTGGGCTTCATCAAAACAAAAACCTTTTGTGTATAAGTAAACATCACCAAAAAATAAGAGAGATTATTTGCAAATCACATATCTGATAAAGGACTTGTATTCAGAATATATAAACAACTCTTACAACTTAATAATAAAAAGACACCTTTGTTAAAAATGGGCAAAAGATTTGAATAGACATTTCTTCAAAGAAGATATACAAGTGGCCAATAAGGATGTGCTCAACATCGTTACTCAGTAGGGAAATGCTAATCAAAATTACAATGAGATATCACTTCACATTCACTAGGATGGCTGTAATCAAAAAGACAGGCAATAGCAAGACATGGAAGCAACCTAAGTGCCCAGCAACTGATGATTGGATAAAGAAGATATGGTGTATATATATACAATGGAATACTACTCAGCCATAAAAAAGGACAAAATCGTCCCATTCACAACATGGATGGACCTTGAGGGTATTGTGTTAAGTGAAATAAACCAGATAGAGAAAGACAAACTCTGTATGACTCCACTCATGGGTGGAAGTTAACATATAGACAAAGAGAACTGATTAGTGGTTACCAGGGGAAAGGGGGGGTGGGGGGGAGGGCACAAAGGGTGAAGTGGTGCACCTACAACGTGACTAATGATAACGTACAACTGAAATTTCACAAGATTGTAAACTATCATAATCTTAATTACAAAAAAATAAAAAGACAGGCAATAGCAAGTGTTGGTGAGATTGTGGAGAAATTGGACCCCTTGTCCTTGCTGAAGGGAATGTAAAATGTTGCAGCCACTTTCAAAAATTATTTGGCAGTGCCTGAAAAGTTAAACATAGAGTTACCATATAGCCCAACAATTCCACTCCTGGGGAGCATGCATACACCCAAGAGAAATTAAACTTAGTTTCACATGAAATCTTGTACATGAATGGTCAGAATAGCATTATTCCTAATAGTAAAAAAGTGATAACTCCAATGTCCATCAACGGATGGATAAACAAAACTTGGTGTATCCACACTGTGGAATATTATTTGGCCATAAAAAGGAATGGAGTACTGATACAAGCTACAACATGGATGACCCTCGAAAACATTACGCTAAGTGAAAGGAGCCAGTCACAAGAGACCACATATTGTATAATTCCACTAAGTGAAATGTCCAGACTAGGTAAATCTATACATATAGAAAGGAAATTAGGGGCTGGCCCTGTGGTGTAGCGGTTGAACCTGGCCCACTCTGCATCGGTGGCCTGGGTTCGTGGGTTCAGATCCCAGGCGTGGACCTCCACCACGTGTTAAGCCATGCTGTGGCAGTGACCCATGTACGAGGTGGAGGAAGATTGGCACAGATGTTAGTTCAGGGCTAATCTTCCTCAAGCAAAAAAAAAAAAAAAGAGAGAGGAAGATTGGCAATGGATGTGAGCTCAGAACGAAACTTCCTCACCAAAAAAAAAAAGACAAATGAAAGTAAATTAATCATTATCTCCAGTTTGGTGAAGGGGAGGGGCAACAGGATGAAAGGGAATGGTGAGTGACTGCCAATGAGTATGAGGTTTCTTTGTAGTGGGACAAAAATGTTCTAAAATGAGGTTATGGTGATGGTTGTACAACCCCATGAACATACTGAAAAACATTGTATTGTATGCTTTAAATGGGTGAATGATATGGTATGTGAATTATATCTCAATAAAACTGTTAAAATCTTTAGGGAAGAAAGAGCCATATTGGAAAGAAAGAGTACATCCTCCAAATCTTACTATAAAATACAACTATTCTTCTATATGATTCGTAACAGAATTTTAAATCATTAAAAATGATAGAAACTTTATCCCTCAGCTCACATCACTGGTTTCTTAACTATCCATCCAAAATAGTGTCTACACAGACAAGCAAATGCTCATGTGTATTTATTCTACCAGCTCCTTGAATAAGCAGGACTCTTGGGAAAAGTGACTTGATTTTGTTCCTTTAAATGCACAGGGAGGAATGGTCCTTTCCTTGCCCTTGGTTACAGACCAGAGCAGGCTCCAAGTCTACTCCACTTGCTCTTGGGTTATGGAAAGTCTTAGACGGCAGTCACGTTCAGTTGAAAACACAGTCTCAGTCCCGCGATTAGAGTCTCCAGGCCCAGGCTACCATGCGACTTCCTTACCACACGTGGACCGCTCATCGTCCTCCCCGCACCACGAGGCAGCCCTGCAGGAAGGCCGCTTGCTTTTGGATTAGTCTTCTCATCTCTTCCTTGCTCTTCTCCTTCCCTAGCTGGCTGCCTGCGGTTTCTGACCTCACTAACAGCCTAAGGAGAGTGAGAGAGGAGAAGAAAATGGGGCAGGACAGTTCTTTCCTGGTAAGACAGCGGGGTGCTCTCGGAGCTGATGCCCTCCCTCTGGGTGTGGCCGGCAGGGTAATCTTGAGGAGCCCCTCCCTTCCCATCCCTGGTTGTCTCTTATCTGCAGTTTCCTTCAGCTGGGCAAATGCATTTTATTTGGGCGGTCCAGACGCCCTCCTCTGCAACTTAGGGTCCCGTGTTCGACCTCTAGCCTCTCCTCTGCTAGACCCTGTCCATCCTTCCAGAGAGTCCCATTGGGCACGCTCTAAGGTGATCTTTACTGCTCTCCCACTCAAACATCCATCGCCTGAGGATATTCTGCCGTTGATACAGACACTAACAGGGAAGCAAATGTCGTTGGTCCTGCAGCCAGCCACAGCTCTTCTTTTGCCCTTTTGACAAAAGGCAAGAAGCCAACGATAGTCTACTTCTCCTCACACGCATATATTTCTAATTTTGTTGTCTTGATGTCTGAGAATGCGCCGAATCCCCAGTACGGGAAATTCACATCGAGTCCCCTCGCCAGGCTTCGGCGAGCAGCTTTCTCCAAAAATCATCTCTAATTCTAACCATCTGACTCACCGTGGCTGAGTTATCTTATTGCTTCTCAAACATCTATTTTAAAATTTCTTCACGGTGGTGTGTCTGACAACTCACTCTGGAATATACGTCTGCTGTCTTCATGCCTCAATCAAAACTGAGCTAGAGTCCTATTTTGAACTTACATAATTTTTCATACTATTGGCAGCACACACACTGTTCAACACTTTGCATTTTTCACTTAAAAATAGCTTCTATGTTATATAACGTTAACATTTAAAAATTATGTCTGCTAATTTGATAGGTGAAAAACAACATCTGGTTCTCCAAAAAAGATATACAAGTGGCCAACAAGTACATGAAAAGATGCTCAGCATCATCCGTCACTAAGGAAATGCAAATTAAAACCACAGTGAGGTACCACTTCATATCTACCAGGATGGCTAGAATTTAAAGAAAACAAACTCAGAAGACGGAAGATAAGGAGTGTTGGTGAGGATGTGGAAAAATTGGGACGCTCGTACATTGCTGGTGGGAATGTAAATGGTGCAGCTGCTATGAAAAACAATTTGGCAGCTCCCAAAAAGTTAAACAGAATTACCATATGACCCAGTAATTTCACTCCTAGGTACATATTCAAACGAATTCGGACAGACACATGTATGCACACGTTCATAGCAGTACTCTCTACAACAGCCCAAAGGGGAGACAGCCCAAATGGCCGCCAGCAGGTGGATGGAGAAACAAATTGCCGTATATCCATACAATGGAATGTTATTCAGCCATAAAAAGGAATGAAGCGCTGATACACGTACATGTAGATGAATCTCAAAACCATTATGCTCAGTGAAAGGGCCAGACACAAAAGGTATGACTCCATTTACATGAGATGTCCAGAAGAAGTAATCTTGAGACAGAATGCACACTGGCAGTTGCCAGGGGCTGGAGAAGGGCAAATGGGGAGAAACTGCTTAATGGGTGTGGGGTTTCTTTCGAGGTGATGAAAATGTTCTGGAACTCGATGGAAGTGGTGGTTGCACAACATTATAACTATCCAGAAGCAGGTGGACTGCCAGGAAGTCAGATAATTACTGCCCTCCAACTCAAGGTCAACCACCTACAGAGAGGTCTCTTTCTAGGTATTTTAGTGTTCTTTGCCACAAGTGTGGTGGCTTAAAACAACACAAACGGATTATCTTACAGCTCTGTAGGTCAGACGTCCAACACAGGTCTTCCTGGGCTCAAATCAAGGCGTCAGCGGGGGTAAATTCCTTCCTGGAGGCTCCAGGGGAGAATCTGTTTCTGTGCCTTTTCCAGTTTCTAGAAGCTGCCACCTTCCTTGATTCCCTTCCTCCATCTTCAAAGCCAGCCGCAGTGGATGGAGTCCTCGCGCACATCTCTCTGACCCTCTGACCAGAACCTGGGAGGTCCTCCAGTCTTAAGGGCTCGTGTGGTGAGAGTCGGCCACCTGGATAATCCAGGCAAATCTCCCACCTCCAGGCCCTTTTCTTTAATCACAGGTGCCACCTAGGAAACATATTGACAGTCCCAGGGATTGGGGCGACGTCCTTGGGGGAGGGCATTATTCTACCACACTAGACAACAGAACAGTCTCATTCCATGCGAACGTGAAGCAACAATGACGCCCTCAGCGCCAGCTTAGGTTTGGTTAACCTTTTTCTTCTAGGACACCAGTCTCTGCCTTCTTGGCCGCTTGCTGACCATCCGCGCCAGTTCAGTGAACAACCCACTCTTGTGTCTTCACTCCCCCGATTGCACCGCATTTATTCCCCCAAACGTTGTCCTCCGCTGTGGCCCACCCTCTACGCTTTCCACAGGGCCCTCGTTTGAAGTATATTTCCCTACACTGACTTTTTCCACAAAATTCTCCTACAGCCTTCTTGCCTCATGTGAACCCTGACTCTCCCCAGAAGATGCTGCTTCCCCAGCAATGTCACTGGTCAAAAGTTCCTCCTCCTCCTCAAACTCCATGAATCCTTGGGCCCTGGGCAACATCAGCATTTCCCGGCAACCCATGGCTGCCTCCAAACCATAGCGTGTCTGCTCCCATCCAAAAACATCCCCTTTCCTTTAGAGTCATGCCATCTGCTTATAGCTTTCTCTTCCTCACCTTTTCTCCATTTTGCAAAACCCCCGCCTTCTAACTCTCCCTAACGGAGTTATCTACCCAGTCAGTCGTTTTCCTTCCTTCCCTGGGGCACAGCACAGAGTTCGTCACAACACTCTGTCTCAGCTCCTGCAATTTATGGGCAGCTTCCGTAGTCACATGGGCAGCGCCACCGACACAGACAAGTTGACAGGAAGTAATAAATACTATGAGTAAAAGTCAATGAGATAAGGTTGATCGAGAGGGGTAGGCACTTGCTATCTCACATAGGGTGGTTTTGAAAGGCCTCTCGAATAAAGTGACATTTGAATAGAGAACTGAACAAAGTGAGGCAACAGGCTATGCAGACACCTGGAAGAACATTCCAGGGAAAACATCGTGTGCAAGGGCTCTGAGGTAGGGGTATACGTGGTGTGTTTGAGGAGCAGCGAGAAGGTCAGTGCATCTCGAGTAGAGTGAAGGGGAGGCGAATGAGTGAAGAGTGAGAGCAAAGGAACAGATCTGGGAGACTCTGCTAGAGATAAAGAGAGTCACTTCACGATAGTGCAAACGTCAGCTCCTCGGGTAGGTAACACAACTCTAAATGTGCATGCACACATTAATGGCATATGAAAATCCATGTCCGTGTTCAATGGGTACAGTTTATTTTATGTAAATTGTATCTCAATAGAGTTGATAAAAATGAAAAAAAGAATAAGCGGGCATGGACAGCCCCTAGTAGGTGATACCTAAATCCTTGTTTGGATGAGAGAATACATGAATAAGTTAATGATGGGTCACCAGCTGCTGCCTCACCTGCTCGCACCACAGGGTGGCACAGCTGCTAACCTGGGAGCAGTGCCTGGACCAGGCAGCCCACAGCCCGGGGTGGTGGCAGGCAGCAGGCGAATATAGATTGACAGCTTGCAAGCACTGACAAAATTACAAGAAAAATGAATAGACAAATCCACAATCTTAGTTAAAGATTTTAATATAACCCTATCAGAAATTTATAAATCAAGTCAAATTAGATGAATAAAAATATAGAATATTTGAACAACAAAATTAGATATATACACAGAACCTACAACCAAAAAGAAAATTTACATTTTTAAAAAATACACATGGGAGTTTTGAAAAATTGGCCCAGCTTTAAGACACAAAGGAAATCTCAACAAAACAGACCACAAATTCTAACAATAATATAATTAACCTAGTAGTCAATAATTAAAAGACAATTTAAAAAATTTCTTATGTTTGGAAAGTTTAAAAGTCACTTCTTAAAAACTACCTAGGCTAAAGAGGAAACCAAAAAAGATACCAGTGCCTAGATAGCTTATAGGCCAATTTTATGCAACTTTCCAAACACTGATAATTTATTTTATGTAGATATTCATAAAAAAGGAAAAAGTAAAACCGTACGATTCATTCTATGATTGTAGTAAAGCAAAGTATAAGAAAACAGTACAAAAGAGGAAAATTATAAACCAACCTTACTTTTGAACACAGAGGCAATGTGTGTATATGTGTGTGAGAGAGAGAGAGAGAGAGAAAGGATGGTGGGGAGAGGGAGAGAGAGCATGCGCGTGTCCGAAGCGGGTGTTGTAAGACGTTAATATCTAGTGAATCTAGAGGAGGGTTTATATAACTGTTCCGTGGGTTTGAAAATTTTCAAAATAAAAAATTAATAAGACTCTACTTCTTCTCCCTAAAAAACCCACAAACTTTATGGTAGTATTATGGGTTGATTTTGTCCTTCAAAAAGATGTATTCAAGTCCTACCCCTAGGACCTCAGAATGTGACTTTATTTGGAACTGGGGTCATTGCAGATGTAATTAACTAGGATGAGGCCCTACTGGAGCAGAGTGGGCCCTTAACCCTACATGACTGGTGTCCTTATAAGGAGAGGGAGATCTGGACACAGACAGACACACAGGGAGGAGGCCGTGTGACCAGAGACGGGGACTGGAGTGACGCAGCTGCAGCCAAGGACTGACAGCCACCACCAGAAGCTGGGAAGAAACAAGGAAGCATTCTTTCCTACAGCTTTCAGAGGGGGCACAGCCCTGCCGACACCTTGATTTTGAACCTCCAGCCTCCAGAACTGGGAGACAATAGATTTCTGTCGTTTTAAGTCAGCTGGTTTGTGGTCCTTTGTTACGGCAGACCTAGGAAACTAATATTGGTAAACATAATATTTAAGTGAAAATTTAGAATTGTTCCCATTAAAGTCAGGAACAGGGAAGGGATGCCTACTGTCGCCACTTTTATTCAACGTTAGAGAGGAAGAGGGAAAATTGTCTATTTTCTGTTAGAAGATGCAAGAGATTCTATCAACTAGCCAATAACATTTACGAGAGTTTATGGAGGTTTCTGGTTATAAAATCAAATATGCAAAAGAATCTCATTCCTATATATCAATAATAATTTAAAAATGCAACAGAAAGGGGCCAGCCCCGTGGCTGAGCGGTTAAGTTCGCACGCTCTGCTTTGGTGGCCCAGGGTTTCGTCAGTTCAGATCCTGGGCGCAGACATGGCACCACTCATCAGGCTGTGCTGAGGCGGCATCCCACATGCCACAACTAAAAATATACAACTATGTGCCCAGGGGCTTTGGGGAGAAAAAGGAAAAATAAAATCTTAAAAAACAAAAAAGCAACAGAAAGATCCCAAATCATAATTTTAAAAAAAACACAAAAACTCAAGATAAACAGAAATAAATCTTTGCAAGTGATATCTATGGAGAAAATAATAAAACATTATTGAGAGAACATGAAAGCAGATCTGGATAAATGTCCATGGATGGGAAGACATCATTAAAAAGATGTAAATTCTTCTCTATTTTCATCTATAAACTCAATGCAATTCCAAGGAAGATCTCAATAGATTTTTTCATGGAACTTAATAAGATGATCCTAGTTAAGATGATTTTGCAGAATGAAGTGGAAATATTTGTCCTACCAGATATGAAAACTTCTTATCAAGCTATCCTAATCAAGAGAGGGTATGATTAGCCTAGAAATACGCAAATGCAATAATAGAGCAGAAGAGAGAAGCCAGAAATAAACGCAGGAATATACAGATATAAGTGATGGGAGTAGCATTGCAGTCCATGGAGAAAGAGTGGACTGTTTAATGAACAGTGTGGGGACAACTGGTTATCCATAAAGAAGAAATTAGATTAGATTCTCACCTTACACCGTTCCCAAAACAATGAATTCTAGGCAGATTAAACATGTAATGTAAAAAGCAAAAATTTTCAAAATGCAGAATATCATCATGATCTCAGAGCAAGGAAGGATTTCTTAAAGAGGACATAAAAATCATAAGGAAAAATATTGATAACTGATTATTTTATTATTTAAATTAAAGCTGGTTGCAATTATAATAATAAGTCTCCAAAGTACATAATGGCTCAAATTCAATAGAAACTCATTTCTGCTCTTTAGCAGTCCAAGGCGGGTGTTTCTGATGAGGGGGAGCCCTTCTCCATGGGGCCATTCGGGGACACAAGCTGAGGGAGGCTCTTCCATCTTCAACCATGGCCTCCAAAGTCACCTAGTCATCTCCACCCCCACCAGCTAGAAGGGGAGACAGTGAGGAGTGAGACAAGTCAACCTCTGAAAAGCCTTAGTGGAGAAATGACACGTATCACTTGCACTTAAATCCCGTGGTGAAAACATAGTCACAAGGCCATGCCTACTGCCAGAGAGGCTGGAAAGTTCAGTCTAGCTCTGCGCCCAGCAAGAGGGAATGGGTTTTTTTGTGAACTGAAAGACTTAAAAACTTCTGTTCAACATAAGACACCATCAACGAGGATGGAAAGACAAGCCGTAGACTGGGGAATGATAGTCTCAGTGTATATAACACATGATTTGTATCATAAAGGACACCTTGAGATCAATAACAACAATACAAACAACCCAGTCAAAAAGTTGACAAGGGATACAAACAGACAAAAGTCACAGAAAAATCTATAAACAACCTACAAAAATATTAAAAAATAGTCTACAATGCTAGTAATCAAGGAAATGCCAAGAAAATAAAGGATACCAATTTTTGACCAATTTTGGCAAACATTAGAATAACTGGTAATATCCAGTGCTCGCTAGGCTCCAGGGCAAGGGCCTTCCTGCACCCTGTGATGGGGCTGTTAATTGGTGCAATCCTTTTTAGGACAATTTGGCAGTATCCATCAAAATCTCAAATAAGAATTCCCTTTTGCTCAGCAATTTCACTTTCAGCAATATATCCCATAAGTACAAGCACACATTTGCAGAAGATATATGTACAAGAATTGCCAGTGCAGCATTTTTTTTGAGTAATGATATAAAATAAAAATGATCAATTGAAAAGTGGCTAAACAAATTATCACAATTCATTATGGAATCCATATGGAATGCCATACTATGCAGCAATTAAAAACTGAGGTAAGGGGCCAGCCCGGTGGTGCAGTGGTTAAGTTTGCATGCCCCACTTTGGCAGCTGGGGTTCACAGGTTCGGATCCTGGGCGTAGACCTAGCACCACTCATCAAGGCGTGCTGTGGCGGTGTCCCATATAAAAATAGAGAAAGATTGTAACAGACATTAGCTCAGCGACAATCTTCTTCAAGTAAAAAGAGGAGGATTGGTAAAAGATGTTAGCTCAGGGCCAATCTTCCTCACACACAAAAAACAAAAAAACCCCCAAAAACCTGAAGTAGGTCTTAGGCACCATCATGGAAAAAGTTCCAAAACATTAAAATTAAATTAAAAGAGTAAGTCTCAGGACAATATGTATAGTATGATCCCATATATTTAAAAATCCTTAAAGGTGTGTGTGTGTATACATACATACACACATATGTATATAAACACATGAAAACAAAGGTCTGAAAAAACATAGCCCATGCTGTGTTAGTGGTTTGTATTGTGTTCTGCACAATGAATATGTAGTATCTGTGTAGTTGAATAAGAGAATGTCTCAAATGATCATGCCAACATAGAAAAAGAGAATCAAATTTTGCTTTTATTTGCCCTTCCACTAAGTAAGAAGGTGCCTCTCTAAGGAACAGAGACATTTTGTCAGATTGCAACATGGGCTGATGAAATACCCCTGAATGTTACCCATCTCCTTTGGCTCTAGTTTAATATTCTGCAAACAACCCTCTGACCATTAAGTTTCCAGGACGCTTGACAGTTGGAATGCTCAGATCCCCCTCGGGACGCATCCCCCAGCATGCTGACTGCTCACGGCTCACAGTCGAGTCCCTTCTCAGGAACTGCCCTTGGTGGAGGATGGGGTCTGCCTTGTCCAACGTGATGCGCCTTCCCTGGGGGGCGGGGGTGTCCTCATCCATGCCTGGTCCCCTTACCTGGATGTGGGACCTCTCTGCACCGCTCTTGGTGGCTCAGGGGGCTCAGGTTTCCCTTTAAGAGAACCTGCTGTGAGGAAGGGGTCTGACCGCTTCCAAACCTTTGGGATCTACTGCGGTATTCACACCAAGGCCATGCTCTCCCCAGGGGGCTCCCAGCCAATGACCAAGCACTGCGTGGGTGTGTGAGGAGGGGCACCGGATGGGGGAGGACCAGAGCTGGGCCATTTGGGCCCAATGCAGGACTCCTCTAATGGGCCATCTGGGGCTCCCCACTAGCCCAACTGAACCTTTCTGACAGCCACAGAGCAGACTGAAGCTCTTTCAACCCAAACCTCTCTCCCTTCACAGGGGTCAGGTCAGAAGCTTCCAGCCCACACTTCTCCTTCTCCCCTTACCCTTCACAAATGTTTCTTCCATGAACTCATTCTCCTCTCATCTCACCTTGGTCTCTGCTTCCCAGAGGCCCTGAGCTGACACCCATCCTAGTTGCAGAGTTTCCTGTGGGATCGGCAGCTGCCCCACAGCTCCCCTCTCCACACAAAGTCCTGCTTTCCTCACTCCGTTACAGGCGTGGTTCCCAAGAGCACCCCAGTGGGCTCGCTGCACGGGCAACTTCATCTCAGAGTTTGTATCTGGAGAAACTCATCTCGTAACAGGGGGCTGACACAATGGCCCCTGCAAAAGGATATCTTTTATTTGAGATAACAAATTGACATTTCGAAGTAGAATACTTTCAGAGCCAAAAGCAGATTAAAGATTCACAAGGCTGAGATATATTTCTACTCTTCTGTTTACGTCAGGGGGGACATGGAGGGCCTCCCTGAGGATTATTTCTGCACGGGCAGGAAGACCTCTGTGACATAGATACTGAGTCATTGTCCCAAGTTCATACCTGAAGCAAGAGAGGCTCCAATTAGCCTTGCTCGAATCAGTCCCTCTTTCTTTTTGTTTCTTATTAATTTTATCTTTCCCCGAAAAAATTCCAGGTGATGGTCTAGTTTTTCTTTCAAATCATCTGGAAAAAAAATCCAACATTTGACTATTTATAGACGGTAACTACAGAAATTAAAGCAACTTATCACAATTTTGGTTGATCCCTAAAAACCATGCTATTCTCCAGAAGTTCTAACTTTAAAAGAAAATTTTATCCTATGTA
This sequence comes from Equus caballus, assembly GCF_041296265.1. Lineage (NCBI taxonomy): Eukaryota > Metazoa > Chordata > Mammalia > Perissodactyla > Equidae > Equus > Equus caballus. The sequence goes on along the minus strand of NC_091687.1, from coordinate 107,846,126 downwards.
AGGAAGAGAAAGAAAAGTGATTCAGCATCAAAATCAACTGTAAACATTCTTCTTTGCTTCTAGTGAGATATTTCTATCTTAATAAATCACTATTAAAATTTTAAGAGAAAAGGCATGAGCTATGGCGCTTTGGAGCAATCTGACTTTATTACTAACAGCTGGCTTCTAACTTGGTAGTAACTCTTAGGCAAGTTATCAAACCAGTCGAGTCTCAATTTCCTCGTCGGTGAGAAGGAGTAGCCACCATATTCCTTGCAGTACTGTAGTGAGAGGAAGAAACACATCACTCAGTACAGAGCTTGGTGCCTAACAGTCACTCAATATTCGGAGGTTAACATGATGATGATAAAGGCTGGGCTCAGGTGAGATGGATACAGATGCCTCAGAAGTCTAAATTCCTAAGTCCTAGGAATCTGGATCAGGAGGTTAAGGGTCAACAGAAGCAGGTTCATTGTAATCTTGGCAGAAGGAGTGATATCCTTCCTTGTCCTTAAAAAGAATGCCAGGGCCCTGCTCAGAGGCCGACTGCAGGCTGCACAGCTTCTCCTGCAGGGTTGGGGCAGCATCTCTGCTCAGACGTCTGCAAACACCTCTCTAACATGCAGGACACAGAGGAACTCTGAGAGCCAGACCCAGGAGGAAACAAAGGCAGTTCTGGCAGTGGAAATCACTGACATGAAGTGGAGGGCTTGAGTTTTTCAGAAGATGGTCATGTTGTTGGCTTGTAGTCTCGGGAAACCAGGACTATGAGAAAAGTGGATGGCAGCACATCAGCTCTGAGCATGCCTCTCATGTAACTCAATGGCGGCAGATCCCTGGGCCCCCATCCCCTGCTCCCCAGGTTGAGGGAGTCCATCGGCAGTGCCTACTGGTGTCAGCTGGGAAAGACCAGCTGTCGTTCAAAACTCTTCTCCTAGAGCCCACATGAAATCACTGTGAATTAAATGTGGGAACTTGTTGGTCCTGAGTTCCATCAGAACACAGAAAACCTCCCTTCCTGCATTTCCTGTGTTTGAGGTTCTATGTGGGTCTAAGACTAAGTTCCTTGGTGGGGTGGGTGAAATCACCACAAATCAGGTGACCGTGGATCAAGAAGTAGAGGTATCCGGTCTGGAAGCACACCCATATCTTGGTCATCAGCAGCGATTCCCCTGATGCCTAAAGAAAGTATGAGCAGGTCACTGGGTATGTCTCTGAACTCATGGCGTGGTTCTGAGAGGTGAGGGGAGGAGTCCTGTAGTCATCCTGGAACTTCATCTCCACGGCAGGACCCTTGTCCCTCTGGGTGGAAGTTAGAACTCCATAGTCCAGCAGAAGATCCTACCCTGTTCCCTGCTCATGGCTTTACTGGGGACTTCCCGCCCAGCATGTGGCCAATGTGTTGCTCAGTGCTACTGATCAGCTAAGGACTCTGACCATCTCTCCACATCGTCTCCCGTGCACAGGACTAGAAATAAACAGTGCTGTACCCCTCCAATATGGGCGGCTCCTGTAGAAATAACGTCATATATGACAGTGCCTGGCTAATGTGAAATTCCTGAATACAGCTGACATTAGCTTGAATTACATTCCCCCTTTGAACTGATGCACCTAGCGTCACTTCCCGATGGGTGAACCTCCTGGGACGTCTTCTTCTGTTCCCCTGCCTGTTCTTCCTACTGTTTCTCCCCTCTTTCTTTCTCAGCCCATAGTGGGTCAGAGTGACAGCAGATCAGGTAAACTTTTGGGTAGGAACCTATGCCATGCTGACTGCTTCCGTGGGAAATGGACCCCACAGGCACCTGCAGACTCCAAAGATCTTTTCGCTAATCTGGGTCCTATTGGTTTGCCTCAGGTTTGTAAGTGTAAAATAAACAAGTAATTTCAAATGCTGAGTTGTTAATCAGATTTTGTAGTAGTATCACGATTCTTTAAAGCCAGTGAGCACGGAGGAACAAGCACCGAACTATGGTTGGTCTCATTAGAGTTCTATCATGTAGAGTGCCTGGAGCGTGGCATCTCCCTGCATTAAGCCCTGTAATAGTTCCCCGTTTTCTCCAGATAAAATCCAAACAATGCCTTTTATGAGTGGTTGCCTTCTTACATCTCTGGTTTTATGCCCACTCCCTCCCCATCAACGCCATACTCATACATAAACTACATAAATACAGAACTCTTCCAAACTCATCATGTTTTCTCTTCCTCTGAGCCTTTACAATGCTATTTCTTCTGCCTAAAACACTTTTTCCTTCCTTTCTATCTAGATAACTCCAACTCACCCTTCAGACCTCAGTTTAGATGTCGCTTCTTCCTGAATGTCATTGACGATCTTTAAAGACCAGGTTGGTGCCCTACGTTTAGCTCATGGAAGCACTAACCATCCCCATTAGCCCAACACCGTAAGGACAGGAAGCAGCTCTTACATCCCGCCAGTGTACCCAACGGCACCCAGCACACTGTCTGCCTCAACATCCACCAAAAAATGTTCTTTGTATAAAATAACTCCAGCACTATCAGAGATAGCACTGCCCTCACGGTAGATTAGACAGATCACTAGCGTTCTGCCTCACCAAATTCGCTCATGTCGTCTACCAAAATAATTTCTTCAAGGACACGGTATGGAGTGAGTTTCATGACACTGGACACTGTCCGTAACAAGGCATTAAATTCTTCATTGTGGAAGCAAATGACAATGCTGGCAGAAGGTAGCCTGGTTGGGTAATGTTTTTGAAGACACCTGCAGGCATAAATAAGAGGAAGAAAATGATTCATCTAAAAGCCTTAGGTGTTTTGGGATCTCATTCAAACACCTTTCTTCATTTGCACTTTTTTCCTCTTTATTCCTCTAATTGATTATTATGATAATAATGTAGCAGGATATTTAAAAATACAAAAATTAAGATACAAAAATTTCTTTAACTTCTTATGCTGTTCTAATATTTTCTAAATCACTCCTTCCTTCTTAATGTCGGTAACAATTGCTCTTATGACTCTGTTTTGATAATATTAGTTCTATTTGAACATAGGATAAACACAAATTATACATATATTTTGGTTTCTATTATAAAAATGAATTAATAAACTTACACACATTTAAAGATTCAAATTAACTTTATTGCACTATCTTCAAAGAAAATTCGTACTTTTTCCTATATTTGTGTAGTCTGTTGCTACACAAATGTAGTGGATATGGTGCAATTGGATTTCTTCCAAGGATTTGATAAAAGTGTATTTATGTACGTATGCACTGGAGAGAAAAATAGAAGCTGAATTCTACTAACATTAGTTATTAGCTGTTAAAGTGTTGTTTGGATTGCTATATTATTTGGTTGTATTTTGAAATATTTTGGTTGTAAATGACAAATCCACTGGAACTACCTTAAGTGTAAGAAAAAGAGCTATGTTGTAAGGGCACCCAAATGTCTCCTAAGACCTAGTGACAGGCGTGTGGCTGGAGCCTCCCAGAACGATTGGAACCGGAGGCTTGAAAGCCACCAGGACACTCTCTCCATTTCTGCTCTGTCTGTATGTCTGGGGATAATAATAATGATAACAAAAACACTATCAGCCTGCCTCATGGATTGTGAGAATCAATGAACTGATACTTATAAAGTGCTCAGAGAGGGCCTGGCAGGTAGTAAGTATTATATAAGGCTCATTATATGATTCTTATTCTCTCTCTGCAACCTGGCTTGTTTCCACTTCTTTACTCCAGAGTGGGAAATGTGACTGACATCAGTATATCTTAGAGTCCAGCACCCAAAGAGAAACTGTTAAGACTTTCTCTTTTGCAAAAATTCACAGGAAAGGATTCATTGGTCCAACGTGGCTCAGGTACCCATCCCTGGGCTAATCAACTGTGGCCAGATAGTAGGGTCAAAATAGAAAGTCACTATTCCCACTGCATCCATGTAAAGGGGATGGGGCAGGGAGCACTGGAAGGGAGGTGCTGGGTAGGCAGTCCGATAGGGTCCTAGACAGACCTTCTGTATATTCATGGCTTGAAATCACCATGGAAGAGGAGGGCTTTGTCCTGGTCAACATTTTTATCCAAGATGAGATGAAGATATAGAAGGCATGTCTACCAAGTGGAAGCTGACATTCTGCTCAAAGGAATGAGAATATGAAAGATGACAGAATCAAGAAAAGACCCGAGAGGATGGGAAAGGGGGTGGGTGCCACATCTTGCACATAGGTTGAAAGCAGCAAGTGGAAAAATGGGGCTACATAGAAATATATAGAAAAATGATTACAAGGCTTAAATTCCAATAGGATCATTGAGTTATCAAAGAAGAAGTCAATGAGAAAGACGGAGAGGGAAAATGGAAGGATAATACCAAGAATGAGACCGATGATGGTCCAGGGTGAATTCGTGCTACTCAGATCTCATCTCTAATATTATTTCAATCCTGGGTATATAATTTTAAGAAAACTATAGATAAACTGAGCCTCTTTAGAGGAATGAGACAGTGATAGCAAAGGAGCCTGAAACCATATCACACAAGGACTCTTTAGACCCCTAAGAGAAATCTGGTGTGTACGGGTTTTTCTAAAATTAAATGATAAATGTTGCTGTGGTCTTTCTATATAGAAAAACTTTCCTGACCTAAATAAGTGGTTTTTCAGGGTAAAAGTAATTTGGACAAGGCCTGAGTTTGGTTGTCCTCAGTTCGCTGATCTACTCTTTGCTGATTGTATAGATTACCAACAGTGTAGTATAAAGCAGGACTATTATGGGTTGAGTTGTGTCCCCCTCAAATTCATGTGATGGAGTCCTAACCTCCAGTACCTCAGAACGTGGCCTTGTTTGGAAATGGGCTGTTGCAGATGTAACGAATGAGACGTCATTAGAGTGGCTCTCATCCAGTAAGACTGGTGTCCCTATAAAAAGGAAAATTAGGACCCAGGATGGACAGCCCCAGAGGGAAGACGATATGAAGAGACACAGGGAGAAGACGGCCGTGTACAAGCCAGGGAGAGGGCCTGGAACACATCTTCCCTCACAGCCCTCGGAACCACCGACCCTGCCAGTACCTTGGTCTCCAACCTGTAGCCTCCAGAAGCGGGAGAGAATACATTTCTCTTTGAGCCCCCTAGTGTATGGTGCTTTGTTACAACAGCCCTACCAAACCAATAGAAGGATGTTAAATTTTAATGTGCATAAATACCCCCTGGGCTTCTTGTTAGATGCAGATTCTGATTCAGTATGTCTAGGCTAGAGCCTGGGATTCCGCATGGCTAACCAGCCCCCGGGGGCTGCCGTGCTGCTGGCCCCAGACCACACTTTAAGTTGGAAGGGTCTAGTGGGGAGGGGCATTACTTAAAATGACAAAATGACAATCTTTCAAGCATTTTAGAAAAACATGGTGATAGACGATAAACTAATTTGTAAGCAGTTATTCATTTGTTTAAATCTGATCTTAAAAAATCCACTTTTCTAAATAATTCTTGGATCAAAGAGGAAATTAAAAATTGCAAATTAAAGATTAATCAAGATAAAAACACACTATGTTAAAACTTAAGGTATATGGCTAAAATCCTAATCAGAATAAAATGAATACTTATAAATGTACTGTTATTATGCAAGAAAGAGGAAAAATAAACTATTTAACCTTAAACACTGATAAAAAGACAACAAAAAGAACCAAAAGAAAGAGCTAAGATCCAATAAAGGTAGCTAGAAATTAATGAATTTGAAGACGACAAAAGCAGAAATGATACATATAACCAAAAGTTGATTTTTTGAAGGACGACTAATATAGACCAACCCTCAACAAGCTTAAGACAGAAAGAGGGAAAATGTACAACAATAACAACGAGAAAGAAAGTATCAGACCTGTCGATGAAAATAATCCATAACCAATCTATAAATGAAAACTTGGGTGAGTTTATTCTGAGCTTAAATCTGAGGATTATAACCCGGGAGAGTCTTTCCACAAAGGAACAGAGCACTCCAAAGAGGTGGGGGTATACAGGGTGGTTATATACCCTCAAAGAGTATGTTTCACATATGATTGAAATGTCCCTTTTACAATAGTCACGAGGCTGCTCTGTCAGTACAGTGATTGATGGAAACAGCGGATAGGTCTGCTGTCTCAGTGAACCCTGCAGGGTGGCAGATCTGTTGCCTCGGGCTGGGCGGTCACAGATGAGCGCTGCAATCAGTTCCCAGCCTAAAGAAAGATGCTTAATCTTTAAGGAGATGCCAACGTTGGGAGGGGGAGGGAAGTTGCACCTTTATCTCAAAATGTCTAAGCAGATATACAATGCATGCTCAATGGCCACAGTCAGGCCCTTTTGGAAAAACAAAGTCAGGCCGAATTAGGTTTATATCAAATGGCTTCCTCATATACTCCAATGTATCCTATTGCTTGTCATTTTTATTTGTCAGACCAGAGAAGATAAAAAGAATTACGAAATTAGGATGAGTAATTTTATGCTAAGACCCTTGAAAAATAGGTGAAATGGATTTTTATTGAAATAGAATATCCTAAATAGACCCTAGAAGTAGAAAGCCTGAGCAGCACAATAAATAACCTTGAAGGAAATAAAATTTTTCAATGTCTGCCACTAGAAAATGGACCAGTGACTCAGAAGTTCTATTTCAACGTAGAGAATAGATAATTATATTATTTCAAGAATTTTAGAGCATAGAGATATACGGAAAACATCTGAATTCATTTTATGAAGCTATATAAATTGATGTCAAAATCTGATAAAGTAGCACAAAAAAGAAGAACACGAGCCAGGGTTTCTTAAACTTGAGTCATGCATAGACTTCTTTTGAAGAGAAAATAAGATCTCAACTTCCAGAGTTGTTTTAAATTACTTTCATAGCTCCTAAATATGCATAAACAAAAAATTAGGTAGAATATCTTTGTGTTTATAAGCTCTTACACAGCTATAAATAAAACAGTAAAAATAGTGAAATACAGCTAAAAACAGTTAAATTCAAATTAATAGACTAATTTTAATTTTGGGTTGTGTTTCACTGAAATGAATCACCACTTACACCCTCTGTACTACCTGTTACAGGAAAGTTTCGTTCAATCTGACCGGACCGTACTACTATGTATTATGTGACTGCTCAACTCCCCCAGCACTTTTTTTGTATTGGAAATATCGTAAAAAAGACTTTATCGGTACAACGTGCTATAAAGTAATTTGGCATAACTTACACAATTTGTGTATTAGGTCCACCTCTGTTTGACATCATTTATGTCATTCATCTATTGTCTGCCACTGTTCTTTCTCATTACCTACTGAAACTGAGTGGCTGTAGTAAGGTTGTCATCCTGTATATACATATGTTAACTTTTAAATATTACATAAAAATGGGAACAGAAAATTTTAAAATTCTCATGGAGAATTTGTAGACCTCTGAGAATATGTACATGGATCTCAATTTGAGAAACATTGATACAGACTAATCTCATTTATACAGATCAAAACAATTAAAGCAAGTCAAATACAGCTGCATTTTAAAAGAATAGTATAACTAAGGTCAGTTTATTTCAGGAATGTAAGGATGGCTCAACATAAGATAACAACAATTTGAAGGAGGAAATTCATAGGATGGTTGATTCAGTCCTGAGAAATCATTTGATAAAACTTAGCAGTAATTTCTGATTAAAATAAAATCCCAAATCAAAATTAACCCACTCCCAGTTGATGTAGCTTTGGCCAGTCAGTGCACATGCCAAAAGTGGACTTCCCCTCCAACAGAGCAATCCTGTTGCTCTGCCAGAATCCTCTGGCATTCATGTGACACACCCAAGAATGGAATTATTTTTAAAGAAAGAAAAGGAAAAGGAATGCTAATAAAATAAATAAGGGAGAAAACTTCGAGTGAAAGAACAGAAAGAAATGTCCTCAGTATGATCAGAAGTCAACCACAGACATTAAAAAATTAACGGCGGGCTGCCCGTGGCGGAGTGGTTAGGTGCGCACGCTCTGCTTCGGCAGCCCGCAGTTTCGCTGGTTTGGATCCTGGGCGCTGACATGGCACTGCTCATCAGGCCATGCTGGGGTGGCAGCATCCCACATGCCACAGCTAGAGGGACCCACAGCTAAAATGTACAGCTATGTGCTGGGGGGCTTTGGGGAGGAAGAAAGAAAAAAAGATTGGCAACAGATGTTAGCTCAGGTGTCACTGTTTAAAAAAAAAAATTAAGTATTGAAGGAATAATTCCCAACTCATTCTACAAGGCCAACGTTACTTTGATAACAAAACCAGACAAGGACATTAAACAAAAACGCAGACTGATAGCCCTCATAAACACTAATATAAAATTCAGCAAATCAAATTCAACAATATTAAAAAGGATAATGCAGCGTGACCTAGTGGGGGATATCCAAGACATATAAGATTGGTTTAACATTAGAAAGTGAATCAATGTAATTCACAACCTTTAAACACTAAAGAAGAAAACCCATACTATTATCTAGTATATACAGAAAAAGACGTGACAAAATTGAACATCCATTTCTGATGAAAAACTCTTGGCAAACTAGAAGCAGAAGGGAATTTCCTCAGTCTGAAAAAGAACATTTATGAAAAAATCTATAGATAGCATCATATTTACTGGTGAAAGACTGGGTGTTAGGATCAAAACCACAGTAAGGTTGTCCATTTTTACCACACCTATTCAACGTTGAATTGGAGGTTTTAGTCAGTGCAATAAGCTAAGAAAAAGAAAAACATCCAGATTGGAAAGGAAGAAGTGAAAGTATCTTTATTTGCAGATGACATAGCCGTCTACATAGAAAATCCAATGGAGAAATCTTTTTGATCTTGGGTTAGGCAAAAGCAAAATAAAAAGTTTTTTGGAAAAGTGGGTTTCTTAAAAAGTTAAATATATACCCCAAGATCTAGCCATTCCACTTTTAAATATTTACACAAGAAGAAAAAAGCATTTGTCTGTACAAAACTGGTATAAGAATATTCATACCAGCTTTATTTGTAATAGACAAAAACTGGAAACGATCTATCCACAGGTGAATGGGTAAACCAATCATAGTATATCTATACAAGGGAGTACTACTCAGCCATAAAAAGGAATGAACTCCTTGCAACAACATGACTGAATTTCAAAACAATTATGTTGCGTAGATTTCATTTATATAAAATTCTAGAAGACAAAAACTATCTATGTTAAACCCTATGACTGAAAAATCTCATTCCAGAAATCTTTCCTCCGGAAATATTGACATGAGTGCTTAAAATATGTGTATATTCATCTTTGAAAAGTTGAAAAATTTGAAGCGGGATTTCTCCCCCAGGGAAATGGTACATTTATACAATGGACAACTGCTCTCAGCTGTTAAAATTATGAGGCAAATTTTATATGTAATGCTTTGAAAAAGTTCTCCATGATGCGTTAAGTGAAATAAGTACGTTGTAGAACAGTATTCAAGGTAAAGCCCATTTTCATAAAATGTATATGATTATATTGTATGTTCACTATTTGCTTATAAATACGTGCATGCGTCTACAAATTCTGGAAGGATATACACTAAAATATCGACAATGATGGTCTCTCTGTATTGGGTTGGGGGAAGATAGGTTATTCTTTATGCCTTAACACACAAGAAAAGGCAGTAGGATTGTGGGTATTTTTACTTTCCCCTTTTGTACTTTTTAAATATTTTTCAGGTTTTCTGTAACTAAATTTAAAAGAAATCTGCACACTTATTAATTACAAAAGGACATATAGTAATTTTACAGTGCAGAAATTTGACAGCTGCTGTTTTAATTAAGTGATCAAAAGTAATTTCATGAGGGGGCCAGCCCTGTGGCCGAGTGGTTAAGCCCGTGCGCTCCGCTGCGGCAGACCAGGGTTTCGCCCATTCGGATCCTGGGCGCAGATATGGCACTGCTCATCAAGCCATGCTGAGGCAGCCTCCCACATGCCACAACGGGAAGGACCCACAACTGAAAATATACAACTATGTACCAGGGGGCTTTGGGGAGAAAAAGGAAAAATAAAATCTTTAAAAAAATAAAAACAATTTCACCACCAGTAATGAGACAAATGGACATCATGTGCCTCCTAATATGATGCTCTGAGAAGGACACAACATCACACTTCTATGGTATTCTTACCAAAAAAGCATGACCTGAATTTGGTCATGAGGAAACATTGAACTCAAATTGAGGAACATTTTAGAAAATAACTGGTTAGATTTTTTTTCAAAAGTGCCACAATTGTGAAAGATAAAGACCTAGGAACTGTTTCAGATGAAAGGAAACTAAGGGGACAGGAACACTGCAGGCAACCTGTGGTCCTGTGTTGGATCCTTCCAGAAAAAGGACACTAGTGGGGCAACTATAAACATTTGAATAATGTCTGTAGCTTAGCTATGTATTGTATAAATGCTAATTTCCTGATTTTGTTCATTGTTCTGGTTCTAAGGGTATGGAAGATATTAACTTTTGGGGAATCTAAAAAAAAGCTATATAGCAATTCTTTGAAATATTTGTGCAACAATTTTGTAAGTCGGAAATTATTTAAAAATTGGAAAGTTAAGAAATAAAAAATTAGGGGCTGGCCCCATGGCCGAGTGGTTAAGTTCACACACTCCGCTGCAGGTGGCCCAGTGTTTCGTTGGTTCGAATCCTGGGCGCGGACATGGCACTGCTCATCAAACCACGCTGAGGCAGCATCCCACATGCCACAACTAGAAGGACCCACAACGAAGAATATACAACTATGTACTGGGGGGCTTTGGGGAGAAAAAGGAAAAAATAAAATCTTAAAAAAAAAAAAGAAATAAAAAATTAAATTAGAAGACCAAGCAACATAAAAAAATCTCCTCTTCAAAGATCTGTATTGAATATTTCTATAGCTAGTGAAAAAAGTCATATGAACTTTAAAGTACAGCAAAGCTGAAATGGAAATTCCATGTGCTGGAATAATACAATTATTAGAATAATGCCTGAAAATCTGCTTGGACTCCAGATAGTAGTAATTATTCCTAGTAGTTAAAATGACAATGGGTTTTTGGATTTGGCACCAAAAACAAAGGCAACAAAAGCAGAAATAAAAAAGTGGGACTACATCAAACTAAAAAGCTTCCGCAGAGCAAAAGAAACCATTAACAAAATGAAAAGGCAACCTACTGAATAGGGGTTAATATCTAAAATATATAAAGAACTCATACAACTCAATAGCAAAACAAACAAGCAAACAAAAAAACCCAAACAGTTAATCAAAAAATGGGCAGAAGATCTGAAGAGATATTTTTCCAAGGAAGACATACAGATGACCAACTGGTACATGAAAAGGTGCTCAACATCACTAATCATCAGGGAAATGCAAATCAAAACCCCAATGAGATAGCACCTCATACCTGTCAGAATGGCTATTAGCAAAAAGACGAGATAACAAGTGTTGGTGAGGATGTGGAGAAAAGGGACCCCTTGTGCACTGTTGGTGGGAATATAAATTGGTGCACCTGTTATGGAAATTCATATGGAGGTTCCTCAAAAAATTAAAAATAGAGCTACCATATGACCCAGCAATTCCACTCCTAGGTATTTATCGGAAGAAAATAAAAACACTAACCCAAAAAGATATCTGCACCCCTGTGTTCATTGCAGCGTTATCACAATGGCCAAGACATGGAAACAACCTAAGAGTCCATCACTGGATGCGGGGATAGAGAAGATGTAGTACATATATAAATATACACAATGGATTATTCTTTAGTTATAAAAAAGAAGGAAATCTTGTCATTTGCAACAACATGGATGGACTTTGAGGGCATTGTGCTAAGTGAAATAAGTCAAACAGAGAAAGACAAATAGTGTGTGATCTCGCTTACATGTGGAATCTAAAAATAACCAAAAAACCCAGCTCATAGATACAGAGAACAGATTGGTGGTTGCCAGAGGTAGGGGGTGGGTGAAGTGGGTAAGGGGGTCAAAAGGTAAAACTTCCTGTTATAAAATAAATAAATCATGGGGATGTAATGTACAGCATGGTGACTGTAGTTAATAATACCCTATTGCATACTTGAAAGTTGCTAAGAAAGTACATCTTAAAATTTCTCATCACAAGAAAAAACTTATTTTCTAACTATCTATGGTGACAAAAGTTGACAAAAGTTATCTAGACTTATGGTGGTGATCATTTTACAATATATACAAATATCAAATAACTTCATTGTACTCTTGAAACTAATACAATATTATATGTCAATTATATCTCAATATAAAAAAATTAAGAGGAACATACATTTTGTTCCTAGTGTCTGGCACCTCTCTCTCGTTGCCCAACCTTTGACTGATCATGGCATTAAATCCATATCTTGAAAATTTCCGAAGAACTTCTGTGTCTGAATAGTTAACATTCTTATCTGCAAGAAAAGGTAATTAGAGTCAGGTAAGTATAGATTTACTACCATCGCTTTGATGAAGGACACTAAGAACAACTAAATCCTGAATTCACTTCTTTTATAATGAATCCGAGTTACTTTTTTGGAAACGAAACTATCCCCAGATGACAAGCTTAAAATCAAAGTGTTAACATAAATCAAAGAGGTTCCTTAGCACAGCATGAACAACGAGCTAGTCTCCAGTTGCTGAGTCTCTCCGGGGAAGGAAGCACTCAGCCTCCTTGGTCCCGTCATGAGTCACAACCGTCCTGCGAAATCATTGTAATTGAGGGATTTGGGGAAAGTGAGAGAACGAAACCCCTCTCTCAAATTTCCATGGGAGAGAATAGACAAGATGACAGAGGGTGTCTCAAACATATCAGGCAGAACAATAAATGAGGTGGCGGTAGATTTCCTATTAAGAGATAAAAACTCAGATAGCAATAAAAAAACAAAATGTAATCACAAAAGATAAACAGAACGAACTAAAATGGGTAAAAGTGAAAGAATGGTCAAAGAATACAGGAGTCAAAATATCATTTTAAAAAGTATAGAGTTCATCAAAAGGAGCATCCAGAAATTCATTTTATACTCACATTAAGAATAAGTCAAATACAAATACAAATATGATTTCACTCATGTGTGGAAGATAAATAAACACATACATAGATAAGGAGAACAGATTAGTGGCTACCAGAAGAAAAGGGCGTGGGAAGACAATGAAAGGGGTAAAGGGGCACATGTGTATGGTGACAGATAAAAACTAGACTATTGGTGCTGAAGAGAATTAATTAATTAATTTAAAAAGAATGTCACAATACATATTTAACAGTTGTGAGCTTGTAGACGCCAAATAAAGTTGCAATAAAATACTTAAAGAAAAATGGTTAGGAATATCAGTATACGCTGCTACAAATAAAGAGTAACGGACTATTTTAAGAACAATTCTGAATCAAAGAAAAGTTAGAAAGAACTCGAATAATGTGATTAGTTAAGTTTCCTTAGGGGATTTATATTGTGCTTTGTTTTCGAGAGAATAGACTTTCTTTTCCAATGCCAAGGAGTGTTTTCCAAAATTGACACAAAAGGCTGTATTATCTACAAAGGGGATCCCCAGCAAGAAGCAGTAGTCCCATTTCCCCTAGGTCCTCTGTCTTAACACCTAAGAAGTCCTGGACATAACACACAGATAAGCATGGGAGGGCTCTGAAAGGTGGAAGGAAGGAGGCAGACTGCCTCGGAGCCTCAGGACCTGAGGAAGGACATGGTGAGCTCCTGACTTCCCCATTGCCTCCCATAAATCCCGGACAGGCGGCTCTGGAAGCCTCCCAGGGGAACCACCAGTAGGCGCATGCAAAAAAGCTCCAAGACAAGCCTGTTCCCACTAGCCACGGGGCCAGGAAAGGGAGTCCCAACCCAGAAAACCTTCGGCAGCCTACTCTAGTCAAGCACCAATGGGATAACCACAGCGCTCCCTGCAGTGTGGGTGGGGGCAAGGATGGGGTCTTCCTCCACACCCCAAGGGGGCAGCAAGCAGCGCTCCTCTCCCCACCCAGTGGCGCTGGTGGTGCTGAGCAGAACCTACCCTTCGATCCCTCTTCCTGGCAGAAGAAGGCAGTGCTCCGACTACCCGACAGTGTGGGCAAGCTGAGCAGTCCTCCATAAGCCTGCCCTGTGGGCGCAGGTGGTGCCCAGATTCTCCCCAAGGTACTATCATGTCCGTGGCATGCTGAGCCTCCAACCCCACCTGGCAGTAACAAACCCTAACTAGATGGTGATCACTAGTCCGTGTCCCTCCTGCCCCTCATGTCTGGGGGGCCCAGTGGAGAGCTGAACCTCCACCCCCACCTGGTGGCAAGAAGAGAGAAGCCAGTTGTGTGAGGCAGGATGGTTGACACTCTGCTTCCCCTGTCACCTAACCCTGGTGTCAGGGAGGCCCACTGGGAAGTGAACTCAGAGACAACAATGTCATGCCAACCAGTGCTCCATTTCACCAGAGCGGGAGCTGAACTTCCACTCCACCATTACAGTGAGGCGGTGTACACGCCCCGTGGTTGCTGGGGTGGAGTTGACAGGCCCAGCAGGAAGCCAAACATACTTACCTACCCTGCCCTTGTGCTGCCTCTTAACAGCGGACAGCCTCCTAAAGGAGAAGCTTAAGTACGACCCAGAGTTTCATAACATTCAAAGTGCCAGGGATACAATCAAAAATCGCTTGTCATACCAAGAACCAAAGAGATCTCAAATTGAATGAAAAAGACAACAGACACCAACACTAAGATGAATCAGAGCTCAGAATGATCTGACTAGTATGTTGAAGCAGCCATCACAAAATGCTTGGAAACAAATGAAAAAAAAGGGAAAAAATCTCAACAAAGAGAGAGAATTTATTTTTTGTTTTAAAAAAGAGCCAAATGGAAATTATAGAACTAAAAAATATCATAGTCTAAATAAAAAACTCCCCGAATGGGCTTAACAGTGGAGTGGCAATGACAGATCAATAAGATCCACCTAATAGAACAACAGAGAAAACAGACTGAAAAAAAATGAAGAGGGGCTGGCCCCATGGCCGAGTGGTTAAGCTTGCGTGCACTGCTGCGGTGGCCCAGGGTTTACAGGTTCAAATCCTGGGCGTGGACATGGCACCGCTCAGCAGGTCATGCTGAGGCGGCGTCCCATATGCCACAACTAGAAAGACCCACAACTAAAAATACACAACTATGTACCAACGGACTTTGGGAGAAAAAGGAAAAATAAAATCTTTAAAAGAAAAAAACAGACATTAAAAAAGCTGTGTTTTATGATGGTATATAACCACTCTGTACACTCCTCTTCTTTCGTGCCCTTCCTTCTTTGGGGAAGGAAGGCCCTGGGCTATAGTCCTCAGACCAGGCTCCTAATTAACTCACCGGAATTTCAATTTATGAAAAAAAAAAAAAGATGTGTTTAAAAAAAAAAAAATGAGGAGAGTCACAGGGACCTGAGCACTAACAACAAAAGAGCTAATTTTCATATTGTTGGAGTCCCAGAGGACAGGAGAGAGAGTGGGACTGAAAAAGTACTCTAAGAAATAATGGCTGAAAACTGCCTGAATTTAGCGAAAGATGGACATCTACAGAGTCAAGAGCCTGAGCAAACCCCCCAAATAAGATAAACCAAAGAAATCCATGTCAAGGCACATTGTAACTAGACTTCTGAAAACTGAAGACAAAGAAGAAATGATGCACTACTCACAAAGGGACAGTTTGGATCACCGTGTATTTCTCATCTGGAACCACACAGAAGAGAAAGAAGCAGCTGAACATTTTCATGTGTGGAAAGAAAAGAGCTTGGCAACAGCAAATTCTATATCCAGCAAAAATATCCTTCAGGAATTATGAGAAAATAAAGATACTCTCAGATGAAGAAAAACTAAGAATTTGTAACTAGCAAACCCACCCTTAAATAATTGGAAAAGAAATTTCTCTAAACAAAAAGAAAATGATGTCAGAAGAAGGCTTGGAATTTCAGAAAAGAAAGAAGAACCTCAAAATGGGTAAAAATAGGGGTAAATAGAATAGACTGTCCTTTTCATGAGTTTCTTAAATCATATTTGGTGGTTGAAGCAAAAATTATAACACCACCTGAAGGTGTGCTCAATGTATGTAGAGGAAACACCTAAGATAATTCTAGTATTTGTGAGAATCGAGGAAGCTGAGCGACTTTACTTTTTACACTTGAAGTGGCAAAACATCGATTCAAGTAGACTGCAGTAAGTTACATATGTATCGTGTAATACCTAGAGCAACCACTAATAAAACTACGCAAAGCAATCTATTAAAAAACATGATAAATAAATCAAGACGGAATTCTGAAAAATGTCCAAGTAACTCACAGGAAAGTAAAAAAGAGAAACAGAAGAATGAGAAATAGGAAACAAAAAATAATAACAAATAATAAAATGGCTGACTTAAACCCTAGCATATCAGTAATTATATTAAATGCAAATGATCTAAATGCACTAATTAAAAACAGAGATTGAGGGCCCACCCAGTGGCACAGTGGTTAAATTCTCTCATTCTGCTTTGGTGGCCCCGGGTTCGCTGGTTTGGATCCCGGGTGCAGATCTACACATTGCTTGTCAAGCCATGCTGTGGCAGGCATCCCACATATAAAGCAGAGGAAGATGACCAGAGATGTTAGCTCAGGGCCAGTCTTCCTCAAATGACCAAAAAGATGGATTGACAGAGTGAAAGAAAAAATGTTCCAAGAATATGCTGTCTATAAGAAACTTACCTCAATGTGACATAGGTAGGTTGAAAGTGAAAAAATAGAAAAACATATATCTTGTAAATGTTAATCAAAAAAGCAAGAGTGGCTATATTAATATCAGATAAAATAGACTTCAGAGCAAAGAAAATTACTAGAGACATTACATAGTGCTAGAAGGATCAATCCACCAGTAAGACTTAACCATCCTAAAGAGGAACACATCAAAAAGAAGTCTCAAGGGGCTGGTCTGGTGGTGTAGTGGTTAAGTTCAGCACACTCTGCTTCAGTGGCCTAGGGTTCGTGGGTCTGGATCCTGGGCACGGACCTATACCACTCATCAAAGCAATGCTGTGGCAGCAACCCACATACAAAAAAATAGAGGAAGATTGGCACAGATGTTAGCTCAGGGCCAATCTTCCTCACCAAAAAAACAAAAAACAAAAACCACCCCAAAACAGTCTCAAAATACATGAGGCAAAAACAGAGAGAGTTGAAAGGAAAAATAGACAAATCCACAATTATAGTTTGTGTCTTGAACACCCATTCTTAGCAACTGACAAAACTCCTAGCCAAAAACTCAGCAAGGATATAGAAGACTTGAACAATACAATCAATCAACAAGCTCTAATTGATATATCTATGTATCTATGTATAGATATATAGATAGATAGATAGATAGATAGATAGATAGACATAAAACACTCCACCTAACAATACAATACAAATTTTTTGCAAGTGCCCTGGGAGCAATCACCAAGACAGACCATATCCTGGATCATAAAACAAACCTCAAAAAAACTACAAGAATGGAAATCATAGAGAGTATATTGTCTGACTATAATGAAATCAAACCTGGTGTCAGTAATAGAAAGACAACAAAAAATTATTCAAATTCTTAGAAATTAAACAATCTATTTCCAAATAATCCAAAGAGAAAGTCTCAAAGCGAATATAAAAATACATAGAGCTAAATGAAAATGAGAACTCAACATATCAAAATCTGTGGGATGCAGCTAAAGCAATATTATTAAGACGTCAATTCTCCCCAAATTGATCTCTGGACTCAATGTACTTGCGCTAGAAATACCAGCAGACATTTTTGTAGAAATTGACAAGCTGTTTCTAAAATATATATGGACAAGCAAAAGACCTAGAACAACCTAAAAAGAACAAGAATAGAGTTTAGAAATAGATCTAACAAAAATGGTCACTTGATTTTTGACAAAGCTGCCAAGCTGGGAGAAGGTCAATTTTCCAACAAACGGTGTTGGGTCGACTGGATCTCCCGATGGGAAAAATGAACATTGATCCTTAACTCACATCATCACAGAAATTAACTCAAAATGGATCATGGCCCTAATGCAAAACCTAACATCTTAACATGTCTAAAAGAAAACACGGAAGGAAATCTTTGTGAGCTTGAGGTAGGCAAAAGTTTCTTAGATAAAACATTAAAAGCACGAATCATACAAGAAAGTGTGATGAATTGAACATCAAAATTTTAAATTTTGTTTCTTGAATGACACCATTCAAAAGAGAATGAAAGATATACAACATGGTGACTGTAGTTAACAATACTGTATTGTATATTTGAACGTGGCTAAGAGAGTAGATCCTAAAAGTTCATATCACACAAAAAAATAATAACTATGTGTAGGGATGGATATTAACTAAACTTAGTGTGGTAATCATTTTACAATATATACTTATGTTAAGTCATCATGTCGTACATCTAAAACTAATACAATGCTATATATCAATTATATCTCAAAAAAAAGAGAGTGAAAAGACAAGGCATAGACTTGTACAAAATATTTGCAACTCACATATCAAAGGACTTGAATCCAGAACATGTACAAAAAAGTCATAAAAATCAGAAGACAAACATCCCAATTTAAAAATGGACAAAAGACTTGAAGAGACACTTTACAAAAGAAGATATATGGGTGGCCATTAAGCACATGAAAAGGTACGCAAAATCATTAGTTATCGGGGAAATGCAAATTAAGGTCACAACAATACCATTACGCACCATTAGAACGGCTAAAATCTAAAAATCTGACCATGTCAAGGGTTTGCAAAGATCTGGAGAAAATGGGATTCTCACACGCTGCTCAGGGAATATAAAATGGCACACCTTTCTTTGGAGAACATTTTGTCATTTCTTTAAAGTTAAGCATACACCTACCATATGACTTGTCCGTCCCGTGCCTAGGTATTCAGCTAAGAGGAATAAAATATGCCCATACAAAGACTCACACGTCAATATTCATAGCAGCATTGCAACTCATTGCAGACTATCTGCAAGTATATTAAAAACACATATATTACGTTTTGTTTAGAAGTAATACATAGAGGAAGTGAGAAAGATACTCATCTATTAAGGTTAACTGCCATCTCTGAGGGTGGAGGGAGAAGAAATGGGGGGGAGGTTTTTACTGTACATATTAACATTTATTTCTTTAAAAAGCACAAAGCTATCTGAAACAAATATAACAAAGTATATAAAAAATTGTTAAATTCAGGTAGTAAATATATACGTTTATTTTATTATTTTCTACACGCAAGCATACTCATTTGATTGCGCTTTGCTTACTGTGCTTTGCAGACATTGTGCTTTTTACGAATTGAAGATTTCTGGCAACTCTGCATCAAGCAAGTCTGCTGGTGCCATTTTTCCAAAGCATTTGCTCACTTCCTGTCTCAGTGTCACATTTTGGTAATTCTTGCAATACTTCAAACTTTTTCATTATTATTATATTTGATATGGTGATCTGTGAGCAGTGATCTTTGATGTTACTGTTGTCATTGTTTTGGGGTGCCACAAACTATGCCCATATAAGATGGCGAACTTAATCGATAAATGCTGTGTGTGTTCTGACTGCTCCGCTGACCAGCAGTTCCCCCATCTCTCTCCTTCTCCTCAGTCGCCCTATTCCCTGAGACACAACAATATTGAAATTAGGCCAATTAATAACCCTGCAGTGGCCGCTAAGTGTTCAAGTGAAAGAAAGAGTTGCACATCCCTCACTTTAAATCAAAAGCTAGAAATGATTAAGCTTAGTGAGGAAGGCATGTTGAAAGCCAAGATAGGCTGAAAGCTAGGCTTCTTGCGTTAAGCAGCCATGTTGTGAGTGCAAAGGAAAAGTTCTTAAAGGAAATTAAAAGTGCTACTCCTTGGGGCCAGCCCTGTGGCTGAGTGGTTAAGTTTGCGAGCTCTGCTTTGGTGGCCCGGGTTTTGTTGGTTTGGATCCTGGGTGCAGACCTACACACCTCTCATCAAGCCACGCTGTGGTGGCATCCCACATAGAAGAACTAGAATGACCTACAGCTAGGACATAACACTATGTACTTGGTCTTTGGGGAGAAAAAAAAGAGGAAGATTGGCAACAGGTGTTAGCTCAGGGCCAATCTTCTTCTTCCTCTTCTTCAAAAACAGTGCCACTCCAGTGAACTCACAAATGGTGAGTGGTCTGGATAGAAGATCAAACCTGCCACAACATTCCCTTAAGCCAAAACCTAATCCAGAGGAAGGCCCTGGCTCTCTTCAATTCTGTGAAGGCCAAGAGAAGTGAGGAAGCTTCAGAAGAAAAGTCTGAGGCTAACAGAGCTTGGCTCACGAGGTTGAAGGAAAGAAGCGTCTCCATGACATAAAGATACAGGGTGAAGCAGCAGGTGCTGACGTAGAAGCTGCAGCAGGTTACCCCAAAGATCTGGCTGAGAGAATCAGTGAAGGCGGCTGCACCAAACAACAGATCTTCGATGCAGCTGCAACAGCCTTATATTGGAGGAAGATCCAGCTAGGACTTTCACAGCTGGAGAGGAGAAGTCAATGCCTGGCTTCAAAGGACAAGCTGACTCTCTTGTTAGGGGCTAATGCAGCTGGTGACTTAGAGTTGAAGCCAATGTTCATTTACAATTCCGAAAAACCTAGGGCCCTTAAGAATTATACTGAATCTACTCTGCCGGTGCTCTATAAACAGAACAACAAAGCCTGGATGATGGTACATCTCTTTAGAATATGGTTTACTGAATATTTTAAGCCCATTGTTGAGATCTAGTGCTCAGAAAAGGATTCCTTTCAAAATATTACTGCTCATTCACAATGTACCTGGTCTCTCAAGACCTTAACGTGATAAATGTTGTTTCATGCCTGTTAACACAACATCCATTCTGCAGACCATGGATCGAGGAGTAATTTTGACTTTCAAGTCTTATCACTTAAGAAATACATTTTCTAACATTTTCTATAGGAAATTGATATCGCCATTGACAGCGATTCCTCTGATGGATCTTTGCAGCAAATTGAAAAGCTGGAAAGGGTTTGCCATTTTAGATGCCTTTAAGAACATTCATAACTCGTGGAAAGAGGTCAAGATATCAACATTAACAGGAGTTTGGAAGAAATTGATTCCGACCTTCATGGATAACGTTGAGGGATACAAGGCTTCAGTGGGGGAGGTAACTGCAGATGTGGTGGGAACAGCAAGAGAACTAGAATTAGAAGTGGAGCTTGAACTGCTGCAGTCTCATGATAAAACTTTTAACAGATGAGGAGTTGCCTCTCATGGGTGAGCAAAGGAAGCGATTTCTTAAGATGGAATCTCCTCCTGGTGAAGATGCTGTGAAGGTTGTTGAAATAACAACACAGGATTAGAATGGGACATGAACCTAGTTGATAAAGCAGCGGCAGGGTTTGAGAGGACTGACTCCAATTTTGAAAGAAGTTCTACTGTGGGTAAGATGCTATCAAACAGCATCGCACGCCACAGAGAAACTGTTCGTGAAAGGAAGAGTCAATTGATGCAGCAAATTTCCTTGTCTTGTTTTAAGAAATCCCACAGCCACCTCAACCTTCAGCAGCCACCACCCTGATCAGTCAGCAGCCATCAACATGGAGGCAAGACCCTCCACCAGCGAAAAGATTACAACTTGCTGAAGGCTCAGACGATGGTTAGCATTTCTTAGCAATAAAATATCTTTTGATTAAGGTATGCACATTTTTTAATTAACGCTAAAAAATAATGCTGTTGCACACTTAATAGACTACAGTATAGTGTAAACATAACTTTTATACGTACTGGGAAACCAAAAAATTCATGTGACTCACTTTATTGCAATATTTGCTTTATTGTGGTAGTCTGGAACTGAACCCACAATATCTCCGAGGTATGCCTGTATCTATATGAAATGTTTCATAATTTAAAAATTGATTTTCTCTAAAAAGAACATTCTCTTACTCTTCCAAATATTAAATTTATGATATATTTTCCCCTTAAAATGGCTAACAGAGAAAATAAAAATACTCACCTAATTTTAAAAATGGCCTCTCTTCTTCAATTTCCTCTCTCTCAGGCAGTTCAACTCTTACAGGTGGTCTTGGCATCCGCTGTGGGCCATGGTTAATTTCCCGGTGCAATTTTTTTTCAAGGGACCAAACTGAAGGCGGCTTTTGGACTTTTCTCTGCTGGTTGCTCACATGGTTACGGTGAAAATATATAGATAACAGAGCTGTCCGGATCCCAAATGTCAAGGATGCGTAGAATAAACATTGAATTATGACATTTCTCATTGTAAATCTAGCATTTTTGAAGGTCCATTTTCAACTTCCTAAATCAGAAGGATTTAAGAGAAGCTGTATTAGATATTTCAATGGTTGATAGATCATCTATTTGGCTTAAATTCAATTTTCAGTGTTTTGAAAACAATAATTTGATATCAGTGCTTACCATATACTTTGAGAAGATAAAGTGTATCTTTTTTCTATTAGCAAAAACAAAACTGATATTCATAAGATTGCTTAATATCAAAACATACAACATGCTTATAAAACATACAATATCGGGGCTGGCCCCGTGGCCGAGTGGTTAAGTTCGCGCGCTCTGCTGCAGGCGGCCCAGTGTTTCGTTGGTTCGAACCCTGGGCGCGGACATGGCACTGCTCATCAGACCACGCTGAGGCAGCGTCCCACATGCCACAACTAGAAGAACCCACAACGAAGAATACACAACTATGTACCGGGGGGCTTTGGGGAGAAAAAGGAAAAAATAAAATCTTTAAAAAAACAAAACAAAACAAAACAAACAAACAAAAAAAACCATACAATATCATTTAAAGTCATTGGCCCCTACTTCTGAGCATACAGCTAAAGGAAATAATGTGAAAGGAGATTTACCCATCCCTTATACATGTTCAGTCCGTCTTGGAGTGATGGTATAGGTCTCTATTTCAAAAATCTGATTTAACACCAATCAGATTGTTAAAAATGTAAAAACATACAATATCACATGCCGGTAAGAAAGTGGGTAATGAGAACCGTGGTCCCACTAATGGGAGTGTGAAATGTACAACCATTTTGTCAATATCCAGTTAATTTAAATTTATATGTATGGTATACAGATCTTCCTTGACTTATGATGGGGGTAAGTCCCGATAAACCCACCCTAAGTTGAGAATATCAAGTCAAAAATGCATTTAATACACCTAACCTGAACATCTTAGCTTAGTCTAGCCTATCTTAAATGTGCTCAGAATGCTTACATTAGCCCACAGTTGGCCAAAATCATCTAACACAAAGCCTGTTTTATAATAAAGTGTTGAATGACTCATGTAATTTATTGAATACTGTCCTGAAAGTGAAAACAGAGTGGTTGATGGGTCCAGCATGGTTGTAAGTGTAGTGGTTGTTTGCCCTCATGATTGTGGGGCTGACTGGGAGCTATGGCTGCTGCCCAGCCCAGCATCACGAGAGAGGATTGTATCATATACCACCCACCCAGGGAAAGATCAAAATTCAAAATTCAGAGTACGGTCTCTACTGACTACTTACTGCTTTCAAAGCATCATAAAATTGAAAAATCTTAAGTTGAACTATCGTAACTCGGGGACTGTGTGTGCTGAGGAAATTCCATCCCTAAGAATACCCTGAAGAGACCTTCATACGCATCAGGAGATATGTGCAAGAATGTTTATTGAAATACTGTTTATAATAGAAACTATGTAACAACCTAAGTTTCCCTCAACAGGAGAATTGATAAAGTGAGGCTACTCACTCAACACTGGAAATGAATCAACTGGAGCTACATGTATTAATTCTGTAAAATCTAAAAAACATAATGTTGCACAAAAAACAAGTAGGGTATGATGCTACCTATATACATTTGGAAAACAAGAAAAGGAGTGCGATTGTTTACGGATATACCCGTATACAGCAAACGTTGGGGGAAAAGGCATGCATGCGAATAGTCTACACCAATTTTGGATAGTGACGACCTCCATGACGGAGGGCTTTGGGGAGGAGAACAAAGAGCTCCTACTATGTCCTCAATGCTTATTTTTTAAAAAGCTCTGAAGCAAATGTGGCAACATCATGAGGTTTGATAAAGCTTGATCATGTGTACAAAGTGTTCATGATATTTTCCTCTGTATTTCCCTTATGTTTGAAATATTTCATAATTTATCAAAAAAGAAGGAAAAGAAAGTCTTGAGAGGCTTCCTTCAAAGATGATAGAGTGAATACATGTGTCTCTTCCTCTCCTCTTGACGCAAATGTAAATAAAAATAAAGCTGAAAACTCTCCTGGGAAAAGAGTGGTCGAGGGAACATCAATGCACAGGAGATTTCAACACAGATTTGGAAGACAGGCAGCTACGGGACGTGTGATAACGATTTGGAAAGACAGAGGACAGCACACCTCCAAGTGTGCAGAGAGAGGAGTCTGAAGTGGAGATGAGCCTAGCAGACCCCAGAGCAGCTCGGAGCTTGAGACACAGGTGTATCAGGTGACGCATGCGGAGGCTTTGGGAAAGGACAAGTGTATGCATAGAACTGTCAGCTCTCTTCACCCCTCCCTGCACAGAAAAGTCAAGACGGGAGCCTGGCAATTTCCTCACTGGAGAAATGGGACTGTAGAGGCTCAGCCCCTATGGAGGGAATCTTAGGGCTGCAGTCAAGGGGGTCACTTGGATAGGAAAGAATTGGATCACTCAATCCTCTTTCCTGCCTCACGCCCGGGATCCTGGCAGCCAGGTTGCTATACCCGAGGTAGGAGAAGGAAGAATTATTTTATGATGAGAAGATAGGCCCTGGAGGAAAGACCTCCACTGTACTGAAATGTAGGAGTGCCCAAGAGAGCAGCTGATGCCTCACATGTCACCTTGAAAGCAGCGCATCTATGGCCGGTGCCAGACAAACACCAGAGATTCTAGTCAGCGGGTTAGTGTCTCACTTTTCAATTGGAAGGGAATGCTGTTATGGACTGAATTGTGTCCCCCCAAAATCCTATGTTGAAGCACTAACTCCCAGTGACCGTATTTGGAGAGAGCGTCTTTAAAGAGGTAATTAAGTTTAAATGAGATCATATGGGTGGGGCCCTAATCCAATTGACTGGTGTCCTTATAAGAAGAGAAGATCAGGACACAGACACAGAAAGAAGACCGTATGAAGACACAGAGAGAAGACCATCTGCCAGGTCTCCAAAGAAACCGACCCTGCCGACACCTTGATCTTGGACTCCCACGCCTCCAGAAGTGTGAGAAAATAAATTTCTGTTGTTTAAGCCCCCCAGTCTATGGTATTTTATTGTCGCAGCCCCAGAAAACTAATACAGATGCCAAGGATTGACCAAGGCATTTGAGGAAAGTCTCCAGAAAGGAGGAAAACATAAATCGAACCAGAAAAGGGGAAGAAACAAATGAGAGCTTTCAAAAAATCGAAACACTGATTTTGATTGCTCAGAGACAGCTAAGAAGATATTACATTCATAAAACCAGAGAAGGCTAAGGAAAAGGAACAATTAAAGAACAAAAGAGGCTGTTGAAATTTAAACCGTGATAGCTAAAATTGAAAAAATCATTTTAAGATTGGAAAATAGTGGGAAAGGAATATTCTAGAGTGCACAACAAAATGACAGAGAGAGGGAAAACAAGAAAAAAAGGAAAGATAATGATGTGGGGTCGGTGAGCTGAAGAGTTGAAAGAAAGATTTCTTGGACTCTCAAGGTCTGGCAGTAGTGCTCTTTTATTCAGAGAATAGTATGGAATAGCATGGGGACAGGACCCATGGGCAGTAAAGAGCTGCTGCAAACGTGGGTTGAGGGTAGGGCTAAATTTAAGGCATAGGTATGTGAGTTATCGCCTTATAAGACAAAGGAAAGAATATGCAAAAAAAAAGTCATTACAATGGTATCAGTGCAGGTGGGGTCTGGTTATTGGGTGGTCCTATAACTTTAGATAAGAATCAGACTGGATTAAGTCAGGATGTTCTATGCTTCCTGGAGGATGTTGGTGGTGGGGGGAGTCAGCTACATGAGGTTACCAGACAAGCACAATAAACAAGACATCCTTGCCGTCTCCATTAAGAGTTTCTAGAAATAAGGTCATCCCCCCTTCCTCCTGGTGCAGAGAGAGAGACACCCCCACAGATGGAGGCTTCCTTCACAAATGCAAATGTCTCTCATCAAAGGGCAAGCAAATTCCACTCCTCAGAGCCTCCTTCCTGTCTGTAGTTTTTAAAAGTAACCAGCCCAAAGTAATCCTCATCAGATAAGATATTTCATCTAGGAGGTATAACATCCAACTAGCAAAAAGAGTTCCAAAAAGTAATCAGAGAAAAATGGAGGAGAGGAAATGATCAAATAACTAATGCATTTTCCCTAGAACTAAAAGGGCCCACAGAATACCCAATACAATGAATGTAAAAAGATCCCAAAAGCTCCCAGAGGCAGGAAAACAGCTGACGTGTATGAAAAGGATCAGAATGATCTCAAATTTCTCAACAGCAACACTGGATTCTGAGATACTATGGAGAAATGGCTTCAAAATTCTAAGCTAAATGCTTTTCCACCTAGAATTCTTTACCTAGTCAAAACTTAATCAAGCTTGAGATTGGAATAAAGATATTTTCAGATCTGTAAAGGACTCAAAAGTTACACCCCAAGTATGCTTTTTTGGGAAACTGCGAGTGGATTGTAAATACCAATGAAACAAAGAGTAGAGAAAGCAAACATGGAGCCTGAATGGTGGCTCCAACCCAAGAGAGGCAGAGAAGTCTCCAAGGATGTCTGTGCAATGGCCTAGACAGCAACCAGCTGAGACTGGAACAGAGGCTGGTGCTGAGCTGTGGGGGCTCCACCCCCACCCCAAAAAAGAGATTGGTAAAAAAAATATCAGCTCTGATGGATTATTTGGGATGGAGAAGTGTAGGCAGACAGCACACCTGATGGTAAAAATTAAGGAGCGATATTTGTAGAGTGATAAACATCTAAACACTGATTGCTGTATTAACCAAAAAATCACATAGATTCATTGGGAAAATAAGCTAAAAAAACATGGAAGTCATTTAAGAAAAATGAAGTTTATGTATAAAATAAACCAAGAAATAGAAGTCTAAGAATATGATTTAAAATGTGAAAGTAATTGTCACAAGAAAGAGATTAAGGAGTTGAAAGTCGTTGCTTTTGATACCAGCTCAACACACGGTTGACATAAGGGAAGCCATATTGTAGAAAAGAAACCATATTGTCACTTTAAATGACCCCTGATTAACTAGCCCAGCCACGCTCTGTAGATTTTCTGGCCCCTGCCAGCTGCAATAAGATGATAACTTTATTCTTTTGAGTTCTCTAGGAATGTGATGACCCCCCAGGGAGAGAGCCTATGCTGATAGCCATCATCAATGACTACTGAAAGATCACGGTTCCGGTCTGTTCTGGTCTCTGATGCATATCCAATAAAACAAAAGGACTATCAGGAACTAAGACCAGATGTCTGCCTCACCCGGAGACCAGGCGCCTCCCCGACCTGGAAACCAGCCCCGTACATCACTGGCCTGTAGTCTTTGTTCTGTAAGATGGTTCTTTCGGACATGAGTCGGCCTCTTCCCTCCTGCTAGCAAGCTGTAAGAAAGAAACCCTTCCTCTCCTGACCCCCTTGCCTCCTGACTATTGGCAGGTCTTGAAGTGGGCAGATGACACCCCAACCCCCACCCTGGGAGGTAACACTTTTAGAGAGTTGAACTGGGGGTTAAGGCAGGAATTGGGCAGGAGGTTGCTGACTTTCTTTTGAAGATTTTGTTTTTATTTTTTTATACGTATGCATTACTATGACAAACATTTTTAAAACAAAGATTAGAAAGGAACATAAGCTGTGCCTATCCAATAGCATCAGTACCGGTAAACACAGGAACAGAGCTATATGTCTCTCCCGTCCCGGTTCCTCTAAGTCCCATGACAACCCCAGTGCGTGGAAAATGTAATCAATGAAATGTGCCTCAAGCTGTCCAGCTTCACCTTCAGTCTAGGCCCTTCTGCTCCGGGTCTTCCTCCTTCTCAAGCCCCGATTCTTTCTAGTGTCTTCCTGGCGTTTGAACATTGAGGACTGTCTCCCATTTTTATCCTTTCTCTGACTCTGGCTTCTACGATTTTGACCTTAGGCCTTCCCTAGGAACAAGTTTGTATACGCATTCCAGCTCTTACTGTTCTTGTTCATGTAGGAAACCCGTACTGCTGACAAAACCCAGCACCCAGACGAATTCCATGGTATCAAACCACCAAAACAGCCCCTTGCCCCTCGAAGAGACCTGGATACAATGTCTTCAGCATGGTGCTGTGCGATGCCACCAGGTCACCCCTCAGGGCTGGGACCCCTATTCCCCCTACTGCCAGGAGTATTGGCAGCTGAGTCCCTTCCCCAGAATTACCTTTGGTGGAAGCAAGCTGCTTTGCCCAAGGCTCCCCCTCCCCCTCCCTGAGGGAACTCCTACTCTGAGTGGTTGATGGGTCCAACCCCCTTGTCTCAATGTGGGGCGACTCTGAAGATCCATCCGGCCCAGAGCCGCCCAGGGGATTGGCAGAGGCCCCTCTTGCAACCACTCACAGTGCCCCTCTCTTCCTTTGCTTGATCCAGTTTCCCTCACTTGCAGGTGTTGTCCCCAAACCAATGCCACTAAAGTGCCTGCCTGAAAATCTCAGTCTCAGAGTCTATTTCCTGGAGAACTTGACCCACCACAGTTGGTAGTGGGGGTGGTCCTGGGAAACAGACTCTAAAATGGGATTTGGGGGCTGCTGGGTCACCCCTCGGTGCCTGGCCCCGAGGACCCCATTGCTGGTGGAAAGGCAGCGTTCTAATAGCCCCTGGCATGCTGAGGCAGTGTACTTGTTAAAACTTCACTGGTGGTGAACTGGGATGGAACATTGGTGGTAAGGAATGTTCTGATTGGCATCTTTGAGAGATGAGGGCAGGGGGTAGTCATTATAAATACCAGGGAATCAGATGGCTCTTGTTGGATGCTAAGAAAGGCAATGAAAGGCTGAGGGTGATTAGTCCCCAATTTAAGGCAAAAAGTCATGGTAAGTGGGCCTCTTTAGCAGCATATAGAGACTCTCATCTCCTACAGCCAAATGGTGGGGCAGGCCGGGAATCATGCACAGGGCTTGGTATAAGGGCAGATGAGCTCCAGGGAGGGTTGACTTCTCAACCCTGGCCAGTCTTCCATCCAGCGAAGGAGAGAGACTGAGACTCAGGATGCGGATGTGTGGGTGGAGGCACATCGGAAACCCTAGATCCATGGGGACCCTCTGGGCCCACAGAAATGGCCCACTTCTCCCTGTTAAAGGCTAGCTCTCCTCCTCTGCTTGAGGAGGATCCAGACGCCTCTGCCTGTGCAAGGCAACACACGCCCTCCTTCAGCAGCATCCACAAGACCCCTCCTGGCCGCCAGATCACGCCTAGGGTCAGGTTACAGCACAGCCTGCTCAGGGAGGAAAGAGGGTGCTCCTCAAGGCACTGTAGAAGCAGGCCTCACCACCCAGCTGGAGTCAGGGGCTGTGCACGGGCTGAGTCCTGAGAATTCTGGATCCAAGGAGGGGGTAGGATAGAAAGTTTAATTAGGCAGAGTTTATGAATATAGGGGCACTCTACCAGGACACAGCATTTAATACCCTGACCAAGATCCTGACTGCACGGTAAAGGCTCATTGACTGCATGAATAACACTTTAGAAATAAGACCTTTGATTATGCAAAGAAAAAGCATCAAATGTATAAGGAAGATAACTTCTAACTAGGGGAAACGGGTGAACTAAAAGCTGAAAAGAGAATGAAGCTGTTTAAACTTACATTACCACCGCATCTTCCTATTAAATGTCTACATTTTGAGAAACTTCTGTTTTAACTTTCTCCAAAAACCAGAAGCAATTAGAAACCAGTTAAAGGAGAAAATAGGTGAAGGGAGGCAACCAAATTTAATTTATAAAATACACACAGGACTTTGTATGATAGGATTATTACTGAAAAAGAAAATAAATCCATATTCTCTAGAAGGATTCTACTATATTAAGAAAATTTACGGGAAAATTCCCTTTAGATGTAAATACTTATGAAAATACCCTCTTCCCAATTTTATTATTTCACTAACTCAAGTTCCTTATATTACATTTTCTTTCCTTTCCTTCTTTTTTTTTTTAAATTGGCACCTGAACTAACAACTGGTGCCAATCTTTTTTTTTTTCCTTCTTCTTCTCCCCAAAGCCCATGGTACATAGTTGTATATTCTGGTTGTAGGTCCTTCTAGTTGTGGCATGTGGGGCGCCGCCTCAGCATGGCCTGACCAGCGGTGCCATGTCCACGCCCAGGATCCAAACCAGTGAAACCCCGGGCCTTGGAAGCGGATCTCGTGAACTTAACCACTCAGTCATGGGGCCCGCCCCCATATTACATTTCCTTAAAGAAGAGCTTCCCTTGTTCTCTGGAATATGCACGTCCTCCTCCTCCACGCCCCATACCCACGCCCACACTCCCACAAAACGCAGAAAACCTCTCCTACCAGGGGATAGATCTTGAGGAGACAGATCTAAGGAGGGCTGCGACTTTCAACTCTGGACCCTCAGAAGGAAATCGCGTTCAATTATTTTCTCCACTAAAATATGTTGAATTCACGTGCTAGAAAAATACAGAATTAATCTTTAAAACGTATTTCAAGGATGATTTACTTGTATTTATAGCAAATAAAAATTTAGAAGCACTAAAAAACCCCAAGAGTTAATTAAAAGAATCCAGGAAAGAAGAAAAGGATGCTGCTAATAATTGCCAACACGCATGCGCACACGCATACATGCACACTCTGAAAACCAAGACCCTGAACTAAATCTGGATGGACAGCCACAAGTTTGTTTCAAAATGAGAGTTTTTAGAGTCAGGAAAACATACCCATGCTTTAGATAATGTCATAACTGATTTTTCTAGAAATAATCAGTATCTCTCATCTCTTGCTTTCCTGGGACAATCTTATTATGGATTTCCATATAAGATCTATGATTTTCACATAAGATCTATGATACCACACAGGGCTTTTTTCTATTCAGTGTTTTTGAATAAGTAATATATTCACTTGATATAAATCTTAAGAAGGGTATATAATGGGTATGTAATATAAAGGGGTATATAATGAAAATTGGTCTTAACTTCAAGAACTAAAGCCACTACAATACCCAGTCTACCCCTAGGGTGGCACCGTCCAGCCTGATAGCTGTAACCCCTTTTAGAAAAGCAGGTCTTCTTAATCTTAATCCCCAGAGCCAGCCTCACATTCAAGATTCAGTGATCTAATGCGCCTCTTCCATTGATCCTCGGTGGAAGGAGCCCCCAACATCTCTGTCCCGCTTTTCAGCCCAACAAGCTCACCCGCCTACCACTGAGACGATTGCGTCCGCTGCTTTGTCATCGATGTATTTTGCAGGCTGAGTCCGAGGAGAAAATAGGCAGGAGTCTGTGCGGAATGATCTGAAAAACGGATTTTTTTCTGAATGGCTGACTTTACGGTGCCTGGATTCTGAGCAAAGACTTGATTGTACTGGGCTGCCCTGCATGCATGGTCGTGCTCAAAAGGCAGCACTCACGGAGCCGCCTCACAGAGCCCTGTGACATCACACAGGGCGTCCCCAGCCCCCAGAGGCCCCTGCCTGGAAGCTGCAATCAGCAGGTGGCAGCCAGGACTTCCAGGTCTCAAAGGGTCCTTCAAAAAAGTCTTAGAATCCTCGCTCCTCAGCTGAGGAAGGAGGAAAAGCCTTGTATCGGGCAAGTCAAAATCCTAGCCTTCTAGCCAGGCCTCGGTTTTAGCTGGTTTGAAATAAACTTAAGAAAAAGAAGCTTTCAGAATACCTCAAGAGACTTACTGGTGAGCCAAAGGGTTATTTGGCTGCCTTTTAATTTTCTACTCTATGTTACTCAGCATTTAGTATTAGTACATGAGCTGAGCCAAATGCTTGCGAAATTTCTTCTCTCTTAACATGTCTGAGCAGACTTGACCCTCCCCCGGCTGAGGAGGCTGACTCAGTGTTTTGCTTGGGACCAGACATCTGCTTCAAAGCATATGAGAGGCAGGGGGTGAGTTGGGGCCTTTTGATGCCTCTCCTGGGGCAGAAACAACGGGCAACAATGACCTCCAAGCATAAGTTCGAATCTCCTTTGGACAGGCTCAAAGGGAAGAACCTGCTTTGTCCTTTTATAATAATATTACTATTGAGAAGTAAGCTTTATTTGTAATGGCCTCCAACTGCAAACACCCAAATGTCATCAATAGTAGAATGGATAAACTGTGGTTATTCATATAACAGAACACAAAACAGCAATGAAATGACTGAGCTACAGCCACGTGCAACACCACAGTGAATCTCTCAGACGTGGCATGGAGGGGTGGAAGCCAGAGACGGGAGTTTATAATCCTGTTTCTCTGAAGCTCAAGAAGAGGCAAAACTAATCTAGAGTGACAGTACAGTAACCACTGTTCAGGGTGGAGGTGCATATGGAGTGCTTGTTACTGAGAGGCCAAGAAAGAGCCTTTCACAGTGCCGGAATGTTCTATATCCTCTTGATCTGGGTGAAGGTTTCCCAGAGCCTACATACACAAACGTTCATTGGGCTGTTCACTGAAGGTTTGTGCTCTTCATTGTATGTATGTTATATACTCAAAAAATTTAGGAGGGCCTGGCCCGGTGATGTAGTGAAATTTGCTCACTCTGCTTTGGTGGCCCGGGGTTTGTGGGTTCAGATCCCAGGCACAGACCTATATACAGCTCATCAAGCCATGCTGTGGTGGTTTCCCACATATAAAGTAGAGAAAGATTGGCACAGATGTTAGCTCAGGGATAATCTTCCTGAGGGAAAAAGAGGAAGATTGGCAACAGATGTTAGCTTAGAGCCAATCTTCCTCACCAAAAAAAAAAAAAAAAAAAATTAAGAGAAAGCACAATATTTGGACAGATTATCATGGGAGATTTGCAAGTATTATGTGGTTGGTTTGTTGTAATAAAGTCAAACATTTCTGAGAAAGGTGCACGTAGGACTTTATTCAGACAATAGAATTTTATTCTACTTTTATTTAATTTTAATTAAGAAATAATTCATGTAACATAAAATTCACGCTTTTAACGTATACAGTTCAGTGTTTTTTAGTATATTCACAAAGTTGTGCAACCATCACTACTATCTAATTTCAGAATATTTTCATCAGCTTAAAAGAAACCCCATAACGCCTGGCAGTCACTCTCATTTCCTCTTCTCTGCCTCCATCAACCGCTAATCTACTTTCTATCTCTATGGATTTACCTATTCAGGACATCTCATACAAACAGAATCACACAATATGTGGTCTTTGTGTCTGGCTTCTTTCACTTAGCACAAGGTTTTCAAGGTTCACCCATGGGGTAGCATGTATCAGTGCTTCATTCGTTTTTATGCCCAAATAATAATCTATTGTAGGAAAATATCACACTTTGTTTAGCCATTCATCTGTTAATGAACACTTGGGTTGTTTCCACTCAGAATGAATCAAAGACCTAAATGTTAAGAGGTAAAACTGTAAAAACTCTTAGAAGAGAATGGGGGGAAAGCCTCATGACATTGGATTTGGCAATGATTTCATGAATATGACACCAAAGTACAGGCAACAAAAGAAAAAACAAACAAATTGGATTACATCAAAATTAAAAACTTCTGTGCATCAAAGGACACAACCTATAGAATGAAAAGGCAACCTAGAGAATGGGAGAAAACATATAAACACCCATAAACTATGCATCAGGCTTGTCCGGGGAGGAGAAGGGGAGGTACTTCTCTACAAGCTCTTGTCTCTACTGGGTGAAGGTTTGTAGCTCCCCCATGTTTCTGAGCTGAGTGTTGGTAGTACTAAGGGGAGTCCCTGGGGCAGGAGACAAGAGGGACGAGAGGTGATCCCAGATGAGCTCTGTCATGTGCATCAGGGTGAACTCAGCCGGACCCCATCAGAGAACCAGTCACATTATGGCAGCAAGGACAAGACTGGGCAAGGCCAAGAGTGTCTGAAGTGAGGCAGAAGAGGGGTTTGGAATTGTGACATCCAAGCCATAAGTAGGCAGAAATTAGGCAGCCAACCTTCACCTGTCTTCTCAAACCTCCAACTTCCCCTCCCTCCCACCCTCATTCTCAGCTCGTGATGCCTGAGAACATAGAAGCACTTAGATGAGAACCACCTCATCTCTTCCTTACCACCTATTCTACCAACCACCAACCTCTGCGCACACTCTCTGACTTCTCTTTTTTAAAAAGAAGCAAGGTCCCTGTTCTTACTGGAGGCAAACTTCCTCTTCAGCTCAGAGTCGCGTCCTCTGGCCTGCTCAAGTGCTGACTTCACATCTACGTTTCTCTCGGCTTCCTGCACCATTAGTTTCTCCCTCTCTACTGAACCTTGTCCATGAGCATCTTTAAAATACTCTCTTTTGACTCTTTGTCCTCTTCCAGCCACTGTCCTCATGGAAAATCTTGGAAGAGCTCTCTCTGGTCACTCTCTCCATCTCTCACATCCGTTACTCCCTGCGGTAAAAGTCACATGAGGTCTCCAGGGCTGGTTCTCCTCCGGGTACCTGGGAAGACTTACAGACCTTTGCAGTTAGATGGGGCCATACCACTAGCTCTGGTCAAAGGACTAGTTCTGGTCCAGGGGATTTAAGAGTAAGTAAAAGATCTCTCTCTCTCTTTTCCTGCAGTGACCTTTGAAATATGTTAGATGGCATAGCTACAAGATAGAGAATGTAGATACTATAAGGCATAATTAGAAGACACCAGACCCGCAGCAGGCTTAATTTAAGCATCAAATAGACATTCGTTGTGTTAAGCCCCTGAGATTTCAAGGGTGAGTTGTTACCCAGCATAATCTAACGGTACTCCGACTACACCCCCTGCGAATCAATCTCATCAGTCCCCATCCCTCGCGCTTCACTAGACTGCTTTCATCAAAGGGACCAAGGAACAGCTGCACGCCAATAGTCACTATTATGGCCTCGTCTGTGGGCCTCTCAGCAGATTTGGCACGGTTGTCACTTCCTCCTTTTTGAAACATTCTCTCTACTTGGCTTGCCTGAAGCAGACTCTCCTTGAGTCTTCCTTGCTGCATCTTCCTCACCTCCTCAACCTCTGGGATCAGAGTGCTGTGGGGTTCAGTCCGAGATCCTCTATTATCCTTTCTCCACGCCTTCTCCTAGACGACCTCAGTGATCCCTAGACAGTAAGACACCATTTGGGCACCACCGACACCCAAATTCATGTCTCCAAGTCCCACCTCTCCTCTGAGTTCCAAACTAATTTATCCAACTGTCTAAGGAGCGTCTCGAACTGAACAAATCCAATTAAAATGTTACCTCTGAAATATAATAGTTTTTGCTTAGTCCATGGCCACCCAGCTAGAGGCTACATTCCAACCTTCTTTGGGTCCCTTGGGACTTTCCGGGGTGCTTCTGGGTCCTGGGAGCAGGTGTGGATCATAAAGTAGAAAGTGTTCCTCCTTCAACCAGAACATCTCCGCCTTTATCTGATTACATATTCAGCTTCCACTTAAGATTATCTGAGGGAAAAAATTCCTCATCTAAGAAGCCATCTGCAGAGCCAGCGAACAGCGATGTGATTCCGTTCTGTTTGAAAAAGGCTGACGTAACCCCCTCTGAAGCTCGGCTGACTGATCTCTAAGGGTGGAGAGTGGTGTTGACTTCCTAGGGTGGCTGTGCAGGTGAAGTGTTTGGGGAAGTCTTGGGGACATTGTCATTTGTAAAAAAGGGGAACTGGTGCACAATCAGAGAGGGCCACGTCATAACACTGAGAGACAGTCTTTTCAGGTGACACTTGGAAAAGGTCCGACACAACGTTTGTTGAGCCATTAGGATTTGAATGATTGCTGCCAATTTACTGCAAAACCAACAGTAACTGCTGATCCTTCTTTCCCACCAGCCTTTGGGCTCCAGGAGGGAAGAAACTGTCTCTTGTTCGTCTTTGTATTCTTGGAACTCCGGCACACAGCTAGGAATCCTGACCGAATCCTGAAAATAGCAGAGTGATTGAAGTGTAGGACCTCCACTTCTATACCTGCTGGGAAAGGGCACAAAGCAACCCAAGGTACAGGGTGGCCCCTTGCCTTCCCTGGGGGTAGGACCAGCTGCCACCTCTTCTGAGGAATGGCCTCGGTAAATTAGACTGTGTGTCCTTCTCTCAGCCCTCCCTTCAAAGCCGCTTTAAATGGGCCTTGTGGACAATCATCATAAAGGGAACTTTGAGGAGAATATCGGCAAGGTGGTCAGTAGGAAAAAGGACTAGAGGGAGGAGGGAAAGAGAAGTCAACAGCATTTTTCCTGCTGATCTAGTTGTGTTTCATTCTTCTGGATGTCATCTTGTTAAGGGCTGAATTGTGTCTCCCCAAAATTCATATGTCAGAGTGCTAACCCTCAGTACCTCAGATGTGACTGTATTTGGAGATGGGGTCTTTAAAGAGGTGATTAAATTAAAATGAAGTCTATGGGTGGGTCCTAATCCAATATGACTCGTTTCATTATAAGGAGTGATTAGGACACAAACATCTACGGAGGATGATCATGTTAAGGCACAGTGGGGAGAAGGCCCTCTACAAGCCAAGGAAAGAGGCCTCAGGAGAAACCAATCCTGCTGACACCTTCGTCTCAGACTGCCAGTCTCTAGAAATGCGAGACAATCAACTTCTCTTGTTTAGCCACCTAGTGTGTACCACTTTCTTACGGCAGCTGTAGCAAGCCAATACACATCTCTATTGCACACACGTCTTCTCAGATGCTTCGGCTCAATAGAACTGAGTTCAAGAAGAATACTTTGGTAGAATGCAAGGAGTAAAGTGATGGAATGAAAAGTATGAAGAGTGCGAAAGAGAATGCTAGTTGTCCCTCCTAATCCCTTCTCCTCTTCTCCCGTACTAGCTGGGCATATGGTCCACAGTCTGGTGCAGATGCATGCGGCCATGACTATGGGCTCTTCAATGGAATGTGGGCAGAAATGATATGCACCATTTCCAGGCCTGATCCAGAAGCTTCCCAGGAGCGTCCCTCCATGCTCTGCCTAGGGTGATGGCAATCAACGCAGCCATGGAAGCCACATGTTCAAGATGGCAGAGCCCCATGAGCCAGGATCCTGAATGACCATGCAAGCAACCTGGAATATTTACCCTGGGTAGTTAAGTGAGCAAGAAATAGACTCTTGTTTTGTTGTTCTATTGTATTTTGGATATTCTTGAACAGGGGTTCAGCCTACCCCAAATATAAGAGACATGAAAGAAAACGATAAAGATAGAGAAAATGTGAATAGTGTTAAAATAAACAAGTATAAACTGAGAACATGCTAGATGTTCCATATTTTTCTGCAGATATAAAGGACATAGAAGACATGGATGCTGCCCAGGAGCTGCTTAAGGGTTACCAGGGAGATAAAAGAATCACGTGAGAAATTAGGGGAGGACACACGATAACAAGTGAATTCAGTTGCTACAGCCTGGTAGCAAGGAAAGAACACTGGACCAAGAGTCGAGAGTACAGTTTCCAGGATCGATTCATAAGGGGAAGCGATAACGTACAAAACAGAACAGCAGGCATAGAACGAAGTCATGACGCAGGTAGGGGGATGGCAGGAGCTGGAGGGAGAAAGATAAAACTTCCAGAAGGCGGGGACATGCGGGAGAGAGCAAGGCAGTGGGCAAGAATGGAGGTCAACTCCGTGGGAGTGAGGGGAACGCCTGGAGCTTTCCCTGTGGATAAAAGGAAATTAGGAGGCTGAAACAGTACATGTTTTCTCTCAAATTAGTAGTCATGTTTCATCCTAGTTGATTCTAATTAAATAATTACAAAGAGAAACACAGCAGCCCTGAGCTTTATTCTCAAGTGGAAACAGAAAACGAAAAGACTTGACGGGAAGGCATTGTTTTGTTAAGACAGTAAAACTTCAAACTAAGAGTCAGGAAAACTGTCTTCTTTCTGTTCCTGTGCCTCCTGAGGGAAAAAAAGCAATGCTTAAACCAAAGGGCAGAGAAGCAGAAATAGGGAATGCAGGTTAAAAGAAAACAGGCAAAAACGCTTGAGTATAAACTCTGCCCATTACTGCAAACCATCCCAAGAGTTGTTGGGGATTGTAAGCTCTTGGAGGGCAGAGCCCCAGTCTCGTCCTTCTCTGTGTCGGACGCTGTACCTGACATGTGATAGGTGCTAGCACACATTCACTAAATGAATTCTCAAATAATATAACACTGAAGACAAAGGAATTGGTAAGCGATGCCAAATGTGATTATCTTTTCAGGGGAAAAGGAAACACAAGGATGGAGGAGGGAAAAAAGGAATTAGAAGTTAATGAAGTGACCTTAGTCTCATCCTGCCTTGCTTCCTCCAACCAGCCCAATTGACCTCATTTATCCAAAGATTCCATTCTGTGTGATTCTTTGCTCCAGTGACAAAGGCCTACAGACCTCCCCAACACACTGCTCTGGCCTCTAAGTTCCTCCACATGCTATTGGTCACACTTGCTAACCTACGCTCTTCTTTGTCTTAAAAACCCTTCATAAGAATCCAGTCCCTATCCACTCAGGTTCTGAATCATTGAAACAATCCATTGCCACCGTCATTTCGGATCCCATCATCTCCGGGTACAAGCAGCGTTTCTCCCAGTAACTGTGTAGTAAGCTTTTCCCACGGAAGTGGGCAGTTGTCTCAGGAAACTCACCAGCAGGGTTGTAATACGAGAGGTTCCCATTAGAAATTAAGCTGATAAATAATAACGTACACCTGAAATTTCACAATGTTGTGAACCATTATGACCTCAATCAAATAAAAAATAAAAAATTAAAAAATAAAAGAAATTAATGATTTGCTGCCTTAGGGTTGGGCGGGGGGGATTATTGTGGGCCCAGGGCTGGGGCTGTGGGGTTGGGGAGGAGGAAGAATCTGGTAGTAAATGTCAGGCAGAGGCCTTCCCTTGTCTAATGCCCAAGGAGGACCACCTTATCTGACAGACCATGTGCCGCCTGCTTCTACTCAAAATCAGTGTTTTGTTTATTTGACTCAAGGTTACAATGCTTAGTACAAGACTGAGGAGTTTGTAAGCAATGGCAAAATGTGAATATTTGGGGGTCGGGGGAAGATGTTGTGGTTTTTCATCTTTAGGCACCTTCGGGTTGAAGTAGCTAAAGACACTGTACTGAGACCCGTGCTAAGCTACATCAGAGACACAGAAAAAGACTGTGCCCTCCCTATCCTACAGTGGCTCACATCTTCAACAGGGAATAAGACATTGTGCAAGACATTGATTCAAATTCCATGAACGGATTTGGCCAAATGAGGCCAGCTCCCCTGGAGAAGTAATTCCAAAATTGTTTTTGGTAGATGTTAACAAGTGACCTCTTGAGGGAAAGACGGGTTTTGTCTTTAATTAATAAAAGACCTAAAATCTTGGGTTTTGGGATACCAAGAACATCTGCCAGCTGAAGATGTTTTAAAGATGAGAAATACATAAATTCTAGGGCCCTAGGCTAGTTCTTCAAAATATTAATGATTTAATGAGAAACAGTTTATTTGGAGCTTTTGATGTTGGTAGCTTGGTTCACACGCCAAATAAGAATCTTTTCGGGCAGCAATCCTCATAATAGCTAAAACATGGAAGTAACCCAAGTGTCCATCGATAGTTGAGTGGATAGGCAAAACGTGGGCTATCCACACAAGGGACTCTTATTCAGCCTTAAAAAGGAAGGACATTCTGACACATGCTACAACACGGATGAACCTGAGGACGTTATGCTAAGTGAAAGAAGCCAGTCGCAAAAAGACAGATACTGTATGGTTCCACTCATATGAGATATTTAGAGTAGTGAAAATCATACAGAGAGAAAGTAGAACGGTGGCTGCCGGGGGCTGGGCGGGGTGGAGATGAGGAGTTGTCATTCAGTTTTACGAGATGACAAGAGTTACGGAGATGGATGGTGGTGACGGTTGTACATTATGAAAGTATTTTAGACCCCTAAACTCTACACTTAAAATGGTTAAGATGATAAACTTTTGTGTGTTTTACCACCCAAAAAAATTGGGAGAAAAAGTACATAGGTGATTTATAGCCTTTGACTCACGCTCGGAAAACCTCCTCCCTCAGCCGTTCTGCTCTTGAAGGGCTTTTTCAAAAGTGGTTTCACTTCCATACCCACGCTTGCTGCTTCCTGTTGACTTCCTGCAGCGCGGTTAACTTTCACTTCTGGTTTGCTTGGACTGCTCTATTGTGGATGTCATTTTCTTTCTAAGTAAAGTCAACATGAACAACTCTAATATATATAGAGCCTACACATTTTTGTCTTGGTAAAAACAAAACCCACAAGCACCCTAGCATTTTTCTCCTTTAATTCAAGTAGATGTCAGCATTAGATGACTCGGCAGGCTCTGTTGATATGTGGATTACTTAACTTCTTCTCTTAAAAATAAAAGGGGGAAGTTTCTTTAGAAAGTGCGCAGAGCCACATGCCCCGAAGGGCTTGGTCAGACTCCACAGTGCACAGCAGACGGCTCCGCAGGGACGCAGAAGGCGTTCGTAGCTCCTTTGGGGGCTGAGCAGAGAGCAGCCATAGAACAGGCTTCCTTTTTCCTCTCCGTTCTCCCACCCGACTCCTATATCTGTTTTTCTTCTGTTTCTAGTCAGATACGTGCCCCACCTTCTCTCGTTTCTATGCTCTTCTCTCCCACCACACACTATTTAGGTCAGCTCTTCCGAGCACAGGGTGAAGCAGGTTTAGGTTCCAGCACTGTCATAAAATGACCACTGATTCCTAGGAATTAAAAGGAAAACTAATACGTGATTTAAAAAATAAGGTTTTCCAGTGCTATTTTCTAACAGTGAAGTATTTTTTTCTTAGATGTCTAGATGCCTTTAATTTCTGTTTTTCTCACTCCTTTCTGGTTTTTTTTTGAAGAAGAAGAAGATCAGCCCTGAGCTAA
This sequence comes from Equus caballus, assembly GCF_041296265.1. Lineage (NCBI taxonomy): Eukaryota > Metazoa > Chordata > Mammalia > Perissodactyla > Equidae > Equus > Equus caballus. The sequence continues at coordinate 107,805,240 of NC_091687.1, read as the reverse complement.
CATCTGCCTCCAATCCTCTCCTCTTTTTGCTGAGGAAGACTGGCCCTGAGCTAACATCCGTGCCCGTCTTCCTCTACTTTATACGTGGGACGCCAAACACAGCATGGCTTTTGCCAAGTGGTGCCATGTCCGCACCCAGGATCCCAACTGGCTAACCCCAGCTGGAGAAGCAGAACGTGCGAACTTAACCACTGTGCCACCAGGCCGGCCCCTCTCACTCCTTTCTTACCACCTGTTCATCTGATTGTTTTTCTTTGTTTGTACATTAACATTAAGTATATATTTTGCATGTATGATGATTTTCATAATTTAAAAAATTAAATGGCTTATCCTTTTTTGTTCTTTTCTCTCTCGGCTCTAGGAACCAGGCTGCGAGTCTTCAGCGGCAAGGGGTCTTCCCCCTAACTCCCTCGGGGGCCCGCGGTGCCAGTCTTTAAGGACCTTTGCAGCTCGGAGTCAGACAGGTGAGGCTGTCAGCTTCAGTGTGGCCCTGCTGCTTGTTACGTTTGTGGCCTCAGGCAGATGCCTGCACCTCGCTGACGCCCCGTAGAACAGGCGTGCTAACACCTGCCTGCCTCATGAGGATGTTGTTGTTACCAAATGAGAAAATCCCCGCCCAGGTTCATCACGCGGTGCTCAGTTAATGGTGTAGACTGCTCCCTCTACCCGGAGGCCCACGGCAGGGCAGATGAGAGAGAGGGAAATAGAGAGCGCTGGATGCTGGCGGGATGTGGAGCAGTACGATCCTTTCACTAGAGCTTTGGTGATATGCAGGAAAGTGGAAGAAACCAGAGAGGAGGGCCCAGCGATCTGCCCTTAGGGAACCCCCCAGGGAAATTCACACTCAAACACAGGGAGGCGAGCGCAAGAATGTTCAGTACAGCGTGGTTTGTTGTGAGGAAAATTCAAAACCACCTAAATATCCCAAAATAAGAGAATTGGTAATTATATTGTGGTATCCATACAATCAACAGGATACAGAAGAGAAAAATGAATGAGTCAGAGCCACAAGGATAAACGTCACCAGCATAATAATGAGGGAGAAAAGCAGATTGTGAAAGAATACGTCCAGTATGATACCATCTTCATAGAGTTTAAAAAATATAAACCAATAGTTTGTATTATATTGATACGCATATATGTACAGAAGTATACAAATATGTACAGGAGTGATACATACAAACTCAGAATAATGGTTATCTTGGTGGGGGGCATGTGCAGAAAGAGAGAGGACACAGGGGCCCTCAACCGTATCTATTTTATTTTTTAAAAGATCTGAAGTAAATATGGGGCAAAACATTAAGATTTGATAAAGCTGGTGTGTGGGTGCATGGGTATTTTATTACTCTCCGTATCATTTTTATAAGTTCATAATGTTTCGTAATAAAAACAATTAAAGCTTCTATTCCGCTCAGGTATTTCACAGAAATCGATTTCTTATAATCTCTGATTCCTTATCGTATCTGTTAGAAATAACTGGTGTGTTTTATTTCATAGACGGCCCACAAGAGGGCGATCTAGAACCAGTCAGCAACCAGATGTATAAACGTAGAAATGGCTGTAAAGACGAACAGCATCCTGGGAAGCTTGGCCGGATTGAAGGAGGACCAGGGATGGTCGGAGGCTCCCCTCCGCCCTCGGGCGAAGGCGGGGTGCTTTCCACACGCTCAGAAATCTCCCAAGACACATCACAGGACGCAGTGATAAACTGAACGGTGTTTAAAAAATGCAATTGGATGAGGTGTTTGCAGAGTAAAGAGCACACGGCAGGCAGAGAAAAAGAGACAACAGAGGGCAGGCAGACATGGGGGGACGGAGGGTACCCTCGGGAACCTTGGCCAGGGGCTCGGGTCTGCTCTCTGGAACAGCACGGAAAACCAGGACTCTCGCCGCTTATCGGTGGAACCCAGAGAAATCCTCAATAGCTATTCCTATCACCGCAGTTGGAAACGATACAACAGAATGGCTGGCTGTCTTACGGCTGTTCTTTAAATTTGCCATTAGGAGCACCCTCTCAAAGATTTAAACTGTGAATGGTCAACTCAGCAACAAAAAATCAAACAACCCCATCAAACAATGGGCTGGAGACATGAACAGACATTTCTCCAAAGAAGATATACGGATGGCCAATAGGCACATGAAAAGATGTTCATCATCGCTGAGCATCAGGGAAATGCAAATCAAAACTACACTAAGATATCACCTTACACCCATTAGAATGACAAAAATATCTAAAACTAATAGTAGCAAATGTTGGAGAGGTTGTGGAGAAAAAGGAACCCTCATACACTGCTGGTAGGAATGCATACTGGTGCAGCCACTATGGAAAACAGTATGGAGATTCCTCAAAAAATTAAAAATAGAAATACCATATGACCCAGCTATTCCACTACTGGGTATCTATCCACAGAGCTTGAAGTCAGCAATTCCAAAAGTCCCATGCACCCCTATTCATTGCAGCATTATTTACAACAGCCAAGACATGGAAGCAACCTAAGTGCCCATCAACAGATGATTGGATAAAGAAGATGTGGTATATATACACAATGGAATACTACTCAGCCGTAAAACAGAACAAAATCATTCCATTTGCAACAACGTGGATGGACCTTGAGGGAATTATGTTAAGTGAAATAAGCCAGAGAGAGAAGGACAATCTCTGTATGACTCCACTCATATGAGGAATTTAAAAATGTAGACAAAGAGAACAGATTAGTGACTACCAGGGGAAAGCTGGGGTGGGGGGTGGGCACAAAGGGTGAAGGGGTGCACCTACAACATGACTGACAAACAGTAACATACAACCGAAATTTCACAAGGTTGTAACCTATCATTAACTCAATAAAAATTAAAAAAAAAGATTTAAACTGTGAATGGTGATTTGCAAGCTTGTCCATTAATATTTCTGCTGTTTATTCATTTTTCAATGAAGTGCCAATGGTTTTATTAAAAATTGTGGAGGATAGGTAAATTAAGAATAGTCTATTCGTTGGTGCCTTCGTGGACTGGGAAGGAACTGCCCTTACTTTTGGCCGTTACTATTTAGCGCCTCTTCACCTCTGGGAGGGCAGGGCCCCCCTAGACTACCTCAACAGCAATTTTTTTATTTTTATTTTTTTTTAAGATTGGCACCTGAGCTAACATCTATTGCCAATCTTCCTTTTTTTTTCTTCTTCTTCTTCTCCTCCCCAAAGCCCCCCAGTACATAGTTGTGTATTGTAGGTGTAGGTCCTTCTGGTTGTGCTATGTGGGATGCCGTCTCAGCATGGCCTGACGAACGATGCCATGTCCATACCAAGGATCCGAACTGGCGAAACCCTGGGCCACTGCAGCAGAGCACGTGAACTTAAGTACTTGACCACAGGGCTGACCCCTCAATAGCAACCTTATCTTCAGTAGTTGTGCCTGCTACATCGTCGGCACTCAAGAAATGTTTGTTAAATTAAGTGCCCACTGACAGATGACTGGATAAGCAAAATACAGTCTATATATAAATGGAGAATTATTCAGCCTTCGTAAGGAGGGGAATCCTGACACTTCCTACAACATGGAGGAACCTTGAGGACATGCCATGCAAAATAAACCAGTCACAAAAAAGACACTCATATGAGGTACCTAGAGTCATCAAATTCAGAGAGAGAGAGCAGAATGGTGGGTGCCAGGGGCTGGGGGAGGGGATGGAGAGTCAGTGTTTAATGGGGACAGAGTTGCAGTTTGGGAAGATGAAAAAGTTCTGCAGACGGCTGGTAACGATGGTTCTCACAGTAATGTACTGAACACCACTGAACTGCACAATTAAAATGGTTAAAATGGTAGATTCCATGGTGTACATATTTCACCACAATTTAAAAAGTAGGTGAGGAAAAAAATTAATAGTATAGATAGAGAATATTGGAGAGTCAGCCTCTGTTCAGGGTCGAAAGGCTCTGGATGGTTCTAAACTAGAGAAGTGTGTCATCCTGGCCTGAGCAGTGTGATGTGGGACGTGTCGTGTGGTCTCCTTTTTCTTTTTTTTTCTTTTTTGAGGAAGATTAGCCCTGAGCTAACTGCTTCCAATCCTCCTCTTTTTGCTGAGGAAGACTGGCCCTGAGCTAACATCCATGCCCATCTTCCTCTACTTTATATGTGGGATGCCTACCACAGTATGGCTTTTGCCAAGTGGTGCCATGTCTGCACCCGGGATCCGAACTGGCGAACCCGGGTGGCTGAGAAGCGGAACGTGCGAACTTAATCGCTCTGCCACCGGCTGGCCCCTCGTGGGGTCTCCTTAATGGGCCCTTCGGCAGGGTGTGGAGCCGGTCTGAAGCTTGCACTCCCCCAGTCTCAGACCTGAGTTTGGCTCAGGGTCGGTCACATGGGTCCTGCCTCCCCCAAACACAGCGACTCAGGGATCACTGTCACGCTGAATAGCGAGAGAAGCTGTGACCGACAGAAACCAAGGAAGAAATGTGAGAAACTGCCTGTGAGCTGAAGTGTCACAGGTCAGGGGTCACGGGAACTACCGCGCAGCCTGGGGTAGCGAGGGAAGCACAGAAAGGTCTCTGCGCCAAGGCCACACGTCACAGCTTCCTTCCCGCCAGGAGACAGGCTCCCAGGGGCACACACTCAATGGCGGCGCCTGAGGAAGAATGGGTAAAAGGGAGGAGAGGGAGAAAAAAAAAGGAAAGAAAAAGAGAAAAACCACAGGCCTAGCTTATCTTAATTTTCACAAAGAGAAGAAGGTGCGTCCTGCAACTCATCTGTTGGCGACTTGGATGCAGATCCCAGGATGCACAACAAAGGGCCTCCTCAAAGGAGGGGTTAACACAGGGAAAAGTCAAGGTCCTCCAGAATTCTCAGAAGACAGCTGCCAACTACCCAATTCACTAGTAAAGTGTTTTTATTACATAGTCATATAATTATTATGACCTGAGAGCTGGCTTTTATCCCACATGTCAGGCTGACTCCCTGTGAGATAATATATGTATATATATATGTATATTGGTCTCTGCCTCCATTTCCTGGCACAGAGTTCCTAAAACCCTTGCAATTTCCCAAGCAGTAAGAGAACTAGGAGCATCTTTTATTCCAACATTTGGTCTTTGACCCAGGTTCCTGACACAGGGCTCTTAAATCCCTTGGAATTCCCTGGTCGATAGCAGTGATTAGAAACTTGGATTTTCAGCCACACTCCCCATTCTTCAGAGAGGGTGAGTTAATGATGGATTGTGCCTACACGATGAAGCCTCCATAAAAATCCCAAAAGTATGGTGTTCAGAGAGCTTCTGGGATGGTGGACACGTGGAAGTGCTGAGAGAGTGGCGGGAGGCGAGAGGGCACGGGAGCTCCTCGCCCCTGCCCACACACCTTGCCGTACGAGTCTTTTGCCATCGGGCTGTTCGTTGGTTGTATTCTTTTATAATAAACTGGTAATGTAGTAAGCAAAACCTTTTTCTGGGTTCTGTAAGTCACTCTAGCAAATTTGTCAAACCCAAGGAGGGTTGTGGAAATCTCTGACGTATAGCCCCTTGGTCAGAAGCACAGGTGACAACATGGACTTGCGATTGGCATCTGAAGTGGGCGTGGGGCACTCTTGTGGGACTAAGTCCTTAGCCTGTGGGATCTGATGCTATCCCCAGGTAGGTGTGTCGGAATTGAGTTAACTTGTAGGACACCCAGCTGGTGTCACAGAGAATTGTTTGGTGTGGGACCGGCCCTGCGCCCCTCCCCCTATATCTGGTGTTAGAAGTGTTGTGAGTGTGGTAGTGGTGTGAGATGAAAGAGGAACACAGGAGGAGGACTGAGGGTTTCTAAAACACATTCAGACAGAGATGAGGACACTGTCTGGGTACGTTTGGAGGCTGGGCTTCCTATGGGGGTCAGGGGTCTCTGCACAGGACGCAAGCAATGAGAAGCCAGGAGCCAGCCTTGGAAAACAGCGGGCTCCAGCCCTCTCTACATCATCCTTTGAAAGAATGAAGACAACCTGGCCCTTCATGGCTGGCATCTCTCTCTCTCTCTCCTTGTAGTATATAGTTCACAGTAAAGAAAGCACAGATTTTCAACTAAGACAGGCAACGGGTGTGAATTCTGGTTCCACCGCTTACTAATTACACGGCCTTGGAAAAGTTAATTAACCTCATTAAGTCTCAGTTTCCTTCCTTTGTAAATTTGGGGTAATATTATTTCCATCACATGCCGGTTGCTCTAAGATTGCAATAAGTACTAGTAGTAATGAACCATTCACTGATGGATTTTTAGGAACTCACAGCATACCAGGTCAAGAGTTTGCTTCATAGATGTTGATTTCTTTTTCTCTTCCCCTAAACAAGGGAGAAAGGAATTAGCTTCCTTATCACTATCCTGTAGGAGGGATGATAAAAGTCTTTTGCATTTATATTGGTGACCACAACATTAAGATTATTTGGAGAAGGATATTTACATGTGTATGTGTGTATATACATTTGTATATAAACAAATATATGTTTACCTACATAGGTATGTAAATTTATATATCATATCATATATCATATTATATTATAATCTGGTCTCCCGATGGATTTGTATCAGTTAAGAAAAAACAAGAGGATAGTTAAAAATTGTGCAGTCGTTTAAATAATCTTATATTCTGCTGGTGGGAGTGCCAATTAGTAAAATGTTTCTGAAATGCATTTTATTATTTCAAGAGTCTTAAAATCTTTTAATATTTTGACCACTTCTAGAAATCTATCCTAAGTAAATATTAAAATGTAAACAAAGATTATGTTTCAAAAGAGTTTATTATGGCCATTATTTACAACAGAACTGTGAGAAATTAATGTCTCTTGCCTATGAGCCACGCAGCCTGTGGTATTCGGTTACAGCAGCCCAAGTGGACTAAGACAAGGTGAGTCTTTTCCTGTCACTGCTCCTTGAGTGGCTCTGGCTGAGCTGGATCAGGAGTCCCCGTTCCACCTCTCCCTTGCCCAGACCTGCAGGACACGGAACAATTTACCTGGCTGATGGAGGCAGAAAGGCTTTGTGAGGCCCAGGGAGAGGTTGAACAGTGCAGACCCTCCACCTCGGTGCCCCGCACAGGCAGGCAGGCCACATCTTCCCAGGGTCCTGCGGAGAAGGACTGCGTGGCTCACGAGAGAGGGTTACCTTCGCAGTGGCTCAGAGCCTACAAGACGCTCCCGGCTGCAGGACACTATACTTACATTAGTTCCCTCCCTCCCCCGCCCCTGCATTTAACAATGTTTTGAGGATCTACTGCTGTGTACAAACCATCCCGATTCTCAGTGGCTCAAAACAACAGCCATTCGATTAGCTGTCATGATTCTGTGGGTTGACTAGACTCAGCTGGGTGTTCTGTTCCACCTGGAGGCTGCCTGCACTGGAGCCTCCAGCTACTGGCAGCAACAGCTGGAGGGCCGGGCCAAGCGGGGATTCAGGGGTGACTGGGCCTCTCCCTCTTCTCCATGCCTCTCCACATAGCTTTTGCACATGAGTTCGCCAACGGGCAGCCAGACATCCTCCACGATGGCTCGGAGATCCCCAAAGCACAAAGGAGGAGGCCACCAGGTCTCCTGATGGCCAAGAGCTGGAATGACACAGCATCACTTCTGCCGCTTTCTGCTCATAAAGCCAGTCACAGGACCAGCCCAGATGTGGAGTGGGAGCGTCTACATAGGGCATGGAAAACAGGAGGCTTGGTACTACCTGAGGAAACTGAGGCACAGAGAGACGGAGTCACTCAAGTTCACAGAGCTAGTAAGAGCTGGTACGTTGCCACGTCTCAAACTCAGGTCAGCCTAACTTCAAACCCACATTCGCAACTATTGCTAGACTCGTCATAGGACAGAATAAGGAGGGCAGAGACTGAACCCTTGTCAAGGAAGCTAATGGCCGCCCTGTGCTCACAAATGATGCTAGGTCAACTTTTTAAAATAGATTTTAGTTATGCTCAGAGAAACGGGAACAAGAAAGAGGCCCCCTGAGCGGGACAGATGGTGAAATTGAACAGATGAAAACACAGAGCTGCTGAACTCTTATTCGGCTTCTATTCTGTCAGGGATCATGGTCTCCAAACCATGAAGGGCGGGACAAACGCCAGCCGGAGGAAGGCCGCGTTCTGCATTGGACTGCGAGCCAGAAGACCTGGGGTTTATACCCTGACCAGCCGCTTTCACAGGAGCACCCTCCCTCTGAGACTGTGTCCTCATCTCTAAGTGGAGATGACAAAAACAAGCACACGGGTTGTTCTCAAGGTCATGCAAGAGGATGCCGTGAGGATTACTGAGATACCAGGGATCTAGTGCAGAGCTCGGCTCAGCCAACGTTAACTTTTCTTGAAGAGACCATGTCACCGTCAGATTTGAACAAATTATATTGCAGAGGACCGGGGAAGTATACAGAAGCCTTTGATGAATGTATGGTGTGCTTCAAAGAAAGTGGGGAACAGCAAAAGTGCGACAGGACTAAGGACAAGCAACTGTAGTCCTGAGTTCCAAAAAGCAGAAGGTGTTGCCACAAAGTATAGACCAGTATGGACCAGTTTGATTTTGATTCTGGACAAGGTTCTAGGAGAAACTTTTAAAAGACGTAAGTTATAATATATCCATACAATGAAAAACCATACAATCATTAAAAATTATATTGTAAAATCATATTTGATGACAAGGAAGAATATCCTCAATACTCAAGCTGTAAAAGTGATGGCAGAGCAGAATGTATATGCTGTCACCTTAATTAAGTTGAAAAAGTTCTAAGTGTGTCTCTCTTCAAACACCGAGGGGGTTTCCCCTTCACCCTGGGGCTCCTTGGGTGGCTCCCAGCTCCCAGCTCCTGGTGTGAGCGCTTGGCTCACTCAGGGCCCATTTGCAACCTTCTTCTCTCTCCTTAGGTGGCCTCGTCTTTCCTTGGATTTTAAACACCATCCGGACACCAAGGGCTCCAACGTGCATGTTGACACCCACGCTCTTCTCTGCTCTCCAGGCTGACGCACCCAACTGCCTGCGCTTGCTCTGCATCTCCCCTTGGCTGTCTCTGTCTTCAAAGACACTAGAGACAAATTAAAAGGCAATTCTAAAAAAGTTCAAGTAACCCACAAGAAGGCCAAAAAAAGGGAAACAGAGGAAAGAGAATCTGGATTTCTCATACATCACTGATGAGAATGCAAAATGGCTGCAACAAATTGCCAATGCAAAATGACCCATCTGGAAAATAGTTTGGCAATTTCTTAGAAAACCAAACATGCCTCTACCATATGACCCAGCCATCACTCTTGGGCATTTATCTCTGAGATATAAAATTCGTGTTCATATAAAACCCTGTACGTGAAGGCTCCTAGTAGCTTAATTTATAATAGCAAAATCCTGGAGACAACCCAGTGTCCTCTTATGGGTGAACGGCTGAACAAACTCTGGAGGATTCACACAGCGGAATATTACTCTGTAACAAGAAGGTACGCACAACAGGTTGGATGCACCTCAAGGGCATTATGCTTAGTAAAAAAGTCAGTCTCCAGAGCGTGTAAGAGTGTTACCGAGCGTATAAGTCCATTACACAACAGTCTCAAAATAGAAGTACAGACACAGAGAAGAGATAAGTGGTTTTGAGGGGATGGCATGGGGGGTGGGTGCAAATACAAGCAGGCAGCTGAAAGGGCTCTTTTTTTGATGATAGGACAGTTCTGTATATTGATTGTGGAAGTGGATACATGGACTTATTCTTGGAATAAAACTGCATAGTACTGTACACACACACACACACACACACACACACAAATGAAAGCAGGTATAAAAATGGTGAACGAGTGTCTATAGTCTCGTTGGCCATCATTTCCTGCCTTTGCTCTTGTCCTACAGCTACTCAGGATTCACCCTGGGGGGCGCTGCGTGAAGAGTACACGAGACTCTTTGTACTATTTTCGTTACTTCCTGTGAGTCTATAATTACTTCAAAGTAAAAAGTTATCAAAAATAAACATATATCTTTTGTAGTTATTTTCCAATTGTGAAAGTAATTCATGATTGTAATCTTTAGGAGTTATTCAGCTCCAAGCAACAGAAACTAGTTCAAGCTGACTTATGCTAAAAAGAGGGTGGAAGGGGCGGTATTGCAAGGCTGTAGGGCTGGGTGTCAAGGACCTCAAAGGCAGCTTGATGCCAGCTTGTAGGAAGGGGCGAGAACAAGGTCTGCAAGGACTTTAGGGTCAGGGCCACCTCTTGTCCTTTTTCTGCCTTTAATCCCTCTTTCTTTGTCCCCAGGACGTCTATCCACCATCTTTTTGTCAATGTCCTAACTGGGCATTCTGAGAAAGAGCATCTGGCTGGCCCAGTGGTCTTCACTCTAGCCCAATCAATTATGGTCTACCCTTGTGATTTGTGAGATGGTCCTCAGAGAAAATGAGGAGTGATGAATTGGCCAGATGCCCCAAAAGATGACTATTATAGGAAACTAGCAAAACACATGGGAGAACAATAAAAATGAGCCACGTCTCATCAACCAGTTGGCACAATTCAGGTCATTTGAGGAGAGATTAATCATGGCCCATTTATGAGGGTGTGGGCAGGATGTGGGGAAGCTCTGGAAGATGGTGAGGACCTCTGGAGTTGATAACGGCAAGGCCCCTTTACTCCCTAGGCCTGGAGAGGTGCAGGGCAGCAGTTAGAACTGGCAGGAGCTGAGAGCTGTGTGTGTAGGTGGGGACCCTGCCAGCTGAGGCCACCCTGCAGGGAGAGACACAGTGGAGCACATTCCAGACTGCACTCTCCTCCCTCCATCCAAGCGCCTTCCGCTGGTGGAAGCCAACCGGAAGCCGGAGGTCAAGGGGCCCACACAGGTCAGCCTCCAGGGCACAGAGGAGGCAGAGAAAGGTGGAGAGTGGATATGGAGGCAAACAGAAGATAGTCAGCACATCAGATAACCTATGACAGAACTTGGGTTTATAGACAACACCGTTGGTATCAGACCTTAGATTCAGTGTCTCAGGCTGCCTTTTTCATGGAGCATTGGAGTGTGCACATTTTTCCATGCCTCCAGAAACATTATTTCAAATGATGGATTAACATTCCATCATCTGACTGTGACAAGCACTGCTCTCTTAGTTGGCACTTGGGTTCTTTCTCGGGTTTCATCCCGCGCCCTCCGGTTTGATAACGGGTCTGCTGCAGAACACCACGCTGTACCTTTCTCACGGCGTTCCCACTCGGCAGCATAACTGTTTGCTGCCTCTCCATGCCCCTCCTAGACCGTGACCTCTTTGAGTTCCCTCATCTTTGAAACCCCAGCTCCTAGCACAGAGTAGTCCTCAACAAGGATTTCCTGGAGAAAAAAAATGAATGAGTGACCAGCCAGCAAAGCGAAGCCTGGGTACAAGCACAGTGTTACGAATTCCTCTCATCCCTGATAAACACCGGGGGTGCTGATGAATGTGCCGGCATGTGCCATCCCAGCTTGGTGATGAGGCTGCCAGCTGCACGGGAAAGGGGCCGAGCAAGTCACTTAATATCTCTCTGTCTCAGTTCCCTCTTTGCAAAATGAGAAGACTAGGGTTCTTATGGGGTTTTACTGGGGTTTCTAATCCTTTCAACCCTGTGGGCATTAATTTCTCCCCTTTCTCAGTAGCCATTATTACCTGAGAATTTGGTAGGCAACTGCATAGAGGTAGAAAAAGAGAAAAATGCAAAAAAAAAAAGTTAAGCTAAGTTCTCAATCAAGGAAAGTCTAAGATTACAATGGAAAGAAATCAAAGGACAGTCACCAGAAGGAGACCAGGGAACGGAATTGTGACTGAAGTCTCCTCTTTGCCAAGATACACACATCTGTCACTTGTACCCCTAATTTCTACAAACACTTTATTGCTCAATATTTAACAAATCCACCTCTTGCAAAAGCCTTGATTCATTTGAGGAAATCTTATCCCAGGAGATGTTTTTATAGGGCAAGCTTAATGATCAAATAAAACAAGTGAAAATTTGCTCCATCTTAAAATTAAGAGTTGGCAGGGCCTCAGAAATTTTAAGCTGGGAGCAAATTCTCATTGGTTTTATTAGGACAATTAGTGGATTATGGGGCCCCCCAGTTCTGTTAACCATTTCCTTCTGTTAACGTCTAACTCCTTCGCTCCTAATCTCACTCCCATCTCAAATTGCACTTCAAGCTTTTGGAGGGATGGTCTCTTTCTGGTTGGTCCTCACTCTGGCCCCTCAAGTCTTGGCAATGAATGTCGGCTTTCTTTCCTTTTCCTTTTATTTCCCACCATTTAGGAGGGAAAAAATTAAATAAGCCATATTTTTTCTTGCACTAACACAATGCCCCATGGATTTCCACATGCTGCCCTGGCCTCCTGGTTCCTTCGCCTCCTCAGCTCCACCCGCTCAGTGGCCCAACACTAGACTTTGTCCCACTTCCGAGACCTCAGACTCGCACACTGAGCACCACCTTTGCTCCTCACAGCTCACTCGCTCTGTACTCCCGTGTCAACAACTCTCCCCCTCAAATGGGACATCTGATCCACAGCCCTGCCTCTTTCCACTTCCAGGCATCCCCCATCCTATTTCCTGCCTCGCTAAGCCTTGATTTCACTACAACTGCTCCTTCGGGAGCCCCCTAACCTTCTTTGATCACTTCTCGCTCTGGCAGGGCCTCATCTATGATCAAACCCAACCACCCCTCACCCCACATCAGTTGCTAGACATCCCTAGACAGACTGCTGAACATACTCCTTGCACATCGATCTCGAACGGTCACTGACATGGCCTGACCTCTTCCTGGCTGTTGTTGCTGCATCTACTTCCCTCTCTCCCATAGTCTACCTCACAACCGCGCTCTCCTAAAACCTGCAGCGTCCTTTCCCCCTTCCCAACTCTCACCAAAATCGATAGATGAAATATACATAGTCAAATGAGAACCCCTCATCTTCCCAACGCCGGGCCCACCGATGTCCCTGCACGTGTACCCAGGTGCATGACCTCCCTCCAGTTACAATGATTGGCCTGTCCCCACTCCTGTCTGAAGCCATCTCAAGTCTACGGAATTTCGGCCCCTCACGTGCTGAAGGACTTCACTCCTGATGGCATCCCCTTCTGTCCTACATGGTCAACTTCTCCCTCCTGCTAAACTCTGCTGCACGCTATCTTCAGACAAACATCCTGCAATTTCACACATCTTTTCAACAGCCCTTGACCCCTTTTCTGTACTCCACTTCCAAGTCTCATAGAAAAAGATGTCTCCATAGAAAAAGATGCTGTTTGTATTTTTTTCACTGCCCCCACTCTGTCTTCAGCCTAATCTAATCATGCTTTTGTCCTACCCTTTCACTGAAAAGTCTTTTTAACGTTGCCCATTATTTCCACGTTTCCAAAGCCAAAAGGTCCCCTGTCCTCCATCTCTAGCAGCGTGTGACATGGTCTACCATTCGTTCATTAGAACAACTCTTCTCCAGATTGTGAGACGCAGCTCTCGCCTGCGTTCTCTCTTCCCTCCACACTCAGCAGCTCCCTCCCCTCTCTGGCCTCTCAACATTGGGACCCCGAGATTCTGGACTCAACAGGTTTCTTCTCTAGCTACACTCTTTCCCTAGGTAACTGTACTGGGTTGCATAGTGTCCCCACAAAATTAACATCCACCTGGAATCCGTGAATGTGGCCTTATTTGGAGAAAGGGTCTTTGCTGATGTAGTCAATTAAGATGAGGTCATACTGGAGTAGGGCGGGCCCTAATCCAATGACTGGTGTCCTCGCAAGGAGAGGGAGATCTGGATGCAGACAGACACAAGGAGAAGGCCATTTGATGACAGAGGCAGAAACTGAGAGTGATGCAGCTGGAAGCCAAGGAACACCAGTGACACAAAAGATTGCCCAGAAGCTGGAGGAGGCCAGGAAGGACCCTCCCGTAGAGTTTCTAGAAGGAGCACAGGCGTGATGACACCTGGATTTCAGACTTCTGCCTCCAGAACTGCGAGTGAATACATTTCTGTTGTTCTAAGCTGCCCAGTTTGTGGCACTTTGTTATGGCGGCCACCGGAAACTAACACAGCAATCCCGGCCAGCTCGTGACTTCGTCCACCGTCTCTGGACCGTGATTCTGAAACGTCTAACTTGAAATATTCCAAACCCGGTATCTGAGCCCCGCACAGGACTATCTGACCGTCAGCTTTGAGTCACCACTTGGATGTCAAAAGGTGACTCAAATTTAACATGGCCAAAAGAGAACAGCTGAATGCCCCTAAATCTGCTCCCCTAAGTCTGCCCCCCACTCAGTAAATGAGACCTGTGCAATTTCTGAGCCAAAACTCACCAAGTTCTCTCATATCCTAGCTCTACCATCTGTAATGCTAAAATTTTAATCCAGGCCACCATTATTCCTCAAGTGAAGCAGCATCCTTAATGGGGACCATCACCCCTCTCTTGGACTATCATCCCTCTCCTGAACATCATCCTCCACCCGGACCATCAGCCCTCACCTGGACTGTCACCTCGCACCTCCACCATTTCCTATATTCCCGCTTCTGCCCTTATCCTTCACATATAGGGCACCCATACACAGCTGCTAGTTTTACAGAAAAAATAAGATTTGAGGTGCCAGCCTGGTGGCAGAGTGGTTAAGTTCATGCTCTCTCTTTGGTGGCCCAGGGTTTGTGGATTCAGATTCTGGGCGTGGATCTACACACTGCTCATCAAACCATGCTGTGGCAGCATCCCATACACAAAATAGAGGAATATTGGCACAGATGTTAACTCAGGGACAATCCTTCTCAAGCAAAAAGAGGAAGATTGGCAACGGATGTTAGCTCAGGGCCAATCTTCCTCACCAAAAAAAGTCGGATTTGGCTGCTCTCAATCCTCTTGTAGTAAAAGGCAAACTCTTTATGAAGGATGTCAGGCCATGTGCTGCCACTTCCTGCCCTCCCCACTACCATAATGGTCTTTTCTCTGTCTCCTGACTAGGCTAAGCTGGTTCCAACCCCAGGGCTTGAGTATTTGGACTTCACTCTGCTTCGAATGCTCCCCTCAGGTCGTTGCTGGCTCCCTCCTCCTCATGGTTCAGGTGTCTTCAGAGAGGCCCTCCCTGACGACCGCAGGTGAAGCAGCCCCTCGGGGCCACACTGCCATGTGGTCTTCTTCATAGCACCTGGCAGTGTCTGAAACGATCTTCTTTAAGTGTTTACTTACTTCAGTCCCTCTCCCTCTACTGGAACAATGCTTCTTGAGTTCAAAGACTCAGCTTTGTTTCTGCAGCATCTCTGCCCTCTAGACCAGGGCCTGGGCTCTGCTAGACGGAAGGGCCTCAACACTCAGTTCACTGATGGACAAAGTCCACTATGAACAGGTACTATGGGACTGGACTTACTCTTTGCATAGACAGTTCTCTTGGAAGAACAAGAAGAAAGAACTCTGCTTGCACAGTGTTTTCCCCGGACCTTGACTTCGAGAAGAAGAGCTACCTCTGGGAGCCTCAAAAACTGACAAGGTAAATGCCGTGACTGTGCATGGCCACGGGGATCACTGCCATGGCTGGCGGCCAGCTCTGTCCAAGCACGTCCAGCCCACAGCTTGCCCGGTGCTAGGGATGGGTATAGACCCTGTCAACAAGAGTAACTCTCCTCCTCTGAATAAACTGCCTCTCCTGGGTCGCTACCCAGCATTTACAGGGTGCCTGATGTTTACATAGTACTCTGTTCTGTTTTGTTGAAGGTGGCAAGATCCTGAGCAAACACACACGTGGAGATGCAAACGTTGAATCAGGCGACCTTGGATTTCTTCCCAGGCCAGCTTCTGACCTACATGATTTTTATAAAGGGCATTGGATGTCTGGATGCACGTACAGTAAAACCTGCCCTCGCTTTACTACCCAGGGAGGTTGGTTGCAAAACCAAATGCGACTGTTTGTGAAATGTCTCAGCTACTTATAATAAAAGGATGCACTTTTAGTTCCAGTATAGTATCACCGAAGATGTCAGTTTCACTAGAACCACTTTCTAGAACAGAGAACTATGGCAACCGTAATTTGATTTCAGGCTGGAGTGCCCATGGGCGCCTGGTCACCTAGTGAGCCCAGGGCTTTCTTCTGCTGCGATCAAGAAGGCTTGTGGGGGCAAACGGGGCCTCAGGGGTCGCTTCCTCTGGCAACGCATCTTCAGCTCTCCACACTCAAAGACCGGGTATAGTCCTGACTCTTCCCTCTTACCAAACAAGTCTAGCTGTTTACTTTTTCTGTACAAATTTCCCTTTGTCCCTTCCTTTTCATTTCACACCACTATTCTATTTGCTGCATACCTGGACTTCTGACATTGTCTCTTACACAGGGTCCCTGCCTGCAATCTATTCCTTCCATATACCATATGCCCAGTGTGACACACAGTTACCACGAGATTAATATTCCCAAAATACTGCTTGGTGTGTTCCTCCTCTGCTCTAAAACTTTCTATAGCTCCACATGCATAAGGAATAACATCCGAACTCCTTAGGGATGACTGCAATCTGGAAATAAGGTTGCCTTTCCTGCTTTCTCATTTCCCATTTCTCCATCTAGACCTCTCTTTTCTTTGCATGCTTGCTCTCCCTGTGTTAACATTTCTCCTCCCCTCAGTGGCCCTCGTCGACAACACCTAGATGACATTGCTTCCATCCAATGTCTTGGTTCAAGATCCAACCAATAACAACCACTTCCAGTCTCAGCTCTACAACTCTGTTGACAGTCAGTCAGGCACTGCCTCCAGTTGTTAGCGTGAGTGTGTGTATGCATTTTCTCTCCAGTAAGATTATAGCTCTTTAAAAGGAGACACGGTGCCTCATCCAGTATTTCATCAATTCTAAGACACACCTCTTTTGGCATTTTAACAACTCTGAAATCGGGATACATCTTAAAATCGATACGTATCACAGTTTAACTGTCAGGGTGTTTCTTGTGTGGCAGTAAATAAAGCAATGGTGTGCGAGCAGCTATGTCTCAGGTTTGATGAAAGGCGATGTTTCTTTGGATTCCCCGCGCTCCTAGCACAGGTCTTGCACCTGCACGGTGATTTTTACAGGTCTTACTCATTGACGAACAGATGCACCTTTGGATGACCAGCACAGGAGCAGACTCGGATATGTGAGAGCCCACGTCATAGCCACTACTAACCGCCGGTGTACAACCGGCCAGTGCTTCAAACTGGAGATGCAAACGAGAGCAAAAGGGAACAGAGATTGGGGCTGTGGTTGTTCTTTCAGCCTCACACGTACATGGCAGCCTGTGGACCAGGCGCCTGCCAAGGAGGGAGTCACAGAAGGATTGGGACAACCCAGTGGAAGAGGGACATGCGTCACACCAGGTAGGACAACAGATAGGATGCAGCTGAGGAGCTGCCCATGGAGTCTCCTGGGATGTGGGCCAAAGTCACCTAGATTCATATCGGTCCAGGGAGGCCGGAGGAATCAATGTGACACGTGCATCAGTGTGACTCCACTTGTGGTTGTGATCAACGTGGAAGCAGGTTGCTTCAGCTCCATGCATTCAGGGTTGGTTAACAAAGCTGCAGGCTTGGCCAGTCTAACAAATAAAAGGCCATTAAATGATTTAGCATCTGTGTTGGGGAATGCAGCGAAGGGACAGGGCATCTGACAGAACAACAGGTAGAAGCCGGCAGGCCAATTTGTGGACAGTGGCTGAAACTAGGAGAGGTTTTGCCCATTTCCATAGAGAATGTGAGGCTCCTGCAGTAAAGCCTCAGAGGACTGGATCGTCCAAGCTTATGAGCTCTTGAAACTGGCCCCCCAGGGCTCCCTTCCTGGATAGGGACTCACACAAAGGGGAAATTGCTTGGAGTAAAATCAAGATTGAGGAGAAAAGGCATAACAGAAATGAAGAAAAGAGGGAACATCCAGATAGCTGAGAACCAAGCCAATAAATGTCATCAAGCAAGCTCCTACAAGAAAACAACAGAAGGATCTCTAAGTTAAAAAGCAGTTAGAATAAAACTTCATATAAAAGTTCAGGAAAACTAACTTCAAATGATAATTAACAGCAGAAAAATATACAGGTCAAATCTCATGCAAAGTTATTATTTAGAAAAGAAACGGAAGGAGTAGAACAGCATCCTTACAAAAAATGGACACACTCCGCAAAGACGTGCTCACTGAACACGGCAATGGACTGGGTGCATTTTCTATTGCTGCATAACAAATTGCCAAAACTTAGCAGCGTAAAACATGTTTATTATCTTGCAGTTTCCGTGGGCTGGGAGTCCAAGCACAGCTTAGCTGGGTCCTCTGCTTGGGGTCTCATGAGGCTGAAATCAAGGTGTTGGCTGGGGCTGTGATCTTATCTGAGGCTCAGGGGTCTTCTCTGAGCTCACTTGTTGTTGGCAGGACTCAATTCCTTGTGGTTGCAGAACTAAGACGTCAGCTCCTAGAGGCCACTTATTGTTCCCAGCTAGATGGTCCTCTCCACAACATGGCAGTTTGGTTTTTCAAGACCAATGAGAGAGTGTCTTTGCTACTTTGAATCTCTGACTTTTCTGTCTCTGACCTTTAGACTCTCATTTAAATGAGTCTCCTGATTAGGTTGGGCCCACCTAGGATACTCTCCCTCTTGATTAACTTAAAGCCAACTGATTAGGAATCTTAATTATAGCTGAAAAACCCTCTCATCTTTGCCATATAATGTAACCTAATCATGGGAATAATATCCCTTATATTCACAGGTCCTGCCCACACTCAAGGGTAGAGGATTATATTTGTCGTATACCAGCTAGCTGGACTCTTGGAGGCGGTCTTAGAAGATATTCCAAAAAAAGCTAAAAGACATTAAGAAAATGACACAAAATGAAAAAGAACAACATAAATCAAAACTAGAAAATCTCAGAATCAAGTTGACAGAAATTTAAAAAACTGGAAACATGAAAGAACCATCTTGGAAATGAAGACTAAACAAGAAGAAACACAAAAACAAATAAATGCAACAGATAATGATAAGAAAAATAGAAGGGAAATTTTAAAAAATCTGAAAAGATAAAGAAAAAGGTAAAAGTATTTGAGAGTGTGAAAAATATTGCAGACAGACAAAGAAGATCCAACACACGAATAACAGGAGTCCTTGAACAAAAAAACAAAAGCAAGGGATCGGAACAAATACTAAAAACTGTAATTTAAGAAAATGTTTCTGAAATAACAAAGATTTAAAACAGCATATTGAAAGAGAACACAGTGTACCTGGGAATATTGACCCATAAACATCAATACCAAAGCATATTCTAGTAAAATTGCAAGACTTTAAGGGAAAAGAAAAAATAAACCTTGAGTATATAGATAATAAGGAGAAAGTGACTTATAAAGAATATTGAATTATTGTCAGATTTTCCAACAGCAATGCTTTATGCCACAAGAATAACATAGCTGAGGTATTCAAGGAGAGATAGGAACCATGGACTTTATATTGAGCAAAAAATACTTTTAAGTATGAAGAGCACACATTCTTGTCAGCATGGAAGAACCCCAGAAATACTGTTCCCTTGAGCTCTTCCCAAGGAATCTACTGAAGAACGAGCTTCAGACAACTAAATGTCTGCAATCATCAACTTAAGGACTGGTGGTGGGTATTAAACATATAGTTGCTCACACAACTAAGAAAAGTGAGAGTTAAAAAGGAGAGATTACAGAATGTGATGACTATTTGATCTGACAATATAGTCATAGTATAATCATAACAAATACAGATAGCATATGCAGACAAACTTTGTAAGTGTCTTCATTAATCATAATTAGTGTGATAGTTTTAGTATTGTTGTTCTGAGACTGTAGTACATGTAATGTGGGATAAAGCAAATGAGAAGTTACAGGACATTTTAATTCTATTATTCTCCATATCATGGAGAACCAAGATTCTCGGTGTGGAAGAAGGAAGTTATAGATGGAATACAGAAGCAGTTAAGTAAAAATCTTGTTGTTCTCAATTTGAATTGAAAAATTCTGTATGAACTCAAGATAGACAGATGGATAGATGATGGATAAATAGACAGATATCTCCATAAATACATATATAGAGACCAAACTCTGGAAACAATGACCAACCAGAATGCAATGATCGTCCATAGCCTCTAGATTGTAGTCTTAAATACCATTCTCCATTAAAAGAAACCAGAGAGTCTAGAAGAAATGGCTGATTCTGGATTGGAGATAGGATATGTACTAGAAGAGTCTGGGACATCTTGAGATATCAAATAGCAAAGAACTACCAATGACTATTAAGGTCATGTCAAAATGACTCAGGAGTTCCTACTGGGGGAAGATGGGACAATTTTAGACTCAATAAAGATGAGAATTGTACTGGATTGAAACACATCAAATTTGTTTAAGTCCATAAATTCATAATGATACTTAAATAAGAACTGATTACCTTCTGAGGATGACAGGCAATCAATTCATTATCTTGAAAATTGAGTAAACAAAAGCAAAGAATTGAGCATTTATCCTGTGTTTCCTACGGGAACAATATCCCTGGACAACCAAATAGTAGATGAAGGATGGATCCCCTGTAAATTATCACTGCTAACAAAATGTTGTTAACTGTAGGAAGTATACCACCAGTTTGCAACTACAAATGCATGAATGGATCTGAGCACTGGGCATCAACAGCTGCTAAATCAAAATAGAGCAAAAACCAATACCTCCTGAACAAAAGTACATCACTTACCGTTTTTGCCAAAGGAATGAAATCTGAGTCTGATCAAGCTGCTGGACTCAGCTGCCAATTTGCAGGACGTACAGAAGATGGAGGAAAATGGAGAGCGGCACCATAAGTACGTAGTCAGCAAAATCCTCACTTAGGAAACATCACAGGTCAAATGGCCAAAGTTCTTCAACAGGTAAATCATCTAAGTAAAAGACATGGATGGAGAGTGTGTCAGTTTCCTATTGCTGCTGTAATAAATTATGACAAAGGTGGTGGCTTCAAACAACACAAACCATATTATCTAGCTGTTCTGGAGGTCAGAACTCTAAAATGAGTTTTATGGAGCTAAAATCAAGATGCTGGCAGGGCGGCATTCCCTCTGGAAGCTCAAGGGGAGAATTTGTTTCTTTCTCTTTCCTGCCTTCTAGAGGCCACCTGCATCCATTGGCTCAGGGTCCCTTCTCCCACCTTTTGTATGCCCAAGAGATGACTGGTGGGTGGGGGCCCTACATAGCTTCGGGATGGGGGCTGGTCATCAGAAAGACTACACGACATGATTAAACGGTTGGAACTTTCAGCCCTACCTTCCTACCTCCAGGCTGGAGATTGAATCAATCACCAATGACCAATGAGTTAATCAATCACGCCTACACAATGAAACTTCCATAAAAAACCTTTAAACAGCGAGATTCAGGGAGCTCGTGGGTTGGTGAGTACATCGAAGCACTGAGAGGATGGCCTGTCTGGAGAAGGTGTGGAAACTCCGTGCTACGCCCCCCCAAACACATTATTCTCATCCTATGCATCTCTTCCATTTGCATTTGACTACTCCTAAGTTGTATCCTTTATAATAAACTGGTGAGTGTAAGTAAAGTGTTTTGTTGAGTTCTGTGAGCCATTTTAGCAAATTATTAAACCCAAGGAGGGGCTTGTGGGAACCCCTTGACTTTATAGCCAGTCAGTCAGAAGTAAGGGGCAGCTTGGGACTTACCGCTGGTGTCTGAAGTGGGGGCAGTCTCGTTAACTGCGTTAACTCTGAGCCGTTAGTGTCAGAATTGAATTGGACTGTAGGACACCCAGCTGGTATCTGGAGAGTTGGAGAATTGGTTGGTGCGGAGAGAACTCACACATTTGGTGTCAGAAATGTTCTGTGGGTAGAAACAGATCACAGGATATACCTGTCTGGAAGGCCTGGCTTTTGGTCTGTAGGCCCAGCGTTGCTAATACCAAGCCCCAGGATTAGGAAGAGTTGGCCACGTCCTCACAGACAGTGCTGGACAGCCAAGGTCTCTCTTGCAGGGCGCCTGCCCAGCAGAACTTCTGGCACGGAGGAGCAGAGCAGGAAGAATGTTCCGTCTTGTCAGCTGGCTCCCACAGGGAAAGGGAGGCAGAAGGAGCAGAAGGAGTCAGGTAACCTGCTTCCTTCGAAAGGAGGAAGGGGGATAAGGCCCAAGGCCCTGGCGCTTAAGGAGGATCCGTGCTCAGTAGCCCAGAGGACTGGGGAAGAAGTGAGCCTCACTAACAGACAACACCTGCATCCCGGGGCTGACGTGACGATCAAATACGATAATATTTAAAAAATGCCTCTGACCACCTGGAACAAGTTCACTGTCAATACACATTTTACAGTGTTACATACAAAAATAGTCTCATGGCTCTATGCAGAATGGGCTTCTCTCTGTCCTGCTTCCCACGCTCTGTCTTACAAGTGTGGGAGGAAGTGTCGCCACCCGGGCCAGGTCTAGCCCAGGCAGCACCCATCCTTGATTTCCCAGCAGGTGGGAGGGGCCGTGGGGGAGCCCTGAGCCTGACTACTCGTCATTCCTTGAGAACAACTTTAATGTAGACAGTTTATAATTACACTGAGAACAAATATTTTCCCCTATTGGCCCAGTTTAACACCCTGGAACATCATAGAATAAGCCTGTTCCCTTCTCCATGGCGTAGGCGCCCAGGTAAGAGGTAGTTCTCAGATTTTCTCCTATCCACCATCTTGCTTTTCCCAAGGAGGTAAAACAATAATCAGACTTCTCAAAATGTGGAATGTGACCACTCTTGGTGGTGGGTGGTATTGCTAGGCAGCAAAAGCAACGCCTGATGTAGTCTTGCCTGCCTTCCTCCCCCCCTCCTCCCCATCTCCCTCCTCCCCTTCTCCCTCCTCCCTTTCCTTTTCCTCCCCCTCCTCCTCCCCTTTTCCCTCTCCTCTTTCCCCTTCCTCCCCCCCCCTTTTCCTTTCATCCTGCTGCAGAGTAGTACTAATAATCATAACTAACATTTTTGCATGCTTACTACACTGAATGCTGTCGTAAGTGCTTTATGTGAACTAACTCATTTATTCCTCCCCACAGCCCTGTGCGGTAGGTACTGTTATCATCTCTGCTTAACGAATGAGACACTGAGAAACTTGCCGCGGTCATACAATTAGTTCGACGGTCGAGCTAAGGTTCCAGCCCAGGCCGTGAAGTCTGGCTCTGAGCCTGTGCGTTTCCTGACCACCTCCTGCTGCCTCTGGTCCCGGTACAATCAGGGTTTAGGGTTGGGCTCGGAGAGGTGAAAAGGAGCAGGCTTCATGGCCTACTTTAGTTAGAAACCCAAATAACTAGGAAGAAGGAATGTCTGCTGAGGTCCAGGCCAGCTGACAAATGCTCTGCACAGGGAATTCAGAAGCAGGTGAAGGCAACCATCACAGAGTGTGCTCTTTCCCTTTATCTTGTTGCTGGTCTGGTGCTGGTCTGGTGAGTAAATATTTCGTGGGAACCTCCCAGGGAGGGCTGGACCAAGGCCTGGTGCAGAATCTGCTACTCCTGGCTCCCCAACCCTCCTTCCACCATTGTCTCTAACGAGGACTGCCCTTCGGGTACGTGAAGCCATTTGTCACATGCCCAGTCCTTTCTCCTCGAGCCTAAACAGACTCTGTTCCTTCAAACATTTCTCCGTGGAGCAGACGAGGCCTCAGCACCCGGAATGCAGCCCACCAGCCCGACCCCGAGCTCCTCGTAGCTTGAAGGCTGCATGTAGGTGTAGGGCCTCTGGTCTGCGTGGCTCATGCCCCCAGGTCCCTGTTGGATGCCACAGCTGCCCCCGCCCAGGCTCAGATTGCACTGGCCCCTATGCGGCCTTCAACCAACAGTGGCTGCGGCTGACCACACAGGCTCCAGCCTCATCTCCTTCAGGTGAACAGTTCTGGGAGGTTTTCTGCCTTTCAGAAGTTCCAGCAGAATCAGGTGCCCTTTGCAGTGACCTTGATAACATACCCTTTGTTGGTTTTTCTTCTTTTTCTGTGTCTCCTTCTTGTTATCTCAATCCTGCTTTTACAGCTCACTCCCCAACGCCTTACGTGGATGCAAGTTCTTGCCTCGAGCTCTGCTTCTGAAGGAAGCCAAAAGGAGGCCACTAGTGTCCCAACGGGCCTTCACCCCAAGCCCCTCTCGGAGTGCTTCCTTATATGTGCTGCCTGTCTCTGCCTCGGGTTGGGGCGCAGAGTTGCGATATGTACCAGGGGAAGGGAAGTGGTCTGGCCAGTTGGAACACAGCTCCCTGGAGGGTGGGAGTGCCTCTCAGCCAGCATGTGGGGCTGGAAACAAATGCCAGAAGCACACAGAGGGAGGATGCCAGTGGCTCTGCAGATCAGACCTAGGACAGCTGACAAATGGACAGGGCCTACGCCATGTGTTGGGGACATTGTATGGGACACAAGAGGGGCGTGGCAATCAGACAGAGCCCCAGCTTCTGCCTGAGTTCCAGCCCGTCAGCCTGCCCTGCGGGGTTTCAGGCTTGCAGTCCCCACCATCACACGAGCCAATTCCTTAAAATAAATCTCTGTCCATATGTATCAATCTGGAGAAGCCTGATGGACATAGGCGTGCTGATTTGTATTAAACTAATTTCACCTTATTGTACTAATTTCGAGGAGTGGGTAAAGGGATCCATAAGTGTGATCAATCCTGGGCCTCGCTGTATCTTGGATGACTTTCTAAAGGTTATTGGAAATTAGTTGGCCGATTCCCAATATGTTGAACTTGAATTTCTCTGCCTCAGAGCTTAGGCATTGACATAGATTTGCTGATGTCAGGCATCATGCCCATTTGGCTCTTCCTGGCTAAATCTGACACAGGAGACTAAGAGGGTGCAGGCTTCCAGGGGCCTGATTCTTGCAGACGGTCTCCAGGTTGGGAAACGGGGCCGTCACTGCGATGTGATGAACTTTCAGGAGCTGGGAGAAGGCTCAGCTTCAAAAAAGAAGGCAACATCCTCCCTACCGGCACGGCTAACGCCGAACCCCAGCGTTAGAATTCTTTGAAGGTTTGATTTCCGTTCCCATTTTTACTCATCATTTTAATGATGAAGTGTAGTTTTATCACTGAGCCCATTGGCAGAATAGGGAAGAACCAACATCCAGTCTTCCATCCTTGGCCGCACAATCCGGGGCGCTCCTTCAGCTTTTAGTGCCTGTGTCACTGTGGTCAGAGGGAATCCAGGACAGCAAAGCAAAGAGCCAGGCACTGCTGTCTGCTGGTGACAGTGACCCTAGGTAGCCGAAAACTGGGAGGTGGGAGGCCAGAAGTGGGAAAATGAGGCACTGTGCGGGTCTCATTTAGTTTTTATTTTTCCCATAATTATACACAAATATAGTTTCAAGAGTCAAGTTGGTTAAAAAGTCAAGTAGTGTAAAGACTTAAAAATTGGACAAAGACAGTAAAAAAATTAAAAAGCTGTCTGCTCCCAACTTTCTCTAGAGAACAACTACTCAAAATTGTTTTTTAACTGATTCTTAGGTATTTACTTCCATATCACATATCTCCGTGGGCTTTTCAAGGTGAAGAGCCCTACATTTTATACCTGATCCAATTCGCGAGCTTTGATATGCAGAGGTGGTTGAAAGAGAGAAGGTCGCGGTGCCACAGTTTTTAAAGCGCTAAATGTGGAGACCAGTGATCTCATGTGGAGACCAGTGATCTCATGTTAGAAGGTCCTCGACGGTCACCTAAATGATGGCCGTTCGCTACTCAAAGCTTCATAGCAGTTTTCCCCGAAGCAGATCTGAAATATTAGAGTCAATTTCTGGGAAACGTGTATTTAAAATTCTTTCTTAAAATGTTGCTTTTTTGCAGACTTATACTACTGTCTGCTGAGGTGTTTGTAGTGTTGGCCTGAGAGGACCTCTGTGAGCCCATCTTTGGAATACTGCAGTTAAGCAAAGAGGCCGGCATGGAGCATAGGGGCAAAGACCCTACCCCCCGAAAGTGTTCTGTCTCCTTTAACACGGATTTTTCACATTACAGGTTCAGCCTTATTAAAATAATGCAAACCCTTCCAGGAGGCGGTAATGCTGTTCACACAGAGCTGATAATGACTTTCCAGCGGCCTTTCTGCAGGCTAATTTTAATGGAAGAAAAGAGCACGAGTTCCCGCCAGGATGTCGATTTCATCTTCCTGGGACAGAGGTTTCATATTCTTTCCTTCCTTCCCATTCCCATAATCCACTTTGGAAGGAATTGGAGAAGCAGTGTTAGCCTGAGAAAGCAGTTTAATGATAGCAGCCAGTGTGACCGTGGCAACCACATGATTATATAAATTATATAAATAACCGTCCACGGTTTAAAACGTCACAATCATCATCGGTTACATGATCATTTGGGGTTTCATTGTCCTGCATGTTTCCTGTTGTCCCACTGCCACATCTTTTTTTGCTATTACTCTGTGTGATACATATAGGCTGCTAAAGAAAGCCCCCCTCATTATGCATTTTCCCCCCAAAACCATTCATGGCTTTTTGCCTCTGTTTATTGTCCTGGAGACACTTCAAAAGTACACATTCCAGTTCTTAAGAACCCTGTGGGGGTGACAGGATTTGATTCTGTTCACCTTCTGTTGTCCTTTGGGAAGTAATGGCAGCTTTACCACACTGTCTCCTTCTGCAAGAAGGCCACTGCCTCTCCATTCATTCCAGTGTTCTTCGTCTCACACAGAAGTTTTGCCATTTTCTCTATATAGGAGCTGCATGTTGATTTTTGTGAATCTCACCCTTCTTCCTTTAATTTCCCCCTGGCTATTATGATTATATAAGAAAAGCATTAAGTTTTAAGTATTTTCCAGTTAGTCATTTTATGGAACTACCTTACTAGTTCTAAGCATTTTTCAGTTGATTTTAATTTGTTTTCTAGGTAGGTGATGATATCATCAAACAAATTCTTGTCTCCTTTCCAATATTTATAATTTCCGGTCCATTGAAATTTAATGAGAATACCTCTTTTGTTTTAATGACTTTGTTAGGTATTTTTTATTACGTTAAGGAAATAACATTTGACTTCTGTTTTGCTATGGATTTTTTTTATTCAGGGGAGAAGGCTGGGTTGTGTTCAGATGAATACTCTGTAGACAGACTTCAGGGTCAGTCCCACTGAGTGGGGGAAGCACGAAAGCTGTGCGTCAGGAAGGCACATCTGATTTTGGTGCACAATGGGGACCAATATTTAAGCTCTCAGGAGCTTAAGTATGGGGACAACAGGGCAGTATATTTGAAATTAGATTATTCCAGATAACCCAGGGCCATTCCAGGTGGATTGAGGGCGTGTCCCTCGACCACCTTTTGCTCTCGGACCCATCCTTGCCCTCCCCGCGCTGCCCTCGTTGTAGGGACTACATTTCCCAGGCTCCCTTGAGGCGCAGCTATGCGCTGGCTAGCCAATGGAGGCACTGGAAGGGGAGCAGAGGCCGGAGGTACGCGAGGGGGGAGGGGGGAAGGGGAGGCGGAGGGCGCCAGAGGCTAACCCTCCTCTTTCTTTCTGTGCTTCCTGGGGTGTCCCTGGGAGAAGCTGCGTCACCTCCTTGGCTCCACTCCCACTGAATGGCCCTCCTTTGATGGCCGAGTGACAGGTGGCCCTGGCTTGGGGGCTTTTGGCAGAACCACCTCAAATCCCCTCCCCTCCCATCGGACCCCCAGCCCTGGGAGCGGAAGCAGCCAGGCGGGCTTCGTGGGCTTGCCAGCCGCGCAGCTGTGCGGGGGCCGTGCTGGCTCTGATGCTCTAAGTAAACACCCTCTGGTTGAAATACGCGCAGTGGACCCTGACTCAGAGGGTCGCCACAGTCACGGGTGGCTGCTGAGGACACGCTCACCTTCCAGCCTGGTGCGTGACCCAGGCGTTGGGCTTTCTCGGGCACGCTCCTCTGTTGTACGCGTGCGAGCGGGCAATCTGGAGTCCTCGCGCCGGGACATCTCCTTTGCGCTCGAGGATTGCAAGCGGCTGCTGGAAACCAGTTCTTCCTCTTCCCGGCTCCACAGGCCCCAGGCTGGCCCGGTGCGCGGGCGGGCTTTACACAGGCCTTTTCACGAGCATTGGGCATTGGGAGTCGCGTCGCCGGCTCTAGAGAGAGCCGCGGGTCTATCCTTGTTAAGGAAGACGTGTGGACGAATGCCTCTTCACTGACGTTCCTTTCTCAGCAGCTTAACTGCTATGTTGGAAGCAAAGCCGAGTGCAGTTTTTTTTTCTGGGTAGCAATCAGTTCTTCCACGTCCCTGACATCCCTCGGCCCTTCCGGCCTCTCCTCTCCCTCTCTGTTCAGTGGAGGAAGAATGATCGCTAAGTGCTGAAGAGCTTAGATTTAAACCCAGCTCTGCCACCCACTAACTCTGTGGCCTGGGCAAGTTACCAACCCTTTCTGTGCCTTAGTTTTGTCATCTGTAAAATGGAATTAATAGCAGCACCAACTCTTCCTCAGCTTTAAATCTCTCCCTGGCTCCTGCCACCCACCGGACAAAACCCAGCTCCTGAGCATGGAGCATAAGGACGTCCCCCATCATCCCACCTCCCTCATGTTTGGGGCACCTGCTGTCTGCTTCTGTGCTAGGCGCTGCCACACACTCGACCTCACTCGGTTCTGGGCACGGATCTGCAAGGCAGTGTTGCTGTCTCCGTTTACAGATGAGGAAGGCAAAGTTTAGGTGGTTACAGAAATTGCCCAAAACATCACCTGGTGAGTGAGCCAGCTGGGTCAGCCCAGTGTCTGCAGGACCCCAAAGTCCTTCCTCCCCATCCTGCCCCCTGAAGTCTCCACGTGCTCCAGTCCAAATGGAACTTGCTGCAGTTTCCAGAACATTCCATGCTGTTTCATCCCTTGTTTCTTTGCCTATATACTGTTCTCTTCCCCAGCGCATTTAGAGAATTGTAAGTCAGTGAATTTGGCAGAAGCAAGTGGGCCAGATGTGAGGGGTTAGGGAGAGTAGACAGGAGGGTGGAAGCGATGAGGGACACAGTCTAAGCTGAGTTTTAGAGGTTGTTCAGCAGGAGTGTGAAAACGCCCACATGCACCCGCTTTCCTGAAGGGGGAGCTGTGGCTTTCTGCTTGGGATCCTGACAGCAAAACCCGTGATTTCAATATATCAGGCAGAGGCTGAAAGGTGCATGCAGCGTGTCTGCATCTGACAGACTTAAACTCCCCTTAGTGTGGAACGGAGCAGTTGTCATGGCGATGCGAAATTATCATGTCGTGACTGGGAAGGGGAATGGCCCAGTCACTAACCGTTGATCTGCCCGTCTTTTGTTTCTTCCCCTACAGAAGGTTTTCCTTCAACACAGTACATCCATGAGAAGCACTTCAGTCTGACACTAGTCATAACCCTCACTGTAGTCACTCTGTATCTTCTTGATTGGGGCCAAGGGAAGAAATGGAGGGAGGGGCCAGCTCCGTGGCCGGGTGGTTAAGTTTGCGCGCTCCGCTGTGGCAGCCCAGGGTTCGGATCCTGGGTGCGGACATGGCACCGCTCGTCAGGCCATGTTGAGGCAGCGTCCCACATCCCACAACTAGAAGGACCTGCAACTAAGATATACAACTATGTACTGGGGGGATTTGAGAAATAAAGCAGAAAAAAAAAAAAAAAGTTGGCAACAGTTGTTAGCCCAGGTGCCAATCCTAAAAAAAAAAAAAAAAGAAATGGAGGGAATTTGCTACCGAAGTTGGCTTATGACAGGGGCCTAACAATTGGCTGCAGTGCCCAGATGTCCCGGGAGCCCGTGTCCCTCCCCCATGGACTCGACTTCAACTCCCATCACTGATACTTCTATTTCACAGCCCAACTTCCTGACCCTCCCTACCTTGGGTTTGGCTTCTCCAGGGTTTGTCCCTAACTCTACCTGAGTACAGCTCTGAAGAAGTAGTTTTTAAGATTTCACGTCTTATAGTTTATCCCAACGATTATTATTATTATTATTATTATTATTTAATTTTATCCTTCCTTCAAGGCTCAGCTCTAGTCTTCTTCATGAGGCACTCCCAGCACCAAATATTAGTAATAAGAGTTGTGGAACTTAACCCAGGGTTCTTCCTCCTTCTCAGTCCCTCATAGCTCTTAGTCTGCACCACATTCATTCATTCAACAAACACTTGTTGAGCATCTACTAAGCACCAGGCACTATATTGGATTTTGGACGCTGAACAAAATAGACAAACATCTCTGTCCTCATGGGCTTAACATCTCACGTGGGAGCAGACAACAAACACCGTATGTAAGTAAATAGTGTAGTGTATTGGGAGGTGACTTGTGCCAAGGAGAAAAATGAGCAAAGAAGGGAGATAGTGAGTGCCAGGAACGGGGCTTTCAACTTTAGAAAGGGTGGTCTGGGAAGGACTCACTAAGTGGCATTTGAATGTGGAGAGTTGGAGGAAAGAAGAAAGTAGAACATTGAGATATCTAGAAAAAGAAAATTCCAGGCAGGCAGGGAGAGTAGCCAGTGTAAAGGCCCTGAGGTAGGAAGGACTCTGGCATGATGTAGCGACAGCCAGGAGAACAGCTGGCTGGAGTGGAGGCAAGGAGGGGATGAGTGTGGAAGACGAGTCCAGAGAGGAATGGAAGGCACATCATAAAGGCCTCGTGGATGATTACAGGGACATAGGCCTTCACAACAGGGAGATGCAGAGCCTTTGGAGGCTTTCTGGCAGAGGATCACTGACCGTTGCCTTGAGACTAGATGACAGGGGTGGAGGTGGAAGTAGAAACCAGTTACCAGGGGACAGATGATGAAATTTGGACCAGACCGGCACTGAGGAGGTGGTGAGAAGCCTGGGTTCTGGATACGCTTTGACAGTAGGACCACCTGGATTTGCTCATGGGCCTGGAAGTATGTAGGAAGAAAGCAAGCAATCAACTCGGTTTTGGGCTTGAGTGACAGGAAGGCTGGCAAGGCCATGGTGAGAGGGGCAGATGTGAGGAGGAACAGCTTTGGGGTGGGGGTGGAAGAGCAGGACTTGAGTCTGGGATGTGTTCAGTTTGAGACGTCTCTGAGACACCAAAGAGGAGATGTCAAGTAGACATGTGGATATACCAGTCTGGAGTTCATGGAAAGAGGTCCAGACCAGAGACATAATAATGGAGACAGAAAAACAGCCAGCCAGGCAGAAGGAAAGCACAGCGTGATGTCAGCAAGCGAAGGAAGTGCTTTGAGAAAGAGGGAGAGATCAACTGGTCCGTGGCGCTAGGAGACGGGTAAGATGAGGACTGAGGACCGACCAGTGGTTCAGCAATGAGGCAGGCACAGCATTTCAGTGGAGCTTGGCTCCAACGACAGTTGGAGGAGGATCTAGAGAGAAAAATCAGGGGAAAAGGAGACGCAGGAAAGCCGGCCAGCTCTTTGCAGGAGTTTGGTTGTAAAGGGGAGCAGAGAGGTGAGCAGCGGTGGGAGAGGGAGCTGGACAGAGCAGCATGTCTGGTGGTGTGGGCCCGGAAAGCCCGCTCTTGGCCGAGGCTGCACATTGGAATCAGCGGGGCAGCCTTAGGTCTCCAGAGGCCTGGGTAGAACTCCAGGCCAACTAAGTCAGAATCTTGGCGACAGGACTCCGTTCTGTTTTTTTTTAAAAAAAGCTCACCAGGTGATTCCAATGTGTGGGCAAGATTAGGAATCACTGCACGAGAGAGAGAAACGCTGTTGAGCGGGAAAGAGAGGGAATAACTGCCTTGAGTAGAGGAGGGGGTGGAATCTGATGAGGAGGGGAGAGTGTCTTTCAAGGGGAGCCTTAACGGGCGTTAATGCCTCTGTTAGTGGGTGAGAGAGTAGTTTCTGGGTGTCGTGGCTGGTAGGGGGCGGGAGGGGGTGGGACCTGGTGTGGGTTCCCCTCTGATTGTCCTGTGTCCGAGAAATGGGATAAAAGGTTATTAGCTGGGAGTGAGGGTAGGGGGGAGTGTGGGAGGAGGGAGCTGGAAGGATCCTCTAGGGGTGTGGGAGGAACAAGGTACCGGGGGCTCCTTAAGCTTGTGGTCGTAATTTAAAGTGAGACCCCCTCAGCCTGGCTGCTCTCCCCTGCAGCTCCACGGTTCTGGGCATCTGCTCTGGGGCCAGCAGACCCAGCTGAAGTTCTGGCTCAGCCACTCGTTGCTGTGTGATCGTGACCATGTTATTTAATCTCTGAGTCTCCATTTCTTTATCTGTGAAATAGTGAGATACCTGCCACCAAAGAATGTGTTAAAGGTCAGAGGTGGATTGGAAGCACCTCATGCAACAGCTGTCCCACGGCAGGCACGTAACAGTGCTGTAACTGCCGATGAGTTAGGGACTGGCTGCATTCTATCGGAAGGGCCCGCCTTATCTCCTCCGTGTGCCGTGGGGCTGCACTTTCTTCTTCGTGTCCTCTAGAGAACATGGGACATGCTGGCCACATGGAAATTACCTGGTCAATAAATGCCTCTGGCTGAATCATTAACTAGTCCATGAGCTTTTGTCTCCCTTTGAGCTACAAGATCATTGAAACCAAGAAGAGGGCAAAGCATGGTGCAAATATCAGCCTGTTTCACCGGTATTTTTCCCTTTACAATCCTCCCAATTTCAAACACTCTGATTTTGACCTTCACTGCAGAGCTGTAAATAAAATGCATGATTTGTACCTCTTCTCCTTAGAAGAAAAACATCTGAGATCTCATACAATAAAAGGTTCAAATATAACAGAGCCATTAAAATGAGGATGAGAAACGGGATTAGGGGTCAGTCCATCGCGCCCGGCACCACAGGAAGCCGTGCGCTCTCGTCTGAACTCGCTGAGGTTGCACGGGTCTGTCTCGCTGACTGAAGGCAGCACCCCTAATTCTGCAGGCGGATCTTCGTTGGGATGAATGGTGATTTTTTTTCTCTGTTTCAGAAAATGGCTTCTGGGGCTTTTCAAGACACAGCTTCCCCTGGGCTGGGAGGCAGTTGCTGGGACCGGCCTGAGGGCCTGGCTGCTTTCGCTCTCCCTCGAAAGGCCACTGATGGTGAAATGGGCGGGGGCCTGCGTGCCCCCTGCCTCATGGGAAAGGGGCACCCATCTGTTACTGACAGGCAGGAAGGAGACAGAGGTCAGGTCTGGGGGTCCTGCCAGCAAACCTTCAAGTTGCTTGAAGTGGAGGAGCCCCAAAGACCCCTTCCAGCATGAGAGGCAACGAAACTGGACAGGGAGGCCGACCTGGCAGCGTTCGATTGGGGCAGTGACGTCTGCTGCAGGCTCTGTACTACAGGGTCACACGGGACCCAGATGCCCCAGGACAGAGCCCCCTGTCCTGCTCCACACCGTCAGCCCCTCTGCTCCAGCTGACATTACTCCCACCCATGGGCCTCTGACATGCCCATCCCAGCAGGCAGGACAAAGCAAAGCGTGCCGTCCTCATGAAGGAACTTGCGTCCTTCATTCCACAGGCTTCTCTGCTTTGTGGGATGTAACAATGACAATAAAAACACTTGCATTTAAAGAGGGCTTCCCATTTTAGAAACTGCTGTGACGTATTCTCCCTCCTTCAAGTCTCAGAATAAAGGGCAGGTGAGGCGGATGCCCACGGTCCGATGAGGAAACTGAGGCAGGTGTAGTGGTCAGTGCTGGGGGGGCTGGAGGTAGGGGCTGCAATCCAGACCCGACCTGCTGGGAGGAGAGGCCGGAGGCAGTGTGTCAACTTAGAGCTGGCAGCGAGGGCCGGGGCTCGGAGTGGCTCACAGGCTTCCTCACTGAGAAGGGGTGACCCTCTAAAGGTCCCCCAGGTCTGATGCTCTGGGATCCTGTGATGAAGATCATGATTACTACCCAACTGTCACATCACAGGTCAGAATGAGGCCTCCGGGAGGCAGCGCAGAGCCCAGGAGCACAGCTGGGCTCCCGGCAGCCGTCACGTGTGAAGCCGTTCTGCTAGATTAGGTGGTGTGTCATGAGAAGGCGCTAATTCTCTGGCTGTGATTGGGGATGAGCCACTCTCTGCCTTAATTAAAATTGAAGATAAAACGGGTACTAAATGTGGCTGTTGAAATGCTGAATGCAAATTGCCTGTGATTTACATTTGGAATGGGTCCTCCTGTCCCCTTTCCGTGCATTAACTATCATGTGGCAAGCTCTAGAATTTAATTTTTTTTTCTACTGAGAGCTATTAAAGAACTTGGCGGGGGCCGGCCCGGTCGCGCAGTGGTTAAGTTTGCACGTTTTGCTTCCCAGTGGCCCAGGGTTCGCCAGTTCGGATCCCGGGTGCGGACATGGCACCGCTTGGCAAAAGCCATGCTGTGGTAGGCGTCCCACATATAAAGTAGAGGAAGATGGGCATGGATGTTAGCTCAGAGCCAGTCATCCTCAGCAAAAAGAGGAGGATTGGCAGTAGTTAGCTCAGGGCTAATCTTCCTCAAAAAAAAAAAAAAGGAACTTGGGGAGTTTGGGCTTGGGTGGGCTTAAATTTGGGGCTCGGCCCAAATCCCCAACAGACTGTCATTCTCATAGCCTTTGCTGTAGTCGTGTGACACTGTGGCACGTCAAATCACAAAGAGCCAAGGCCTTTGAGACCCAGTGTCTCCTGGGAGTCAAGACTATATAACGGAGTTGGACGTGGTTGGGTCCCGGATCGCTGGGTGTTCATGAGGCCTCGCCCAGAAGTCTGCTTGCCTCTCCCTGCAAGCCCTAAAGATGGTGTGTTGAGGCCTGCCACGTGCTGGCTCTGCCATCTGAGACCATCAAGTCAGTCTTGAAAAAATAGAAAGAAATCTTTCAGCAAACAGTAGGGAGCAGTAGCTGCCTAAAATCCTTTTATGGAGCAAAGTGAGATATAAAAATAAATGAAGCAGGCAGTTTTGATTAAGTGCTAAGTGGCGCAAATGAGTGAGGGCCTGAGCAGGATTCAGGTGAGGCCCTGAAGGAGTGGGAGGGAAGCTGTGGGTAAGTAGGGGAGAGCGGAGGAACAAAAGGCCACAAGCCGGGCGGCTGGGGACAGCAAGGTCTTCTTTCACAGTGCAGGAGGCCGGAGTCTGAGATCTAGGGGTCAGCCGGGCCACCCCTAGGAAGGCTCTGTTCTCTCCTGTCTCCCAGCCTGTGGTGTTGCCAGCCATCCTTGGTGTTCTTTGGCTTGTAGACACATCACTCCAATTTCTGCCTCCGTCCTCTCGGGGCCTTCTCCTTGTGTCTGTGTCTTCACGTGGTGTTCTCCTCTCCATGTGTGTCTGTCCCTATGTCTCTTCTATTCTCGTAAGGACACCAGTCATATCAGATTAGGGCCTGCACCAACGACCTCATCTTACCTTGATTACATCTGCAAAGACCCTATTTCCAGATAAGGTCACAGCCACAGGTGCTGGGGGTAAGTCTTCAGCATGTCTCTTTGGTGGACACAATTCAACCCACACGGAGTGCTTCTGGGCCACGGAGTGCAGCCTGCCTGACTCTTGGGGGAGATACTACCGAGAAGAACCGGGGAATGAGGCATGAGGGGAGCCGAGGCAGGTGGGGTGGGAGGTCTGGGAGGGGGTTGATGTTGCGACAGCTATGGAGGCAGCCCCTAGGGTCTCCTCCCCGAGGACCTGCTGCAGTGTTGGTGGTGTCAACAGTGGGAGGACATGTGGCATGGAGGTCACAGCCAGCTAGGAGAGAATCCCAAGGCAGGCCCTGGGAGTCTGGAGCAAGGCCATGCCAACTGCAGCAGAGAACTGTGTTCCTTTTGAGAAACAGATTCTGGTGTGTTACTGGGCCCCAGTGGAGAGAACCCTTGACCTTGGAGCGTCCGGGGGTACATCTAGAACTGCCCGCTATGATCTATGGGCCTAGCAGCAGTCCACCGTAAGATGGAAATGGTACCTCAGGGATTGAGCCTGAACAAAATCAGAAGGCATGAGGAAGCTGCACAAGCAGGCATTCCCGACCCCGCATCACCCACCATGGTTCCTCCAGCACTCCATCCCCAGCTCACACCCACGGCCATCAGCGGGAGGCAGGTGTCCCATATGACGAGTGTAAGGACGAGAGAAAAAGTCCAAGCTTGATTGATAGACGGCCACTGAGGGAGTAATCTGAAAATGTCTGGCAGCTGCATTACAGTCATCAACAGGGATGGCCCTGAATAACAGTGGAGACAGCTCTTCCCAAGGGGCAGGCAGTGAGCAGGGCAGCTGTTCACCCATGTTGTGTGGAAGGAGAGGTAGACTAAGGTGACAATATGCACAGATACCTGGACAATGGCCAGTGGTCCAGCAAGCTGGTCAGGGGTCTGGAAGAAAAAGGACTAGAAGGTCAGAGACAAGGAAGTCTGGGGTAGAGGCATATGGATAGACATATGGGAATGGGCACAAGGTGTGAAGATGTGTGCATCGCACATTAGTGTCCACCAGACAGCACCCACCATGGAAGAGGCACCGAACAGCCCACTATACAAAATGACTGACTGGTTGATGGCAGCTGGCCTCTGTCACCAGCCACCCTGGGACTGACAGATGGGCACATGAATGAAGCAGCCAGAGTGGCAGAGAAGTAGGCACATGGGCCCAACAGCATGTACTCCCACTTACCAAGGACTTACCTAGCAACTGCCACTTCTGAATTTCCAACCAGTCAGCAACTGGGATCAACACTGACTCTAATATGGTGCTATTCCTTCAGGAGACCAACCCTCTGCTTGGTGGCTACGTTAAGCCCTTTACAACTTGGAAGGGTCAGTGGTTCATCAGATTCCTGGTATGGATCTGCCTTTCCTGCCCACAGAGCCTCAGCTGGTACCACCGTCTGAGGGCTGATGGGAAGCCTATCCCACAGGCATGGAACCCACACAACACAGCATCCAGCAGAGGACCCACTTTACAGCTAAGAAGGTGCAGGGGTGGGACCACGACTGTAGGATCCATTGGTCTTATCACCCATCACACCATCCAGAAGTAGCCAGCCACACAGAGAGCTGAGGTGGTGAACTGAAGAGCATCCACTGAAGCTCTGAAGCAATTCTGTGCAGGGCAGGGAAGGAACATCCCTCAGATGTATTAAATCAGAGACCTCTCCATAACACCGCATCTCCCATAGGAAGAACACGCGGACAGCTGGACCATGGAATGGAAGCACGAGTGGCCCAGTTACCATGGCTCCAGTGACCCACTGGCAGGCTCTCTGCTTCCTGTCCCTGCAACTCTGCACTCTGCAGAGCTAAAAGTCCAGGTGCTAAAAGGGGGCACACTCTTGCCAAGGGACACAGCCAAGATCCCAGTGAACTACAAGCTACAGCTGCCACTGGACACTTCTGACTCCTCGTGTCCAGGACCCAGTGGGTGAGAAGGGGAGTCACCATCTTGGCAGCGTTAGTTGACGTTGATCATCAGCAGGAGGTAGGGTGTTTTGGTGCAACGGGTGGAGGAGGAGGAGGGGAATGAGTGGAACCCAGGGATCCACGTGGCTCCTCCCTCACAGCTGGCCCAGAGTGACTGTGAACCCTGTAACCCTGGCCTTAGAAGAGTGTGATTATCAAGGGCTCAGAGCCCTCAGGACGAGATTTGGGTCACACCATCAGGTAAGCCATTTAGAACGGATCCCGTGGGGAAGGAAGGGGAATGAGCACCCACGTGGCCCCAAGACCAGCTGCAACAATAGGGCTTATAGCTAAACCCATCCTCCCTCCTCCAAGTCTCCCCACGGGATGAGAGGCCCAAGGAACCACGGGGGAGCTGCTCCCCAAACACGCACAGAAACACGGATCTGTGTGGTGCAAGGGGGGATGCAGTGGCCATGGAGGTGACACCCAGATCTCCTTCCAAAGTCCCCGCTGCAGAGGCATCCTGGACTGACAGCCCCAGAGCTTCCCATTTGGGTTCTCTGGGGCATGTGCACTGAGGCCACACTTTCCCTGGGCTGTCCCCATGCAATGACAGAACATGTGGGGTCCTGGACCTGCCATTCCTGCCTTTCACAGTATTCCTCTGACCAACGACTTTCGCTTGGTGACTCCTGGTTAGTCTGGACGAGACCTTCTCAGAGCTATGCTGGTCAGAGGCTTTTCCCACCCTCCTTCCTTCCTGCTGTCTTTCCTCCAGTGTCTGACCTGGAGCGTGGTCTGAGGCTCTCCCTGCCTGCTCCTGTTCGGCACCCTATCCTTCACAGATGTTTCCCCATTGTATCTCTTGCATGTCTAATGCCATGTTGGCATCGACCTCCCCAAGGGCCCAACTGACACAGAAATGGGAGGAAATGGGAGCCTCTGAAGTTGTCCATTTCTTCATATAATGAGAGAGAGAGATGAACTGAGTAATCCCTGGATGCTAGTATTTCAGCCTAAAATAGATCCAATTTTTCACTAAAAGGGTCACATAGAGCAAAATTCACAGGCTGGTGAAATGTGGGCAGAGACTGATGAAGGAATTTCACCTTGACCTGCAGCAGAAATTTCCAGTGGATCCTTTATGTGCCTCTTCTATACCATGGCTTTTGCTGGGTACTTTCATAAATATTCCATCATAAGTTTATTGACATTGATATTTTTGCCTTTTGTACCTCAGGAACTGGCCCTAAATTTTTTAAAAAAAAGAGTTCCAAAATATTTTGAGCCACGGGAAAACGATTAGAATAAATGTAGATCTTCCCAGTGGATACTGTAACATCACTGTCTGTGCCCTGTTACCTTGCTCTACCTGGTAGAATGCAAGGCAGGTATTTTGCGATCTCATGTGGCCCTAGGACCAGCCATTTTGTGAATCTGAATTTAAAAACAGAAAGAGATACTAGGGTCAAAAAAAAAGAAAAATGAGGACATGGTAAGAATAAACCAGAAAGAAAGCGGGCTCTTTTACATGAGATCTTAGCAATTCTTTGAACTAGAAATATGACCAGTTGTATCAATCCAACAACTTTGTTTTCTCCTCACTACTCAGCCCATCCTCCCCGCCTGGAGCGATCTGGTTACGGTGCCGTGGGAGTTTAACCAAAAATAAAAAGGACTGAATTATGCCTGTCAAAGTAAATGACCAGCGTACACTTGATGATGCTGGCTCTTGGCTTCTGAAATCACTGTTTTTTTCTTGCTCAGGTAACTTGAAAAATTCCTAATGGACATCGATAATCCCAGTCGTCAGCAAGCTTTACTCAGGCTTTCTTCAGTTACAAAGAGAAAAATTCTCTTCCTAGAGGAGAAGATTGATGCAGTCCAGTTCCGTGAACACCCATTGGAGATACTCATCTGAATCCCCAGAGTAACAACAACATCCAACACCTCTGCTTGTGCTGAGCCTCAGAAAACAGCCCTGGCATGCCACACACACTGCGTGGAGTCAGGGAGCTGCCCATCCACACGGGAGGGCAGGTCTCCCGACTGGCCGAGGCTTAAATTCCCACAGATACTCAGAATGGGCTTTGAGATACACACCCTGGTGCTGCAGGCCCTCAGGGAGATCACGAGGGCCAGGGCTACCTGACCACAGCAAGGAACGTGATGGGGGTGGCAAGGGGCACAGGGGTCAGGCTGTCACAGTGAAATACAGGCACTCATATTAATTAACAAACTCTGCTTACACAGCCTTCCTTTCCTTCTTGGCTTCTCTCCTCCTTTTCGTCTTTTCCTCCCCACCTTGTTCTAGAAAGAATAACCTACAGGGGAGCCAAAAATACAACAAGATTAAATTAATTAAAAACAAGTTTATCAGTGAGAACTCTTGCCTTGCAAGAGACAGAAATCCAACCCCATCTTAAGAAAAGGTGGGAATGTTATTGGCTCACAGGAAGAGGAAGAGGAAGAACTGGTCTTAGGGACAAGGGGGACTAAGGCTTCCATGTTCTCTCCATCCCTCAAACTCTCAGGCTACTGTCCCTCTGGGGGAGGCAGTTCCAGGAGGAAGTCTTCCAGCCTGGAGCTCAGGATGGAAAGGGCTCAGGCAGCTCCAGTTAGAATCCCAGGGAAGGGCTCTGATTGGCTGCCTAGGACCCAGCCCCCAAGTGAGGGTGGTTATGATTGGCTGAGCCGACATGAGTGTTCTGTGGCAACAGAACACTGACTGAGAGGGGCAGCCACTACCAGTGGGGGAGGCAAGTTCCTCAAAGTGGAAGATAAAGCAATTAATGGACACCATGTGTGTGGGTGGGTTACAGCTTTGATGCTCTGTGTTCTGGCCACTGGTGAAAAAGACATGAGGGTCAGTTCCAGGGCCCACAAAGAATGAAACATCCAAGAGTGCAAGAGAAAGACAACTCTTCTTGATTTTATGATCAAACAGGAATTTCTTTCTGGGGATATTAACACACGTCTTTTCTATGTTTCAAATGATCAAATCTCCAAGTTGGTTAGCCACACTCAGCTCTGGCCCTAATAAAATTGGGTTCTCTTTGTCGGGGTTTCAGAGAGCAGTTCTAGGTAGAAACAGCATTCTCTACTGGGGTCTGGCGCCCTCCTTCTTGCAACTCTACCACAAGTAACACTCTCCCTGCCTCCCCCTCTGGAGTCCCCAGTCCAAAGCCCATCATACCTTCCAAAATCCTGCATGACCCCTCTTCTGCCTTAATAAAAATCCCTCCTTCCACTGGGCCCTTAGGGACTACCCCATTTCTAGGTCTCGAACTCATTTCCTGTCATTCAACAATCTAAAAGTCACTCTAGAAAGACTCTCATAAAATCAACCACCCTTAAACCCACATTTGCATCTCATCTGTCTTCAGTGAAGGTCTGGCGCAGCTATTATGTACATCCGATGGAAAGGGGAAGTGTGTTCACATCCCCTCCCCACATTCTCCCCGCTGGGGGAATGAACTCAGACAGGCTTGGGGCCCACACAGCTGGGAGGTCAGCTCAGTTGCCAGCTGTGTGGGAAGCAGCCGTGCTCTCCTGTCTGGCCATCCTTGGGACAGGGCCCCTTCTCCAAGGTCATCCTCCACAGCCACGCACCTTCTGGTGCGGGACAGGCAGGCACAGTGCCTGCAGTTCTCTCGGCAGGAAAGGCAAAGTGTGCAGCCGTTTTGTCTCTGGTTTCCAAAATACTTTCCTGGGGGAGGAGCCCAGGAAATTCCCAGGTCATTCTGAAGCAAATACCTGAGGACCACTCTGTGAGAAATACCACTCCATCTCTGAGGTGTCAGCCCTCGGATGCCCCTGGACCCATGGCAGCTTCACGACAGCACTTCTAGGAAATGCCGTCTCCTCTGGGGTGAACGTTACCTCTGGGTGCAGACTGGATGGACTCCAGAAGGCCACAGGGCATGTGCCCAGGAAATTATGGACTGTTTGCAATTTTCCAGAGGAATTTTGGAAAGCAAACAGCACGGACCATGCTACTGCTGCGTGCTCTGCTGTTGGGACTGGTATCAAGAAAGGAACTAACGTTTACTGAGCCTCTCCCACGCGCAGGTGCTTACACTCCCGGGTTTTCCCGTCCCCGTGTTTACGACATGGTTACACAACATGCCTGCAGAGACACCACCAGAGAGTGGTGGAGGCAGGTCTGACTCCAGAGCCCACGCTCCTCCCGCCGCATTTCTCTAAATATAACAGAAAACCCTAGTAGCCACAAAAACAAATTAATAAGATAAACTATATTAGATGGGAAAAATCCTGCATGAAAAAAGGCAGGATAAACAAAGTCAAAAGACAAACTGAAACGAAATATTTGCAACCCACAGCACTGATGAGGTGCTGATTTTTTCAATATATAAAGAGCTCCTATAAATAGATAAGAAAAAGACCTACCACCCAACAGGAGAATGGGCAAAAGCACAATAGATAATTCACAGAAGGAATAAAGGAAATTACAAATGTGCAAAAGGTGTTCGTCGTTATTCATAGGACGAAAAATGCACAGTGAGACACCATTTTCACCTAACAGACTGGAAAAGAGTTAGAAAACACATTGCTTTGGTGAGGGTTTAGAGAGATAAGTGTGTGCACGCACTGTTGAGGGGAGTGCAAACCAATGGGCCTCTAAGAACAAATGACCATCTGGTGAAATGGATTTGCTCCAGCACTTTGCTCTTTTTTTTTTTTTTTTTAAAGATTTTAGTTTTCCTTTTTCTCCCAACGCCCCCGGGTACATAGTTGTGTATTTTTAATTGTGGGTTCTTCTAGTTGTGGCATGTGGGATGCCGCCTCAGCGTGGCTTGATGAGCAGTGCCACGTCCACACTCAGGATTCGAACAGGCAAAACCCTGGGCTGCCGAAGTGGAGCACGTGAACTTAACCACTCAGGCGGGGCAGGCCCCAGCACCTTGCTCTTAAGCACGCGCCCTTCGGAACACTCCAAAATGCGTGACATGATGTAGACCCGAGCATTTCAGTACCAGAAACAGCCTATACTTTCATCGGTCGAGGACAGCTTTAATAAATATAATGTAATAAATAATAAATCATAATCATAATAAATTGAGTAATGTTCCCAAGAACACAGGGTAAGCTGATTTGCACAGTCTCCAAGACGTGTTGCTGAGTTAAGAGAAGGGCAGAACATCGCCTGCCACGAGCTTCCATCTGTGTGGGGAAGCGTCCGCATGTGTGCCACCCTCCCACTCCCCTACAGGATGCTTTCACACCTTTCTCTCTCCTCAAACCTCCCACACCTCTTCCTCTATCAGCTGGTGGCATTGCTTTCTTTTCACAAGGAAACCAGAACCGCTCAGGAAAGAACCCCCACGCTCCCTGCCTGCAGTTTCCCTTCTCTTTTCTGTATCATCGATTCCCTCCCCTGACAGTGACAGGGTCATGTCATTAGCACAAATGCGCTGTAACATCCCCTCCTTAAAACATAAAGCAGCCCTCTCCTGACCCCTTCTGCTTTCTCCCCACCCTGTGTCTCTGCTCCCCTGCACAGCGGAGCTCCTGGAAATAGCTGTCCACCCTGTGCCACTTCCACTGCTCCATCTCTCTCGAGCCCACTGCCCCGGGCTGCAGCTCCCACCATCCTCAGCCCCTATCAAGGCTGCCGGTGGGCTCCGTGTCGCCAGACCCCATGGCCATCTCCGAGTCCTCTTGTCATCCACAGCACACCGCTCCTCCCCTCCTGAGGCCCTTCTGTCTGGTGGTCCCTGGATCCACTGTCTCTTGGTTCTCTCCCTAACTCCCCTCTATCCTTTAGAACCTTTCACATAGCAGCCAGGCTGGTCCTTCCAAACTTAAATTGGACCTTGTCATTCTTCTAGTTGGCGTTCTCCAGCACCATCCCATCTCACCCAGATAAGGAAGTCCCCAGACACTGAGCCCAC
Organism: Equus caballus; assembly: GCF_041296265.1. Classification (NCBI taxonomy): domain Eukaryota; kingdom Metazoa; phylum Chordata; class Mammalia; order Perissodactyla; family Equidae; genus Equus; species Equus caballus. The sequence continues at coordinate 107,762,218 of NC_091687.1, read as the reverse complement.
CTGTCCTCTTGCCACTCCGGCCAAGCTGCCCCCCTGACCTCTCCTAGAATCCTCCTCCCCCACCTGCCCACTGGGTCACTCCCTCACATCCTCCAGATTTCTGCCCAAGTGTCCAGAGGACTCTAGAGCCGTAGTCAGGCGGCCCGGAGAAGCTGGTCCTGCGGAGGGAGGGTCTGGTCAGAGGAAAGAAGCGCTGCCCTAGATGCTGCCCACGGCAAAACCGGGGAGGAAGAATCTCCTGGCCTGCCTCCTCCCCCGACACTCCCGTCTCCCCCACTGCCTCCGACTGGCCAGACCTGGCCTGACAGGAGACGGGATCAGTCAGCTAAAGATCCCAGGACTGCATTTCCAGGCAACACAGCAGGGAGGGACAGAGAGTGGATCCAAGAGCGGAGGCAGCCGACCACACAAAACACCCCTGCGCAAAAGAGCAAACCAACAGAGGGGCTGAAAAATCAGTCTCTTACGAGGGAGTGGTTATAAGGACAATTCTCCAGCTGTATCAGCTCTTGGCGAACAAATTACGTCAGCTTCTTCAACCTACAGAGATAAAGAAAAGACTTGGAACCAAAGATCCTATCAAGATGTAGACTCTCCCAGAAGCTCGGCTCGAAACAGCTGTTCCCCTTGCATCCTAACCACAGGGGTTATGGACCATTTGCGGGCCTCGGTGTTGACCAGTGTGAGCCCTGGGGTCTTGGCGAGTGCTCTGTATCAGCAGCGAGCCCCACACTCACCCGTGCTGCACACAAGTCCCTTTGGGTTGCCCCGAGAGACTTGTGCATCCCTCTCCATATGATGCTGGGAGCCCCTGCATCATGGGTGAATAAGCCACAACCACAGGAAAATGTCCTCTGGGGCTGGGCGAGGAACAATGAACTTTGTAATTATGCTTTATTTTTTGACCTAGAGGGTAAAAAGCCACAATGAGTGGGGATAGGAAAAAAACACGGCAAGACCTTTTGCACAATGGTGCTGTCAGAGTGTGTGTTGCAATGGTCTAAAATGACCTTACGCAAGCCCTGGGCACAGAGCTGTACTTGGAAAGTTTCTCTCTCCCCACCCTCTCCCAAGACCTCAGGCAACTCTTAGCAGTTATACTTAGGAACATTTTACAAAATACCTTTTGACCCACAACCCTGTCGCATAAGGAGCGTTGTCAAAAACCACTATGCCCTTGAGAGGCTCCCTGCACGTCCAGAGTCCTTGAACAGAGCATCTCTGGGCTCTGTCAGTGCACCAAATGGGCATTTATTGATTACGGTATAAAGTGCTAAGGTCCAAGGACACAACTAGACGCCAGCAAGGTCGTGCCTGGGTTTAACTCTGGGTGTGGCTGGGCCCTTCCGGGAGGGACACAGCCTTTTCTGAGAGTCAGGGTGATAACCGCGTGTCTCCAATGGGGCTCAGAGGTCAACAGGTCTAAGCCCTCATGCACCTGAAAATCCAGGTCATGACCTGGCCCTCTGCTCTCCAAACACTGCCAATCCCAAGGGATTGCGAATATATTTTTTCTGGAGTCTTGGTGAAAAGCTGTGATTGGCCTTCTAGAGGCTGGTCTGGATAGCAGCAGCAAGTCACACGAATGGATGGTGACAACGGTGCCGGTGAGCCAGGGCTTCAGATGCAGCCTCCCAGACCAGTCCCCTTCAGATTTGTGCTGCAATATGTGAACTTTGGGGCCAGCATGATTACCAAAGTAATTTTATTTGCTCAGGAAATTATTACAGTTAACTTGCATTATTTAATCATGTCCCAAATAAATGGGTGAGTGAGAGGTCAGAAATCAGTCTGAGCAGACCTTCCAAGTTGTACTGAACATGAGCCACATTCCGACAAGAGTGGAATTCCAAATTTCCCAGGGTTAATCTGCATGCTTATAGTGTGTTCATAGCTCAGAACTCAGTCGAGAAGCAAGACACACACACACCTTTAGTCAAATTCTGCAGCCGAAGGAGCCCACACCCTCTACCCCAACGAGAGGTAATGCCGGATCACCGGGACGAGAGTCACAGGAGACACTGTGTGAAATAATTATGAAGGCAGCCGTTGGCAGAACCAAAGACTTTATTCCCAACTAATGCTGTTTACGTGACTACTAACCTTAGTCAAGGAAGCGAGCATAATTGCTGGGATTACCTATTTTTTATTTAGCAAACAGACAGCTCCCCACTGCATAGTGCTGTGTAGTCACACATATCCTGATTGCTGAAGCTGTCATTCTTCAGAACTGCCGAGTGCGTTTAGGCACAGAGCTGGTCAAGACACCGGGCTATCAAACAGAGAAAAGATGTGAACGGCGAATCTGTCCCTTGGGAGAATACTGCCAGCAAGTTTACCTTTACCTTAATCCAAAGTACTTCTCGGACTTCACAATCAGGACGGCCTTATGGTTAAGTAGCTTTGGGGATGAAGAGCAATCTGAAACACAGATAAGGGAGGTGGCTTGCACAGGTCCCCCAGCTCACCAAAAGGGACCCAGGAAAGAGCCATCAGGAGAGGGGCTGTCTCGACAGCCCTCCCCGCTGGTCCTGAGCATCTGCCTCCACTTCTATGCTCGGATCAATATTAACGGCTCCATTTGCACCAGGGAGCAAAAGCTATCACAAGGTTACGCAATCATAAGGAAAACAAAAACCGGAATGTGACTCTTAGCTCTGGCTTTCATGATTAGATAACACCCCCTTAGCTTGGTATCCAATGAGTTACCAAAGCATTTACAGAGTCCTCAGGCCCAGACTTTGTTGTTTCATTTTTCAAGAGTAGCTTTTTGCACAGAATTGAGTCCCTGGTCTCCTGACTATACAAACCACTGCTGTCACCCCAGTTTCACGTCACAGGTAGAGACACCGAGGCAGCCAGGATGTTGAACAGCCTGTCCAAGGTCACCCTGAAGGGGTTTCCTAAATAGTATTGTTAGCCTTGTGCAAAGCCTTCAAAAGGGGAGGGGGCCACATTTTTAAATGTGTTTTCAGAGGGCACGGCAAATTAGGATCAACGGATAGAGGTTAAATGGATATGAAAGCTCTAACGGCTAGCTGTTTCCCTAGGCTGTAAAATGTCTATGAGAGTTCTCTTAGGGGATTTTAATAGAAATAAAATAATTACTATGAACTACCTAATATACCTGGCATCTAATGGGTGACAAAAAGTTAATTCCTTTCTTCTTTCTGACAGTGGAACACATTACCACTTAGTATAGGAATTCATCAGACACAGACATCTGTCTACAGACCCTTGAACTAAATGGTCACCAGGATTCCTTCTGATTGTGGCATTCCAAGTGTACGGGGCAAGGCTGGACTTTAAGACTACATCACCAGCATGAAGACTGTCTAAGTTGTCAATGTTCTACAAAGATGACTCATGGTTTCCAAAGTCATTTTCATTTATATGAGATATTAATAGACAAAATGGAAAAAACAAAAAACGCAGAGTTGGGGCAGGGACGAGTAAGCAGGAAAACTAGGTTAAGTGAAATTGAACATGGGGTAGCCCCTTCAGAAGCTCTCCAGCAGCGGTTTCTCTCTGTTAACACTTGTACTCTGTGTTTCACTTCTCAACTAGGTTGCAGGTCCTCCGTGCAGCATTTTAAATTATCTTCTCTGAATGGAACATTGCCCTGGCTGGGGGAGAGGTGACACTGTCGTGGCAGGCCAGTGTGATGACCTGCAGCCCTGGGGTGGCAGCACTCAGAAATGGGGACATCAAATGTGCAGGTGATGTTAGGCCGGGGTGTTAGGGGTGGTACAGCAGTTACGCCAGCACACGTGTGGTGTAATGTGGGGTTAGTAACACCTTCCCCCATAGATAGGCTAAAATCTGGACGTGACGACATGCCAGCACTGGGATGTACTAGGCGCTGTGTATCGGCAACTTTCACTACGATCAGCCTAGAGAAAGGATGCCCCAAATGGAAACGTCTTCAGTACGCCTCCCTCCCATGAGAAGCACTGTCCTAAACCATCTGTGCTCAAGGACCAGGGGCCTTCTGTTTGTTTGTTTTTAATTTCCAATTCATTGTGCAATGATACTTTTGTAGAGTTCAATAAAAAAGGGATTCCTAAAGCAATAAAATTAACAAAGACATACAGAATACAATCAGGACAAAATACATGTCCCCATTACAGAGGCCGTAGAAATCTTCTAAGGACCATCCCACTCCTCTTAAGACAGGGGGAACGAAGTGACTTGCTCACGGTAACACAGCACCTCAGGGGCAATGCTGGGACTCAAGCAGTGTTCCTGGAGCATGCGAGGTGGTTCCCAGGACAGCCTGAAGTCCCGGCCAACCTTTCCTCCTCATCTTTCCATCCATCAGAAGGACAGGGTGGCACCAGGGTGAGGCAAATGAGCCACTTGCTCTAAGTGTAAAAGTTAAGGGGGTGCCCAAAAATTAGTCATCAAGATAAATAATATTTCAAGCAATATTTTCTTACAGGCAAGGCTATGCCGTGGTAACAAATAATTATCAAAATCTCAGTAGCTTAACCCAACTCAACCAATTCCAACACGGGTTGAGTTGCCCGCCCCATCTCACTGTCAGCCATCTGGAGCACGTGGTCTCCAGGATCCTGGCAGCATGAGAAAAGGAAAGCTGGGGAGACACACCAACTCTTCACTGCTTGGCCTGGAGGTAATACACACTGCTTCTACTCACATGTCATTGGCCAGAATCAATGACATATTCCTACTCTAACTGCCAGGCTGCTGGAAAAGGTAGGAGAGTGCATAGATATTTGGTGACCACTAAGAACCTCTGCTTTATCTTGAAAAACAAAAAATATATATAAGCTTTATTTTATACCAAAAAAATCAGAATTTTACATAAAGACAGGATCAGTAACAGTGCTGAGCTGACCAACATTGGAGCCTGAGCCAAAAGGCAAATCAGAATGCTGCCTTTATCTAGAATTTTGGTATTTTGTTCAGTATAGACTTTATGGCATTCTTTTTAGAGGGAGGTCATAGGTCAGGGCATTGAGAAGGAGTCAATGGCAGGGCATGTCACATTTAGATACTGGCTAAAATAACTACATGCAGCAAGGAGGAAGTGAAGATGGGATTTCAGACAGCACCCCAAAACAAAATAATCACTGGGCTCCCTTCAGTCTAAGACTCCATGATTGGAAGATGTATAATTAACTTACTAATATCAGAAGGAAAAAATGGCTGGTAAGCCTCTTCGGATACCATCTATAAGAAACACCCAGGTTTCAGAAAAATTAACATGTGGAACGAAAAAAAAAAGCTCATAAAATGCAGGCAATATGGTAAAATGTATTAATTTAGGATTTCCAGGCACTAAAGTCTGCACTCCAACAAAATAAACTCAGAGAACAAATTAATTTTATTAATGAATGATTGGGCATATTTTACACAAATCAACTGACAAAAGTACATATTATAATACTTTCTAAATAGGGCCCATCAACCAGCACCGGCCAAGGCCAAGCGCTTGGGAGGAGAAATAACACAGGGCTCCTCACACGGAATCCCCTCCTCGAATCCCCTCCTCGTGGCACTTCCTGACTTTCCCTTTGTCACCTTGCTCCCTTCTCATCTCTCCCTCTTCCCTTTCCAAAACCAGTTCTCACCAAATGGAGTGATCTGCATCCCTGGGAAATTATCATTGTAAAAGGGGTTAACATTTTAAGATAAAGAGATGAAACTGAAATGACAGCTGGGGAGTAATTTTGAGTGGGTAACGGTGGGCTCCCCGGGGCCTCCAAACTCCATCACATTAGGCTAAAGGCACACTCTTTTCTACTTCCAACCAATGTTTCCAGCAGTTACTGGAATAATGCAGTCTCCTGTCTCTTGCATGCAGCTGGTCAGAAGAAGGTCAAAGCGAGAAATTCCACACGGGCGGGGCTGGGATGGCCACTTGGTGTTTGAACTCCGACGGTGGTCCCCTCTAGAGCCTCGGGACCTTTCTGTCAAGCCAGCACTGTTCCAGGACGGGGACGATTTTCCAGTCTGGCTTCATTCTGGACTGGCGACCAGGGGAGAAGGAGAAGGAAGACAAAGGCACCCGAACTCACCCCTACGAACCAAGCAACCATCCAGCCTGCAGGGGATTTTACACCCGATGATGAAACTTGGGTGGGAAAGGGAAACGGGAACGGTGGCTGAAATAGGCTTGCTTCTCGCTGAGGGGAGGCACCACGTAAGCGGTGTCCCTTCAGCGGGCGAACCCCTCCTGTGAGGAGAGACCTCTGTCCATCTCCTCGCCGGCCCCCTTGGCGTGCCCAAAGCGACTTGTGTCGCGTTCTTTCTCTGGGCGGCCTCCCGTAATACAGATTACGGGGAACAGCGGGGCTGACGTCAGCATTCAGGGCACTGGAGCGACTTTTGGGGCCACCACGTCCTCAGAACCTAGAGCAGAAGAGGAAGCGACTCCCGACCCAACACTCATCCTACTTCCAATCCGCGGCCAAGGCAGCGCCACCCTGGGGCGCACCTGGGGGGGTCCCCGCCACCCCTGAAACCCCCCCCAATGAGCCCGCGGCTACGGGCGGTGCCAGGTTGGCAACGCGGTGGCTCTCTAAGACCGTGGCTGCACGTGGGGGCCTCGCCTGGCGTCTCGAGCCCTCTCTCTGACCCATTTCTTTCCGCAGTCTTGGGAACCCCGCGTTTTCCGGGGCGGTGGGGCTGTGCTGATACTGCGCCCAGACACTTACCGCGGATGCATTGCGCAACTGTTGTCGAACGTGAAAACAGCCAGGTGGGGCGGGGCTGGGGGGTGAAAACCCGCACTGCCCCAGCGACACAGACAGCCCTCTGTGCTCATTCAGGTCCGCAAGCCGGCGGGGAGCGACCTGGCGCCGCGGTTTTCCGGGAAGCACGTGCGGGTCAATGCGCATCCCTCCGAACCCGATGCTTCCGCCGCGCCAGGTCTGCGGGGACCACGGCGCGTGTGCGTGTTTCAGGGAGCCAGGCATAAACAGAGACACTGGGGGACCAGCGGGATCAGAAATCAGCTCCGAGCGAACCCGGCGCCGCCGCGGCCACAGGGGAGGGGGGGCACCCCCGCCCGCCAGGCAGGCGACAGTGCGCAGCGACCCGGGGGCGGCGTTAGGCGGCGGGGGGAGCGGGAGAGCGGCGCTGCACGCCGTGCACTTCCTGTTCGATGCACGCCGCCTTCCACCGCCCGCGCTCCCCAGCCTGCGTCGGTGCCAGGCCCGGCCCCTCGCTGTCCCCTGGCTGTCCCCGGGACCGCGGCGCGGTGGGACGGAGCGGGCGCCCTGCCCTCCTCTCCCGCGGGGCTCCAGCTGGCAGAGCCGCGCGAGCCGCCGCCAGAACTTCTGCTGGCAGCCGAGCTCTAGCCCAGTTGCGAAGAGTATTGGCGTTTGTACCTCCTCTTCCCCTCTTCCCTCCCTCTCGCCCAGAGAGGAGGACGGACTTAGTTCCAGGCTCAGGGCTGGTTTATTCTGCAGCCGAGAATTATCTTTATATGCAAACTGTCTCACTCTCGCCAGATTTTCTTCTTAGGCACAGGCATAGGTTGTTTTCCAAATTACTGTTTTTAATTGCACCTGCCTTTCAGATTGCCTCTGGGAGTCTGTGGGAGGAGCCGAGACAGTGGAAAATGTTGCTTCGCCTTGCAAAAGGAAGAAAACTTTGTCACCCAGCAGGAGACCTCTGCCACGCGTAACCCGGCAAGAGACGAGAACCAGGACAGCCTTTGGCTTTGATTTTGCCTCCGATGAGCCCGGAGGAGGAAGAGGACACCTGAATTTGGCGCCCACGGTGACCGCCATCCCTCCCGGGTGGCGGCGACTCGAGGTACCTGCTTCACCCTCCCCGCGGAAATCCCCACGCGGCGTCTTCAGGGTGGAAAGACAGTAATAAAGAGCGCGCGGCTCGAGGCCAGAAGCAGTGGCCGGGCAAGGAAAGAGAGGACCGAATTCCAGGAACGAGTCACCCGGAATTAACTTCTGGTTAAAGTTATGGGAAGCGCGGCCATGGACACCAAAAAGAAGAAAGATGTTTCCAGCCCCGGCGGGGGCAGCGGCAAGAAAACTCCCAGCCAGAGGCGGCGTTCGCTGCGAGTGCACATTCCGGTGAGTCCCCGCTCGCCGGCCCTGCCCCCACCCTCGCGCCGCCGCCCACCCGGCGCGGAAGCGGTTAACGCGGGACGCCTCGCGCGCCGTGCGTGCCCCTCCTGTCACTTCGGGCCGCTCGGGGGAACGGTGGAGGGGCTGGGCCGCGGAGCCCGGGCTTCGTCTCTCCCCACCCGCGTGCCGCCGGGGCCCAGCGACCGTCTGCGGTGGGGACTGGGGCGCGAGGCCGAGGGGCGCGCTCCTGGGCCGGGCGCGGCTGCTGGCCGCCTGGGCGTAGCCCCGGATCCCGCCTGGTGCGGGTGCTGGGGGCGGCGCGTCGCGTTGTTTTGTTGAAAAAGGACCGTGTGGACTGCGCTCTGGGGAGGTGGAGCCGCGCGCGGCTGCGGGGGATGGCTGGGAGGGGAGGGGAGGGGCAGTGGGTGGGGACAGCAGGCGGTGTGGCTGGGGTTGGCTCTGTAGCTTCGTTGTCAAACGAACCTACCTCTTCCCCAATTTCCCCCGGGATGACTTTGGGCCTGGGGCGGGGGGCTCCTTTGCAGCCGTTCCGTTTGCCTGCCCCCCGGGAGCACATTTCGGGCATTTGGGGGCTCGGGGCTCCCTAGCGCATTTGGGGCGGCTGGGAATGTCAGCCCCGGCCAAACCAGCACCTGGCCCGGACTTTGGCGACACCGATTGGTCTGCGCTTGACTTTGTCCAGCTGGAGAAAGCGGCGGGCGAGGTGGAGCGCCCACCCTACGGTTTGCCTGCCCAGCTAGCCGGCAGCCTCTTGTCGTCGCCCACCACAGCCTCCCTTAGCCTCCCCTTGGGGTGGGGGCCGGTGGTGGAATGTGTGTTCTGCCCTTACCTGTACCCGAAGAAAACTCAACGGGGTCAGACCCCCGACCTCCACCAACATAGTAAATGTTTGTCCAAACACAGCGCTCACAGACACACACACACACAGACCACACACACGCACACACAGAGTAGAGGGCTCCATGGAAAATGTGATTTTCTTCTCCTGCATGACTGGTTTTGGGCGTAGGGTGGGAGTGCACAGTGTGTCCCACCCTCCAGGGCCGTCACCTCATTAAAGCTAATCCTCCCTGACAGCAGCGGGGGGACTGGGGTGGGGCAGCTGGCTACTCGCTTTCCACAGCAAACCCGGTTAGGGACTTTCGTCCTGTGTTTGTGCCCGTGTGTAACACTTGGATGAGGAAGAGTAGAGCCCCAGACGTCTGAGGGGTACTTCAGGGAGGAGGTTGAAGTTGGGACCCGGTGGCCAGCCCTCCCTGGCAGGGGGACGCTCAGGGAGCAGGTAACTGGACCCCTGGCTGCTGTGTGGTCCCAGAGTGGTGACCCACATATGCAGGAATAAGCATTCTATTTGAAAATGAGATGTTCCTGTTTATATTGCTAACGTGAGACATTTTTGACCATGTTTGTAAATTTTTATTTGCTACCTCAAACCTCCCTTTAGCACTGATCACTTGAGTGAGCCATTGAACTGCTCAGTTTCTCCCGTTTGTCAGAGATAATAATTCCACTTTGCCTACCTTACAGGGACGTTGAAAGAAAACAGATCACGGAAAGCTCTTACAAATTTAAAGTGTTATATAAATGTCTGGCTATTACATCTACATCAGAACACCTAATTTTAAGAAGAGAGAGAGAGAAAAGAAAATGACACTGTCCGGTGTGCAGGCCACATTGTATCGAGGCCGGTTGGTGAGGCTGGTCCCAAATGGGGAGGGGGGAGTGGCGCTCCAGGGTGATGCTAGTGGTAGTGTAGGACCCAATCCAGGACCCAGAAAAGGACTGAGAGGCCAGGCTGTGAAAGTGGAACAGCCACTATATAGTTGGGGTCCTCTGACCACCCTTCCTGCTGCTGGTGTGACCTTGGCTGCTTTAGACAATGTTCTTGGCATGATCCAGCCATTACCGAAAGTAGTGTTCACTCACTTTTTCCACCACATGTGTGTGGCGCTGTCGTTGATGGTGAGATCCAGGGTGAATGAGGGGGCTCTGGCTCCATCCTCACAGGGGTTGCATTTGCTGCAGACGACCCAAGGGCATAAGATGACCGGTGCAGACAGTACCTGCTTTTGGGAGGAGAGAAGGGAGAGAAGACAGATGTGTTCAGAGCAACCTTATGCCCAGAGATGGTAGGCAGGACAGAGACCCGTGTGAGAAGTTGGGAGTGAGGGGTTTGGATGACTGCTTCCAGGTACAGAGAAGAGCCCTTCTCATGGAGGAAAGGGTTTGAGAATCAGGGTCATCAGAACTGGATTGAGGCCAGATCAAGGAGGGCCTTGAAATAGGGTTGCCAGATTTAGCAAATAAAAATACCAAATGCCCAGTTAGGTTAGAATTTTTAGAATGAACAACTTTTTAGTATATGAATGTCCCATGAGCTATTTGGGATCAATTTATACTAAAAAATTATCCTCTGTTTGTCTGAAATCCAAGTTTACCTGGGCATCCCGTATCTTATCTGGCAGCCCTACCTGGCAGGCAGGCCCAGGGAGAAGCTGCCCGAGTTGCTGCTGGTGCTCTGCCCCACGTGCCCAGGGCCCACCCAGAGTTCACTGCAGTCCTGCCAGACAGCCCGGCTCCACCCCACAGCTTCTCACTGTGTCTTTATCATTCCTGAAGGAGTCCTCCAGCACCCTGGCAGTTTGCTCAGCCCGAGTGTGCAGGGCTGGAAGTGCTGGGATTGGTTTTATGCCCTGAGGGGCAACCCCCAGCCTTTCCCATCCTGCAGTGGGGCAGTTATGATGTGTGTTCTGCAGGATGCCTCAGAGGGTCCCAGCAGGGTCCAGCCCCACTTGCCCGCAGTGGTGCTCTGTTCGTCAGTGTACCCCTGCTGGCTTGTCTGCCTCACTCCCCCACTCCCTGGGATAAAGTACTGAACCTAAGTCATTGTCTCACCGACCATTTGGGGGAGATTCTAAACTAAGGAGCAGTTAAAGGTGATAAGAACAATGCTTCGTGAGAATTAGCCCCGTAGCAGTGTGCAAAGTGGAGTCATGGAAAGAGGGACTAGTGTCAAGGAAACCGATTCAAATGCTCTGGTAAAAATCCAAAGTAAGGGTTGAGGGCTGAACAGCAATAATGATAAGAGAAAGCAAATGAAGGGGAGAGGTGAGAGGTCAGAAGGCAGACCGGCGAGCTTCAGCATCTGATGAATGGTGAGGGACACGGGAGCTGAGTAGACCTGCGGTTTGGAGATATTTGGGGTAAGGAGCCAGTACTTGGGAGAAAATGATGAGCTCAGTCACAGCAAATCGCAGGGGGTGGCATCCGCTTCCTCATCCCCCAGTGCCAGGTGATCACGGGTGTCCAGAGAATGCCATTTCCAAGGACGTCTGGGATTCTAAGGAGTGGCTCCTGAAAGACCCTGTAGCCCTAGCAGTCCTGTGGGTGGGTCATTTGGTGGTGTCCAGTGGCACTTGCAGTGACGAGGCCTCCTGTGTCCAAGTAGCTTGTCTCGTCACTGAAATGAGTTCCTTTCGGATACGGCTGGCCTCAGTGTCCACCCCTGTCTGTGATGCATGAACAGAGCTGTGACCTAGGATGTTGGGGACATCATTGCAAACCTCCTTCTCAGGCTCATGTCTTTAACCATGTTCACCTGGCCATCCTACCAATAGCACCTGCTGTGCCCTGAGACACCAAGAAGGAGGAATCCATTTAGGGGACACCCTAGGACCTGTGGGTTATAGCAGGTAATGGAGACTTAGAATTACTAACTAAAGTGACGACCAGGTGGGATGGGAGAATGGCCCTGGGGCCTGACAGAGGACACAGCCTTGCTTGATCTGGGCCTCTCCTTAGGCCGTTTGGATCACCTTCATGGGGAAACTCCCCCGGATCTTGTCAGGGGAAAGAGAAGGTGTGAGAGTGAGAAGAGGAGGAAGAAAGACTGAGCGCACATTCCTTGTGGAGTTGCACTGGGCCTTTAGAAGCCGCAAGGTGGGCGTTGTGTCTAGAGTCGTGGTGAGCTGATGCCTGCCTTAGTTCTCTTCTCTGAGCCCTCACGGCTTATGCAAAGCAGGAACAGCAAGGAGAGGGGTGGGAATGGCTCTGGAAATGACTCATTGGAAGCCCAGCTCTGCCGGGGGCGTGCTGCCAGAACTCTGCCGGGGAAGCTGTTGCTGGGAGCAAGCGTGCTCTTTTCTCCTTTTTTTGTTTGAGAAAAAGCAGCTTCTCTATTAAATCTGAAATCTGTCTATCTCAGACGCATTTTAATTGATGACTGTTGGCCGGTCTTTGGAACTGTTTACAAGCCAATGACAGCAGGAGGCCAAAGGGGAAGGGAGGGCTTCAGAGAGAGGAATCCAAGCAGGAGCCTGTGGGGACACTGAGGCAGGCCTCGAGGTGTTCAGACTTGAGGCAGTGGCCCCATATTTACTGCTGACAGGATGCACGTGTCCCTGGCCGTCTTGGGAGAGGCACTTCAGAAATCCTTCATAGTCACTGGAGACAAACTAAAAATAGAGCCAAGAGCAGCTGGCCAGGCACAGAAGGTTGGCTTGGGCGGGCCTGTTGCTAGTGATGTTTTTGCCTGTGGTGTCTCCAGAGGGAACCCTCACGCTGCTTGAGGCCATGGCTCCCTCCACGTTGGTGACAGGCCTGCTACTAGTGGCCCCTTTCCAAACAAATCCACCCTGCTCGGCACTCTGACGCCTCGACACGGGTGGTAATGGGAGCTGCCCTTCTGCCCCCGGGGGCTGGACCACCAAGTGACGACGGAGCTCAGCCTGTCACACCACTAAAACACCGTGGACTGAAGCCTCAGCAAGGGGAAGGGGGTGCCATGCCGCTCAGTGGGGATGTCAGTTTTGACCTTGGCCTTGACCTTGGTCACTTTGTACCACCCAGAACAAGATTTTTTGGGTTAGGGTTTAGGGGAGTGTCGTTCAGCGTGTGGCTCCTGGACCAGCTTAAGTAGAATCACCCAGTGTTTGCTTAAAATATGAAACCCCAGGTCTTAGCCTAGACCTACTGAATCAGAAGCTCTGAGGAGTGGGACCCATAGCTCTGCGTTTCCGATAAGCTCTCCAGGTAGTTCTTATGTCCATAGGAGTTTAGAAGCAATTGATTTTCAACTTCTGCAGTGTAATGCTGATCCATTTCTTCTGCCTCCTTGAGTTATTCTTTTTATCAATCTACCCATCCAGCCAGCTATCTGTGTATCTATGCATCTATCCATCTATCTATCGGCTGCACTTTTTCAGCTGTGATTGAGAAGAGATATCCTTGGCTACTGAGTGTTGAACAAAGGCAGGATATTTCTGGCTTCCAGTGAAGATGAATGCCCACATCTCCTGGCCAGGGTAACCCAGTGTGGGCCAGCCTGTTGGACCACACTGGAATGCTTCTTGACTCAGCCCTTCACAGCTTGGTGCATCTTGGGTGCCGTAAGCATAGGCTCTTATAGGACCCTGAGTATGATGTTCAGCCCTTCAGGTTTCAAGCTACTTGGTGATGGGGCCCCCAGAACTGTCCTGTGGCTCTAGGGCTTATCAACGAGGCCTGGATGCCCCTCGACAGCTCGCAGGGTCTGCGTGTGGCTGCCCGGAGACTGGGCTTCCTAAAGTGTGGGCCTAGTGTGTTGGCTGAATGCCGGATAAGCAGAGTCCTGTGGAGAGAACGGGCAGGTCAGGGACAGATACAGGAGTCCCCTTCCTTGAAGACTCTACCCTGCAGAGAGCAGAGACCTCCGTGGACCAGCTGATGTGGTGACATAAGCAGCGTGTGCACAAAACGCATGGATTTGCAGAATCACACGTTCAGTGACTTGGGGTGTAGGCCAGGGCTGGATCCTCTCTCTCGTCCTCTTATCCCCACTTTACAGATGGTCCAGCTGAGAACAAGCACTTCCTCCATTCCGTGGCGGGACAACACAGTGGAAGTGAACTGTGCACTTTATTCCCGTCTAGCCTGGGCTGCCTTACTCCTGCTCTGTCCTCGTACCTGTCTGTAGAGGGTTCAAGATCCTTGTGTAAACCCAGCTCTGAATACTGCATAGCAGCCTAATGGTAAATGCAGCTGTCTACATCCTGGATCATTATTTCACCAAAAGGACATCTCTAGGACTGAGGGACCGGACAGAAGCAGCAGCCCAGTATAGTTTGTGTGTTCAATGTTGTGTCTTTCCACAATCACAAACTTGTTATGGACTCAGCGCTTTACAAGTCTCCCTCCTCGCCTGTTTTCTTTCAACTGCCCTCCTCCAGTGCAGCCTAGCAGAGCTGTGTTCTGTTGCTAATCTCCGCTCGGGGGTTGCACTTTGTGCCGAATGCTCCATTGACTGAAGACAGACCTTGGAAGCACTTCTGACTTGCCAGGGCCTTCTCTCCTGCTCAGACTTCATTCACATAACTTCTAAATCAGTTTTTATCCTCTACAACCATTCAGACAAATAAATGTGCTCTGCAATGATGCTGTTGCTTGACTGGCTATTCTTTTTTACATTCCCTGTTTTCCCGTTTTGATTTTTTCAGCTCACGGCCAGCGACGTTCCTGTTTCTGGGCACCGTTTCACTTGTGTTGGGGCTACTCAGGTTACTGCACAGGGCAGCAGACACCCCAAAGATCTGGGTTAGAATCCAGCCCTCTTTCCCCCGTTCTCCTTCAGCCACCCTCCCTTTGACCCAGAACAGCGAGTCTGAGCCGCTCATATGAAGTACCATGTGTCTCCCACTTCTGTCAGGATGGGGGACCAACCCATCCTCATAACCCCATGACACTGAACCAGGTGTCAAAATGTTGCCAAGGTCTCTTAAAATGTAGAGCAAAGGCTGATGAAGGGCTGAGCAGCGAGTTGAAACCGAGTCCTTAATTTGCTTGGTTAATTGACCATGGCCTTGCTGTAGGACGGGCAGAGCAGCCACATGGGACTTAAGCTGTGTCCCTGAGGCTTAACCACAGGGAATTCTTAGAGAGACCCCACTGTGCCCATTGCACGGTGTGTGACCTGGACCAGGGGAAATGGTTGAATGCCGTCAGGTGTGCTTCCCCTCCAGGGGAGGAGGGCATCTCATAAGCCAGTGGTTAGCCCTGCATCCGAATGGTTAATTGGAATCTCACTCACCTCTTCCACCGCCTACTTTGAAAATAATTTGATCTCCATCCTTTCCTTCCTGTTGACGGGAAGCCCTTCTCTGCCAGCTCATGGCTTGTCACAGACCAATCAGATATCATCCGGGCTTCAGGGCCTCTGCCAGGCCTCTGTGTTTTGATATACTCTGACCTGGCAGCGAAGTTGCTGATGAATGTACAACGAAGACCAATTTGCTCCTGGTGACCCCAGGAGTTTGGCCTTTTTTCCGTGAGGCAGAGGCCAGGTCCCAGCTGTGGGAAGCCCTGCAGCTCTGCCAGCCTCCTGCTGGGAGCACAGCGGGGATTCAGCCCTTTGTGCAGAGCCAGTTCAGGGTAGCACTGGAGTGACCTCCATTTGTCCAGGGGAGGGCAGGAGGAAGGATGCTGTGGGGCCAGGGGAGAATTTTAGGAAGTGAGGCGTCCTGGTCTCAGTTTGCAGATAACAAGTGGAGAGGTGGGGAATTGCTGAGCACCACTTTTACGGGTAGGGAGGGTTGGAGCCGGGACTAGGAATCCGGCCAATTCGTTTATGTCTGTTTCTGAGGCACTGTGTTGGGGATATAAAGGTGAACAGGGTTATGAGTTGTATTGTGTCTCCAAAAAGATACGTTGAAGTCCTAACCTCTGGTACCTGTGAATGTGACCTTGTTTGGAAATAGGGTCTTTGCAGATGTAATTAGCCAAACTGAGATGAGGTCAGGCTGGGCTCCTCATCCAGTAGGACTGGGGCCCTCGTAAGAAGAGGGAAGGTTGGATAGAGAGACAGAGATCACGCAGAGGGAGGCTGAGATCGGAGCGACTCTGCCACAAACCAAGGAATGCCTGGGCCACCAGAGGCCGGAAGAGACAAGGAAGCAGCCTCCCCTGGGGGTTTCGGAGTGAGCGTGGCTCTGCCAACACCTTGACTTCAGACTTCTGGTCTCCAGAACTGTGAGAATACATTGCTGTTGTTCGAAGCCATGCCGTTTGTGGTGCTGTGTTGTGGCGGCCCCCGGACCTAATGCACCAGGGCCCCTGCCTTCAAAGCCGGGTTCGGGCAGCGGTGAAAAGACTGCTGCTGCTTTCTGTAGGGCCGTGTGAGCAGGGGCTTCAGAATGAGGCAGCCGGACTCCCAGCACTGCCCCACGATGGTGGGCCAAGGCCCACGGAGCCGTCATGCTTTCCACCGTCCTCATCTCGTTGTCTGCGTTTCCCCAAGATCTGGGTTTTTCCTCGCATCCCCCTCTTCTCCCTGCGGGAAATCTAGCTGGTGGGGCCGAGGCAGGGTCTGTGAGAAAACTGAGCGCAAGGAGGCTGGTGCGGCAGCTCCAGGACCCAGGCTGCTGTGCCTGTCGGAGGACCTCCTCTTGGCCCTGCTCTGTCCCTTCTGCATAACCACCTGCCCAGACTCGGTCCTGCGGGCAGGGGTGGAGATGGGGGCCGAGAGAGCGGGCAGCCCGGCCCAGTCCCCCGCTCAGCTTCCATAAGACTGGCAAGCAGCTTCCAGGCAGCCATCTGTCTGTGGGCTAACTGGAAACCCTTGCCTTGTTCCACCTGGCCTGGCAGCATCGTCCGTGAAATAGCCATTGAATCATGGGCTTGAAGCTGTCCTCACAGGCCCCATTCTTGTCTGCGGCATACTGTGTAATAAGCACCAAGAGAGCTTTTTTCCTCTTCGCAATTTGGACGCTGCTTGACAGGTAGTTTCATTCATGGTGGCTCTGGCTGATCACTATTATTGATGACCAGATGCCATCTGGAATGGCATGGTTGTCATCAGATTCAGCTCATACTGATGCAGCACTTGCTATGTGCCAGGCGCGTACTTTTATATGAGCCATCTCTCTTTATCTTTAATATAACGCTGAGAAATACCATTACTCTTGTTGTCACTGTTACTATCCTTACCATAGAAAAAGAAGTTTAGGCCATCTGTGGCTCACAACCGTTCTAGTCCAACCTGCCAGAACTTTCTGTTGTGTTTAATTGGGTTTTCGATGGCTCTCCTCTGCCCTGCTCCAGCCCTGGGCCTTTGATGCCCCGCGGACGGTCCAGGCAGCCCAGGCGTGGGAGGCAGGACTACTGGGCAGGACAGACACCACCCACGTGATGGGCACATGGAAGACGAATTGCCGGGTCTGTGAGCTGCTTTCCAGTGGTTTGCCCTTGGGGTTACCCTTCTCATCTTGAAAATAAATAATCCACCTTCTATAATTTCACAGGTTTTATTCTCTAGTTCTTTCTCATTTTTTCTTTTTTAAATAACTGAATGTTAGAATAAAGACTAAACCGGGAATTGGGAAATTCTGTGCTGGCTCTTCTGTCAGATACCTGTGGGCTTCTTCTGACTGAGTTAGCAGACATTTACCGAAAGCTTTCGTGTGTCAGGCACCATGGGAGGCTCAGAGTAGACTCAACCAAGACGGGTGTGGCCCTGCACTCACAGGCTTGGAGGCTCCCACCACCATCTCAGCTCACCTTTGCTGCTGTCAAAACACTCGCAAACGTAGTGACTTAGAACAAGAAACATCTATCCTTTCTCAAGTATATATCTAATATGTCACATATAGCATAATTATTACATAATATAATTGATATTTAATTATGTTATATACATTATATTATATATTTATATATAAACACATATAATTATATAGTGATGTAATTAACACCAACTATAATATATTAATTAAATATTAATTGTAATATAATTAATATATTAAGATCTTAAGCAGATTGATATATAATTAACATTATTTAGTAATATATTGTTATTAATTGTATGAGTAGCCATATATATAATACACATATTATATGTACACATATTATATGTATTATATAACCACATATTATATGTAATATATATTATGTATATGAAAAAGTGGATTGCAATCTGAGGTCCCTATTGGCTCAAGCACCACAGTTGTGTGAAGACGGGGCCTTCTCCCAGGGACAGGTGGTTTTGTGGGGCCATGAGGGCGGGTGAGAGGAGAAGCGTGCAGTGGAGGTGGAGCCCGGTCCTTCCAAAGCTGGGTGTTCGGCAGTGTCGCCCCCACCTCCCGTTTCATCACTAGGATGCGTTCAGTTCCGAGGAGCTGTTTGCCTGTGGGGAGGAGCCAGGGTCAGGAGGACAGAGAAGTGACTCTTCATCACTCTTCTTTGCTTGTTCAGTATATTTTGAAATTTCTAAAATGACTTTAGGGCACAGGTAATAGAATATTCTTGGCTCAAAGACAGAGGGAAATCTGGGCAGTGGTACCAAACTGGTCTAAGGGAGGACCTCAGCCAGGTGACTTCCCCACCAGGTGCAGAAGTGGCCCAGAACGCGAGTGGTGGCCCCTGGCAGCCAGAGAGGGTGGAAGCTCGCCATGGACCACTTCATATGAGGAGGCAGCCTCCAGAGGATGAGTGACTCGCCAGAGGTCATGGGATTGGCCATTGGCAAAGCAGGGAGGAAAACTTGGGTTTTCTCCTCGAGGAATGTGGGAAGAGAGGAAACCCTTTCCGGTAGGCGGGCATCCGTGGCTGCAGCTGAGGCGAGGCTTCTGGGGAGCCGCAGTCCCACTGCCTGGCCTGCTGTGACTCCCTGCCAGAGATGTCTACAACTTGGGTTAGATCAGAAAATGATTTCCAAGCAGTTCTGTTTTTCGGTGGCTCTAAGACAAGAACTGTGGGCAGCAGTGAGCGAGCATCGAGTCCTCTCAGTGCAGACCCAGGCGCCAGGCTTGCATGTCTGTCCATTGTCCATCCATCTCCCTCTGTCTTTAGATGTGACAGCATCAGTTTTCAGGGAAGGCCCAATGCAAAGTTATGTGGGCTTGGCCTGTAGGCATAGAATTTACTACCATAATGTACTACAACTTAAAGTCAAATGGACATACTGGGTATATTCTTTGTTTAATGATGATCTATACTTCAAATGATCTTTGTTAACTTCACTTAAAAATTATTCTTAGCTAATGATGCTATGCCTCCAGTTTTGGTCTTTTAGTGGCAGAGGAAGGAAAGAAAGCTGGATGGGGCAGAGAAAGAAGTTGGACTGTGAAACAGTCACAACAAAGCCCTCAGCTGACCCCCTGGAACATTCTGGAACTGGGGTGGCCTTTCAGAGTTGTCCCAGATTGAGGCAAAGGAGACCAGAGTTGTCTCCTTAATTAGACCATACACTCTTTTGAGGATGGCATGCATCTCCACCTTTCGTGTCCCAGCCGCAGGGAACTCACCTCCCACACGGCCAACCCTGACATTGATGTTGACGATGATGGTGAGGAAATGCGGAGACTCAGCTAACACAGTGGGAAAGAAAAAATGCAGACTGTCTTTGAGGATCCAAATGCTGACTTAGCTCAGTGAACTAATTCCAAAAAATCTGAGTGAATCGATTATTTACAAGTCTTCTGGGAACCAGATATTGCAAGAAAATTTTCAGACAAACCGTGTCTTGTTGGTTCAATAAAAGGGCAATTTTTAGGGACATTTTTGTATCAGTTGTTTTTTTCCTTCATCTCCTACCTGAGAAAGTTTTTTGGGCTTTTTGCTCAGGCTAATTGACTGGTAAGGGCATCATGAATATGCCAGGAGGTATTTTCGATGGCATAATAATCCTTTGATTGGAAACTGGTCTGGCACCTAGAGTGACATGGGATGCCGAGCCTCAGCAAGAAGGAGGGGGCAATTGGGCCAAGGCTAGGCGCCAGCCTCTCAGCCTCACCACCTTAAGGAACCATAGGAGGTGGGGAGCTCCACCCATCCAGTGGATGGGTGTGGACCTAGTGGCCATTCATACTACATTCTCCAGAACAGAATCCTTTGTGTAGCAGGAAAACGTGATGGTTTTCATCCGCTCTGTAGAAGGGCAGTGTGGTGGAGGGGCATGAGTTTGGGCGTTAATGACCAAGCTTGCAATTCTAGTGCCGCCATTTGCTCCCCTGTCTCTTGGGCAGTTTACTGAGGTTTTCTGAGCCTCAGTTTTCTCACCTGTAAAATGTGGATAAGAGTCTCCACCTCGAGGGCTTGGGGGAGAATGAAATGAGATACGTGGAAAAAAAGCAAGAAGGTGGTACTCTAGGAATGTTGGTTTCCTCTCCCTGGAAAGGGGCCCGTGGGGAAGACCACTCAGCCACCATTGTGCTCTAGGTTTTCTGGGATGGCCCCACCAGGAAGATCGTTTTATTCTTTTCAGTGGAGGTGACTCTTCAATTGTAAATTCAAATGTGACTTCATTTTTCTCCCTTGTAATGCTTTGGCTAAGTACATGTACAAATTTATTTCACAAATCTTCTTGTTTACAGTGAGATAGTCCAAAAGGCCAAGGCCCTGAGCCCAGAGTGAAAGCCAGCGGGAGCCTCGGGCCTGGGAAGTTGAGCCCTTAACTGAAGGTGGTTAGAAATGGCCTTTGCCAGGAACTTGAAGGTCAAGTCTGGGGTGAGGCTGCTGAGGGCCGGGGTGGTGGGTGTGGAAGTCAGACCTGGCAGGCTGCACCTGGAAGCGGACACTGGCCCTGCAGGGCCCCTGGAGTCTCGCCTGCCTCCACCTCCCTCTGCCCCGTGGCTGGCGGGGCCCCAGTAGAGTCGCTGGCACAGGAGACAGGCTGGGCTCTGGGGGGCTGTGTGCTCCATTGGGTGGGAGTCTTCCAGTCTAGGAGAAGGTAATAAGCCGCTGGCATTTTGGGGAATCAGTTTATCAGGTTACCATGTTTTGTCCTCGTCCCCTTGGGGCATTTGCCATTTAATAGGGCTGTCCTGGGATTTTGCACCCTGACTCCAGAAAGTGAGTGTTCTGGGGCTCTTGGGGGGTACTTGGGGACCCCAAGTCATATTCCTTCCAGCCCTCAGGTGGGCCTGGGGTGGGGCGGGTTGTTCTCCCTCTGTGACTTCTGGTTCCTTCCCATGTGAGGTGAGACCAACAGCACCGACCACACTCAGGCCTTGGGCACTGTGAGCAGAGTCTGTGCTTCTCTTTTTAACCCCACTAGTATGGGAATGGACTAGAACACACCACAAGGAGTAAGTGGAGGAGAGGCGGTGACAGAGCCGGGCAGGGGCGTGTAAGGAGGAGCCGAGTGGAGGCGCCGCAGGGAGTGGAGGAATCATGGGAGGAATAAAGTGTGTTTCAGCAAGTTCCAGTGGTCTCTGTCACGAAGAATGAAGGCGAGATACTTTCTGGCCTGTATCTTTGCCCGCCTCGCTCGGGGAGCCTTTCTTGAGAGCTTGTGCCCCCTTTCTGCCGTGCCTGCCTCTCCAGGCTGGGGGTGCCTCACCGGCTGCTAATGAATCGTTCTTAATTAAGGGAGGGATAAAAGCGTCTGCTGGGATGATAGAGCCGCATGGGGGCTGGCAGGGCGCTTCCAGGTCTGCCATTCCATGGTTTTGTGAGACCTGCCGAAAGGGCAGGTGCCCAGCTACCTCCTGTCCCCCAGCCCACAGTCCCAGCAGGCAGGGGCAGTGGGCCACAGTGGAAAGAATCTTGGACTGTGTAGCAGAAGATGGGCTCCAATCCTGCATCTCCAGCTTTGCTGACCTGGGCAAGTCCTGTACCTCAGATTTCCTTCTGATATCACGAGGCAACTTCTGTCTAAGTGGGCACAGGGGTCGGTTATTTGTCACATTCCACACACTGACCCCTGGACAGAGCTGTGGGCGCATCCCTGGTGGGTTAGCTTACCATTCTCCCCCAAACAAAAGAAGGTTGGACGGCGTCAGTTTGGAAGGCCCAGAGGGTTCAATACAGATCCTGAAGAAACAGGAGGATTCCTTCACCAAACGGCATCTTCCACTCATGGTTCTGAGAAGGCCATTGGAATCAAAAAGCAGGAGGCTGGGAGGTTTTCACATCTGTGCATCACACCTGCCGAGTGGGATCTGGCTGAACAGGTGGGATGTTGGGTTGGGGGAGGTAAGACCACTAAGCTGGTTAGCGGCTGAGCAGGTACAGAAGAGAAGTGCTCCTCAGCTCTGACAGTGCTGGGTGCTGCTGGCGGACCGCGCATCCGCTCAGCCGGCCGGGTTCTGGGTGCGAAGCCTCCGGCGGGTGTGGACAGGAAGGGCAACCCACCTCCACCTCGTGGGCCTCGCTGCTGGAAGCCCTCCCAGCTGCCTCCTGGTCAGGTGAAGCGTGCCTCCTCCAGCTGGGTCTGCGTAAAGGTTTTTGAGAAGGGCTGAGCGCTGTCTTGAAGCCGGAGACCAGGATCCGTGCTGCCACCTCTGTCTTCTTTTCTTTAGAGAATCACACATTTCAAAGGGTAGGCTCCCTTTCTCTCCCTTTTCCGCGCCCTTTCTCTCCCTTTTCCGCTCCCTTTCTCTCCCGTTTCCGCCCTCAGCTCTTCCTGTCGCGGCGGTCGGGAAGGACGAGATGACTGCCGGGCTTGGTCCTGCTGCAGTGTTCTGCATTCCCCACCGAGTGCCGCCCAGGAGCGGCCCGTTGGTCACTGTTGCCTAAGTGAGTGTATGTTGGTACCAGAGCTGCTGGCACCTTCCCCATAAACGCAGTACCTGCTCCCTGCTGGAGGCCTCGGGGGCCTGCTTTTCCCCACATCTGTTATGTGACAGACGCGAGAGACACTGGCCAGCATCTAGCCCCCGTCAGAGGCCCCTGGCTCTCCGAGCTTCCTATGATCTGAGAACTTGACTGATGGGGGCCAGGGATGGCTGGAGAAACAGTCCTGCCGTTTGTGCCCCAGTCTTGCAGGAAGAGGGGCCCTCAGCATCCAGCACCCTGGACCCTTTAGAGAACAGCCAAACTTACTAGTGTTTGTCTCCTCTATCCCATTCCTTCCTAGCAACAAGAACCAAAGGTCAGAGTTGTATTGAAGGTGGAAGAAATGGTAGTGCCCGCCCCCCACTGCCCCACCAAGGTGGCACTTGGCTCAAATGATTCTCAAGGTCAGCCTTGAAGGGAAAGGAAGAGAAACAGTCGCTAATAAAAATAGCTACTATGCTGAGCCAGCATGCCCCGAGTGTGCGCATTAGCTTCTTGAGCTGTGTGGGTCGATGCTGTTACTGTCCCCACTGTACAGATGGGAAATCTGCACAACAGAGGCCAGGCTCCAAGCTTGAGCCCCTGTGCTGAACTGCCATGCCCGTCAGCCCGATGGTGCCGGGAGGCAAAGGTCACCCGGAGGATGTGTGTGGAAGGGCCGAGGGTGTTTACCTCCAGCCATTGTTATGGGCTGATTATAGACGCACAAGCCTGAAGTCTTTATGTTGGACCTCCAGCTGCTGATGGGTCCACTGTGGGCACAGCTGCCCTGCGGCAGGTGGACCCCCAGCACTGAGCTCTCTGAGGTCTCTGTGAGCTCTGTGTGCCTCAGTGGTCTTCAGGGAGCCAGCCAGCAAAAGAAGGGTCCTGAATGTCACCTGGCCAAAAGAAATGACCTTTCCCTCCTCTGAGCCCTCGGGTCATCTTGCGTATGAAGCAGTAACTTCCCTGCCCCTTGGCCAGGCCAGGCCCTGACTTACTCACCTGTGCAGCCCTCCAATGACTCTTCATCCTCAGCAAACGTTCTTTTACAGCAATGATCTGTTCTTGGCTGATTGAGAGTTGATGGGTTATAGGCTTTTTTCTAATGTTGCTTTCCAAAAATTATACTGGTTAGTGTCTTTGGATCCCTAAAAGAGTACCACCTTTTATGTAAAGCTGAGAGAAATAGACACATACTTAAGACTGTTGGCTGCAAACCAGTAGTTTCTCTTGTCATCCATTTTCACTTTTTTTCCCCTGTGGCTCCATTTTCTCTCCTCCTTTGTGTTTCTTTTTTCTTGTTTCTTTTTCGTCTGTCTCCTTGCCTTGTATCTCTTCTCCTCTTTTGTTTTGTTTCTTTAGAAGTGGATTTTACCAGGCTTGAAAAACCTGCCTTCTGACCCAATTCTCTTCCCTGTGGTTGTCACACCAGGCAGGAGGCACCGGCCAGCTGAGTTCCTGTGGGGTCACTGTCCCTGGTGCTTTGAGGCTGATCTGATTGTTTCTCAGACCATTAGGTCACCTTTGGATGAAATAGACATTTACTGTGTTGGGAGCTCGGCACCGTGACAGCCTCTTTCATGTAGTTTGTCATTTAACTCCTCGTCAGTTCTGCCTGGTTCATATTATTTCCCCTATTTTTATACTTGGGGAAACTGAGGCTCAGATAGACTGAATGACTTGCCCAAGGGGTGCAACTGGTGATAGGCAAGGCCAACATTTGAAGGAGGTGTGGTTGTCTCCAAACTCAGTGCTCTTTCCCCTGCGAGATTTCTTCCGGTTCCCCCTCCGAGTCTTAATGGGGTGAAGGGGCACTTAGAAGTGCCTGCCCAGAAGCCGTGGACATTGTAGGAGAGATGTTGCCCGTGGGTGCTCCCTGAGTCCCTTCCTCAGATGATGGCCTTGTGAAGACAGTGATGACGAGACGGGGCTCCGGGGACCTGGGATTCCCACCTGCTGCGTCTTGAACTAGACGAGCTCCTCAGCATCACTGAACCTAAGTTGCATCATTTGTAAAATAGCAATGAGGATGCCTACCTGAGGGCTGGTCTGAGAATTAAATGGCATCACGTAAAGCCCCTGGCATGGCGCAAACTTGAATGACTTATAGTTATTAACATATCATCTTCTTTCATTTGCTGGCTCCAGTTTTGGAGAAGCCTGAAGAGCAAAATGTGTGGCCTGTATCTGCAAGGGCACAGGCCTCACAGCGGTGGGTGCAGCCTCACTCCAGACCTGCTCTGCTTGGTTTTTCTGTGGCTGCCGATTTTCCTTCCTGTATCATATTTGATCTTACCGCATTGCAGCATCCTTTTGGTAATGAAGACAGGGCGTAAATAAGTATCACTGGGACTTGATCAATTCTATTTAAGCAAGCAAACAAGCACATCTCCGCGGGGCCGTGTGTTGGGTGGGGGCGTGGAGCTGGGCCCATTCCCAGCCCTTTTTACTTCTGCCTCGCTTTCTCTCTCCCCCCCGCCCCCCTTCCCTGATGGCGCATCCCACACACACCTGATCTTCCTGCTGGCTCCTTGGTGGGCACCTCCCACTGCCCACGGTGGGATTTGTAGGTGTAGACAGACAGATATAGACTAGGAAACAGAGCAAGTACCAGTTTCGATTTTCTGGAATTTGCAGCTTGAATCAAGTTCCTTCGAGGTTCGTTTTTAATCTGATCTTTGGAGAAATAAATGACAGTGGCTGGGGGGTGGGGGGACAGGAGGCCTCTTCTTTATCATCCAAGCTGGGCACAGCATGGGGATGTTGTGGAACAAAAAGTGAACTGGGGCAAAAAGAAGTGGATTTTGGCTTTGGGTTTGTGGCTAATTATCCAAGCGTCCTCAGGCGGGTTGCCAGGCCCAGCCTCGAGGCCCCGGTTTCCATGTCTGTGACACGAGGGGAGGGCCTGGATTCTGTCGTCTTTTGGGGGCAGGAAGCCACACAGTCGAGTAGGAAGAGCCTGGACTGGGAGTGAGAAGGTCTTGGTTTGGGTCACATTCTCATCTTTGTGTCCTGTTGCCTCAGCCATGACAGGCAGTTGATGATATTAGATTGAACCATATGAAATATCCAGTATTGCACCATTTTTTTCACCTAAAAATGATAATCTCATAGAGTTCAACCTAATATCTGACCCGTCCACAATATAAAATTCTTGAAATTATCATATGGAAAAAAAGTATCTAAGAACCATTTTTAAATAGCCAGGTTTCAAAAATGCAAATTATTTTGTTGCCAACCCTGTGATTGTGATTTTTCCCCTTTGCCGAAACCAGGTGTTTCTCTTCCCGTTTCTGGACTCGGCTGCAAGGCGCCAGCTGCAGCTCTTGCTTCCCCTCTGCTGAGATGCAGGGCCCGGGGGCCGTGCGCTGCGCGCATCCAGCCCTGGTCGGCCTCCTCACAGTCGTGCCCTATTTTTACCAAGTTGAAGAGAAAAAGTTGTCATATCAGCACACCCCGGGCGTGAGCTCTGGGAGGGACACACAAGAAAGTGACCCAGGACTGATTCTGGAGATGCCCCTCCTGGACTCAAATTTAGTTCAGAGCTGGAACTAACGGCCCAGACGGTCCCTGCCTTCCTGGGCTGCTGAGAGGAGCAGCGTCCCTTGTCCCCACGTCACCTCCCTCCTCCCTGCTGACTGATGCTGAGCCGGGCACATGTGGGGTCTGAGATGGAAAAAAGGAAGGGCCGCGGGGCCCTGGCTTCCTGGGAAGGGGGCTCAGGATATGGACCGTTTCCCTCCGATTGTCGTGTGTAGCATTCTCCCCACCTGCTCCCCCATTTCTGTGGGACGGGAGCACTTCTGAGGCGATGGCATTCCTGTGGGAGCCTCAGGTCTCCAGGGTTGGAGTCTGCACTCCTGGGGCAAAGCTCTTCACCCCTTTGTGTTCTCGGGATCCCAAGCCTCAGCCATACCTAGTGCATCCCATAACTGAGGATGGCGTGCTGCCCACGAGCCCAGGGCTGGCCCTGGGCACGCGGCAGTGAAGGACGCCAGGCTCCTACTCTCATGAGGTTTGTATTCTTGAGAGCTGGAGCCACTCCCACCCCCCAGGGCCTCCATCTTTTAGGAGCTTCAGTTCAGTCTGACCTGACCCCTCACGGTCTGCAGGCTTCGTGCAGATGCTTGGGTTCCGAGGCGTCCGTCTGTCTACTCATCGTTCAGCAGTTTTACTGGCAGTGTCCTTTGAGGCAGGTATTCTTCTAGACACGGGAGGGGGAGGCACGGGAGACAGACAGGGCCTGGCCCCTCCTTCTGTCTTGCCCCGTGTGGGGCTCACGGGCAGGCTCCTCAGAGCTGCCCTGCTGCCTGCAGCTGCTGCCCGCCCTCGTGCTGCGGGCCGGGCTGTGGAGGTGAGCCCCTGGCCTGGGGAGGTGGCCCTGGCTCCCTGCCTGTCTCCACCCCTGGGAAAGCCGAGTGGTCGGACCAGTGAGTGGGTTTTAGAGATAATGAGATTGAAGAGGCACTCTCTTCACAGAAGATAATAATACAGAGTGTTATTGGACATGAGATGTGGAGGGGGATCTGGAAAAGTAAGGCTTTCAACCCTTTTTTCAGAAGCGTTCACTTCTTGTACTCTTGGCACCTGAGGCCTCCTAGTGTCCGCAGCCCTGAGCCCCAGGAACATGCTCCAGGCTGTTCCTTTAGGTTCCACGGGCTTTCAAGGGTTAATGGTTTGACAGCGAGGATGAAACCAAAAGCTTGTAATTTTTGCTGAACAGGGGAATACGGAAATTTCCATTTGTAGCCGACTGTGGAGAGAAACATAACATCAACATCAGAAAAAACAGCTCGCCCACAACTGCACTGTTGTGATGCACATCTCAGAGCCTGGCCCCGGGACAGGGGGCGCGGCGAGCAGCTGCCATTGGCAGAGGCTGCTGACACAGGGGGGACCAGCAGTTTCCAGAAAAGGGGAAGCTGCTTGGCAAAAGCAGAAGCAACTTGTTTGCCAGAAGCCCCAAACTTGCCGGCCTCAAACGGGGAAAACTTGTTTTTAGCAAAATGCCCAAGTGCGTGATGACAGCAGGAAAACTCACTCCAGCTCCGGAAAGTAGTGGGTTGACCTTTCACAGGAAGAGGTACCGGTTTATTGTCATAACCAAGCAGAACTCTGGCATTCGCTGAGTTTCTTTTTCTTTGCTTTGTGTGTGTTTGTTTTGTGTTATTTCCCTGCTAGGCCATTAAAAATCCATTAGACGACAGTTGTCTTAGGAGAAAGAATGTAAGTCACTTGTTTCTCAGAATAAGACGCTCAGGCACAGAGAAGAGAAAGCATTTAACAGCATTTCCGGCCGTCATTGCTGGAGGGATGTGGAGTTGGTCTGGTGCCCCCTCGTTTCTTGGGGGGAAGCAGGTGAAGGTCACGGCCTTGGAGGCTGAGAAACTGGCCTGAGGTCAGATGGCAGCAGCTCCTGGAGGACTTCTGATTCATTGTTGTCAAACTTGGCCTCCAGGAAGATTGTCAGCAACCAAGAATGCAGGGGTCCGATCTTATGTGTCTTCCCTTTCCTCCTTGGCATCAAAGTAGACATTGAGTTAAATTCACGGACTCAAATTGATCGCCTCTCTGTGCTTCGCTGGAGACAACCAGGCAAGGTGGACGGACAGTTGTGGGGGAAGGGGCACTTTTTGTGGACGCAGGACGGTGGAGGTAGGGTGGGTGTGAAGGAGCTTGTGAAAACTTAAGGGTTTTGGAATCTGAACCATCTGAGTTCAAATCCAGCTCAGGATGCTTCTGCTGGCTGTGAGCTTGGGCTAGCTTACCCGATTGCTTCTCTGAGCCTCAGTTTCCCTGCTAACATGGAGGGAATGTCCACCACATCGGGTTGTTCCAAGGCAGAGCTCAGGACAAGCAACATTTTGCCTGATGGGCATTTCATTCCTTTCTAAGATGGAATAATATCGTGTTTGCTGATCACTTACTTTGCAATTTAAATAAACAAGCAAATTTGATCCCTTCTTCCAGGAGAAACCTTGCAGAGGGGTGTCTTTCAATTAAACGCTCAAGACACTCCCTAGGTAAGGGGAGCACATCTGGTTTGTCCTGGACGTGCCTAGTTTACACACTCTGTTCCAGGGTGATTATTCAGAGTGCCCAGAAGGGACAATCAAATCCTGCCTCATTCTCCATACACCCAGCTGCCTGTGTCCAGGGCCCCCTTGGTCTGCAAGTGGCATGAGGTCTCAGCTTCACTGGTACTGCCCAGGGCCTGCCTACTCCCCTCCAGCGCCCATGGTCCCCGTGCTGGGCACCCTGCAGCCCGGGGGTGCCCCTCGCTGTGACAGGCACAGTATCCTCTGGAAAATGGCAGAGTGCTGGGGGAAGAGTGTGGGGGAATTCCCTGGACTGGCCACACCTAGCAAAGCAGGTGTTACGGGGGAATTGTCCCTCAAAAAGCCATGTTGAAGTCCTAACCCCTAATACCTCAGAATGTGGCCTTATTTGGAAACAGGGTCTTTGCGGGTGGAACTGGTTACGATGAGCAGGGTGGGCCCCCTTCCATGACTGGTGTCCTTGTGAGACAAGGAGAGACAGACACACAGGGAGGAGAGGCCATGTGGGGACGGAGGCAGAGGCTGGAGGGATGCAGCCATAAGCCAGGGATTGCTGGGGACTGCCAGAAGCTGGAGAAGGCGAGGGAGGATTCTCTCCACCCTGGTGTCTGAGGGAGCTCTGCTGACACCTTGATTTTGGACTTTTGGCCTTCAGAACTGGGAGGGAATCAATTTCTATTGTTTGAAGCTGCCCAGTTTGTGGTGCGCTGTTATGGCAGCCCCGAGAAACGAATACAAAGAGGTTTCGTGTTTCTTTTCACCCTCCAGCTTTTGCTCGCCTGTCCCTCCAGACAGAAACAAATATACTCATGGAGAAACTGGGGCATGCAGTGCCTTGACCCTGAGCTTCCTCATCATCTTCTCATATCCTGAGATCACTTGGACCCTTGCAGACAGGTTCATTCAGGGAATACGGTGCGTTGCCAGCACTGCCTGGGTGCCGAGCGAGTATGGGAGAGAGTGCGGAGAGCTCGGACCTGCCAGAACTGCCTCCAGAGACGCATTGGGAAATCCTTTAGCAACAGTTGGCCTCGGCAGGCTGACAGCAAGCATGCCCGGGCGGCTGCAGTGTGCCCATGCTTGCTCCTACCCCCAGCGCGCTCATTGCTCTCCTTGCTTCCAGCAGGGGTCACAGACAACTTCCTAGGCAGCCGTCAGTTTTGATTCAGAGACAGATCCAGATCCATTGGGAGGAGGCCCCGTGGGAGCAGGAAACCTGGGCCCTGGACCTGCTGGGCAGCTCTGTGGGGCTCCGCCAGCCCCACCCCCTCCTCACCTGTGACAGATGCTCATGCGGCGTGAAGAACAAACGAGATGACACGTGTAGGCTGAATTTGAACTTCGTCTTTACAGTTGTTTATTATCCTTAGTCTTGTTTTCTCATTTCGAGATACATCAAAAAATGTTAAGTGTTTGTCCAGAGTTTCATCTGGTCAGCACACAGACTGTGCTTTCCTCAGCCCCGTTGTTGCAGTTTGGCTTTGTAGCCTGGGACGGGAGGGGAGGTGAACCCCACGCAGCACGCCCTGAGGGCCACTGGGCTGAGTAGGCTGCTGGTAAACTGACTCTAGAAAAGTGGTGCAGGCTGATTGCTGTGGTGTAAATTCTCCTCCAGGGCAGATGTCACAGTGATGTCACTCTATGGAGATACTCCCAGTAGTCTCCAGTGAGCCTGTGCGAGCTGTGCCAAGTGCCTAAACTGCTCTCTTCCAGGTGCCAACATCAGAGGCGTGTATCTCCTTTTATCTTGACCTGGAACCCCAGAGGAAGGGAACATTGTGTCTAGAAGGAAGAGCTGTTTAAAAGGACTCCCGTGCCCAGGCAGGAGGAAGGGGCCTGGGCGGGTGAGAGGAGGGTTGGGCCAGCCCCCACAGAGCACTCAGTACTTTCCCACTTGGTTTACCAGATTAGCTCACTGTCACTTTGGAAGAAAAAGGGGTCTGACTCTTCAGAGGATGAGCAAAGCCCCAGGACAGGGGGCTGAGATGAGAAGGTACCCATCTAGGGGGCATAGCCTGAGCAGAGGGCTCCTGCGAGGTCCTTAGGCTTCAAAGGCCTCAGAAGGATCAGCTCCTAGACTGAGAGGCTGGGCAGAAGCACCAGGAGGCCATCATCCTGTAAGCGTGTGACTCGAAAAAAGGAACCCAGCTGGTAATGGAGGGAAAGTCACCTAAGACCGACTTGCCTAATTCACGTCTTCACCTTGGTGGGGCGCTCACCCGGCCAGTGAACCACACTTGACCCTCGTCCAGAGGGAAGTTACCAGCAGCTGAGGGGCTCCCTTTGGAGCTTTGCCAAGGAGGCATGTTTCTGCCAGTCCCAGCTCGTCTGCACAGTGGAGCTGGTGTGTGCTGTGCGGGATGCTGCTGTGAGCCCAGCACAACACTAGATACCAGGGGCCCAGTTTAGGGCCACATTCTCCCTGCAGGGCCCCTGTGTTTTCACTGGGAGACTCCAGAACCATTCCACCCTACTCTCTTCGCTCACAGGCATCTCCTCTCCAACCTTTTACCCCCACGCCCACTTTCATTATGGAGAACCTTGGTGATTTTGCTGAGAACAATTTAATACGCAGATGGGGACTCGTGTGTGTTACTAAAACACAAATTCCCCTGCAAAACAACTGGATCCCATTCCCAAGTGTGGGCTCCAGGGGGCTCTCCTCACCTCTGACCACGCTTCACAGACAGCTGTGGAAATACCCTCGGATCAAACTGTGGGAAAATGCAAATATGCAATGCAGTAGAACATGCTATCTATTGAATCCTGTGTTGATTATGAGAGTAGAAGTTGTTTTACAAAGATAACTGGAAGAATACTCACTTAGCTACACGTGCACACACACATACACAAATGCACAACATATACACACACACACGTCCATACACACATACGGATAGACATGCATGCGTCCATGCCTGGGCTGAAATGCCCTCTCCCCCTAGTGTCCTAAATTACTTGCCTCCCAGGGAGAGAGAGGAGCATTGTGGGATAGGGTGGTCCTAATTGCAGTCATTCACACCAGCACAACTTTTATCCTATCTAAGTACCATTTTTTAACTTAAATCTATTCTTAATAGAAACATCCTAAGACTATCAGAAATGGAAAACCAATGTGGCTCCCTCTAAACTGCAGAAACAAATACTTAAGCATTCGGGGGAATTGTGTCCCTCAGGAGCCCCGCGAGATCAGCTCAGGGGGCTTCACTGCTCTGTGACCTGAGCTGGCTGGCCTCTCTAAGGGACCCTGCGAGCCCTCTGATGGGATGACAACTCTCTTCTTTGCGCTGGTGCACATGGTTCGTGGGAGAGCGCAGCCCCAGGATGAAGGGAGCGGGGCCCTGAGCAGCAGACTCTGGGGGTGCTGTGGTTCCGAGGAGCAGATGAGCTCGAGGGTCCTACCTTGGGGGTTTTGGAAGGACTCCAACCTCTGAGGTGGTCCTTTCCCCCACCACAGTGTTCTGGCAAGTGCCTCCCCGCTCAGTGTCTGGTAACTTGGTATGTTGTGTGAGGAAGGGCGGGGAGGGGGCAGAAGTCTAAAAATGTCCCTCCCCACCCTTCCATTTTTGCTTCCCTCTCACCTCCAGTGAACCCTGGTGACTGAACTTTCCTTTTCATGAAACGCTGCCGATTCATTTGTGCAACAGGTCCTTGCTGGCATTTACCTGGGTCCAGGCACTGATTCAGATGCTGGGGCTGCCAGCTGACTAAACCGTCAAAATCCCTACCTCCCGGAGCTTGCCTTCTAGTGCGGAAATAGAGACAATCCACAGTAAAAGTAAGTGTATTTCCAGCTTTGGGCCATGACCCACAGGAGAAATAATAATAATGGCTTACACCTATAGAGTGCTTGCTTTGTGCCAGGCACTGTGATATTTTCTACTCTGTTTTATTTCATTTTTAAAAAACCAGTGGGGTATGGCCCACTGAAAATATTTCGTGATCTAGTGGGGGGCCAGCGTTTGAGAAGCACTGCTCCGGTAGGCAGCCTCACCTCGGTGGGAGGGTCTTCTGACTCTTGTTCTCCTGCCTCTGCCCAGTCAGATCCTCCCCTCCTTCCAATCGTAGGTCCCCTTCATCGCCTGGGGAAGCCCACGTGACCTCCAACCCACTGACTTCACAGAATGACAGGCGCTGAGAGCCAGAGTGAGGTCAGAGATGAGGTAACCTAGTATAATATTCCCATTTTACAGAACACTGAGCCGAAGCCCAGAGGCCACCAGTAGACCAGCAGACCAGAGTGCTGGTCTCTGAGGTGCTGCCTTACCTCCCGGACCCGCTCTTTCCCCACGGCCCCGCCACCCTTTGCTTCTCCATCCCACAGAGTGTGAGACCAGTGCTCTCCAGCCCTTCAAAGAGACCCAGGACATGGAAGGATTTCTTTCTGCGCTTGCTTCTTCCCTGGCCTCCCTCTACCTCAGCCCCACCCTCCAAACCCCGACCAAGAGTCAGGATGTCCAGGTCGAGGCCTTGGAATCTGAATTGTTGAACAGCTTCCCAGCTGCTCTGTCCATGGCCAGACGTCGGGCCACGGCTACAGACTGGTGTGCTCGTGTGGCTCCCTTCACTGTCTGCTCTCGATGCCGCCATGAGCCTCCCAAGGCCGGAGACTCGGGTCTCCTCCTCAGGCTCCGTGGCCCTGCTCTGAGGGCGTCGGCACCTTGGGTCATGACTCGTCACGGGTGGGAGATGTGCAGAGGGTGAATTTCCATCTGCTTTTCACCGAAGAGGGCGTCAGCTTTGGTCCAGGTGTTTGAATTGGGGCCAAGTCTCTCTGACCTTGAGTCTGCTGATTCCCAATGAATTTATTTTGTTAATTGGTTTGGTGATTAGTGGTCTCAAGTTCCAGTCTAAACTTCCTTGGGAGGCCCCACCCCAGTGTGGACAGAGATAGGCTGCGTGATCCCCGACCCTGGGAGGAGGAGAAATCGACTCATTCTCTTTGGAAGCACACCAGCAAGATATCACTTCAGCTTTGCTCCAGCAATTATTATGTTTTTGGTGACATAATTTATTAAATTTTTGGGAAAGCAACAACAGGGCAACACATTTGAAAAACATAGCAACAGCTCCAGCCACGTGATAGCTCAGCCTTCCTCTGACGGCCTTTCAATGCCATGGTCCTTAGGAATGGCAGGCCCACCGATTCCTTTCAGAAACCACAGAACTGGCATGAGCTGTCTGATGTCTATGAGTTTCACAGCTTACGAAGCGAAATGTAGCCCTGCGGCGGGGTCCCCTTCGCTTTCATATGCCAACTTTATGATTTATTCTAGGTTCTAGACACACGGCCCATCAATTCTGTCTGTGTGCCCCGCATGTGTCTGCATGGGCTTGATTCAAAATTTGTAGGTACGCCTTGGCTTCGCATACATGCGTTCATGCACGTGTCTGTGCACACATGTGGGGATAGACACCTGTGTGTTTGCATGCATGTGAAAGCGTTTGCACACATGTGTGTAGATATTTTAAATGCCTGGTGTAGTGGCTTGTAAACCTGCACAGATGCACCCAGGCTTGTAAACTGAGATGGGGCCTGTTCGGCAGCACTCTCAAGAACTGGACCTCCAGGGAAATCCCACAGTTTACCTGTTCTCTCTCCTAGAGGTGTGCCTCCATCTGAATTCTGAAGATCAAGCACTTGCTTAAAAAGGAAATTTGGGGGCTGGCCCGGTGGCGCAGCAGTTAAGTGCATACGTTCTGCTTTGGCGGCCCAGGGTTTGCTGGTTCGGATCCCAGGTGTGGAAATGGCACCGCTCGGCAAGTCATGCTGTGGTAGGCAGCCCACTTATAAAGTAGAGGAAGCTAGGCATGGATGTTAGCTCAGGGCTAATCTTCCTCAAAAAAAAAAAAAGGAAATTTGCATGTAAAGTGCTTATAAGTGAGCTTTAAGCATTTTTTTTAATAGCTCATGTAAGCTGGACTTCATCCTCTCCCTCCCTGCCCCCCATCATTGCACCCAGCCTCGTGGCTCACCCCACACTGCCCATGCACTCACTCTCTCCTCTGGGTTTAGGGGCCCTACTCATAGCTCTGACCTGAAATCTGTCAATCATACATTCGTTTGCATTTCTTTAACTAACTTAATATTCACATTTGACAGAAGAGGAACCTGAAGCTCAGAGAGGGTAGGCACCTCACCCCTCGTGCCTTATTAGGGGGAGGTCAAGTCTCCCTCTTGAACCCCCCCCCCCCCAATTATCCAAGAATCCTCAGCCCATGTGCAGACTCCCAGAGGTCCAGAGAGCACCCTGCACAGCCGCCTCTGCCACATGGTGTCACGCGAAAGGCCCATTCCCGGCACAGGCTCCCTGCAGGGCTCTCCCTGGAAGACAGCTGCTCCCGGTGCTCAGTGACATTGCAGATGTGACAGCCTGGGGCTCAGCACCTCGGGTCCTGGACAGAGCTCCAGCCAGGAGTGCCGATCACTTCAGACTAAGTCTTCCATCGTCTTCCTTCCCTAGTGTTACCAAGGCAGGAGGCTGCGTTTCTTTTACACCCTTGTTCCCTTGTTGAAGGGCGAAATCATGTAGGTGAAGCATTTGGTGAACCACAAAGCAGGGTTAGAATGTAAGACATAGTAGAGTGTGCCTAAAGCTTTTGGAATTGTAAACATTATTTATTCTTATGAATCGTAGACACAGAATACAAGTTTGCTGAATGAGAAATAGAAGTAACAGACTCATGGACAACAATCATTTTCTAGGTGGGGAAACTGAGGCCGGAAGAGCTCTGGGCAGGCTCTCTGTGTGCAGGGCTGCAGACAGCTCCTTAGCTGCAAACCAGGGTGAGGATTCCAGTCCCGTGGCTTTGCTGTGCTGCGCTCTCTCTGTCAAGTAGTGTTTGATTTTTCCTTTATATTTTCTTCCTTTCTTCTGGTCAGTCTCTGTAATCGGCTCATGACTGAGAAAATTACTACTTTTTTGATTCTTAAAAAAAAATATATTTTTCTAGGTAGATTTTGGTCCAGGAGCACTGGGCAGGGGGCATTTAAGCACAGCATGTTCCGCTCCTAGAAGATTAGGAAATGGCCTGATTAGTGTCTCTGGCGGCTGCAAGTCTGCAGGCTTGGCACCGGAAGAACCTGCTCTTTTTCTTGGTGACCTTGCCTCGGGTGAAGTCAGGTGGACGTGTCCGGGAAACGTGCTTGCCTGAGACCAGCGGGACAGCCTGGGGCTGCTCGCACCAAATGCACAGAGGGGACAGATGGAGGACAGACGGAGGATAGCCCAGCCGAGCCTGGCAGAGCCTCTGTGTCACCCAAGTCCAGGGGACACCAGGCCCTTTGCCACCTAGAAAACGATGCCCGCGGGTTGTGCAATGCTGTGGCCCCACTGACCCCAGCCCAGCACGCCGTCGAGACGAGAGTCGGCCTCCAGGCTTCCTGCTCTGGTCTGGGTCTACTGTGTCCCCATCGCTGCTTCTAGAAGTAGAGGAACTGCCTGAAGGGAAAGGGAACAGAAAGATGAAATTCAGGTTATGGTATTTGCTCTCCTTGTGCCCGCAGGCCTTGGTCTGTCCGCATTCCCAGAGCCCTGAGCCTTCAGAGACTCCAGCCCTAAATTCTGTACTAGCCCTGACCTCACGAACGTCTCTTCTCCCATCTCCACTTTGCCAGGGGAAGCTCACCAGTAGCCCCCATTAAGTGCCCTGTTGGTTTTGTTGCAGGGGGTGGGGAACAAGGGCTCGGGGTTCACAGGCGAGTATCCTCTGGATTCGCTTAGCCCCCGCCTGGCTCCTCTAGCCCAGAAAACAGTCCCTCCCTGGTCGGGCACACTCAGTGGGGATAAAGGCAGGAGGATAAAGGGAAGTTAGCCAGAAGTAGTGATTAATTGATCATTAGCATCTTAAGGGGAGAAGATAAAGGTGTTAATGATTAAAAGCTCACTGCCCCTGAGGTGAAGAAAGAGCCGCATTTAGCCCTCAGAACCTTCTCAACTCTCCGCTTCTCTTTTCCTCCCTCTCAACTTTAGGATGCCCCCTTTCCCAGCGCGGCATCTAGTCTTTAAAAAAATATTTAGCTATTTCTATATATGCTAATTTGATATGACTATTTCTGTAATATTATTAACTATTTCTCTGCTTCTATTTTGAGGCCCTATAAATACTTTGGGAAAACCGTTCAGGTGTAGATGGCACATGGCTGTCAGGAGCCACGTCCTTGCCACTCGT
This sequence comes from Equus caballus, assembly GCF_041296265.1. Lineage (NCBI taxonomy): Eukaryota > Metazoa > Chordata > Mammalia > Perissodactyla > Equidae > Equus > Equus caballus. Next base: position 107,725,398 of record NC_091687.1, on the reverse strand, counting down.
GATCAGCCGCCATTGTTTTCCCTCCATGATTGTTTCCTCCTGTCCACTGTTCCCTTTCCCTCCCCATCAGCCCTGAATTGGCCCCGACGTGGAACTGAAGACTATTTCAAAATATTTGTGATATTATTTGAAGAAATTTAACTTTCGTCTTAGGTAAAAAACAGTTTAGTATCTCAACCCCAGGCTAAGGGGTTTGCTCTCTCTTGGGACCGGGGAGGGGAGGAGAGCTGCTGGCCCCCCACGAGGCTTTCACACACAGCCCTCGCTTGGGAGTCGCGGGTGTCACACTTATGTCACAGAATGTGTCTTTCTTAGGGGAAAGACGGCTGTGGAGGGGCGCCCAGGGCAGCACTGGGCGCAGAGCACAGGAGGTTCAAGAGGAATTTAAACCAAGAGCTGCCACAAATAAGCGCTGGCTGTTGGGTCAGGTGGCCCTTGTTGCGGGGTGACCTTGTTTCGGGGTGACCCTTGTTTGGGGACACCTTAGCAAATGGGCTGAGCTGGGTCCTTTCACATCCAAGAATCTGCTCCGCTCGTTTCCCGTGCAGTTTCCATGGCTGTGAGTGATCCAAGACCTGAGCATCCCCAGTCTCCCCTGGTCCTAAGGGAATGGTCACGGGACCTACAGCTGGAAGCCAGCAAGCCTGACCAGAGAACGGGGAGCCCACCACCAGGACACAGCGCCCTGCCTGCCTAGGGGAGCGCCAGGCTGGGCAGGGGCCCCGGGGCTGGACGACACAGCCCATGTGTGTGTTCTCCAGCCCTGGAGACCCTGGCACATGCCCTCTGTGCCCCACCTGGGGCTGCAGGGACGGGGGCAGCCTGGGGCTTCCTCCAGCCTCCTCACCACACAGGCAGCACCAAAGGGCTCCCTCCCAGCAAAGGGGAGCAAGAGGCCTGGGTTCCCCCAGAGGGGGAGGAGCCAGCACTGGGCCCAGCTTTCCTGGGGACGGGGAGAAGGGACTGGCATGGAGGGACTTGACCCCTGGTTGGTTCCCAGGTGAGGTCTTGAGCATCATTGGGAAGGGTCAGAGAAGATGCCTCGGGCAAGGTCCCCACTGCCACCTTCTCTTGCTTCTGAACCAAAGTGCCTGGGAGTCCTCACTGTCCCTGGCCTGTGGGTTCAGCCCAGTGTGTCAGCCTGCGGTGACACCGTGGTATCATGCTGGTGCTGCGGGTAGGCACTGAAGGGGTCCCCTCAGACTCATGGGAGAGGACACATACACACAAAGTGAAGGGGAAATCAGGGTTAAGGAAAGGAATGACCAAAAGACAGGACTTGTGCTACAGGAAGCTGTCTGTGATGTCCATTTTCACCACATCTCACTGGATGAAAACCAAAAGCATAGGGTCTGGGGTGTTAGCCTGATCACCTTGGGTCCTGCTTGTCTCCAAAAGTAGATGAAGTCCTAACCCCAGGACCTCAGAATGGGGCCTTATTTGGAAATAGGGTTGTTGCAGATGTAATTAGTTAAGATGAGGTCACACTGGAGCAGGATGGTCCCTAATCCAAGGGGATAAGACACATATGATGGGGAAAGGGCTGCCCTGGGGTCAGGACTGCTCCAGCGCTGCCCCTAAGGCACACCTCCAGCGTCTGGGCCTCCCAAGATGTCTTCTAGGCCCCCCACCCCAGTATGTCTGAGTCCCGGAAAGTAGAAGAAAAGCTTGGTGTTCCCCTGGTGTTCTCCATCCATGCTGTTTAGACATGAGGTTTCAGCCTGAAAACCTGCTGCCTGCCAGCCCCGCACGATGCGAGCGGAAGCCCGTGTGACTTTGTCGTCTCCACTCACAGGAAAAGGGAGACGGAAATCCAGTCTGCTGCAGGTCCCGGAGCAGAAGGAATGCGTTGGAGGACCTGACTCACACCAGCCTCGTGGGGCTGTGGCGATGACCTAGGTGGGGTTCTGGCAGGTGAGATGGGCAGGTGCCCCTGAGCTGGGGAAAGAGAGAGGTTTTCTGCTCAGTTCACCACCGTTGGAGACCAGCAAGAGGCTCCAGAGACTGTCCCACCATCAGCAGATGGTGTCCAAAGGTCACGTGGGAATTAAAATTTGTGTAGGGAATAGAGGGGAGCACCCAGAAAACTCCTAACTTTTATGCAGAAGAGTTTGATGGCCATTGAACTAGGGAGCTGAGTTGTAAAGGGAGTTCTGGCGATATCTGTTATGCTTAGCAGGCCCATGATGCTCTCCTCCTGGTCCCCGTCTTAAGGGGGAGTGTTGGGCTCGAATGATGCAGCATTTCTTACCATCTCCACTGCCTCCACCTGCCCCAGCCTCCACCAGCTGTCACCTGGACTGTAACAGTAGCCTCCTCACCAGTCTCCCAGCTTCCATCTTTGCTCCCAGCAGTCTGCTCTCAACAGAACAGCCAGAGAGATCATGTTAAAACATATCGGATCCTGTCATCCCCCTCTGGAGCCTTCCAGTGGCTCCCTGTCATTTTCAGAGTAGAAGACCTAGTCCTTACATTGGCCTAAAAGATCCAGAAGAGTATGGTTTCACTGCTTTTCTGGCTTCATCAGTTACTTCAGCCACACTGGCCACTGTGCTCTGCCATGGACAGGCCTGGCCTTCTCCTGCCTCAGGGCCTTTGCACATGCAGCTCTCGTTGCTGGAAGACTTATTCCTGAAAGAATCTGCATGATGAAGTAAGGAAAAGACACAGTCTCTGACCTTAAGGGAAGGAAAATCCTCTCACTGCCTCTCCCACAGTCACAGCCCATCTCCCCAAACATCCTCCCAACCCTTCCTCTTTAGGCACGTTTTGCTTTCCTGATTTTCCTTTGCTCTCTGCATGACCAGGGCTATGTTGATCTGCTCATTCAGTGTGTCCTTGAGTGGTATCAGTGACCTTGGCTGAGTTGGTGATGTGCTGATTGGTCTTCTCTTGAGCACGACTGAACCGAGCCCCGTGGGTGGTCTGTTGGCCAGTACAGGTAGACAGCGCGACGTCCACAGTAAGGAGGGTGCCTAAGCACGTGCAGCCTGGGCCTGATGCAGACGTGTGTGCCGTCTGCAGGGAACGCATGTGCTCACAGGCACGCATATGTGCTTTTGGTGAGTACCCCCAGAGACCCCTCCAGGAGGGTCGTACCAATATGTCTTCCAGCAGCCGTGCGTGAGAGCGGTTGCTCCTTTCCCATAGGCTCGCTGACAGACTGCGTAGACGTACTTCTTCATTTTTCCAGTCTGACAGGTGAGAAGTGGGTCTCAGTGTGGTTGCTGATGTTTTTTCGTGGCCTTGGTACACCTTCTATTTTTTTAAACAGCTTTTTTGAGGTATAATTCACCTAGCAACAGTTTACCATTTAAAGTGAGCAATTCACTGGTTTTTAGAATATTCACAGATAGGTGCAACCATTACTACAGTCAATTCTAGAATATTTTCATCACCTCCAAAAGAAATCCCTTCCCCTGTAGCTGTCACCAGTCTGTCCCCATCCCTGAGCCCTAAGCAACCACGAAACGGGCTCTCTGTCTCTGTAGATTTCCCTGTTCTGGACGCTCATGTAAATGGAATCGTGCCATATGTGGTCTTTTGTGACTGGCTTCTTTCATTTATCGTAATGTTTCAG